>NC_090436.1:960828201-961466201 GCF_031143425.1 Pleurodeles waltl | reverse complement strand
ATGTAAAGCCATACCCCGGCCACGCATGACCTTCGGCCGTGCCCAGCTGGGGTTTTGCCGCAGGGCCCCCCCCACTGGCAGCAAACCCCACACTGTGCATGGCTATTGGCTGTTCACAGCAGGGTGTAGGCAAAAGAGTCTGGCTTGTGGCCAGACTTTGATCCCAACCAACCCAGAGGCAGCAGACCCCCCTGCAGGCAGCGAAGCCCACGCTGTGCCCAGCCTTTCATTGTGTGTCATAGGGGGTTAGCCCCGAGGCCTGCCCTGAGGCAGGCCGTGCATCCAACTCCAATCAGGCAACCCAACCCTATGCTGAAAACAGCCCTTTTGTCATGCAAAGTAGGTGGTTGGCCACAGGGCTTGGACTACTGCCAGTCCCTATGGCAAAAACTCCCAGCAGCCTGCCAACTCCAGGCCATGCAAAGCCTTTGATATGTGTAATGTGGAGCTGGCCTTCTGGCTCTAAAGACCTCATTCCATATGGCCCAAAAATATATATTAAGGGGATTGGGCATCCAGCCCTCTCCCTGACCCTTAATTGGCCCTTGGACCGCATCCTTTGGGCCACATACAATAAAAAGAGGAAAGAGGCAGGGTGGTCTCTCCAAGCCTTAATAGGATATCCCCCATCCCACGGGGCCAAACCAAAAAATAAGGAGAAGGACTGCATGCCCCTTCCCCCCCAAGCCTTTATAGGCCACAGGGACCCCATCACCTGGGCCGTGGCCTTTTGTTAAAAAGGGAAGGGACATTGCGCTGATGCCCTCCCATAGCCTTTTTGGCTCCCCATATGGTGCAGGAGCAGGTATTGCACCCGTCCGGAGGAAGCAGCTATTTATGCTAGCTGTTTCTGGGTGGTAACAATATGTGTTCTGATTCCATGCCCACATCATTGCTGGCAGGGAAACAGAACACAAGTCTACTCCCAGCTGGCGGGAGCATTTTTGAATCTCCCGCCGGCTGGGAGCAGAGTTATTTGCTTGCTTCCATTTGGTCGTAGATTTAAAAATGCGCTGTTAGTCGGGAACAAACACATGTTTCCCTGCCCACGCTAGTGTGGGCAGAAAAAATATTCTGTCCCGAGTTGGGCTCCCCAGGGCAGAATACTTGAGCCAGACCCGGGGGATAGGATCCCCGAGGCCTATAAAGTCTCAGGGAAGGGGTTCACTTGACCCTTCTCCCTTTTAAATTACTGCCCTACGGAATGGGGTCCTCTGGGTTTTTAGAGGCTTCAGGAGGGCTGCACAGCCCCACTTCCCTTTTAATTACTGATCAGCCCTTGGGTATGGGTTTTCCAGGGCCTTTAATGCCTCAGGAGGAGGGCTGGGTGGCCCATTCCTTTTTTAATGGAAACTAGACCTCGGGGATGGTATACCAAGGGCCTTCCAAGGCTTGGGAAGGTGACCTGTGTGGCTCTCCTCCAGTTTTTTATAAATTCAGCCCCTGGGATGGTGTCCCTGGGGCCTTGCAAGGCTATGCCTGGCTATACCTGTATGTGCTTTCCCTTGGCAGGAGCAATATCAAATCTCCCATGACAAGCAAGAGCAAACACAGGTTTAAAAATGCTCCTGCCAGCTGGGAGCAGACTTCAGATCTGTTTCCCTGCCTGCTGTGATGTGGGCAGAGAAACAGATCTGAAAGTTGCTACTGCTGCAGGGAGTAGCATTTTTAGCTGTTCCCTGAGAACAGAAGCAATGCCAACTCCTGCTGGATGAGGAGAGCTGTCTGGGCCATCTGAGCCTTCGGGTTCCCCCCATGGCTATCACCAGGATATGGTGGGTGCCTTGGGTGGGCACCAGAGCACCCACCATTTGTTGGCCGAGGCCCCGGGGTGCCCGGGGCTGAAATCGGACTGGAATGGGGTGCTTCATGCCCCCTCCCTATTTAAATAGCTACCGGGCCCTGAAGTCCCTGGGGCCAAAACAGCCCACGGAGGGTGTTTGTGTGTCCCCCTTGTCATTTCAATAGGTGCTGGGCACCAGGGGATGGGGCTACTAGGGCCAAAATCAGCCCAGGGAGTGGGCGAATGTGTCCCCTACCTGGTGCCAAAATAGGCCCAGGGAGAGGGGCAATGTGACCCCCTCACCCTTCAAAATGGCCCCAGGTATGGAGTACCCAGGGCCGTAATTGGCCCGGGGGGATACATGCCCTTCTCCCCTTAATTTGAATGAGTGGCCCAGGGGAATAGGGTCCCGAGGGCCAGGCAATATGGCCAACTCTCCACTGCACACAGCCAAAGGACGTGCAGTGTGGGGTTGGCTGTACGGGCATTGTTGGCTGCAGAGCCTAGCTGTGCATGGTGGGGTGTTCCTTCCATGTATGGTAATTAATTATTACTTTAACCTAGAAATTCACTGAAAAAAACAAAGGTTAAAGTAACATGACAGGAGTGCTGAAAATATGTTTTGAAATAAAAAACCTTAACAATTCACTGCAAAAGCAAAGGTTAATGTAATGTTATAGTTAGGTGAATTTCTCAGTGTCAACGTTAGCGTTTTGGACTGAAAAAACAACGAAATTTACCAGTTATAGTTAGAATCACTAACTATAACTTGAACACCCATAAAACACCTCTTATGACCTCATATGTGACATCACTCGTGACATGTTCTATGACATCATTTAGGACATCACTGATGACATCTGAAATTACATAATTGAGGCCATCACTGATGACATCATTCAAGCTTGGTTTTCATGTCTGTTGCTGTATAATTTGCTATGGTATAACATGTAGCATAATTGACATTAACAATCATCCACATAGATACCAGAAACCCTCAATAAGCACGGTGTTCAATCTGTGTACAGCTGTTCAGACAATCCCAAAATAATGAATGCCAATTCTAAAACAAGTGTACTAGAACAGACAGGTTTTATCTGTGTCAAACCCTGACACACATCATACCTACATTAAGAAATTAAGTTACTATCTGTAGAGAACTGTAAACAATGTTTACTCTATGAAGAGAGTTAATTATATGCCACACAGTTTCCAAACAGTGAAACTCTTATGACAAATACACCACAGAGTATTGAAAATAAATTACTAACAACAATGTACATTCTATGCATCAGTTGTCAAAGAAGATACTGTTTCCTAATAATAAAGAAGTTCTGCAGGTGCTATAGATCAGACTACCTGCACCCTTCATACTGTAGTGAAAACTTTCTGAAACAAAACTAGCAAATGTATATAGGTTAGTACACGATGCATGCACTTTTCTATGTATTGTACACATTTTTATGCTGACACGATTATGTCTAGTAACTTAAGGCTGCTTAGAAAAGTGAATGTAGAATGTAGAATCGTTCTTCTGTAGAAAACTTTTTCTATGTAACCAAAAGGTTGTGTGGAACATAATGAATGAAAATGAACTGTTACTTGTACACAGAACTACTCTTGAATGTAAACATTTATAACTTGTTCTATACTTTTGCACACCTATGTACAAAATTACACAGAATTTATATGGTGGGTACTCACCACTTTGTAAACTGTAAAACAAACTTGCATACTCGTTGGATGATGCCATCAGTGATGTCATCAATGATGTAATTTAAGATGTAATCAGTAGAATATTTCATGAGGGATGTCATACGTGAGGTCAAAAGCAGCACATGGGGGGGCGCAAGTGATAGTTAGCTCTGCCAATTACAACTGGTGAATTTGTTTTTTTTTTTATTTCAAAACGTTAGCATTGTCACTGAGAAATTCACCTAACTATAATGTTACTTTAACCTTTGTTTTTTCCAGTGAAAATATATATACGTGTTAGATTTGGCAGGTCTTGGTGTGGTTTCCCTGTAACGTTTTTGTTTCTGAACCCCTGTTTTTGGATCCTCTGCTGTAATTCATTTTTGCTGGTTTTGATACTGTTGGCACTTTACCACTGCTAACCAGTGCTAAAGTGCAAGTGCTCTCTGTCTAACAGATATTGGTAATGGTTTTCCATAATTGGCATATTTGATTTACTGGTAAGTCCCTAGTAAAGGTCACTATGTGTGGCTAGGGACTGTAAATCAAATGCTACTAGTGGGTCTGCGGCACTGATTGTGCCACCCACATGAGCAGCCCTATAAACATGTCTCACACCTGCCACTGCAGTGTCTGTATGTGCAGTTTGGCATTGCCATTTCGACCTGGTAAGTGTACCCAATTTTCAGGCCCAAACCCTTCCGTTTACTACATGTATGTCAACCCTAAGGTAGGCCCTAGGTAGCCCCATGGGCAGTGTGAAGTGTATTTAAAAGGTAGGACATGTACTGTTGTGTTTTACATGTCCTGGTAATGAAATACTGCCAAATTTGGTTTTCCCTATTGCAAGGCCTATCCCTCCCATAGGTTAACATGGGAATTGTCTTTAAATATCTTTTAAGTGCAGTTTCCCGTTGTGAGCAGCTAGAGATTTGGAGTTTAGGGTCTACTAACTCACAATTTAGAAATACATCTTTTGGAGAAGTTGGTTTGAAAATGCCACATTGTTTTGCTTAACCATTCTGTGCCTCTGCTGGCTGCTGAATACACATCTGGGTCAGACTGACAGTTGGACTGTTTGTGAATTCACTCTAGGCAGTGACACAAAAGGACCTGTAGTGTGCCCTGCATATCCTGATGAGTCTTCCTGAACTAGAGTGAAAGAGAGGAGCTGACACCTGCCCTTGAAAGGGCTGTGCTTGCCCTCACACAATATACTCCCCAACCCCCTTGTGAAGTGGTTCTCAACTTTTTGACCCCTAAGGATCCCCAGGGAATCATTACTGGAAGCCATGGACCCCCAAGCAATTTGTACAATTCAAATTTCAAACATTAAAACAGTAATTTGCAAAAAATACACAAACAAGGACACACCAAACAAATACTCGAATTACTATAGATATAATTATGTTATGTTGAAAAAATTGAAACATTTGAATGAGGAAGTTTGCGCTGCATTTCAGCGATTAACTTTTCAATGTTTGGTTTTATTTAGGAAAGTTGAATCCTCAGGTCAGATTCTACATTTCCCTAGCGGTTTCTGTTTTAATTTTGTAGGTATATAAGATTTGAGAAAGCTTTTTCCACAAAAATATGTGGTGGGGAAAGGATGTAAAACCATAAGGGCCTCTCCTCTCTCCATAGCCTCTCTGTCACATGTAATTTATTTGTTTTATATCACCTCTCATACCAGTGTAGAGTGTTGGAGCACATGTCATCCACACTGGTAGGCATTTTCAAAAAGTGTTTGGTTTGGAGAAGCACAAACCCATGATTCAAACACAACACAGTGGTTAGTGTTGTCTTTAATAATAAGAATGTATTTCTATGCAAGCAAACCTTTTTTAGAAGCATAAGGAAAATGAAAGACTGGAAAAATAACATATTTCTAATTTGTGCCTTGCAGTTTGCATGCAGTTTTTTAATGGCAGTTCATAGCTCACTTTGCTCGATTGCGATTGTAACTTATGAACTGCACAGTAACAAAAGAAACTCTGTGACAAAAGAAGTAGCCCACTGTGCTATGCATATAAAATACTGTTCTTTGCACAATACACGTTCTTCGCAGCAGGCATGTCAACCATCTGTGCTACCTTTGAGTCAAAATTGCCACTAGACAAAACTCCCATCTCTCTCCAACAGTTACATTAATCACTAGATTTATGGTGGAGCTTTTATTTTTTAAGGGATTTTGCAGTGCTTTTAAAAGTGCTGCACAAAGGAAGTAATAAATATAAAAACACACACATATTTGTCAGAGGCCCCAGCTGGAGAAGTGTCTTTCTCCCGGCCCAGGCCTTTGGATCCCCTGGGAATGTGTCACAGATCCCTGGTGGTCTGTGGACTACAGGTTGGGAACCACTGCCCTAGTGTGTGTCTGAGGCAGGGCAAGGAAAAGGAAGGGTCTTGTTCACTACAAAGACTTTCCTTTTAAGTTTGCCTACTTTAAGGGCAGAAATACGTAAAAGCAGTGGACCTGAAACCCCAGACTGTCAGATTACTTCTGGATCAAGAGGAACCTCTGCCAAGGAGAAGAACTTGATGCTTGAGGAGGACCGGCCATGTGCCTGTTGCTTTGTTGTGCTGGCCTGCTGCTTCTGCCTAAAGAGGGAAAGGTCTGGACTTTGCTTTCTGAAATCCTGCTTGTGAAGTTTCTTTAAGGGATAGACTGAGCTTGCCCCCTGTTCTGAAGTCTCAGAGACATCAAAGACTTCATCTGCCAGTGCCTGGGCCCTTCTGCAGATAGGCCTGACTTGCTAAGTGATGCCAAATCCAGTCCCTGGCCTCTTAGAAGTGGAAAATCCATGCACTGTTGTGTGTGCTTCAGAAAAATCTATGCAGTGTCTGTCCCCATGTTGAAAATTCGATGCAGCACCTGCCTCGCGGCTGGAGAATCAACGCAGCACCTGTACTTAATGTGGACCCTTCGCACAGCATGTCGGAATTTTCCATGCATCGACTCTAGGTGTCAAAATCTTTCACATCACCACACAGACCTGAGGCTGCTTTTCTGGAGCAAGTCAACCCTTTCTACATTTGACTCTGAGGGTAGTGAGGGCAAGCAGTTGCAGACTTCTCAAGGAGGTAGTGTGGGTGGTACGACCTCAGAATTTAACAGGTAGCTAACTAAAATGGCTTCCATGTCAAGCCCAGTACTTGTCTTTTAAGAAAAAAATACTTATTAATCTCACAGCATTACTGAATTCTTCCCAGTTCATTGATCCTAGCCATGATTCTCCCTTGTATAGCTAAATGTTTTGAACCCCCCTTATGCTATCTCTCACAACAGTAACCATAGATGAGCTTGACCCTCTAGCATTTATAGAAGAGGCATTAATCTAGTGGCTCAGGTGCAAGTTCTTATGGCCCACAAGTCAAATATGCAATCAGTTGATGTGTTTTGCATGTTCTTAGCATAGGCAGTGTAATGGGTAGGAAAACGACTTCTGAGTCTCTTGTGCTTGACTTGTGGATCTGGAACCTAATGGCCTGATTAAGATCTTTGTGGATAGGGTTACTCCATCACAAACATAATGGATATCTTGACCACCGTATCACGATTCCATTATATCCGATGGAAATCAAAATATGTTGGACAAAATATCTGTCACATTTGAGACGGAGTATTCCATCCACCAAGATCATAATCGGGCCCTCAAGCTTCATCCTATAGACAGAGTCCTTCAGTACTTGAAGGCATTCCTTTGAAGCTGGCGTATAGGCTATGTGCAGTTTATGTCTTTACTTATGCTGTTGCTCATGCACAATCCAGCATTGATTGGCCACCCTGATGCTTTTACACATGTTCAGGTTTGGCTCCAGAGGTCATGTCCATCTGGTGAGATGGATGCAGCCCTGTTTGGGCTATACTGAAGTAGATACAGATCCTCACTGGGTCCATATGATCACCAGGACAGTTGCAGTTCCCATCGATCGAATGCATTCACATAGGTAGCTACCTCACCGACTTGGCCAACACAATCACCATGGTAGTTGCAGTCCCATGTGGGCTGGCATAATCATTGTGGCAATTGCAGCCGTCACTGGGTTGGTGTGTTCATGTAGGTTTTTTGTGGTTCCAGCTAGGAACCTTCTGAGAGACCAAAGGGCACTCTGCAAAATGGGTTGCTCCTGGCTTTGCTCTCTGGCAGTCAGTTTTCTCTGTGTGTCTTTGCATCCAGGGACTCACTAGGACTCACTAGGCAACCCTCCTTGACAGTCTCTTCTCCTGCAGGGCCAGGCAGACTCTTTCCATCTCTTAGCAGGCAGACAGACTTCTAGGTACTAGGCAGACCTTCAGCTTCTCCAGCAAAAAGTGTAGATTTCAGATGCTCTCTCTCGAGCTCTGGGAAACTGGTTGTCAGGCAGTGCTTTGTGTCCTCTATGGAGCACTTCCTTCCTTGACGTAAAGGACTTTTAATTGGAACAAAGTGGGGTAGTTTGGACCCCCCTTCCATACACACCCTTTCTATACACATTTACTAAAAAGAGAGTGTGGATCAACTGTCTCAAAGTTCATAACCCCAACCCTAGAAATTCCTTACCTAGCACAACAAAAAGCAGTCCAACCCCTGACCCCTACCATCAACCAGTCAGGAAATACTGGCATTCCATTGATAGCAAACGTCTTCATGGACTTTCTTATTGCTGCCTTGTCTCATCATACTTTCAATGTTTGGATTTCCATTTTTCAGCCATGAGAATTGAGGCAATCCACTTCAACTGTCTGAGGAAGCTGCTCTCATGCTTTATGCCACTTGCCATGCCAAACCAGGATCAGCCAAAACAGATCTCATTGAATTCTGTATTCAAGCTCACAAACATACCGAGTCCTACTAGCGCAAATGGGCACTCCACTCGACATACACACAGGGTGTCAGCATAAGGTTCTGGGAATTCACATAACAGCTGAACTTTGCACAAGACGAGTCTGTGGCCACTCTCTTAGTGACACAGATAAAAAGGTCTGGTAACACTGTCAGTCTGAAAATACGGTATACCACCATTATTGTTTTAAGTGTTAAACCCAGCACAGGTACAGTAGTGCTGTGTCCTTTATGAAGGCATGCTTTGTGCACCCCTCCAGGTCAGAAGACAGGTTCAGGACCTTGCAGTCAGGGACAGTCCTAGACTACTGCACTCATGCTTACGCTTGCATGATGTTAGGGTCAAAATAAAAGTCACAATCCCAGAAACACATGCCAGGGGGACATGCCTGTATACCATGCATGGGATATTTCTATTCCAAACAGTAAAAGAACGTTCTCTAGTGTCCATCTCCAGGGAACAGTCTCTGGGGAGACCCTGCCTTTCCTGCATCTAGGATATTTGGGGTAGCATATGACCAGTTTCATGGAGCTGGCTGAGAACCCACCCTGGATAATAGGTAGGGGTCTCTCCGGGGGCCTGACTCATTTACAAAGTTGGTGGAGTGAATAGTGACCTGCAAACTTTCCCCACTTACAAGCTGCACTTCGAGGCTTGCCCTATGTCACAAGTAGATCTTGACCATTCTTTTCTCTGGAATGAAGCTTGGGGCATGTCACTTCAAAGAATCACCTGCCTTGAGCTTAGGTTAGGGTGAGAGCCCATCTGCATCTATACGTATACCGTAGGTCTTGTCCCACACCTGGGAGGCCCACCACTGAGGCCCATCACGCAGTGCACAATTGACCTACCTCACTATAAATATCCCTCGTACTGAAGTTCACTTTCTCAGACATTTACAGCATTCTGACTCAGGCAGACGAGCTCAGACACACCAATACTGCAACCTTCTAAATCACTTTTTCACAACAAACTCGGGGTCAGACAGGTCTTGTCCATGCATGTCACTTGACCACCTCCCATTGCTAAGTGAGAACGTCAGTTGTCCTGTCCACACTAGGCCATGCGTACCATTACCATTTTAGGGGGTCAACCCGCGCATGCACATAGTTCAAACCGACCCTCTTAATAATAACATACATAACACCTGTAACCTAGTTACTGCAGTCATTAACTCACTGCCTCTTTTGGGAGCCCCCTCCTCCTTCAAACTGTTGGGATGGACTCCACCCCTAAACCTTTCAATTTATATCACTTTTCTCTCGCACTTATTGTCTAAGCACCAAGCATGGAGGTAAGTGAGCCTGTGCCATCTAGGCTCAGTGCAAAACTAGATGCAAAAGTTGGAAAGGAAAAAACATCCACGTTCCTCAACTATCTGCACTTCAGTTTGTGAAAAGAAGGGTTTCAATGCGTCAGCTCCGATTTTGTGGGTTTTATGAAGAGCTCTTTCAGCTCCAAAGCAGCTTGTTAAATCCTGTGTTCCAGACACACCTTTGGCCAGTAATAAACGAATGCGGTACCTGGAGTTGTTGGACTTTTGATCCTATTATGACATTTCGTCCTCAATTATTGATTTGGACCAACCTGCAAGAGCAACGGAAAATTATATTTCCTTCATCTGACCTGCGCCATAGGATTTAGGTGATTCAGCACTGATATCGGCATAATCTAACACTAACCTTTACTACACTTCATAACTTTCCACCTCAGGTGAAGGTCAAGAAACATTGCTTGTGACGTTCTCGCTTTTTGAACTCCTAGATTTATTAATGTTGCTCTATTACAACCAGTCAGGTAAAAGTATTGCTGTTAAAGTCTTACTTGAGAAAATGCTTTCATTGTTGGTGCTTAGTATGCGTGTACGTACCACCAGTTTTGGCAGATATGGGAACTGAGAGCTTGGGAGGTAATTTTCTCAGGATTACACCACTTCCTTCTGTGTTCATTGACGCACCACTTCATAAAGGCACTTATGGGTATGTGAAATAATATTCAATTAGTACTACTTTGCATACTTCTTTAGTGGTATCTCACATGCTCCTGTTGTACTATTTGCACAAAAGTCCAATTACTAAATTCGTGGGATAGAATGGAATGGGGTATAGTGGAGTGGAATGGTGTAGAGTGGAGTCGCATAGAGTGGAGTGGTTTATAGTGGAGTAGCTTAGGGCCACATGTACGAAGCACTTTGGCCATTGCAAATGGCCCGATTTGCAGAATTGGGCCGTTTGCGACTGCAAGAATGCTTTTTGAAATGTACAAACACCCAAACTTCGATTCTCAGAATCACAGTTTGGGTGTAGAGATGGCTATTTGGGAGGGGCATGTTTAGGGTGTCCCTTCCAAATAGTGATTTCCAGCGCTATGTATCAAGCTTTTGCGACAGAAATGCAATAGCAAAACCTTGATATTTTGATCCCTTCCCCTTTGTGAATGTTGTATAAGCATTTTTTAAAAGCAGGAAGTGGGCCCACAGACCACTGACTGTTCTTAAAAGATGAAAACAAAATATTTGATTTTTTTATTTAAGGAAAACAGGTTGCATTTCAACAAAAAAAAAACCTTTATTCAAATGCAATCACAGACATGATTACCTGCTGTGGTTCCTAATGGGTCGCAACCTGCAACCTACCTCATTAATATTCACGAGGTAGGTCGATTTCTGACCCACTAGGAATCACAAGTATGAAACAAAAAGTTTCATACATAAGGAACAGAGACTTCCAAATAGCTATTTGGATAAAACCACTATTTGGAAACCACTATTCCTACTCTTTATATATCTGGCCCTTAAAGTGTAGTAGCGAGAGTGAAGTTTCATATGGTGTAATAGCGTAGAATGGAGTAGAGAAGAGGGGACTAGCATAGAGTGCATTGGCATAGACTCGAGTGCCACTGAGTGAAGTGGCGTAGAGTGCAGTGGCATACAGTGGAGTGGTGTAGAGTGGAGTACAGTAAATTAGAGTGGTGTACAGTGGAGTGGCATAGAGTGGAATATGATATTGTTTAGTGCTGTACAGTGGAATTGCATACAGTGGAATAGTGTAGAGTAGATTGATGTAGGGTGTAGTGGCGTACAGTGCAGCGGTGCACAGGGAAGTGTGTTAGAGTGTTTGGTGTCCACTGAAATAGCGCAGAGTTAAATGGCCTACAGTGGACTGGCTTAGAGTGGAGTGGCATACAGTTGAATGTTATAGAGTTGACTGGCATAGATTGGAGTGAGGTACAATGTAGTGATGCACAGCAGAATAGCGAAGAGTGTTGTGGCATAGAGAACAGTGACATGCACTGGAGTGGCAATATTGGAATAGTGTGCATAGGAGAGGGGTAGAGTGGAGTGTCATAGGATGATGTGACATACAGTGGAATAGCATACAGTGGAATGGGGTACTGTAGAATAGTGTACAGTAGGGTAGAGGTGAGTAGAGTGTGGTACAGTGTAGTGGCAAAGAGTGGAATTGCATAGACTGGAGTGGCGTAAAGTAGATTGGCATAAAGTGTAGAGGCTTAGAGTTGAGTTTTATAGAGTGGAATACCGTACAGTTGAGTGTGGAGCAGGAAAGAGTGTAGTTGGGTAGACTGGAGTGGTGTACAGTGTAATAGCATACTGTGGAGTGGTTTAGAGCACAGTGTTCTAGAGTTGAGTGGCATATAGTGCAATAGAGTACAGTAAAGTGGTGTACAGTGGAATAACGTGTTGAGTGTTATTAGCATACAGTCCAGTGGTGTAGAGTGGCATATAGTGGAATAGTGTACAGTATGGTGGTGTAGAATGGAGGGTCGTACAGTCGAATAGGGTAGAGTGGATTGGTATAGATTGGAGTGGAGTACAGTGAAATGGTGGAGACTGGAATGATGTACAGTGCAATAGTACAGAGTGGATTGTGGTAGGGTGGAACAGCATATAGTGTAGTGGGTGCAGTGCAGTGGTGTAGACTAGAGTGCCACAGAGTGGAGTGCTATAGAGTTAAGTGGCAAAGAGTGGGGTGATGCAGAGTGGAGTGGGGTAGAGTATAGTGGTGTACAGTGGAGTGGCATACAGTGGAATAGTGTATATGAGAGTGCCAAAGAGTGGAGTGCAAGAAATGGAACAGCATAGAGTGGAGTGTCATTCAGTGGAGTTGAGTACAGTGGAATAGTATAGAGTTTGTTAGCATATAGTGTAGTATCATACACTGGAGTGGTGTAGACTGGAGTGTTGTACAGTGGAGCAGCATACAGTGGAATAGTGTGCAGTAGAGTAGTGTACAGTGCAGTGGCATGCACTTTAGAGTGTTAGAGTGAAGTGGCACATAGTGGAATAGCATAGAGTAAAGTGATGTACAGTGAGGAAGCATAAAGTGGAGCGATGTAGTGTGGAATAGGGTACAGCGGAGTGGCATGCTGTAGAGTATAGTACAGTAGAGTGGCATACAGTGGAGTGAGGTACAGTGGAGTGACATACAGTAGAGTAGCATAGACTGGAGCAGCATAGAGTGAAGTGGTGTACAGTGCAGTGCGTAGAGTGGAGTGTTGTAGAGTGGAATACCATACCATGAAATGTTGTAGAGTGAAGCAGGGTAGAGTGTAGTGGGGTAGCTTGTAGTGACCTTAGGTACTGTGGAGTTGGATAGAGTGGAGTGGTGTACAGTGGAGTGGATGTACAGTTAAATAGCATGGAGTGGAGTGGTGTAGAGGCAAGTGACATACAGAGGAGCAGTGTGCAGTGGAGTGGTGTAGAGTGGAATAACATTGAATGTTACTGGTGTACAGTATAGTGACATAGAGTGGAGTGGTATATAGAGGAATGGCGTAGAGTAGAGTGGCTTAAATTGGAGTGTCATACATTTGAATAGAGAAGAGTGTAGTAGGGTAGAGTGGATTGCTGAGAGTGGAGTGACATAAAGTAGAGTGCATACAATGGAGTGATATACAGTGTAATGGCATACAGTGGTTTGTGAAGTGGAGTGGCGTATAGTGGAGTGGAACAGAGTAGAGTGGAGAGGTGTACAGTGGAGTGGTGTATAATGAAATATTTTATATTAGAGTGGCATAGAGTGGGAAACCATAGAGTGAAATATCATAGAGTGGAGTGTCATATTTTGGAGCTGAGTACAGTGGTAACGTGTAGAGTGTATTGGTGTATAGTTTAGGATTATACAGTACAGTGCAGGGCATTGACTGCAGTGTTGTACAGTTGAGCAGCAGACAGTCAAATAGCGTACACTGGAGTAGTATACAGTGCAGTGACGTACACTGTAGTGTGTTAGAACAGAGTGGCATGCAGTGGAATGTGAAGTGGAGTGGCGTATAGTGGAGTGGAACAGAGTAGAGTGGCGAGGTGTACAGTGGAGTGGTGTATAATGAAATAATTTATATTAGAGTGGCATAGAGTGGGATACCATAGAGTGAAATATCATAGAGTGGAGTGTTATATTTTGGAGCTGAGCACAGTGGTAACGTGTAGAGTGTATTGGTGTATAGTTTAGGATTATACAGTACAGTGCAGGGCATTGACTGCAGTGTTGTACAGTTGAGCAGCAGACAGTCAAATAGCGTACACTGGAGTAGTGTACAGTGCAGTGACGTACACTGTAGTGTGTTAGAATAGAGTGGCATGCAGTGGAATAGCGTAGAGTTGAGTGGCGTGCAGTGGATTGGCATAGTGTGGAGTGGTGTACAGTGTAGTATTGTAGAATCTAGTGGCATACAGTGTAATAGTATAGAGTGATGTGGTGTAGAGTGGAGTGATGTACACTGGAGTCAGGTAGAATGCAGTGTAGTAGAGTTGAGTGGCATACAGTGGCGTAGAGTAGAGTGGAACGAGATACAGTGTAGTGATGTACAGTGGAAAAGCATAGACTGGAGTGCCATAGAGTGGAGTGGTGTATATTGTAGTGGCATAGAGTGGAGTGTTGTTCAGTGGAATACTGTAGAGTGGAGTGTTGTAGAGTAGAGCAGGATGCACTGCAGGGGTAGACTGTAGTGGAAGGAGTGTAGAGTGGAACAACATTGACTGTTACTGTCATACAGTGTAGTGACATAGGGTAGAATGGCATAAAGTGAAATAGTGTATAGTAGAAGGGCATAGAATGGAGTGACGTACAGTGGAATTGGGTAGAGCGTAGTACAGTAGAGTGCAGTGGCATAAAGTGGAGGGTACAGTGTAATAGCATACAGTGCATTGTTGTAGAGTTGACTTGTATATAGGAGATTGACGTACAGTGCAGAGCATAGACTAGAGTGGCATAGAGTGGAGTGGTGTAGCTAGAGTGGAGTGGCATAAAGTGGAGTGACGTAGAGTGTAGTGGCGTACAGTGGAATAGCGTATATTAGAATGCCATTGAATGGAGTGTCACAGAGTGGAATAGCATAAAGTGGAGTGTTGTACTATGAGGTTTAATAGAATAGAACAGTGTAGAGTGTATTGGTGTAAAGTGTAGTAGAAACAGTAGAGTGGCATGGACTGGAGTGTCATGCAGTTAAGCAGCCTATAGTAGAATAGCATACGTAGAGTTGTGTACAGTGCAGTGGTATACACTGGAGTGCATTAGAGTGGAGTGGTGTACGGTGGAATGGCATAGAGTAAAGTGGCATACAGTGGAGTTATGTAGAATGGACTGCCATACGGGGGAGTAAGGTACAGTGTAGTGGCAAAACTAGAGTGGGGCAGAGTGGATTGGCATAGATTGGAGAAGCGTAGAATAAGGTAGAATGGAGTGACGTACAGTGGAATAGCGTAGAGTAGAGTAGCTTAGAGTAGAGAGGTACAGTGGAGTGGCATACAGTGTATTGACATAGAGTATAGTGATGCAGAGTGGAATACCATACAGTGAGGTTGGGTTGAGTGTAGTGGCAGACAGTGTAACAGTATACTGTGGAGTAGTGTAGAATGAAGTGTAGTAAAGTGGAATGGCGTACAGTGGGTTAGCATAGAGTGGGGTGCCATGTGGTGGAATGATGTAGAGTGGTGTAGAATGTAATAGTGTAGAGTGGAGTGGTATAGAGTGTAGTGTCATACAATGAAGTGTGGTAATTAAAACAAATGTATTCTGAAAGTGAGTTAATGGATGTAAATGTAATGCGGCAGGAAAATATATAATTTGGTAAACATGGTAGTTTTTTTAACATTTTTTCATACACGATAAGTATGTGTGAATAGTGTAAGTAGTTTTGTTTTAAACTTATTTTTAAAACACAGTTTTATGTTGTACTGTGGTATACCATGGTAAGTTCGTGGTATGCTGCTGTACATGCACATCATAAGGCAGTATGTGATTGGCTGTGTTTACCAAAGGTAAAAGGCAGCCATGTCGTTTTAAGCGCATTTTGTCTTTGTTCTGCATTTCCATTAATTCTGGGGTAGGGCCTTAAACGTAGGTAAGTGGTTTTATTGTTGTTATCTACCTATTGCCACTTTATTAAAAAGTTAATACATTAAGAAATGTATTATACATTTACACCAATTTAGAGAGAATTGTGCATTTACATTTTTTTTTTAACATATGTTAAAAATGGAAAACACACAATAGTATCCTATATTTTTAAAATATAGGGTACTACAGTGTATTTTACATTTTGTAACATATTTATTTTAATTTAATTTATTTTTGGTACCCTGGTACTCTGTACATTTTTTTAAACATATAGAAATTAACTATTATCACTTTAATAAAATTGGCAGTAGGTAGAGGAAAGCATATCAAACCAACTACGTAATTACATCTAAGAGAAAAATGCAGAACATAGACAAAGTGTACCTAAAAACAACATGGCTGCCTTTAACTTTTGGACAGGTTTTCATTCGCCAATCCCCTAATGACTTGCCGCAAGTTGGTAGTTATAGTTAGGACCACGTTTCCATAGGAAAAACATTTTTTTGACTTGCCTACATCTTTGGTGCCGTTAGATGAGTATTCACAAAATGTTTCAAAAATGTGCAAGTGATTCTTGTTGTACACGGAAAGTTTTGGGATGATCCGTCAAGTGAAGGTTGAGAAAAAGGGGGCTTAAAAAGTGGATTTCTCATGTTAATTCCCATAGGAGTTCTGAACATGACTACAGTTCGAACCGCTGGGCGGAATTACACCAAATTTGGCAGAAAGCTAGATTTTGTTCCACAGATTGTGCTTTTTGTTATTTGGTGTAAGCCCGTTGAGTAGTTTTTGCGATAATAAAGATAAAATACATTTGTATATGAAGGGCCGTGGATCTGTTGCAAAGTTTTTGCGGCAATCTCAGCATATTCGTGACTGAGCACACCAACAGGTATGCTGTGATTGGCTAAGAACCTGAGCAGAGAGTTGCGGCTCCATTTTAAGTAAGGGGACATGGTCCCAGGGGCTGAAAAATAAAAGAAAAAGAGGTATAAGGGGTGAGGGTAGAGGTACCCTGACCCCAGGGGGTCTGATATAGGGGTATTTGAGGGTCAAGTTATACGTTTGAAATGTTTTTTTTCACCATGCAAGATATTCCAAATATGTTGCAATGCTCAGCGTGGCTCCCTGTGAAACACCGTGAGGAATTTGCAAATATTGACGAAAACATTTTTAAAACAACGACATTCACAGACTCATTCTTACACTAAATCATTCACCAACAGAAGCACTCATACACTCATGCACCCACATACGGACCCACTCAGAGAGTCATACACACACTTTCAGACCCACTCAGACACTCACGCACCCACTCACAGACCCAATCAGGGACTCACACACCCACTCACAGACTCACACACCTACTCACAGACCCACTCAGACCCTTATGCACCCACTCTCAGACTCACTCAGACCCTCATGCACCCACTCAAAGACCCACTCAGACACTGAAGCACCCGCTACAGCCCCACTCAGACACTCATACAGCCACTCGTAGATCCACTCATACAATCATGCACCCACTCACAGACCCACACACTTACACACCCAGTCACAGACCCATTCTAACCCCCACTGTCACACCCAAAGACACCCTCTCACACCGACAGACATTCTCACACCCACATAGGGCCTCTCACAGCCACTCTCACACCCAGACAGACACTCTCACACCCACTGTCTCATCCAGAGACACCCTCACACACCTATTCTCACACCCAGAGAGACAGAACCTGTGGCCAACTCCCGTCACACAGCCGTGCGTGGCATGGGGGTGGATGGTTAAAGGGGTTGGCCCTCAGTCAACCCCCGCTGTGTAAGGCATTTGGCCGTGTGTGGCAGTGGTTGGATTAACGTATAATAATTAAAATTACTTTACATTAAAAAAGCCGTAGAAATTTACTGAAAAAAAAAGGATACGGGGATGTAATAATTAGGTTCAGAATTTACTTGGACAGAACCATAGAAGTTCAGCAGCTATACTATAACTCGCAGAAGGGTGCTGGCAGGGGAGCCAGCATGGCTGTGAGGGACATGGGCCTATCTCCGTGGCCCTCATTGAAGCACAGGAGTTGGCGCTTCAAGCTGGTCATATTTATTTAAAAAAGACACGATAGCATAGGAGTGGGTTCTTCACACTGCCATTTTTTAATAATAATAAGAAATTGGCAGTGTGGGGTCCACGCACTGCCATACAAAAATTAAAAGGTCATGGCAGCGTGGGAGTGGGCTCCATTTGCTGCCAACTGAAAAAGAAAACATAAAGACATAGCAGCGTCGGAGTTGGCTCAACAAGCTGCTTTAAAAATAGAAAGTCAGGGCATAGCAGTGAATATGAAATCAGCCGAATAGCCGCTTATTCCATATTCACTGCTTCTGCCACTGCAGCACCACAGAATGCCCTGCAAGGGCTTTAGATGGTTATGTTTGGTTCCTGGTGGTGCACCAAAAAGAGGCAGGAGCACTACCAATCATTTCATTTATTGTTGTGGGGGACTGTAGGAGACGTAGCAGCTCCCCAGCAACAACAACAGTAAGGGCCTGATTTAGAGTTCAGTGGAGGGGTTTACTGCATCACAAATGAGACGGATATCCCGTCCGCTGTATTACAATTCCATTATAGCCTATGGAACTTGTAATTCAACGGACGGCATATCCGTCATGTTTGTGATGGAGTAACCCATCCATCAAACTCTAAATCAAGAGAGCTTACCATATCTTTTTAAAGCACTCTAAACCGGAGCTCTGTGCTCTTCAGCTGCAGCAGAGCCCCCTCTGTGGTGGGTTTTATGGCTGCCCCTTGTAGCATTTTGTAAGTTTTTAATTGAGTGGCAGGTAAAATACCTACAAACTCAATACGAATCTGAAATGCAACTTGGTTTGGCGGCAATAACACATGACAATTGCTGGTTATAGGAAAGTGGAGTATTCTGCATTGAGGCTGGTTAGACTTCACTATGTAATACTGTCACAATACCCCAAAGATGATCCTTTGGTTTCACAATAATAAATCCTTATCTCAGTCCTGGTAACGTGACAAAGAGCAGTCAGGCTTTTCTAGAGGGAAATGTCTTGAGGATTTCTGAGTACAAACCTGGGCAATAAGAAATTGACATGACTTGAAAGAAATCCGACACCAATTTATAAAAAATAAAGCAGATTTGAACATAAATTTAGACACCAAAACAAAGTAAATCAGATATGTACAACCGGAATTATGGATTTTAGAGTGAAAATAAAATTAGTACCTTTACAATCTGTCAAACTTTACCATTGTGGTCAATGTGGAAAATCACTAGTTGCACTCGGTCCCTTGCAGGGTGAGTTCAGAGGAACCCAGTTGTAGTTAAGGTTAAGGTTGTGCAGATGCCAGAACCAAGCTTCGACAATCAGACCAATTTTACCCGGCTTGTGGGACTCGGGTGCGGAGGTATCCACAATGCACTAGACCAACTGTCTTTAGGTGATCCCTCAAAGGACCTGATGACCAGCGCTTCTTTGGATCCGATAAGTACTTTTTACCTGTGGTGGGCAGGAGACTAGTGACACTAGTGCAAGGGAGTCAGGTCTTGCCTTTCGCTCACAAAGGGTTCCCTGTAGCTGGGGGAAGCAGTATTTGGTCCAGGATGAGCCACAGTCCAGCAGTTCCACGCGTTTGCCACAAGTTCAAGGTATCACACCTTTTGTTACTGCAGGTTCCTGTTGCTGCTGATGCAGGTCTTCTCTTGTCCTTTTGTCTCAAGTTAACAAAGATCTGAAGTTCTGGTGCCAACGGCACCCTTTAAATCCTAGATTAAGGGGCGTTAAAGGTGTGGGTGCAAGTAGCTAATGGGCTACTAGCCCCGGGCGCTGATCTGACCCTTAGGTGACCACATCAAGTGGGTTATGACTCCTTTCTACCCAGAACCCTCTATTTTGCCAGTTTCCAAAATGGCAGAAACCTTCCTTGGTTGTACAGAACAGGCAAACCCACCCTAACGGTGTGGCTAGCCTTTTGGGGGTGTACACCTCCTGGCTAACTAATTTTCCCAAATACTCAGGTACAAATGTGCCTGGGGCATGGGGTGGCTTTGTCCTCCAGTGGGAGACTCTCTGCTTGCATATCAGAGGTGGTGTGCCTTGTAGCTCACTGCCCTGATGTGCCACTTCACAAGCCTTCCTGGGAGGGAGGGAGGTGTGACCTCCTTCCCATCCAGGCCATTGTTCTGACTCCTGGGAGTGATCACACTCTGGCAGGAGGTCAGAATGCTGTCTTGGCGGTAGCAGGCACAGGAAAGCGCAGGCTGGTCAGCCAGAGCACATTGAAGTTGGTCTAACCAGGTGGGCAACCTTTAAGGTGACACCTGGGTGCATACCAGTCTTCCCTCAACACCAGATTAATGTCAGGGCAGAGAATGCATAATGTTTGAGACCAAACGTGACATATCTAGATGGTACCATAATGAAGCTAGCAACCCGGGTCTGCCAGGGTGCAAGCCCCATGTTATCCTGTGGACTGCCTATCACTTAAATTGTACTTTAATGGTAACATTGCTATAGAGACGTATAAGCTTGCACTTACATGTCTGCACTATTAATATACAGCACCTTGCCTCCTGGGCACAGAAGGCCTTCTCCTGGGGTGACTAACATGTATTAAAAGCAGTGCATGTGACTGTGCCACACATGTTGAAGGCACAGTTGAGTTTGAGCAGTATATACTACTCCTGCAGTCTGCAATGGCAGGCGTGTTGTCAGTAGTTTGCACAATAGCATACTGCAGCCCTGGGTACCCCTTTACCACCTATTTCCTGGGTACCCCTGATTATATATATACTAGGAACGTATAAGGGGGCCAAGTCCTTGCCATTGGGGGTTACCAATTCACAATTAAAATTTTTGGGGAAAGAGCACTGGCACTGGGGCCTGCTTAGCAGGCCCCAGTGCACTGTCAGAGTCAAAAATCTGCATCTAGCAGTCCAAAATGAGGGCATAAAAGTGGGGAGGGGGGCATCTGAGAAGAGCCCAGTTTTCTTACATTGGCCAACATGACACACGTTAAATAACAAAAAAGCGACTTATGTAGCTCAACATAACTGTGCATATGCGATACTGTTTACTTGATAGCGGGTAGTGAGAAAATTACGTACAATTTTCCAAAAAGACTGGGATATAGTAAAGAAACTGTACTATTTATCCCCCTGCTAGAAATTATGTGGCTGTTAGATGGCTAAACAGCAGAGAAAACTTCAATTTTTAGCAGGCATCAGGCTAAATAGCAGATCTTATGTGCTATTTGGCTGGATGGTGGAGAAATAGCAAAGAGATTTCACTATTTACCTGACTGAAAATCAAAGAAACATCACTACTTATGCAGTTCCAGGTTGGGTTGCAGAGTTTGTGTTCTATTGTGGTTGGCTGCTAGGTAGACATCAAGGAATCCCAATCATCAGAAGGGCAGTAAGGATGTCAATGGCCCTGGTGCAAGCAAGGAAAATGGCCCATGTGACTGCTGTAGGGTAGTAAAATACAAAAATCATCAGGGTCCAATGGGCCCCTCAGGGCTCTCGGCCCTGGTGCTACTGCACCTGCTGCACCAATGGTAGCTATCTATTTACAAGGCTGGTGTTTAAATAGCAGATTATGGATACAGTTTGACTTGCGGCCAGTCAAATAGACAAATGTCAGTTTTTGACAGTGACCAAATTGGATAATCAGCAGAGATTGTTTTACGTTTTGCCAGCAAAAAGATAAATCATTGTTTTTCTAATATTGGCACAGTCGCTAGCTACAGTTTTTGCACTAAATGATTCTTGCAAATTTGGCCAAATCCTAAAAACTGCCTTTAACCGAAAATGATCCTTAAATTGAATAGATGTGTGGGAGAATTATTTTGCAAAATTTGTATTTCTTTTTGTTTTTTTCTGCTAGACATCTTTTGTGAGAACTTTTTTTCCACCTTTTTTTAAAGGTTCGCGAATTTAGTAAAGTTTACATAGGTGTAGCATGTAAAAAAGTCACATAATACTCTGAGGTAAACTTTGCCTCTTTTTACACCCCTAATATATTCTCCAATTGAAGATAGTGACTACTTACCAATTCCTCTGTAATAATCCTTTTTTCCTTCCAAGACAATGCTGCACTATCTATGGTTGCAAAATGATGACATATGTAAGCTCTGAATAGCCCCATAACTAGTCGTCCTAGTCCCTCCGCTTCTAAACCCTACCTCCTGGTTCATTTCTTAGGTTGTTGTGGGCAGCTTCTTCCTTTGACAATGCTTCTCTGTTTGTGAGAAACACTGTAAAAGGAAGGATTTGTGTGTTTATGAGCCAGCAAGGTGCCAAGCAGTGTTTGGATTTTTACCAACTGAACATCTTGTGGGGAATAACATATTCAATACAATTACTCAACACACATCCCACCCACCCACATTACTTGGTACATAATGTAATTGCTCAGATTAAGCCCACAGGCATCATGGACCTTCAGGCCTCCAATCCAGCCTTCCCCCTCCTATTCACACGGTATCTTCTCTGTAGGAGCACCAAGTGTCCCATATTTTATTAAATTTCTTTGGACAACCCCTTGCTTTGTAATTTGTGTTTTCTTCTTTTGGGCAGCAGTCCATATGTCTTGCCCATTCAATCGCTGAAGATGGGTTTGGGGGCCCCATAGATGGATTATGTCTTTCTTAGCTGCCATCAGGGCAATGGGAAATGATAGTTGGGTGTATTTGGATAATGTTTGTCTTGCGTCAGTAAGCAGAAACAAAGACTTCTTTGATAGTAAGTGCTGATTTATTAAAACAGGAGCTCTACAGCTAAAGCACAGCTTCCCTCAGCCAGTCTTCTAAACAACTGACATCCCTGGAATCCTGCAGCACTTGATCAGATAATAACATTCTACATTCCCATCACCTAGGTAACACATAAGCCCACAACACATCCCCATCCCTTTACAAACAAAAACCAAATATATACAAATTTTAACCCTGAATATAATTAATTCATGAACATAATCTCTTAAATATAAAGGTGGATTACAAATTCTCCTACATCTCATTAGATTGAACGTTCGATCAGAGATGTTGGTTCTACTTGGTCATTACCTCTGTCACCTCTCTCATTAAGACTCATTCTAACACCATTAGATCCTTGAGTTGACTGATACATTTCTTCATCTGACAATAACACAAATAGATTATTACTGTCAAAGCTATCTTCACTGGATTTACACTCACCACCCTTCTAATACAAAGCACATTCACCACCCTTCTGATATAAAGCTACCTTCCTGTTGTTCCATACCTCTCCATTATTCAATACTACAGAAGAGCAATTTACTTTGTATGCACCTTTAAACTTCATTAAACCTCTTCCCTTCTGTCCACATTTTAATTTGGCCCAATCTCCAACTTGTATGCTCTTGTACCCCTTCTTTTTGATGGTTTGATTATCCCTTTCCCCTTTTTGTCCGTTAGATCGCTCAACAATTTCTTTCATCCATGCAGGAACTAACTGTGTCCCAGGAAGTCTCCTCCTCATAAATTCAAAAGGAGTTTTATTGGTAACCCCATGCACAGTTGTACGATAAACCCAGACCATTTCTTCTTGTATAGTTCTGACATCCTTATGACTAGCTAAAGCCATTTGAATGGCACCTTTATCTAATCTATTGGCTCTCTCCCCTATACCATTACTTTGTGGATTATAAAGAGTAATATGATTAAGTTTGATTCCTCTTGCCCTAAAAAATAAATTCATTTCATGAGATGTTAATTGTGTACCATTGTCCATTATGATCACCGTGGGAAACCCTTCTTCATTCATAATACTCTTCAGCACTGAAACGGTAGTTTTAGTAGAAGTTTCTTTCATGAATTTTACAACAAGCCATTTGGTATGCACATCTACTACTACCATGGCATACCGCAAACCCCCTTCTAACTCATTCATAGGTCCAATGAAATCCATACACAATGTATGCCAAGCCCTGCCTGGATCACTTATGTAACCCATGTCTGCTTGATTCCCAACTCTTAAACGTTTTTCACTCTCCTTACACACACCACATTTTATTATCCAATCATCTACGTGGTTATGCATTCCTTGCCACCACCAGTTTGGTCTTAATCTTTTCTTTGTTTTAGATTGTCCTAGATGACCTTCATGTGCTATTTCTATTAATTTAGACTATAATCCCTGTGGAGGGACAAATCTGTCTCCCTTCATAATCATATCATCGAAGCACATCGACAAATCCTCTAAAACTGTCACATATGGCCTAACAGAAACCACTACAGAACTTTCTTTTCTACCTCCCAATAAAATATTTTTTTACTCTAGCCCATTCTTGTACTGTGATAGCTTATGCACCCTGATTACTTACTATATCTTGAACTGAAGGCACAGCTCCCTCCTCCTCCATTTTCTGTACTGCTTGCTCATCCACAACTCACCAATCCAAAGATAAACGTGACAAACTATCGACTTGACAGTTCTTCCATCCCTGAATATATTGTAGAGTGTAACAATACTCTTGAAGACGAGCCACTAATCTGGCTAATCTTGCCGAACCCTTTCCAGATCCTCCTGGTAACAATACTTTTACCAAAGGTTTGTGATCTGTTCGTATTCAAAATGTTGTCCCCCACAAGTACGTTCTAAAATACTCTTACCCCCAATGCAGCTGCAAGAGCCTCACGTTCATTGACAGAATAATTACGTTCAGAAGTAGTGAGCTTTCGAGAAGCAAAAGCCACAGTTTTTTCTTGTTTCCCATGAATTTGTGAAAGTATTGCTCCTAATCCTGTGGCACTAGCATCAACTGTAAGTATTGAGTTTAACTTAGTATCAAATGGTGTCAATATCCTGGCATTACAGATTTCTTCTTTTATCTGGTTAAAACATTTTTGTTGCTCTGATCCCCACTCAAAGCTATTACATCTCTTCAATATTAATCTCAAACACTAATTTTTTTCAGAGAACTTGTGAACAAGTTTTGTGTAGTACTCTATGAGACCCAGTATGAATCTCAATAGGTCCTTGTCATTGGGAGAAGGAGCCAATCTTATCACATCCAACATATTTTCTGTTGGCTTTACTCCATTTGCAGTAATAGTGTATCCCAAATTTTCATCTTGGTCAACCAGAAATTTCCATTTCTCTCGCCAAAGAGACAAGCCTGCTTCTAAGATTCTATGCAATACCTCCCGAAGTACCATATTGTGTTGTTGTACGGAGACACAAAAACTAAAATGTCATCTTGAAAATATAAAATATTGGACATTCCACTGAACACTTCATTCATCATCCTCTGAAATACACTTGCTGCTGAGCACAATCCAAATGGCATACACGTGAACTGGAATGTGCCTTCCATAGTGATGAATGCTGTGAGAGGTTTAGAATCCTCATGAAGTTTAATTTGATGATATGCGATCTTCAAGTCCATCTTTGAAGAGTGTTTATCTCCCCACAAAGCCAAAGTGAGCTTATTAATGTTCAGGAGTGAATACGTATCTACTACCACATTCTGATTTAAGGATCTCAGACCTATACTTTCCATCCGATTTCTCTGTGATCACCAATGGAGATATCTACCTGGATGTTTCCACAGGTTCGATTACACCAGAAGAAAGCATGTCATTTAACATTTCCTTTACTCCTGCCTTCACCACTAAATGAATGCAACACACCTTGTGTTGTACAGGAATAGCATCAGGTTTCAACAAAATCTTGTGCACATAACCCTTTAAATGGGCTAATTTCTTCTCAAAAACTTCACTAGCCTCATTTAATATTTCATCTAGAGAAACATCATCAACCACCAACACTTGATTAGGAGCTATTGGGTTCACAACAATACCAAGATCATATTGATTTGCCCATCCTAAAATTAGTGGTCCCTCTACTGCTATGTACACCTTTCCTTGAACTTGTCCCTTAAAACTCTATTGTAGTTTCCATTTATCCTATTAAATCAATTTTCTCGCCTTGATATCCTCCTGGTTTAATGTCTTTAGGGTTTAATTTCACACTTGGCCATTTTTCTATAAACTGTGCTTTTGAATAATAGTGTACATAGACCCTGAATCTATCATTAAATCAACTTTCTCTTCTTTAATCACAAATTTAGCTTTTGGCCTTTCTCTTCTTCCTTTTCCTTTCCCATGGTGTCCACACTAATTATTCTATCCTCATGAATTTCATGTGTTAACTCATCCTCTACTGTAGCTACCCTTTGTTTAGTACTCTGTTTACATATAGCAGCAAAATGACCTTCTTGCCACACTTCCTATACTCTTTGTTGATTGCTATACACTCATTATAATTTGCTGTATGAAAACCCCTACCACATCTATAACACTGCTTTGTAGCTTGTAGGTTTTACATTTCTCTGTCCCAAATTCACTATCACTCCAACATCTGGTTCAGTTTTCGTTGAGGCTACACTGCAATTGACTTCTTTTTTTTCCATCTTTTTCATACACAATTCTGATTGTTCCACCATCTTTGCTATATCTACTGTATCTTTAAGTGATGGTTTTTTAGCTGCCCATAGCCTTTCTTGCATTTTCTTGCTCTTGCAATGAACAATCAATTGATCCCGAACTATTTCATCAGTCATAGTGCCAAATTTGCATTTTATATAAAGCTCTCTCAATTTGGACACAAATTAATCTATTGATTTTCCTTCTCTTTGAGAATATGTGTAGAATGTATATCACTTCATAACTAAATTTATTTCTTTTGCAAATCTGCCTTCCAGGCGTTTTTTGGCTTCTTCATATACATCCGCTATTGGATCTCCAATAATTTCAGTAGCTCTTGGTAAATGTTTCAAAATATGTTGCCCTTCTTTGCCCAATTCATTCAAAAGTAATGCTTTTTTCTTGCTGCTGTAAATCATTGACCATCTAAAGCTTCAATATAGGTTTCAAACATATTAATCCAAGCCTCCCATTCTATTGGTAGACGACCTGGTTCATGTAAAAATAAGGGAGGTGTTATAGCATTTATAGATTGCATTGTAAATGTTTTAAAAAGGTTGACGTACACAAAGCTAATAATCCAGTAAATGTGTGCGTATCACTGTTAACACTGTTTTGGGGCACGCAGAGAAAATGGTGTGCCTGTCACCGATAATGTATTGTTCCGATGGATGTATACAATATGAATTATTTAGTACAGGTGTGTATATCACTGTTAACACTGTTGGTGCACGCCAAGAAAATGGTGAGGGTGTCACCGTTCCAATGTACATACAGAGTGTTAATTATGCAGTACAGGTGTGTGTATCACCGTTAAAACTGTTTTGGTGCACACAGAGAAGTGTGCGTGTCACCGTTAATGTATTGTTTCAATGTTAAATATGCAATACGGGTGTGCGCATCACCTGTAACACTGTTGGTGCACGTAAAGTAAATGGTGTGCGTATCATCGTAAATGCCACAAACCAAAAACATTAGGTATCCTGTTTCAAAATGGCTGCCACGTCACTTATATCACGTAGAAAACGTGCAATCCTGGGAGTGACGTCGGCAAGATTGTGCTGCAACTGAGTGCGCGTGGAGTCGCTCGCACCTCAAATCGAAGAAAAATGTAAATTAAAGAAGTTACCACTTCTTGGCATCACATCCATGAATATTTTCAAGAATCAATGTCATACAATAGTTCAGAAGGCCTCTGGGCTTTCAGAACAGTAATGCAAACCGGCCTCCTGTCATCGCATTGGTTCAAAGCTGGCTCTAAGCTGTTGATCTGAAGACTGGCAACTTGTCGCCAAATTCTTGCAGTTGGTAAGCAGAAATGAAGACTTCTTTGATAGGTAAGTGCTGACTTATTAAAACAGGGGCTCTACAGCGAAGGCACAGCTTCCCTCAGCCAGTCTTCTAAACAACTGACCTCCCTGAAATCCTGCAGCACTTGACCAGATAAAAACATTCTACATTCCCATCACCTAGGTAACACATAAGCCCACAACAGTTTGTTCTCTATAGATACCCAGGGCCATCAGTACTGTCATGAGACTTTTTTCTGCCCTGTGGCACCTCTACTCGCTGTCTGATGTCGGACCAAAAGAATACATGGACAGCTCAAATCAAGTTTAATAGGGTCCCTGGACGGCTGCATCCTCTCAGAAATGGAGCCATGTCTATTTTATCCATCTATCTCAGCCTCGTTCTTGTGTAGTACTCCCTATGCAGGATTTTGAGTTGCACCAACCTGAACACAGTGCACAGTGCTACTTACTTAGGTTATCTACATGCCTCTCCCCAATCGAAGTCTCCTATTGCTCTCGAGGTCTGTGAGGGACTCCCCATATGCCACCAGTGTTTTGCAGATTTGTGAAATGCCGTGCATGTGAACTGGGTACCCTGAATTCGAAGGGGGTTTCTTCCTTTATTGTCTCCAATTTCAAAGTGTATTTCGCAAGTGCATGTCTCACCTGCAAATTTCTAAGACTCTGGGTCTCTGCTAGCTCATCCTCCACCTGAAGTATGTGAAAGGGCACCATGTTGTTCTCTCAAATGTCCCCCAATTTGGAAATCCCAATGAGGTCCCACTGCCCGTGGCAATCTAGGTGGCCAAGGTCCGCAAGTAGCTGTGAGTGTCTAGTCTCTGTCCATATGCCAAACTTCCCCGGGAGCATCCCATTTACTCAGACTTTAGCTATAAGGTCTATGTACATAAGATGGATCCACACCCGGAACTCCAGGCTGAATCCCATCTTTTCCAGGACAGCATGCAGGTATGGCCATTCCATGGAGTCAGCCGTTTTTCAGCATCCAGGGACAATATAATGCTGGTTGAGCTATATACTCTCTCCCTGCCAGATAGCCAAACAGTCTCCTAAAGTTTGTGTTTTATGGCCCAGTGAGGTATAATGCCAGAAAGATCAGGTGAGATAATCTTGTCACTCACCCTCCCCAGGCGTGATACTAATATCTTTGCCAGTAGCTTTGTCGTGAACTTCAGCAGAGATATTGGGTTATAGGATCCACAGTCGTCTGGTGATCTACCCTTTTTATGTATCAGGACTACTATTGCATTCTGAAGGTCAGTAGGGAGATGCCCATCCAAACATGCCTTAGTGAACAGCACTCGTATGTGTTCACCTATATTACTATGCACCACTTTAAAAAAAACTCAGAGTGGAGCCCGTTAGGCCTGGGTTTTTTTCACTCTTGATCTGGTTTATCTCTTCTAGGAGCGCCCCTACCTCTATTTAGGCCTCCAGACTGGTTTTGTCCTCCTCCTCCAACTGTGGGGGTGAGAATATACATCAAAAACTCTGAAGATCTCCCTTGGAGGCTCTAGTAAAGGAACAGTGCAGGTGTTCCAATGTCTCCGCTATGTGTACTGCAGTCTTCGCCATCTTCCTGGTCCTGTGGAGACCCTCTGAACCCACTGTTGCCCACCTCTGCTAGCCATGCTAGCCAGGCTAACATGTTCCCAGACTTGTTCCCTAGCTCATAACCTTTTTCTCTTACACCTATAGTATGCCCTAGCTTTATTATTTGTCAACTCCCTATTTTTTCCCTTGTCAGTGTCAGTCTATGAAGAAACTCAGTGCTTGTGGGCTCGATGTATTGCTCTTACAGCTGTAGGAGGAGGGTCTCCAGCTCTCTCACCTCCCTATCTCCTTTCCTCTTTTTACCTGTGATGCATGAAATCAGGGCCTCTGTTATAGTGGGTTTAAAGGCCTCCCAAACCACAAGTGGGGACTCAACCGAGGCTAGTTGTCCTGGAACTATTTCTCCATGGAGTCTACAATGTGGTGCAGTGTCTTCCAATCCACAGTGTCCCATAGGTCTATTTTTTAGCTCACTGGCCCTCTAATCCCAGCTAATTTATACTGCTGCAACTTTAGGGAATAATCTGAGATCCTCCTTGCCAGGTACCATGTATGCAAGAAGAGACCCCCCCATATAGTAGTTACAAGAATATAATCCAATCTGGAAATAGCTTTCCTAGATTTGGCCCAGTGGCATAATGAAACTTGAGGGAACCCCCCTGCAAATTACATGGAGGGTGCCTCCCTCCGTGGCCCACCACCTTCCACTTTTGCTGAGGGGCCCCGTGGAGCTCAGGAGGCCCACAACCCTGTCGGCACTGCAGGGGCTTATGCTCTGCCACAGACGTGGCCCCGTATGAATATTTTCTAAGCTCTGGGTATTCCTCTCTCCATAGGCCTATCAGACCCAGTGTTTCCAAAAAATTAGCTAGCCCATGGTCTTCCTGGACCCCTCCCCCACTCTAGAGATTCTGTCCAGTGCTGCATCCATTGTCAGATTTAGGTCCCCTCCAATAATCATTGTGGAGTCAGGGGCTTCAGTAATCCAAGTCCCTATCTCATCAAATATCGCGGACTGGAGGCAAGGTGAGAAGTACTAGGATGCCACTGTAATGGTCTGCCCACTCCATTCGCCAGTTATCACAGCTCTATGCCCCCGGCTATTAGACCAAGTCCTGGTAACTGTTAAAGGGAGTGATTTCCTGTCCAATAGCCCCACTCCCCTAGAACATATTGTGGAGCCAGAATGCACCAAGTCGTTATATTTTCTCCTGCCCAGGAAAGTACAGTTGTTACCCACTGTGTGTTTCCTGTAACATTATGGTGTCTGGGTTCTGTCATACCAAGAATTTAGTCACCACTCCTTGTTTTATCTGGTTACCTAGGCCATTACCATTCCAGGAGAGGAGTGTAAGATTTAGCATCTGTATGTTCTTTTTTCCTTCCTTCCTTTTATCTGTCATGCACTCTTGGAGGTCTGTGTGTACCCCTGCAGAACCCATTCTGGATGTCAGGGTGTGTCAGTTGGTGTCGTACAATTAACTTGCCCCCATAAACTCCTCCTACAATCCCTCCTCACATCCTCAACTGCGAAAGTACAGAGTAACTTGTTGCCCCAAAGTCTGAGGTGTCTGTGCCCCCCATCTAAATCTACAACTTGAGTGATGGTGGTGTGGATGTGTGCCCGTTGTTCACTACAAACTAGATCACAGTGCACCATGCGTTGGAGACCATGTCCTATTCATGGGGTGAGAGGCTTGGTTGTACTCCTATGGGACTGAGATGAACTCCACCTGCATTATTCGCACTATTGCTTCTCATGTTCTGTGAAGCACTGCCCATCCCACTTTATCTCACACTGCCTGTTCAGCAGATTAGCCCCTTGTAGTGATTCGGAGTGCTGTTGGGGCTGTTGCATTGCTGTTTCACTCTATCTTCAGCTAAATTCACAGATCCTGTGGTTCTGTGTAATTCGGCATGGCAGAACTGTGAACATGGAGAAAACAGACCAAAGGCAGTCCAAACTCAACATCGACAATATAGTATCTACGGGTCAAGCTAATGGCTTCCCTGTGGCTACCCCCGATGGTGACATTCCAACCATTCTCCGTGATTTAAAAGATAGTCTGTGCACCATAGACAATAAGAGAGATACATACACTGATGCAGCGCATAGATCGTTTGCAGGAGCGAGAAGACAAGCAGGATGCCAGGCTTACACACGTGGAGATAATTATTTCTGATATTGAAGACTCTTAATGCCAGGCCTCTATCTCTATTGCAGCTCTCAAGCATAAACATAGTGCTATAAAGGTAAAGAATGAGAACCTCAAGGGGTGCTTGAGGCAAAATAATGTTTGCATTGTAAGAGTAGACCTGTGTCACTGTAGGAGTACACCTATGTCACAGAGCTGACTTACATCAGTCTGTGGGGCTTTAATCCCTTTAGAGTGTTTACCCATGGTATCCTCAGTCGCCTGCACCTAAATGTTCTGCAAATCTGACCTCAGATTGAGATCTAGTGCTACTGTTTCTCCCTTTTTTGTTAGAGTCTCATTAGACTCCATGATCACCATCATCATCTTCTTTAGGGAGGGTTTACGGCCCTACGACCTCCCCGGATTGTCATTCGGGGGTGGCGTGCCATTCCCCTTGGAGGTCATAGTCCTTATTGTGTAGTGATCCAGGCTATTTCTTTGAACTGGTTTGGGCCCTTTATCATGAACCATATCCTTCTGGGGGAAAGTAGGGCCCCCTGGGCCACCGGCACTGCATGCACCTCCACCAAGGGGCTGTGTGTGTTTAGTGCTGCTTTAGGAATCCCACTCACTACCAACTTTTTTCCTTTCTCAGGATACTGTGATGGCAGATGACTCCGCATGAGTGTGTGGCACAACCTTCAGGTCCCCGTTTCCAGGCCTTCTGCCTCTCTTGGCAGCCTTCACTTAATGGCCCCACCCTCCCCTGCTCTCACTGCTGGTCCTTGTCTGCATCGAGCATGGCCCCTCTCTATTGTGGTGATCCCCTTGACTTGAGGCGCGATTGGGCTGGTTCCACCGCCTGAATCAGACTGCAAACTGAGGCTCCACCTGGCATCTACAGAGACTCAGGGAAGCTTTGTGCAGCAGTGACCTAACGGGCACAATCTTCCTTCAAGTGTCAGAGTTCACAGCACCCTGCCACACCACCAGATAGGTCATATGGCTTCACCGGGGTCACCGCTCATTCACTGTATCTGTAGGGATAGTCTGGCAGTGAATACAACCCACAGCTCCTGTGGGGAGGGGGTGATCCAGGGTTTTTACTGTTGATGCTCTTACTGGCTTGAGATCACGACTGCTGCACCATGTTGGTTTGGCGTCATAGCTGCATGCCGTGTTTTTTCAAGACATTTTGCAACATTTACTATTATACTTTACACCTACTTGCAATTTGTGGGGGAAAGACATGTGAAAACCGTGGGTGATCACAGAAAGCTATAAATTGTTGATTAACTGACAACATCCAGAAATCAGGAAGGGGTCAGTTCTGTTGATTACTGAAGGATTTCATAACAAAACTAATCAATGAAACAAAAGACATATTGAATACAATTGGGACCAATGATTGGCAAATCAAAATTTTTCACTTTTTAAAGAATGTGCCCAAATTACAAGTAAACAATTGCTATGACAGCATTACACAAATGGCGTATTGCAATAGTTTTTGTATTAATGCTAGAGTGTGGGGTTGCTTCATTACATGACATTTTTGGTAATGTATGAATTTGTACTGTGCAGCTGTATTACTGTTGGATAGATATGAGAGTGCTTATGGTTGATTGACTGCTGGTCTGGAATGGGTACATGTGTGTGTAAAGTTTTGTGAGACTTTTAGCCAGTAGAGGAGTATAACAGTGCTTAACGATGTATGTGATTGCTACTCTGTGAAGGATGCAAAAGTGTGGTTGGTGATGTGAGATCCCAGGGAAGGATTCACCCTTCATACAGACACAACTACAAAGCAGTGTACAGAACAAAACTCTTTCTTTACACATTGACTGTTCATCCTCCTTACCAGAAGAAACACATCAGTCAACATCCTTCTCCTTCAGGCAGCAAAACTGCGGTACCACCAGGGAAGACAAGTCTCTCACTCCCTTTGTAGATAAGAATAGCTACACATTCACAACATCACAATATGAGAAGCCTCACTCTAGCTCTCATAACATCAAACTACTCCCCTCTATGGCCACACAGCAATCAGTCACCTTGCCAACTAAACATGTTAGAAAATAAAACTAGTCCAACTTTCAGTATACGTTTGGAGTATGAATATCCTCCAGAGAAGCAGTGTTAAGAAACTTTAGCATTCTATCTTGGATATGAGTTGCTGAATGCCCTTAGTGAGCATTGGACTCTATCTTTTGGCAATTTGTATGATTTGAAAGTGAGACAAGTCTGTTGGTGCATAAACTCTTTGCAAGAACCTGTTCTGGAAGTTACATTAGAGCTACTGCCAATGGGGTTGATCAATGTGAAACAACTGATATGATCACTAAAGAGGCACCAATCCTAATGCATTGCACTGTAATTATAGATTGTGAAAAATGCACAATATGAAGGGAAAGCTACTCTTTCAGTGCTAGAGCCAACTACAACTTCAGTGGTTGAACTACAGATGGTAATAACAGTTAATGCACAAAATATATAATCCTCTGTAGAATCTTTGGACCTGCAGGATCTGTTTCAGTGAACATACCCATCTCCAAACTGAAGGCAATAAGACACCACAATGAATGTACCTGTGCTGTACATCAAACACCCAAACGTGATGGGAGGGATACTTGCAATAAATCTAACCACTGGCAATTGTTTGGGGTAGCTTCCCAACCCATCCTTTGCCCACCATGCCATCTCAGTATGGACCCAGCCATATGCAAATCAGTCTTGACCTGGCTTCACTAGGAACAGTCTAGCTCCTCCCAAAATTGGAATGGTTGAAACTTCAAGACCACACCACTGATTGTAAGGAACTGAGCTAAGTTGAAATAGTGTCTCCAGGGGAAAAGGGAAAAATGCTGTTCCTTTTTTTCTGGAATGAAATGACAAAAAGTGTACCAGAGGACAGTGTGTACCCTTTTTAATTTCACAGTTTTTATTTTTCATTTCCACCAAGCTGCATTAGCTACAGACCAAACGCTTTGCCTGGTTTACCTTTTAATCTATTGATGTGCATATATTAACGTGTATTGTTATGGTATGCAATATTTTATGCAAAATTTTGTCATATTTTAGTCAGTATTTTATGAAATAGCTCCAATAGAAATCCTGTAAATTATTTTGTATTTCATATTTTAAATGAAACTATCTCAATTAACAATCCTGGGATATTGTGAAAGCCATGACAAGTCCCATTGAGATCTTTTGTGTTTGTTATGAGCGTCTTTGCAGATTCTTTTATCTCTTTTAGTAGAAAGTGTCAAGTTTGAAACATCTACAGAAGTGTTAGTATCATGTCTGCTTCCTATCTAGGCTGATGTATTTTTATAGTTTTTGTTATGGACACTGCCATTACAATGTAGATGCTAACAGTAAAAGCTGACATATGTCTTTAGGCATAAGTAAATTATGTATGTTTAAATCAAGATGACATATTCATCATTATAGTTGCTTTCTCTTATTAAGACTTTAGTGTCTTCAAGTACTGTTTTATTTTATAAGCATGAGCTAAAATCAGCCATCAGATACTTCAAAAACCCAGGTATCTGACCATAACTTAAAGGAGTTTCATGCTATGACTTTCAAGCCAGCGGTCATGCTGGTTTGCAGCAGTTGGAGGCTGCTCTGGATGCAGAGAAGTGGCTTATCATTCCCGAACAAGGACTGTGATAGAGAATAGCTAAACAGATATTTCTTCCCTAGAGAAGGTATGCTATGTGATCCGTCTTAAAAAGCTCAATTTATAGGCTTGCTATTTTCTGCATTTGCTGAAATTTAGAATACAGCTTAGAAGTAGGGATAGGGTGTTAAGATGCTAGGAACATACTCATTCCCATGTTAGGAATGTTGATATTGTTTTTTTGGCCATTTCATATATTACTGCATTTATCTTCTCGTTCTGTGTGGTTACAGTTCATATTTTATGCACTTGACTTAGGTCTAGAAATAAACATCTTAAAGTTTGTTCCATGTTTGTTAGTGTTATCTTGAGTGTTATTCATTTACAAAATATGGTTTGAAGTTCTACTGTGTCCCAGAACTCATCTAGTGGGACTGATTGTGACCAGGAATCACCACCTACACAGTATTACTCAGTGGATTGTGTATGGGTTGCAGTTCAACTGGATTTCTAATTTGTAGTGGGACATTGGAGTGAGTCTTTGAAACAGGCGATTGGAATTTCTACCCCTGTGTCTCCCTGGAGGCCTTAAGGCATGTCACCTGAGATGTTCAGTGCTATCCATCTGTTGTATTCTGTCCTTAACCTAGATAGCATGGTGGTTACAGGTAGAGTTAGAGGAAGTTTCATATAATTATAATTTATTTTCCTATTTCCTTGCTTTTTCAGCGCACATCTGACAAATTTCCCTTTCCTACAACATGCAACAGTACAGGCTTTATTTTGGTTTCACCTGGCTACATACATTCTCCTTAGACTCTTTGAGTCATGGCTTTGGATCAGGCTTGGTTTGACCTTTTCTCTGAGCCAGTCTAGGTGTTTACTCCCCAGGGTTAGGAACGTTGCTGATTATAGTTTTTCAGTTGTCCATTATTCAGTCTCTGAAGTTTTTGTAGCTAACTATAGGAATTATGCACTTCATTGGTTTGCTGTTTGAAGAAGGTAGGCAAGGGGATGAGTGAAAAGGAGAATCAACAGACCTCAATATTCTGTTTAGCTTCAATGCACTGAGTTCCCATATTATATTGTGTGAAGATGGAAGGTTCTGATGGTCATACGTGGTTGTTGGAACAGAAACCAGCATAGTTACGCTTTCTGTTGGGAGCGCGTTCAACTTTCTGTGATCCTAGGCATTACTTTCTTGTATTGAGGTGTCGAGGTAATTTCATGGGTCTTTTGGCTTCTATATGGTGTAGACTGTGTTAAGGTGGGATGGGTCACTCAGATTTTTTACACAGCTCCATTGTAGTTTCCTGATCGTTTCCTTCTGCAGTGTAACTAGACTTATTAGGACTTTATAAAATGGTCTACATTTGCTGGATGGAGCACTGGATTGTGTCCTCATAATTGTGATGCTAATGGCTACACCTCAAGGGTGTCCTGTGATGCTTCCTCATGCTTCCTAATTATCTGTAGAGCAAGATTGACTTATGTTTTATATTTCTTTTTCTGATTTATATTCTATTCCTTTTCTAGACCTACCCAGAAGATACTGATTTTTTCCCCCAATCTTTTTAGAAATGATACAGATATTCCAAAGAATAGGTGAAGAATTCAGTGGTGGTTGATTTTTTTCTTGCTTAATTTTTGACATTCTCTCTTCCTTCTGTTCTCATTGTCATTGGCACAGATGTTGTGTTTTTGCTGCAGGCTGGGACTCACCAGGAGAGAACCCAGAAGAGTCATAGTCAAGTTCACAGAAGTTGAATTGCCCATAAATGTTGTAGGAGATTTAAGAAAGCAGGGTAGCGCTAGACTCAAGAGCCCATTACATTTCCATAAAGGATGCATTGGTGCTGTTGCATCAACCAGGCTGAAATCAGTGCCCCTTTCTTAGGCCTTGATGGACATCTGCAGGCTTGGCGCTGATGTAATCACACACATGCCAGGGAGGCAGTGTCCCTTTTTGTTGTCTTCCCTGCACCCTTTATTTGGTGTCATAACTTCATGGATTTGGCTACAGCAATACTCCTTTCAATGTGCTGAGGGGAAGTTCCTTTGGTTTCATGATTCTGTGCCTTTCAGTGTGTTGCACATTGCTTTGCAACTCTGTGCTTTACTTTTTTTTATTTTTAAAGAATGTTCTCATCTAGGGCCTGTCATGTCATGATGTCTGCGTTAGGACTCTCGATGAAATTCACAATGTGGTGTCCTCTGGGTCCCAGCAAGACATATCACTAGGAGTTCCCTACTGTAGGGCCAGTGCCAGAGCTGTTGATAGCGGACACTGACAATTGTCCTTGCCCCTCCTCCCTTAACCTCCTTTTTCATCTGTGCTCCTTATCTCTTTTTTTCCAAACACTAATGTTGCTCAATGATCTACTCTTTCCTTACTACAGAAACCTAGAGACTCAGGTAATCTTGCCCATTTCTCGTATGGCTGGTAGCTTCCTTCCTCCTTGTTCGACACAACTGTTGCTGTTTCTCAAGTAAACCAATTAAACACAGCTAGAACACATGGCCCTTATATGTACATTCTTGCCAGGTAAGCACTCGTTTATGGTGACCAATGTTAACTTGAAGTTTGGCTGTTATTTCACTTTTTGAGATGCAGTCCTCAGTTGTTAAGGATACCCGTGGAGCATTACAGCACACACAGGGTTACTGAATTACAGATGTAAACCTCTTTTAATGTCAATAATTGTGATCTTCAGTTCTTGCAGACAACATACCAGTCATGGTTTCAGTTGTATTTAATCAGGTCCTTGAGAAACACACAAGTTCCTGGTTAGAGCTGGTGTCCTGAGTAGAATGTTGAATAAGATCGCATCATGAGTGAAACATCCAATTGGCATTTTTGAAAATGTCTGGTCTGAAATTACATGAAGTGATGAATTCTGTTCCAACAACTATAAAAGGAATATTATAAAAGAAGAAGGTTCAATTTGACTTACATTTGAGCAGATTTCCTGCATTGAATCTGTGGGATTATTTGTAATATGACCTATGGCATGTAAGGTTTTTCAAATATTCCCTCAAATTAGGGGGCTCATTATGAACCCTAGTGGTTCAGACCGCAATGCTGGCGGCGGTGGCAAAGACCGCCACTGGCACGGCAGTCTGAACCGCCATATAATGTTCACTCCTCCACCGCCAGCCTGACGGTGGAGACAATCATTATCCGAGGAGCAGGGCAGTGCTGTAAGCAGCGCTGCCCTTCGGATAATGATCGATTTTCCTCCAGCCTTTCCCTGGTGGGTTCCCCCACCAGGCAAAGGCTGGCGGAAGGGGTGCTCAGGGGCCCCCGTGCGGTGCCCCGTCGTGCAGGTCAATGCCTGATTTACAGGCAGTGATCTGTGCGACGGGTGCTGCTGCATCCGCCACACACCAACATTGGCGGCGGCTCCACTTGGAGCCTCTGTCAATGTTACGGCCCTATTCCCTGCTGGGCCGGCGGGCGGAAACACTGTTCCCACCCGCCGGCCCAGCAGGGAAAACATTATACGGCTGGCGGGGGGGTCGTTGCGCTGGCGGTCTTCTGCTGACCGCCAGCGCAGATCTTGGCAGTTTTTACAGCCAAGATCATAATGAGGGCCTATGTCTCTTCCCCCTCATAGTTTAAAACCCTCTACCCTATTCCTTTGCTCCCTTCTAGTTCCAATGACAGTCATATTTTATTTACACCTGAGTGAATAGAGTCACAATGGATGTGAATAGAAGATATTAGTGCTAATGTGGTCTGGGGTAGTGAAATAACAACTCACGTGCCAGATGCTCCCCTGAGGGTCCGAACAAACATTGTGGGTCATTTAGTGGTACAGATATGCAGTGCATCTGCCAAAAAATGATGACTGCCCCATCCACCAAAACTTCACTTCTCTGGCCCCATTAAAGGGTTTAAAAGGTGGGGGACCCACAAGGGTTTTGAATGGAAGAGCTCCATCCAGCTCCTCTATCTGAAACATTTGACCTGGCAGCCTGTCTGTCCCTGTACCACCAGATTACACAGAGGGAGGCTCAGGGGTGGCTCCTGTCGGGGTAAAGTGGTGGGACACAAAAGAAACACTACATATAATTTTTTTTTTTTTTAAACATGGCCGTCCTCACTCACTGCAGGCACAGGCCCCCAGCCTGCCCTTCGGCCAATCCTAACACTGCTCTCATGCTGCTGGCAGCATGAGAGCGGCATTAGGATTGGTCTGAGTGCCCTGGCTTGGCACTCCCAGGCAGACTGGGAGCCTGAATCTCCTCTCTCCAGCCCGGCAACACAGTGCTCCTGTCGGGGTAAAGTGGTGGGACACAAAAGAAACACTACATATAATTTTTTTTTTTTTTAAACATGGCCGTCCTCACTCACTGCAGGCACAGGCCCCCAGCCTGCCCTTCGGCCAATCCTAACACTGCTCTCATGCTGCTGGCAGCATGAGAGCGGCATTAGGATTGGTCTGAGTGCCCTGGCTTGGCACTCCCAGGCAGACTGGGAGCCTGAATCTCCTCTCTCCAGCCCGGCAACACAGTGCTGGGTCGGAGAGAGCTCAGTGTGCATGTGTGTTTGGCCGTCCTGAGACTGCCGGCCAAACACACATGTGCACTAAGGGCATACCACTCCCCCTCTCTGCTCGTCATCCTCATGACCACTTCCCTTGAAAAATAAAAACTATAATAAACATTGTTTATTATTGTTTTTATTTTTCAATTTGCAGCTTGCTGCTGCTGGTGGGTGGGGGAGGCAATGCTCCTCCGCCATAGTAGAGAAGCCGCTGCTGGGAAGGTTGACCGTCACTCATTAGGCCACAAAATGCAGGGAGACATTCCCTAGGTATCAGGGTCAACGATTTTTAATTTTATACAAATCATTTCCTGCTTTAGGAGTCTGCATGTGTAAAACAAAAAATGTATGTCTGGTGGGTGAAGAAACCATGGCTCCTGTTGAGCTTTTTGTTATGGCTTCGATTCCTTCACCCTGCTGGCGGATAACTAGATCTGCCACACTGGTGGGAATTTCTAAATATGATGGACAGAACACCATCAGGCGAGGGAAGACAAGGCCCTCTGCTGACCTGGTTGGCTGGTGGGGCGCTCACCAGTGACTAAATTAGCCCCCTTGTGACCTGGTCCACCTCTGTACCTGATCTTCTCTTTCATATTGTTTTAGGAAAATAATATCTTTTATTTTTCTCCGGTTCTGCTAATTTTTCTGAAGGTCACTCTTGGTCTATTCATTAACAATCTTTAACTATGATGCTACATAAAGTCTCCATGGTAATGGTTGCGAAATTTCCTTTTAGTTTGTTCTGAATGTAATTTGTCTGTCTACCTCTTATATGTTCTGATAAAACTATACAATTTTTGTTGTTGTTGCAAAACATCTGCTGACATCAGTGCCTGGTGGACCTAAATTAATACATTAATGGTAATAGTAAATTCATTTCAATGTCAGTGAACTTGCTGATCCAGGTCATTCTACACTTATTAACTAGATTTAGTTATTGGATCAGTTGTGTCACTAGCACAAGGTAATTTCCTTTACAAGTAGGATAATATTAGTTTGTGTTATAAAATGTATGTAATATGATTGAAGCTTAAATTCTAATATAGTTGGGACATCCCTGGTCTGATCTGATTGCTCAGTTTTCCCTTTAGCCTTACTTCCTGAGGTTTTGTTGCAGCCAAATCCTGTTGTGTGTCTTGGAACGATACCAGAGCTTTTGATGCATGTATAGGTCGATGATCACAGCCAAACATTTTGTCACCATCCACCCGGCCGCCAATCCTCACGCCTGCCTGTCTGTCTATCTATCTATCTATCTATCTATCTATCTATCTATCTATCTATCTATCTATCTATCTATCTATCTATCTATCTATCTTTGTTTTGCACCATTGTGCCACCACTAGGACGTTCAGTGTTGTACAAGGCAGTAAAATATTCAGAAAGGAACATGCATTGTTCATCCAGATTGTAATATCAGCTATAAACTGTAGACCTTGCTTTACAGGTACTCAGACTGTCAAGACGCAGAATACTTGCACTGGAGCTGAAAGTTACCACCTAGAGCCTAAAACCACTGTTGGACGTTCTGGTAACACAATGGTATGCAGCAAGATGTGCTGAAGTGGGCTAGGAAAGAAGTTGTAGGGGTTAGGTCTTGCCAGAGAGGAGGCAAAAAGCAAAGACTGAGCACTAAGGCTGATCTTTCCTGACAAATCAATACTATATGCAGCAGTTGAAAATATAGGGGGGCTGTCAAGAATCAACTATCTTGCACAAATATGAACGTTAGAATACACTCATAACAGATAACACAATCCTGTTTTCAAAGAACTTTTGGGATAGAGCAGTTTGTCACCACCATCCAACAATACACACCTTAACGTTCGATTTTACAGAATTAAGACTTTCTCTCAGATCTTACATTAGATCCTTGTGACCTCACATGTGCTGGAGGTTCCAACTGACCTTTATAATTCCTAGAGCAATCTCCCAATTGCTTATTTAGGATTTGTCCAGGGGCCCTAGGTTTAGCCAAGCTACTATACTTCTCAAGCACCTTCTTGAAAAAACCTAAGCTCCTTGACTAAGGGCTAATTAAACCTTGTACTGAACCAAAGTCTTGACATTGTATCTTATGTAGGTTGCAGAACAACATGTCTCACAAACGTACTCAAATTATTCCCAACTTGAATTGCTCTCTCAAAAAGCTTCTTCAAATGTCTTAGAATTACAGCTTTCTCACTTGCGCTGTATGCTCATGTAGGGTCCAAATCAGATTTGGAGGCCTAATCTCTTGCTGGTATTTGAGGCACCATTTGGATCTTTCTTTATCTGATTTGGGTTTCTGTACCCCAATGGACATGTCTTCTACTGACAGTTACTTGACAACAAGCAACCACCATGCCCAAAATGGCTGTGTAACCTCCAGAGTTACTGTGGGATCCCACTCTCACTTCAGAGAAGTCAAGCACTGCAGGACTGGGACTGTAGATCCTTGTTCCCCACCTTGGGCAGCCACACTGCCTTCCCCCATGGTAGGTAGGGAAGATTAGGGTATCCTTACACCAGATGTGTACCTAATCTGCATTGATTCTTAGAATGTGATGGGAAAACATGATCATTATGAATAACTAGCACCACTTAGTAGCCAGCAGAGCTAGGACCGACACCCACCCCTAGCCGTCACCCCAAGAACTTCAGGATCATCATCGACAACAAGCTCAATGTGACCCTCCAAGTCAATGTCGTCATTACCTCATGTTACCATACTCTGAACATGTAATTAATGTAATTAGTGTAATTTCTCAACTAGCATTGGCTGCCCCATTGGTTCAAATAGCTACATTTGTCAATTTCACCAGAATAATAAGAGCAATAGAAGTGACCACTGTGACATCAAGCAATGAAACATCACATACAACCTCGGCCGGAGACATCAGCGTAAGTCCCGTCATGTGTGTTGACTGTGATGTTTCAGCCAAAAAAGATAACTTCTAAATGAATACAAATATTTTAACAATTCAAGAAAACATGTTTAACAAGTTTCAAAAGCCACCCAAAGAGAGGAAAAACTACTTTTCTAGCACTAACATTCTGCCCCTGCAGAAGCTGCCCCTCATGCTCTTGCCAGTGCTCATAGCCTTTGATCTCCTATTGTGGACCAGCTAGAACAAACAATCCTACATTCTATTTCAACCACTAATCAACAGTCTGAGGTTTTTCAGGGGTTGTATGATGGAACAACACATGCATGAACCATGCATGCCTGAACAACGCTGTCGGAACAATGACCGCTTTGTTACCATGAATGTCTTTACCACGCATGATTTTATAACGGTTTTTCGTTGTAAAAGCATGCCTAGTAAAGGCATGTGTGTGAACAACATGCATGGTTCTAGCATGCTACCCCCCCACCTGCCCTAAGGCCCAAAAGTACCCCACCCATAGTAGTAGTAAACTACTCCAACCCCCCACCCGCCCCTAAAAACAAAAGTACCCCAAAACTCCCCACCCACCCTGAGCCCTAAAACCCTACCTGACCCACCCTAAAAACAACAGACCCCCCACCTACCCCTAAAACAAAACTAACCCGACCCCCGCCCCACCCCTAAAAACAAAACTACCCTGACCTTCCCACCCCTAAAAACAAAACTATCCGACCCCACATCCTGCCTCTATTAGCAAAACCAGCCCGATACTCCCACCCGCCCTGAGCCCTAAAACCTTCCCTGACCCCCACCCACCCTAAAAACAAAATTAACCCGACCCCTCACCCTTAAAAAACAAACTACCCTGACCCCCACCCCACCCCTAAAAACAAAACTAACCGCCCTCCAACCCTGCCCCTAAAAACAGAACTACCCCAATACCCCCACCCACTCTGAGCCCTAAAACCTTCCCCTCCCCCCACCCACCCTAAAAACAACTGTCCCTCCACCGCCACCCCTAAAAACAAAACTACACTGAGCCCCCACCCCAAGCCCTTAATCCACCTCATCCCTAAAAACTACCCCACAACCCTGCCCCAGCCCCACTTACTTGACCGCGTCCTCTCCTGATCCACTCAGCCTTTTTCTCTGCATATGTGTAGTTCAGCACATGCGTGGTTAAGGCAGGGAAAAAGGCATGTATTGTTCCGTCAAGCGTTACGCTGGCATTGTAAACATCATTGTAGTTAGGGAGTCGTTGTTCATGATGTTTCCCTAACAGGTAAGCTCATGGTTGAAGTTTATTGACCATCCAAATCCAGAAGCCTGGGTGAGTCTGTTCCAGCGAAGAGTTACTTGTAAATGTCAGCAAAAGAATCACTGAAACACAACACAGTGAAGACATCCACTAGTGCACAAGAGTATACTGATATTTAAAGAACCTATAACAATAATAAAGAACGAATATGTTATATAACCAAGGCATTACATATCACAACATAAAAAGAAAGTCACTTTAATAACAAAAATCACAATTATAAAATGTAGGCCCTCATTACAGCCCTGGCGGTCGGTGATAAAGTGGAAGTAATACCGCTAACAGTCTGGAGATAAATCCTGCCAAATTGTGACCGTGGGGGAAAGAGCTCAGACAGACAGACTCTTTACCACACCGACCGCCAGGGCAGAATCAACAGCCACCACGGCGGCAGTCGCCTACAGCCAGGCATGAGGCAATGTTCCGCCCACTGTATTATGACAGCCCAATCCTCCACCTTTCCGGGGCAGTACCAACAACATTAAAAGCCTGGCGGAAACACTACACAGAAGGGAAACGACTCACCATTGGAGACTCAGGAAAGAACCACACCGCCATGGAGCCTGAACTGCACATCTTCCCAATGATTTTCTCCGTCCTGCTCCACCACGAACACCGACAGCGAAGATGACCACGTAAGTACAGCCGCCTAGCACACGGGGAAGGGGGGAGGAAAAAGAGAGTGACACACACACGCACAACACACCCCCCTAACACCATACACACATACAGCTGCAGTAATAAAACATATTTACCCCTTTCCCCTCAGGAATAATGCAAGGACAACACGATTAGATGAAAGTGAGTGTAATAATATAAATACAGTAAAAATATGAACATTCAATCCAAAAGTATATACATATGTACATTACAAGGGGCAGTGCGTGGACCACAGAGCCACATTACAAAGTCCAAGGCCCCACTTGTCTCCTGCAACAACACAGAGAGACCACTGTAGGGACATCATTTCGAAAATAGGTAGGCACGTCAGGGGGATGGGGAACGGGGGGCACCTCAGCCGGAAGATGGTACAACACCAACTGGTCCTGGAGGGGGCAACATGCCCTGTGCCCTTTGTCCTGGGGAGTGCAAGGCCACAGTCTCTCAAGTGGGTGAATTGCCCACTGCTTTGTCCTGGGGGGGTCAAGGCCACAGTCTCTCAAGTGGGTGATTTGCCCACTGCTTGATCCTGGGGAGTGCAAGGCCACAGTCTCTCGGGTGGGTGACTTGCCCACTGGTTCTGGAGGGGGAATCGTGCCCTGTGATCTTCATCCTGGGGAGGATGGGGTGAGTGGGTGCTTTCCTCACTGGTTCTGGAGGGGGCATTGTGCCCTGTGATCTTCATCCTGGGAAGGATGGGGTGAGTGGATGCCATACCCACTGGTTCTGGAGGGGGCATTGAGCCCCATGATGTAGATCTTGGGGAGTGCAAGGTCACAGTCTCTCAGGTGGGTGTCATACCCACAGGGTAGGCAGGGGGCAGGCCACACAACAGTCCATGGACGCAGGATTACAGACTGTCCTCCGGCAGTGACGGCTGCTAAGTGGTTGTGCCGCTGCTGATGCTGGTGGTGGGAAGCTTCAGCCCATCCCCTGCAGCCTCTGACGGCTACCCACTGATGGTGGTGGGGAGAAGCTCCAGCCCATCCCCTGCAGCCTCAGATGGCTGCTCACTGGTGGTGCTGCTGCTGCCGCTGGTGGTGGTGGTGGTGGGGGGAGCATGTGAGGTGGATGGCTGTTGGGTGTCAGAGTGCTTGCGTTTGTGTACTTTGGGAGGGGGCACTGACACAGTGGGAGAGGACACAGCGGACGTGTGTATGGCAGTTGGGATGGTGTCTGCCAGTGAGGTGTGTTTTCTGATAGGCGTGCTGTTGATGGTGGTAGTGGATGAGGATGTAGTGCATGCAGGTGTGAGTGTAGACGGAACTGGGAGGGTGGTGGAGGAGGAGGGGGACACAGTGGAAATTGTGCATTTTGGAATGTCTGAATCTGGTTTGTTTTTGTGTGAGTGATTGTGGGATGAAGTGTGGTGCTTGTGTTTGCCTGTGCCACTCTTGTGTGTTGTCCTGTGTGCATGCTAATATGCCTGTGTACTTGGGATAGGTTGGGGTTAAGGGGAATGTGTTTGGGTAGAGGAAGTTGGAGAGGGGACGGTAGAAACAGGGACAATGGCTGCCATCAGAGAGGAGGCCAGAGCCTGGATTGATCTCTGTTGGGCCGCCAAGCCAGTGTGAATGCCATCCAGAAATGCATTGGTCTGTTGCATTTGGGCTGCCAGCCCCTGGATGGCATTCACAATGGTTGACTGCCCAACAGAGATGGATCGCTGGAGGTCAATAGCCTCCTCACTCAGGGCTGCAGAGCTAACTGGGGCAGGGCCTGAGGTGCCTGTGGCGAAGGAGATGCCCACCCTCCTGGTTGAGCGGGCACAAGCAACTCGCTGAGGGGCTGCTGGGAGGGCGTTTCTGATACGGGGTGGCGGCTGTACCTGTAGATGGGGTGGGCACAGAGGTGACCGCCACCACCAGGGAGCTTCCATTGGAGGTGGTATCTGTGTCCGCATGTCCCTTCCAGTCTCTGCCATGGTGCTCCCCTCGCCCTCCGTCCCACTGGTTCCCTCGGCGTGGGTGGACTCTGCCTCCTGGGTCCTGTGGGATGCAGCTCCCTCCATCGCCGGTGCCTCTGCTCCTCCACCAGATGATGCTAATGCACATAAGGACAGGATGACAAAACAAAAAGGGGGTGGTAGAGGCAAAGGATGCACTTGGTCGGTGGCTGCATCTACACCACCGTTGGCGTACACAGCACACTCACACATAGGGAACAGCCCTACACACTATGCAATGTAATACCAGTAACAATGCTACTCACCAGGGCATGGGGAGGGACACATACCGCCAACTGCAGCATACCTGGGACCCACACAGCCCTGCCCAGTAGTGGATGCCTACGAGGTAGGTTGGAGGAATATCACATCATAACCCTGCCCAACATGGGACCTACTCTGCAACGTTAGACCTGGCCTAGGGGCACCCACTGACACATATCCCCCACCCGGATACTACCCCACCATGCTTAAGTAACAATGATGGGCACTGTATTCACCCCCTTGTGGCTGCTGTGATGCCCCCAAGCACCCATCCAGCTCCGGATAGGCCACTGCCAGTATGCAGGCCATCAGGGGGGACAGGGTTCGACGGGCAGCCCTTCCTCATTGGGAGGCCATCCCCAGCTGGGCCTCCGCCGTCTTCCATGCCCAGCATCTCAGGTCCTCCCTCCGTTTCTGACAGTGGGTGCTCGGCCTGCCGTAGACCCCCAGGGTCCGCACATCCTTGGCGATGGCACACCATCATACCCTTCTTTTGATGGGCGCTGACCTGCAGAGGAAATACACACATGGAAAGGTATTAGTCAGACCGTCCTGGCTGTTACACTCATGGCCCACCATACCCCTTCCCATCCCCATTTGCACAGACATGGCCCAGCACAGAAGCTGCACGCCACCCAGGGCCCATCCACCAACCCACCCCCTACACGAGGCCTTCACACACACCACTCCATGCATTCATGCCCCATGCATCGTGTTCACAGTGTACTCACCTGTTGGTCTGGATGCCCATACAGCAGTTCGTACTGGGGTAGGACCCCTTCCACTAATCTCTCCAACTCCGCTGAGGTGAAGGCAGGGGCCCTTTCCCCAGTCAAATGGGCCATGGTAGGTTCCAGACACAGGTCACAGCAGCACATGCAGTGTAGGTCCTCTCCTGTTGAAGGTCAGGTAGAAAGTGAGTGAACAGATAGAAAATGGTGGTGACGTCCGCGGTGGTGCATACCGTCACCGCCGGCGTACATCACCATTGGCCACTCTACCCCTGAGGTGCCCAATATTATCCAATGAGGCGTTGCACGGTGGTTCCCAACTGCCTCCCTCAACGGCGGACAACATTAGCGGAATTAACTCACTTCCACCTGTCCCTCCACACAGGACAGGCGGACGCCATTTCAGAGGTGGGGGAGATGGCCATGGATCTTACCTGCATCACAGATCATAATTGTTCATACAGGACAAATGCCACTAATACATTTAAAATCCACATCATGCATTGAACTGTAGTGGCTACAATGTACAGTTTATGACCGGTTCATCACTCTTTTGCCCCATAAATTGCAACTGCTGAGGATGAATAGGTGATGGAGACATCCCTCTGTGTACAGCACCCTGGTAGACTTGGCAACAATGGAGGACAGGCACATTAACCACACCTACAGACTTGACAGGGCCACAATCAAGGAGCTGTGGCCCAACTGGAGCCTGATCTGATATCTGCTACCTGTCACCCCACTGGGATTCCCCGTCTTGTTCAAGTGCTTTCTGTACTCTATTTCCTGGCAACTGGTTATTTCCAAGTGACAGTGGTCTTGGCAGCAGGAATGTCATAGCCAATGTTCTCAAACGTGCTGACCAGAGTGTTGTGTGCCCTAATTAAACACATGTGCAGCTACATTGTTTTCCCCCAGGTGGAGGAATTGGCCACTGTGATGGCTGACTACTATGTAATGGGACATATCCCAAACATAATTGGGGCGATTGATGGAACACATATTGCATTTGTCCCCACCACCCCAGCAAAATGAGCAGGTCTTCAGAAATCGAAAAAGTTTTCCCTCGATGAATGTCCAGATGGTTTGCCTGGTGGACCAGTACATCTCCCACGTCAATGTGAAGTATTCTGGGTCTGTGCATGATGTCTTTATCCTGAGGAATAGCAGCATCCCAAAAGTGATGCGCCAACTACAAAGGCACAGGGTGTGGCTAATAGGTGAGCCCTGGTTCCCACCCAGTGGATGTTGGTGTATGGGTATGGCGTGGGCAATAAGGGATAGTGTGTGGCTAACTGTTGTCCCTTGATATTTGCAGGTGACTCAGGTTACCCCAACCTATCATGGCTACTGACCCCTGTGAGGAATCCCAGGACAAGGGCTGAGGAACATTACAATGAGACACATGGGTGACCAAGAGGGATCATTGAATGTACTTTTGGCCTCCTAAAGGCCAGGATCCAGTCCTTCCATCTAACTGGTGGATCCCTATGCTACTTACCCAAGAAGGTCTGGCAGATAATCGTGGCATGCTGCATGTTGCATAACCTTACCTTGAGACGCCATGTACCGTTTCTGCAGGAGGAGGAGGCTGGAGATGGCCGTGTGACGGCAGTGGACCCTGTGGACAGTGAAGATGAGGAGGGGGAGGACGAGGACAACAGAACTGCAGTGATTAGACAATACTTCCAATGACACACAGTTAAGACATTGTAACTTCACAATCAATTGTAATTTTTTGTATCACATTGTCACTGGCATGCTGTTATTTCCCACTTCTCTGCCCACTCACTATACCCTTTGGCAACTCTTTTTGCCCCACTATCGCTCCTGGTGTGTTCACTGCAGCCAACTACAGGTCTTTCCTATGTAAACATTACTGTACAGTTGAAATGCAATGTTTAAACTTTGTTAAACGTTTACATACTTATATCATTTGACATACTCCTTACTTGTATTTATTTGAAGTGTGTTCATTGCAGTGCTAAGAAGTAAAATGGGAGAAGTGCAATGGGCTGGGGTGATGATGGAGGAAACTCCAGGGTATAGTTCCAGTCTATTTGTAGCACAGGTACATTGTCCAAGGAGGCATAGGAAGAGGAGCAATGGCAGTTCAAGGTAGACAGGGTGACAAAGTGGGACACAAGGGTGACAATCAGGAGAATCGTATTTCCTGGTGGGGGTCTTGGCAATAGTCTCTGGCTTCTGCCTGGATCGCAGGGAATGTTTGCGGGGTGGTTCTCCATCTGCAGGGGGAGGGGTGCTAGTGGCCTGTTGGTCCCGGGGCGGGGCCTCCTGTCCACTAGCGGAAGCAGAGGTTGAAGGCAGTTCAGTAGTCTGGCTAGTGGCAGGGGGCCACTCTTGTACGACTGCCTCCCTCATGATGTTAGCCATGTCTGCCAGCACACCTGCAGTGGAGACCAGGGTAGTGTTAATGGCCTTCAAGTCCTCCCTGATCCCCTGGTACTGTCCCTCCTGCAGCCTCCTGTTCTCCTGCACATTGTCCAGGATCTGGCCCAGCGTATGCTGGGAATGTTGGTATGCTCCCAGGATCTCAGTGAGTGCCTCCTGGAGAGTCGATTCCCTGGGCCTGTCCTTCCCCTGGCGCACAGCAGTCCTTCCAGTTTCCCTGTTGTCCTGTGCCTCTGTCCCCTGAACTGTGTGCCCACTGACCCCAGGTCCCTGATATGGATTAGGTATGAGGTGTGCCCTGGGGTCCCTCTAGTGGTGGACACACTGCTGATTGACATGTCCTGGGGACAGAGGTATGGGTCTGCTGGGTGGCTGCTGTGGTGGTGTTTTCTGAGGGGGGAGGCTCTGTGGTGGTGTCTGACTGTGGCTGGGTAACCGACTGTCCGGAAGTCCCTGAAGGGCCAGGTTGGTCATCCAGATCCAGGTGAGCAGAGTCGCTGTCATCACTGTGGGCCTCTTCTGTGGGGGGACTGTATAGTGCTGGCACCTCATCTCCGGTGATATTGGCTGGGATACCTGTGGGGAGGTAAATGCAGTGTCATTGTTTCTGTGTGTGACATATTGTGAATGGGTGGCTTGCCCTCTAAGGTTGTAATTGCCCTGGCAGCTTTCACTTGTATGAGTTGTTATGTGATGGGCTTGCTGATTGTCTCTAGTGTGCATGCTTTAGTGATAGGTGTTCATGCAGGTCTGTGAGTGGTGTCCATGGATTGATATTGCATGCAGGGCTTGGCATTGGGATGAATGGGTTGTGATGGTGTGGTGTGTGGGTAGTGGTAGAGTGATGGGAGTGAGGGTGAGGGTATGTGATGGCATGCCGGTAGGGGGGTGATAGTAGTAAAGAGTTGACTTACCAGAGTCCAGTCCTCCTCCTACTTCGGCCAGGCCCTCAGGATGCATGATTGCCAAGACTTGCTCCTCCCATGTTGTTAGTTGGGGGGGAGGAAGCGGCGGTCCACTGCCAGTCCTCTGTACTACGAGCTGGTGTCTTGCAGCAATGGAACGTACCTTCCCCCGTAGGTCGTTCCACCTCTTCCTGATATCATCCCTAATTCTTGGGTGCTGTCCCACGGCGTTGACCCTGTCCACGATCCTCCGCCATAGCTCCATCTTCCTAGCAATGGATATCTGCTGCACCTGTGCTTCAAATAGCTGAATGATTTCCTCCACCACGACCCTTAGCTCCTCCTCAGAGAATCTGGGGTGTTGTTCTGGTGCCATGGGTGTTGTGTGAGTAGTGTGGGAGAGGGTGTGTAGGGTGATGTGTTGAGGTGTGTGTTGTGAGGTACGTGGGTGGTGTATAGGTGATGGTAGTGTGTGTCTCTGGTCTTGTCTGTGGTCGTGGTGTCTGTCTTGTGCTAATGGTTTGTAATGGTAAAGGGTTGTGGGTAATGTGGGTGTGTGTTTTATAATGGTATGCGTGTGTGGGTGTGGTGTGTGTAAGAGTGTCAGGTGTGTGTTGTTTGAATTGTCCAATGTGGTGTTGTTTTGTTTGAGTGTGTGTATTTTGAGCGCGGCGGTATGTACTGCCAATGGTTTACCGGCATTGAATGTCCGCTGTGTTGCATCGTGGGTCATAATGTGGTGGGCGTAGTTCTGTTGGTGTAACGGTGTGGGTTTTGATATTTCCAGTTTATCACTGACCTTTGGTGTGGCGGAGCTGTGTCTGTGGCTGAATCGTCACGGATTGGTGTGTGTGTGTGTCATAATATGGTGAACGAATATCCGTGGCGGCTGTATGTTGGCAGCAGTCAGCAGGGCGGTAAGTGGAATTTACCACCAATGTCACAATGAGGGCCGCAGTCTTTCTGAATCTGCTCTGCTTTGCTCCTGTGGTACTTGAGCCTGGCTATGGATTATTTTCATTAACTGTTCCTTAAGTACTTATGATAGACTCATGAGCACCCTGAGATATACTGTTCATTATAAAATCATCAAGAGTTAACTCCACTTCCACAAGTATCAAAGTGAGCTGCATGCACATGCACATATGTGCACCCACCATCACGATATCTGTTAACAGAACGTATTCCCGAAATATCCTTACTTTCACCAGAAACACAAAATCCACTGACTACATAAATTACCAAAACATTGTCAAGAGTCTTGGAGAAACTCTTTGAGCTTTTCTCACAACTTCATGCATAATATCTGCTGCACAAGACAACTTTGTTAATCTGAACATTCTTAGTGAATCAACTCCTCTTCTACTCTCTGTAAGAAAAAAAAACCTTTGCCAGAACAACACTCCTCTTGCTCCACCACTGATTAGCCTCAAACTGCACTGAACCCTGCAGTTGACATTTTTGAGAGTTTCTCTTACATTTACTGTACGTTTTAGTTTCATACCATCGTCAATTTACAATAAACACTATTTCAGACTATTCTTAAAATCGTAACATATCTTCCTTTCTTCTTGCTTCAAAAGAGCTCTTTGTTTAACAGCATCCATTGCCAACTTCCTTTCCCACTGATTTTTCTGCCCCAAGACCAGATTATGGTTTTCTACAAATCAACAACCTGAAGGTGAAACATCAGTTTTTGAATGTGGTGTAAAGTGAAAACCCCTGAATGGCATATTTAATATCTAACTTTGCACAGCAAATCCTGTTTGCCCTTTCTACCTACAACATTTGACTTTGAATTGCCAAGTGAAACAGTAATATGTTAGATTTATGAAACCTTTAGAAAATAGCTCACTCTCTATACAGAAATTGTACCAGATTACCTGAAACTAGCCCCTTTAAAGGAACTTTAATAGTTAACACCTACCTTAAGAACCAAATAAGAGGCTTATTGTCCACCATCTGAACAAACTTAAAATAAATCAATTTAGAATGATAGTCAATTCAATCATAAATTGTATTCCATCTGGAACAGAAACCAAACCATAACATAAAATCTATGGCCACCTCATTATATAACGTCTTTATTGTACATAGTTAATAAAAACTGTTGCAACATATATATTTAGAGAATAAGTTAAAAATTAAACAACGGTAAAAAACGAACCAGTGTTGAATGAAACTGACCCTAAACCTTTAGTGAAATTATTGGTAATATCATTCACTGGATCTTAATAAAACCATTTCCAAAATGTACATTTGTAAGACCTGATTAGAGACCATAGATTAGAAATTCTGTGCCTTACAATAACTTTATAAGGTGGTTCGTAAACTTAACAAACCTTTGTTTCAGCTGAGTGTTTTGTACGTTGGGGTTCTGGATCCGAGCCTGCCTACAAATTCTTATTTGAAGCTGATTGAACTTCTTTCACAATAACTTTCTACAAGCAAGGGCAGACAGATAAATAAAATATGTAAAACTGTATCTTCTTTATGGCCACAAAGCCTGCAATTCGTGTTAGGCCATGTTTGTTTTCATTTGGCAACAAAATATTTTGTGGGAAGTGATCCATCCTTTGAGGAAAAAACTTCAATTTAATGTGCAATCACAAAAATAATTGTAAGATATTGTTGGCCTGGTTGCTGAACATATGTATTTAGGTCTTTCCACTCATGTAATGTTTTTAACACTCATTTCTCTATCACAAAATCATGAGATTATGTGAAACCTTCTTTTTTTTAACTTTTACTAATATCTTGAAGGCAGTAGGCGAATTTGCAATTCCCATGAATCCTTTAGGCTTAATGCAGTTAACGATATATCTAAATATGCCCGCCAAGGGTTGTTAGCTCTGGGTTGCATGATTTCCAGCTCAATGTGATGTGTTTGTGACGTTTAGGCCCGTATTTATACTCCGTTTGCGCCGAATTAGCGTCGTTTTTTTCGACGCAAATTCGGCGCAAAACTAACGCCATATTTATACTTTGGCGTTAGACGCGTCTAGCGCCAAAGTATGAAGAAAGAGCGTCATTTTTTAGCGTGAACGCCTTCCTTGCGTTAATGAGATGCAAGGAAGGCGTTCCCGTCTAAAAAAATGACGGCGACGCAAATGCGTCGTATTTATACTCCCGGGCAAAAATCACGCCCGGGAGGTGGCGGGTCAAAAAAACCCGCATTTGCGCCTGAATTTAACGTCTGGGTCAGGGTAGGCGTTAAGGGACCTGTGGGCTCAGAATGAGCCCACAGGTGCCCTCCCCTGCCCCCAGGGACCCCCCCTGCCACCCCTGCCCACCCCAGGAGGACACCCAAGGATGGAGGGACCCATCCCAGTGAAGTACAGGTAAGTTCAGGTAAGTATAATTTTTTTAAATTTTTTGTTTTTTTTTGTGGCATAGGGGGGCCTTATTTGTGCCCCCCTACATGCCACTATGCCCAATGACCATGCCCAGGGGACACAAGTCCCCTGGGCATGGCCATTGGGCAAGGGGGCATGACTCCTGTCTTTACTAAGACAGGAGTCATGAAATGGCGTCTGGGCGTCGAAAAAATGGCGCTAATCGGGTTAAGACGATTTTTTAGCGTCAACCTGACTTGCGCCATTTTAAGACGCCCTAACGTCATTTTTTCCCAACGCCGGCGCTGCCTGGTCTACGTGGTTTTTTTCCACGCACACCAGGCAGCGCCGGTCTGATTGCGCCGTCTAACGCCATTCCATAAATACGGCGCCCGCATGGCGCTTCAGAATGGCGTTAGACGGCGCAAAATTTTTTGACGCTAAACTGCGTTAGCGCAGTTTAGCGTCAAAAAGTATAAATATGGGCCTTAATGTTTGTGTAACGTTGCTCTGTAACTTGAACAGCTGTCTATAAGCAGAGGTTGGTGCATTACTCAATATCTTTGCATTTTCTCCTCTAAACATCTAGATCTGACCATCAAAGAAGGAATTAATTTAGTGTTGATCACTTTAACAATTATATTCAGGGAGGAACAACTTAGGTTTTTCTGCAGTGGTTTGAATGTGACTAGCAGAGGTCTAGACTTTACTCTTAATCCTTGCTGGAGCATCTTGAAATTGCCACAAATTTTAAATTTACTTCTAGGTATGTGGATTTCATGGTAGTGTCTAGCTCCGCTTCTAGATAGCATCTTAAAAGATTTTTTGGTTGCGCTCCGAAAGTTTGTACTTTATTTTTTTTCCCTTTTTATGACCATATTGTTCCTATTGAAGCATAAAAGGCAGTAATTATCTTCTGTAAGCCCAATAAAAGTTAAGCTTAAAAGCATAATATTGCCAGCATCAAGGAAGGATGCAAGAGGCTTAAAAGCAAGCTGAGAAGGTTTGAATCTGATTTCACCAAGTGAGAAGTTGAAATCAGCAGTATCCAGATAAAATAGCAGTGGAACTAACACTCATCCCTGTTTGAGGCCATCCTTTGTCATGACTTTCATAGCTATGTTGGCTCTGTTGCCCTACCTAGTTGCGACCCAAGTATCTTTATACAACAACTCAATTGCAGGTAGAAGTGGAGTTGGTATAGTCCATCCTTTTAACTTAGCCGATAGTTGTTGTCTTAGGACCATATAAAATGCAGATTTCAAATCTACTAAACAATCCTGAAGAGGATTCTCTTCTGCAAGAGATCTCTCAATCAGTATTGCTTGAGCCATAAGATTGTATCACTTTGTGATCAAAATCGCATCTAATGTATCAGAATGAGATCACCCTCCTTAGTCCAAGTCTCCAAATCCTTCAGTAACAATGCCGAAATATTTACCTTCAATATCTATTATGGCAACTAGCCTGTAATTAGCTGGGTTATCTGTGGTACTATTCATTAGAATTTGATGAAGAACAGTCGCCAGGAATCTTGGATGGAGACATTGGTTAAATAATGAGGTGAGGTCTTTGGCAAAATTCAGCATCTTTTTGAAGAGGCAGTGGGTAGACAATTTGGGCGAGGAGAGATGTCATGTTTTGACTTGGCAATCACTATGGATAATTGTTTAGCATTAAAAGAAAAACTACTTGCTTCTGTCAGGTCATTATCTGATTATTTAAAATTTAGCATGGTATTAGACCTGACAGCCTTAGGGTGGTCACTCCTAACTTTTTGCCTGCCTCCTTCCACTTTTTGACACTGTTTTTGGTTGTTTTAGGACTCCGCGCACTTTACCACTGCTGACCAGTGCTAAAGTGCATAAGATCTCTCCCTTAAAACATGATGGCGAAGTGCATATGCTCTGTCCCTTAAAACATGATGACATTGGCTCATACCTAACTGGCATATTTAATTCACTTGTAAGTCATAGTAAAGTGCACTGCATGTGCCCCTTAATCATGTCTCTGGTCTGCCATTGCAATGCCTGTGTGTGCAGTTTCACTGTGACTTCGACTTGGCATTTAAAAGTACTTGCCAAGCCTGAAACTCCCCTTTTTCTACATATAAGTCACCCCTAAGGTAGGCCTTGGATACACCACAGGGCAGGGTGCTATGTAGATAAAAGGCAGGACATATACCTATGTGTTTTATATGTCCTGGTAGTGGAAAACCCCAACATTTGTTGTCCACTGCAGTGAGGCCTGTTCCTTCCATAGGCAAAAATTAGCGCTACCCTTCATAGACTGTTTGAGTGGTAGGTTCTGATCAGAAAGAGGTAGATAGGTCATATTTAGTATGGCCAGAATGGTAATACAAAATCCTGCTGACTGGTGAGGTTAAATCTTATATTACTATTTTAGAAATGCCACTTTTAGAAAGTGAGTATTTCTCTGCACTTAAAATCCTTCTGTGCCTTACAGCCGGTCTCCAATCCACATCTGGGCTGGGATGGTTGACATCTCCCTTGTGCATTTTACCCAGACAACCACAAACACAGGATGCTCAGTCACACCTGCACACATCTGCATACTGAATGGGTCGTCCTGGGCTGGAAGGGTGGAGGGCCTGACACTTACATTTCAAAGGACAGTGGCCTTCCCTCACACAATGGACTGCCAAACCCCCTACTGGGGCACTGGCAGACAGGGTTGTACTGAAAGGGGACCTTGTACACTTCAAAACCCCTCTTTGAAGTACCCCTCACTTCAAAGGCACTTTTGGGTATATAAACTCGGTCCCTGAACCTACCAACTCATACACTTCCTAGGGCAGATACTCTGAACCAGACCCTGCAACCTGCCAAGAGGAGCTGACTGGCTGCCCAAAGGACTCACCTGGACTGCTTTGCTGTGAAGGACTACTGCCTTGCTGTTGCCCTGCTGAGAAGTCTCAGGGCCAAAAAGACTTAATCTCTGCAAAGGAACTCCTTGTGCAGCGAAAATTGACGCACAGCCTGCCGTAATCGACACACAGCCTGTTGAGGAGTGAAAGAATCACCGCATAGCTGAACCGGAACGACCCAGCCTGGCTCCCAGAGTGTAGATCGGTGCAGTGCCAGCATTGTGACAAGACCTGTGATGCACAGCCACTGGATCGACGCATTGCCGAGCCGGAACAACGCAGCCCGACTTCCTGAGGGAGGAATCGATGTAGTGCTTGCCATGCGACAGAAACTCTGACACATCGCCCTCCGGATTGACGCAGCACCTGTGACTTCGTCCTGCACGCCCAGGATTTCCACGCATCATCCCTGGGCATAAAAAGACCCCGCATCGCAAAGAGGATTCAAGCCAGTGCGCCAGAATTGTACTCAAAGTCCTTGCCGCGTGGAAAATAATCAGCGCATCGTCTGTGTGTGCCACAAATCTGACGCAGACCCTTCGTTTTCCTCGCATACCCTCCTTTGCGTTCTCCATGCGTGTAATTTTGACGTATACCAGGTACTTGCAAGAGAGACACTTGTTGCTTTTTAAAAACTTAAGACTTTTCTTAACATTGCAAAAGTGATATTTCAACTTGTACTAATCAAATCTTGATCATTTTGACCTTAATTCATTCAGATAAATATCTTATATTTTTTTTAACCTGTGTGGTGTATTTTTGTGCTGTTTTCACTGTGTTATTGCATGATTTAGTGCATAAATACTTTACACATTGCTTTCTAAGTTAAGCCTGACTGCTCAGTGCAAAGCTACCAGTGGGTGGGCACAGGATAACTGGGATTGTGTGTGACTTACCCACACTAGGATTGTGGTCCCTACTTGGACAAGGGTAAATACCTCTGCCAACCAGAAACCCCACTTCTAACACATGGTACAACCAACACCATACAATATGGCTGCATAAGTAATCCAAACTTCATCACTGTTGTTTGCATTATATTCTTGAGTATGGGCAAAGGTTATAATATTCACCAAACCCCAAAACCTTTCAGAATGGTTTGTGCTACACTGGTAATATCAAGAGACCACTTTGTATTTTGAACAATGGGTTTTGCCCACCAAATTATTTTTTTATATGAATGTCTTAATTCTTGTACTAGAGAGTATTGGATTATTTTTAAGGATGGTGGCAACTTACTCAAATTCTTTACCTCCACTTTTAATTTCCTCTTCTGGTGTACCACAAATGTTGTGTATGAGATCCAATAAAAGGGAAACAGCCTAAACTACGCGGGCACAGCCACACGTACCGGAAGGCCGCAAGCTGAACAACGCTTGCCTGAACCACACATATGTCTTAACTACGCATTTGGGTGGTTAAGACAGGACGCATTTGCACGGTTCAGACAGCATTCCAGCTGTGCGGATGGACGGGCAAGTAGGAAGGAGCAGGAAGACGTATTGGTCAAGGTAAGTGGGATGCGTTTTTCTTTTTAGGGGTGGGGGAGTTTTTTTTATTTTAGGGGTGCGTGGGGGAGGTTTAGGGCTTGGAGCTGGGGGAGTTGGAGTAGATTAAAGAGCAAAGTGGCTAGGGAAGTTGGAGTAGGTTGGTGGATGTCAAGGCCGAGGGGGTGGGTCGGTGGATTAAAGGGCAAGGGGGCCAGGAGGAGGTTTTTAAGGGTGCATGGGGGTTTAGGGCTCAGGGCGAGGGAGGATGGGTGGGCAATCAGGAAGGAGCAGGAAGATGGATTGCTCGAGGTAAGTGGGTCTGGGGTTGTTTTTAGGAGTCTGGGGATTTTTTATTTTAGGGGTGCTTGGGGGGATTAGGGCTCAGGGATAGATTTAAGTATATGTTTGCTGAGGGGGGTCATGGTAGTTTGGTGGAATTAGGCCTCAGGGTGGGAGAAGGGTGTCTGGATTATTTGGGGAGGAGAGGTTTTTAGGAGTGCATGGGGACTTTTAGGGCTCAGGGCAGGTTGTTTTTGGAATTTAGGCCTCAGGGCGGGGAGGGGGGTTGGGGTAGTTTTGGGAGGTATTGAGGGGTGCATGAGGGGTTTTAGGGCTCAGGGTGGGGGGTGTCACATAGGTTTTGGAATTTAGGGCTCAGGGCCATGGGGTAGGGGTAGATTCAGGGGTAGGGGTAGTTTTGTGGAGTTGGGCCTCAGGGTGGAGGGGCAGGATAGTTTAATTGGCACAGGGGCAGTGGATGGCTGGTGTGTTTTAGGGCTCAGGGTGCGGGTGGGTTAGATTTAAGGATAAGGGGCTGGGAGTCAGGGTAGTTCTGAGGGTTTAGACCTTGGGGTAGTTTTAAGAGCAAGGGAGGTCGGGGGTGTTTGGGTAGTTTTTTAGGTTTAGGGCTCAGGGCAGGGGGGCGGTGTTGTGGGGTAGTTTTAAGTCCAGGGGGTGTTAGGGTACAGGGCGGGGGGAAATTTACCATGAATATTACTTTACCACATATGCTTTTACAACAAATTTCATTATAAAGGCATGCATGGTAAAGCCATGCATGGTAAAGATACAGTTGTGGTTCTGACCGCGTTGTTTAGGCATGCATTGTTTTTGCATGCATGGTTGTGTCATACAACCCCAATAAAAAACCCTTGGACGATGTGTTGTGCCAAACGTTTCCATTAAAGTGCTTACAAATTGGGAACAGTCCACCAGATGCATTGTGCCAACAGTTCTTATGTTGTTTTCATATTCAAGGGAGCAGCATGTGTGCAGTATACTGATGGAGTATTGTGTTATGTGATCTAAAGTTGGACTATACCACCTTTAGGTTTTTTAGATTCAATATATCAAGATGTGCTACTAGCCTTTCCATCTTTCAATGCTTTACTCCATTTACTCTGTTGTAATGGCAATCAACTGTGGGAAATGGTATATTTCCATTCCCTCTTCAATTTTTGCCACCTTCTTCCAAGGCACAGTTAGATACTCCACTGGGGAAACAGATGTTTTCCTTATCACAAAGTGTCTGTCGGCATCTTGGGAAGCTAAACACAAACCAATTATAATGTCCACAAACAATCTACATTTGGCCACCAATAATACAATGTTATGCTTTTCAGCATTAAACCTGACCTAAGTGAGGCAACCAGACCAACCTTTCTTTACCACCTATTGGATGAAATATGTTCATGCTTTCAATTCCAAATTTCACTCAATATTTAGTTTAACATCTTTTTATTATTGTTATCTTTTCAGAAAGGAATGTACAGTAGGCTCCTAGCTTACACCTGGGCCACACTAATAAAATAAAATAAAAACTCCAATGTATATTAAACTCCTCCCTATCCTCCCCATTCTTACCCCTCCCCTCTCCGTCCCAGCTTAACTATCCTCTGAAGTAAGTACATCTTGATTAGTGACAAGACAGCATAACCAACCCACCATTGCCCTTTGATAACCCTTTAAAGAAGTTGATCTACACTCTGATCATATATGCTCATGATCTGTGTTTCTCAGTACCCTTAAATATTTAGGGCATACAATCTCTTTAAACTCAGTGGACAAGATTAACAAGGATCCACATTTTTAAGGACTGTTTCTGTTTGCAAGCCATTGCCAAAGTCATCTCCATTCTAAGGAGTTCCCAAACCTTATGAAGCCATCCCATATAACTGTGCATTTCCTCACTACCACAGTTGCACAGCACAACCTGCTTGGCTGCACACAGTAACAAAGTAATCAAACGTCCCCAGATAGGTCAATATATCTGAAACTCCTAGAATGATGTATGCCAGTAATCTTAGCAGTGTTGTATTGAGCATAGAGTATTTCTCATCAAGTACCTCCCTCCAGTCTATCTAGTTTTAGGCAGTTCAACATTAGGTGGAGAAGGGAACCTGTGTTTTCAGAGCCCCTCCAGCAGGCTAAACTGTGATCTGCATTCTATTGGTGAATCCAGACTGGTTTATAATACCAATATGTTGCTAGCTTTACTAGGGTTTCTTTGATTGCTGTACTAGACACACTAATTGGAGCACTAGCAAGAAGCTTATTCCATTCCATGGCCATCAGCTGTTGCTTTAGAACCCACTCATCTATTCTGCCCTGCAGCCTTCCCCAGTACTGTTTCTGTCCGGAGGAATTGGTAAATCTCAGAGAGAGTCCTCTTCTTGCACTCCTTTGTCAATACCAATCTTATGAAGGGGTCAATTGGCTCCCTGCACCCTTCTTAATTTCTTCCTCCACGACTCAATGTCACACTTAGTAGTAATGCAATATCTGTGAGTTAGATTCCTCTTGAAGTTTGTTCAAAGTACTTCAGCCCCTCTTGATCATAAAAATCTCTTGTTGGATTGCACCTTACCCTCTGCCACACTGTGTATTGACCCTTCTCAAACCAGAGGGCAATCTCAAGCACCTGGAAATGGTGTGTGGAGCGAGGGGAAAGTAGACAAGACTTTTCGTAGTGCCACCAAAACCCTCCAGCGTTAGGTGACTCATTGAAGATGAGTTTAAACCTCATGTCCTAAGTCTTTTAGGTAGCCATATCACCTTCCAAATATGATCCCCAGCATCAGCCTGGTCCAGAAACACAAGTGCGTTTCACTCGAGGGTTGGTTCCAGTGCAATACATACCAGAGCTGAGCAGGTCGATAGTAGGGAACAGTGCATGGGAGTCCTTTGTATGGTGAAATGCTGTGTGCATAACTATTGGTGGTTTCTTCCAATTCCAAACAAAATTGTTTATGTCCTTTTGTATATCTTTCAAACACCTGTGTAGAGGTCACAGAGGAACAACCTGCAAGGGGTTTAAGATCCAGGTAGAGTAGTCATTTTCACTTCAGTCACCATTCCCAATCAGGATAGGCCACCAGTGTGCGATATTTGGAGATCCGCCTTCAGCTCTTTGTAATTGGCATTTGCCATATGCTTTGGAATAGGGAACAACTTCATCCTTAAATATGTAATTTTAACTATCTTCCCAAGCTAATGGAAACTTTCTCTGGAGAGTCAACTGCCACTCCAGGGTAAGAGACAGGTTCAGTATCTGAGACGTTTGTAAGTTATACTTAAAGCGTCACAATTCACTAGAAGTAGATATTTCTGTCAGTAAAGGAGGTAATGACAGCTCTGGGCCCCCCAAGGCCGGCAACATGCCATCAGCGTACAGGAATATTTTGTGTTTAAGCCCTCCCATCGAAACTCCTTTTATTTCACCACATGCCCACACCTTGTTCGCCAATGGTTCCATGCACAGAGTGAATAGAGTAGACATCAGGCCCCCTTTATAGTGCTACACTATATGGGGTTGATGGTTTACCATTCAAAAGCACCCTAGCCGAAAGGGAACAATACCCACTCTGTACCCACATCCTAAATGTGCACCCAAAGACGTAGGCTTCTAGTACCTTCCAGTGGTAGGGCCAATGCATTCTATCAAAGTGCCTTTTCGGCATAGCAGACAAAAGCAAGGCATCTACCTATGCTCTCATCATCTTGTCCAGGAGATGAATCACCCTTTTGGTATTGTCTGCAGACCCTGCCAGGAATAAATCCTGCTTGATCTGGGTCAAAAAGACATAGGTGGGCCCAATCTTGCTGCCAAGATGTTAGTGAACAATTTGATGTCCACATATAAGAGGGAGATGGAGCAGTAAGAGGCACAGTGAGCTTGATCTTTTCCTGGCTTGGGCAACAAGAACACCAACTCCTCCCTCATGGTGCCTGTCAGCATCTGACCGTCCCAAAAGAGTTAAATAAATCCATCAAGATGGAGGCCAAAAGCGGGCAAAAGCTTTTGCAAAACCTTGCTATAAGCCCACCGGGACCCAGGGCTTTACTGGGGTGAAGTCTGACAATGCTGCTTATCACCTCATCTAGCTAAATAGGCTTATTCAGGAACTTGACTAGCTGGATCAGAGTTGTTTGCTATACGTATTTAACAATGCCCTAGTTGAACCGGTTCCTGTCATATATAGCCTCTTTAAGACTTCTCTAAATTCACTCCATATTCCCTCCTATTTATGTGTAAGGACATCTTCTATGCTATTAATTTCAATGACACTCTCTTTCACCCTTTTAGCATTAATTTGCAGGCCAAGAGCTTGTCGGCTTTAGTAACCCAGAGTAATAAGATTATTTTAATCTAAGCAGTGCATACTCTCCTTTATCCATATTGATGGCTTTCAGTTGGGTCTTGAGTCCCTCCAGTTGTTTTCACACCTCCAGTAAACTTCTTCCTGTTCTTTAATGTGCCTCATCTTCACCCGTTCCCTATTAACTGTGGTCACCAATTAAATTAATTATGCTCTCATAACTGCATACAGAGCATCCCAATACACCAGAGGCCTAGTATCAGGCTTATCATTGTCCTCTATGTATTGCTCAGTACCATTAGCTATCTGCTTCCTGTCTGTGGGGTTTTGAAAGAGAGCATCCTGTTGCTGTCATCTCCTATTCATTCTCTTGACTTTTGGTGACTTTAATATCAGAATCAATGGCCCATGATCCGCTAGTACACTGTTTCCTACCTCCACTCAATATTTTGATAACCTTGCAACTTACTCTCAGCTCCTCCATTAATTTATTTTCTTTCAGCCAAGTTTTTGCAAACATTTATCTGACCTTCTGCAACATGACATCCTCCTCTGCAACTTGCCATTCTTTCATGTTCACTTCTCCGTCACAAATGTTGATTATATCAAACCAACTACACGCTCCTTTAAAAGCCCATGATTGTCTTCTCTCACAGCCGAGACAATAAGGACCCTCAAAGGAAAGTAAGCTCTTAAATTGTTAGGGGTGCAGAGCTAAAGCATGTGTTGAAATGAAATTCTTAGTGCCAGATTGATTTCTTGGACTTGCATTGCCCATATACTTGAAGAAATAAGAAGGTTTGTGGTCTGTAAATTCTGCACCTTTTACTCCACATTTGTGCTTTTTGTGACTTTCTGCTTCTCTAAAGCATTAAGGAGCAAACCCAATAGTATTCTCTTTTCGCTCCATCATTTGAGGCAACACTGCACCAATCCCCACATTGCTTGCATTATATCTTGGTTTACATTTCACATCTGGGTCAAAAGATTTCAACACTGGTGGATTCAAAACCATTTATTTCACTTTCCAAAAGCAACATTTTTCTGCACAACCCACACAAAAGACACATTTTATTTCAGTAATATTTTGAAAGGTTCAGGAAACACTATGGACCCAGGGACAAACCTAACTCATTTAGGTATGTTTCTGATAGCACACTACACATCTTTTTTGTCTAGATGACTTCTGATGATACAGTGTGACCTAAATATTCTGTGTGGTATTCATTGAAACAACATTTTCTTTCTTCACCATCATGTCATGTTACCAAAACTTCTTTAATACTCTTTGCAATACCATATAATGTTCCTCTTTTGACTTAGTAAATACCAGTATGTTGATATTGACATTCAAGGGTTTGTTTTTCTTGGCCAAACAACCTGTACATTCATATTTAAAAAATTGAAGATGTTGATGCAAGCCCAAAAGGCATACGGAACAAATGAAGCACTCAATGTAAGGTCACAAAAGTTGTCCAGACCTTCCATTCTTCATCTAACACGATTTGATGATACATAGAACATAGATCAATCATAGAAAACACTCTTGTCTCATTCAGACATGCCAAGAGCTCCTGAATCCTTGGGAGTAGGTGGCAAGTGACAATGTTTTTGTTCACCAAATGCAAATCCACCAGCTTTACATTGTTTCCAACATAGGAGATACCTATTCTGCAGGATCAGCATTTTCATTCACCTTATTGGCTACCACCTCATTCAAATGTTTCTTCATCTTGTCCCTGGCACCCGGTGGCACATTTCTTGTTTTTTCTATTACTGGGAATGCTTTGTCTTTTAATATGATCTTGTATTCATCTCCATGTAAACAACCCAACTTATTCTCAAACACCTTGGAATATTTCTCAAAAATGGCTTCAACATTTCCAATTGTAATTTGACTTACATAAAGATAACTTTCAATGCCAGGTCATATAAAAATCCCCAGTATATACGGATCATGCCAACCTAATATACTGTACCATTTTATTACCACATAATTACTCATGGAAATCTGTATCCCTTAAAAGTGTATGCAGTTCTAAAAATGTCCAAGCCATTTTATTGTCTTCCTGTCATATGCCAGTGCATAAATATCTCATGGATGGAGCTCAATCTTGCCACATATTTCTAAATACACAATGGAACAAAGAGATTGGTGACACATCCAAGATAACCTTGTAGTTAGGGACCTTGGAAGAAGTCTGCAACTCGTTACATATTTTAAAGCAACAGGTGCTATCTGAGAATCTCACCAAGTCACCGTGGGTGGAGCAAAATGGCCTGGGAAACCAGGACGGAAATCAATCAGCCAAAAAGGTTCCCAAAGCACACTGTTCAAGAGTAAAACAAATCCATAAGAAAGTAGTTGTCCTCTTAAGCGTCATAACAGGTGTAAGTTCATTCTTCACAAGGTGGCGGCCAACAGGTGTATCGTCCCATGGACTTCTTCAAGGCTGCAAACATATATATAAACCAACATGGCCAATTGTTTAAGTTTTACACAAGGAAAAGGTCTAAGATATAGTAAAGTCACATCCAAAGTGGCTGAAGTGAGCCTTTGAACCTCATTTGTAAAATTAAGTGGTGTGAGAAAATATAGAAACCACAGTGAATTGTGAAAGCGCAACATGGGTGAGCGTACACACACACACATGCATCATGCAAATTATTGGCAAAACATACTTGTTGGTGTGAAGTGTATTGTCATACCCAAACAAGCCTACTGTTTAGGTTGAAAAAAAAGGGGGAAGCATTCAAAGGAGAATAATCCCACTCAAGGTGAGTAGTTTGTCCACAAGACTACCCTTTAGGAAGAGAACATTGGGAACAACTCCCTAAAGGTGACAGATTAAGAAAAACACAAGTACCTGAAAAATAAAACTGATGAACTGACACAATATCAAAAAAATTCTTTCTCCTTTTCAGCAGAATAAGTAGTCCAAGATACGCCAATGAGTAAAAAATAAATGAAAAAGAGGGAAGCCATCTCTGGTCCAGATAGTAATGATATAGGTATGCATTTTTCCCGAAATAATAGTAAATAAAGTACCTTATTGGTTAATTAATTGTAATGTTTCTAAGAGTTCTCGTGAAAATCTCATCCGACAGGAAATATCATATTACCTCCAGCCACATCAACCACAATAAGCCTAAGAACCAAATGGAATAAAAAATCGAATAACAAAATCAGTCCCCTTCAAATAATTAATTCTGCTCATGGGACGGTATCTAGTCTAACAGGCTAAGAGGCTGACAAGAGGGGTAACATTGTGGTGATGAATAAAGATGGCTACAACAAGGAAATTGACAGAATGCTTCTGGATGATAAGGCTTATCACAAACTTATGTGTTATCTAGTCAAAGAAACCAACACCAGAATCAAAGAGAAACTTGTGTATTGGAGGGAACAGTGTCTGATATCTGATGAAGAATATCAATTTATATACAACCCCACACCAGGATTTCCATGCATTTTCATTTTACCTCAAATACATAAACAAGAGTAGGGATTCTCGCATGGCAGACCCATTTGGTATTGGGTCTCCAATAGAAAAAATATCAGAGTACATAGATTTATTTTTGCAGCCATTTTTTCACAATTTAGCCTCCTACATCTGTTCCACCAAGGTTTTGCTTAGCAAATTATTGGACTATGATTGAACAGAAGGTAACTTACTAGTTACGCCTGAGGTCAATTCACTATAGACCTGTATCCCTAAGGACCAGTGGCTGTCAGCAGTCTGGAACTTTCTGGTAGCACGTGACGCTACTCTTTATGAACATACAGAGATGTTGCTGAACCTGATTATATTAGTTGTAGACAATAACATTTTACACATAATGGTTCCTGCTGAACAACCCTAGAGTGATAGCAACTTGGGAGAGATGGGAGGGAGGAGGGTGATGGTAAGTATGTGTAAATAGCTATGACTAGTGTAGTTCTCCTGTTGAGGTGTGAATGTTAAGAAACAGTAAAAGAGCCAATAAGTGGGTTTCTCTTCGTTTTCCATAGAGTGATCTAATGTTCGCCATATACTGTTTGATGTCCCTTGAGAGAGTGGGGATGACTCAAATAGCTTGTTTGATCCTCTTAGATATGTTACCCATGTCCACTATGTGTGAGGGGAAATATGTTTGAGGGATTTCCAATCTGCTAACATAACCTTAATTGCAATGGATAGAAGGAGATCTAATAATGCCATGCTGCTCTCATCAACATTAGGTCAAATTGGGATACTCCAAGGGCCCAATATAATTAATGAAAACATTTAGGGTTATTGATGTCTCAAACATGCCATTGATTTGGTTTGAAATATTGCCAAAAGAGGGATAGTTGGGGGCATTGGAAGAACATATGTTCGTGGGATTCAGGAGCAGTTGCAACATTTGTCTGTATCTCTGAGGCCTAACTTGTACAGCCTAGCGGGAGTCCAATGAAGGAAGTGTAAGGTAAAACATTTAGATTGGATCAGCAAGGGGGCAACTTTATTTCAGAGATCTTATTTCCCTATATTAATCCAGTTCTCCTCAGAAATCTGTATTAAGTCCAAACCTACTAAACGTTTAGACCATTTAGAACTAAGAGGTGATTTGTTTCGTGAGGTAGGTGTCTCAAGAGCTTTGTATATCTTGGAGCAGATATGTCCAGAGTAATGCCATAGTTTTAGACACTGGCAGATGGTTGCGTTTGTAGCCCAATCTAGTTTGCAGAGTTTAGCTTTAAATTTTAAAAAGCTATAAAAGTTGATTAGATGGAGTTTGTGTTTCACAGCCAAAAAAGCAAAGGGCATAGGTTCTTCGTTGTCATCATATATGTCCCGAATAGTGTGGATGTTTTTGAGTCCCATGAACGGTGTAATTCATCTGCAGTGTCCAGTTTTGTCATGGGGTTGTGCCTCAGTGAAGCCATTAAAGATCTGTGTAATCGAAATTGTGATGGTTTATCTAATACTTCAATAGTGTTAGCACTGTCAACAAATATCTCTTGCGATATAGGGGAGTCTGAACTTTTTCATAGAGAGATATGTGGTGGGGAGAAGAGTGAGCAAATGGAGTTTTCAATTTCAAGGCATCTCGGGGGGTCAGGCAGAGTAGCCAAAATGCACCCTGTGATGCCAGGGAAGCTGTTTAATATACGTTCCAGTTTGTTAATCTGCATTCCCCTTAATGAGTGTCCTTTCCTATGGCCTTAAAGGAGATTCTAGCCCTTTTCCCCTTCCAAAGAAAGGTGGATATTAGTTTATCTATCTTATGAAAGAAGAAATGAGAGAGTTGCATTGGCAACATAGAGGTAGTAAAGTTAATAATTGGGGTGATCATTATTTTCAGTATTTAATTCTGCCCCACTAGGATATATGTTTGGGTGACCAGCTGTCTAATATGTTTTTTACCTTGTTGATTGTTTTATCTTCATTTATTTGGAGTGTATCTGGGATGTCTCTGGCAAAACCGATACCTAGATATTTAAGTTGTTTTGGTTGCCATTTGAGTCCTGAATTACCCAGAAGTGTGGCAAAGCATAGCACATTAAGGAGGAAAACCTTGATCTTCTCTTTGTTAAGTGTGTAGCCAGAGGCCCTAGAGAGGTCTGATATTATATTGATTAGTGCCGGGGTTACATTCTCTACCTATTCCGAATAAATAACTATGGTGGTGATTCCTAGTTTGCCGCCCGCCAAGCGGGAACCGCCAGAAGACCGTACCGCGGTCAAAAGACTGCGGCGGTCATTCTGGCTTTCCCGCTGGGCGGGCGGGCGACCGTCAAAAGGCCGCCCGCCCGCCCAGTGGGAAACCCACAGCAACGATGAAGCCGGCTCCGAATGGAACCAGCGGAGTTGCTTTTGTGCGACGGGTGCAGTTGCACCCGTCGCGATTTCCAGTGTCTGCTATGCAGACACTGGAAATCAATGTGGGGCCCTGTTAGGGGGCCCCACTACACCCGTTCCCGCCAGCCTGGTTCTGGCGGTCAAAACCGCCAGAACCAGGCTGGCGGGAAGGGGGTCAGAATCCCCATGGCGGCGCTGCCTGCAGCGCCGCCATGGGGGATTCTGCAGGCCAGGGGAAAACTGTTGGGAAACTGCCGGTTTCCCTTTTCTGACCGCGGCTTTACCGCCGCGGTCAGAATGGGCCTGGATGCACCGCCAGCCTGTTGGCGGTGCATCCGCGGTCCCCTACCCTGGCGGTCTCGGACCGCCAGGGTAGGAATGACCCCCTATGTCATCAGCATATGTTGAGGTTTTATAAGTGTTATTGCCAAATTTAAATCCTACAAACTCAGGGGATGAGTCAATTAGTAGGAGCAAGGGATCTATTGCTAAGAGGAATAATAGTGGGGATAACGGACAGTCCTGTCTCGTGCCCTGAAATGGATCAAATGTGGCAGACAGTTCACCATTAATCTGAATATTTGCTTTAGGGTTAGTGTATAGGGCCATCGTTATGTTAATAAAAGAGTCACTTAAGTCATGAGTTTCAAGAGTAGCATACAAGAACGGCCAGTATACCTTTTTGAAAGCTTTCTCTGTGTTAAGCGCAAGTGCAGCTGCTGGTAGAGATGCAAATTTTGCCTTATTTATGACTTGGCAGAAGGTACAGATGTTGTCTCTTGCCTTTCTCCCCTTCACAAAACCTGTTTGGGAGTTATGTATGAGTTTTGGGATGAGAGATTCAATCCGTTTTTCTAGGATTTTCGCAAATATTTTTGCTTCCATATTGAGTAAGGAAATGGGTCGATAATTTTTTGGGTTCTGTGTGGTCCTTGTTCTCTTTTGGGATCACTACAATCGTAGCTTCTGCTGCGGTTCCCTAAACCTTACTTTGGTGTACAAAACAACCTACTGTGTTTCTAAGGTGGTCGATCAGTGAGGTCTGAAAAGCTTTGTAAAAGGATATAGGAAACCCGTCCGGTCCTGGTGCCTTGCCTGATTTGATATATCTAATGGCAAGTGTGATTTCAGTAGTCAATGGGCTTATTAAGTTGTTTTTTTTCTGACTTAGTTAATTTTTTGATGGGAAGATTTCAGAGAAATGTTTCACATTCAGATTTTGGACATTAGGTTTGTGAGGTGTAGAGTTTAGAACAGAAGTTTCCAAAAACTTCTAAAATCTTGCTAGTTTTGTATTTTAGCATTCCATTTGGTGCTCTGATATGAGAAATATTGTTGGATGTGTGTCTAAATTTGAGTGTGACAGCCATTGTTTTTCCCAGTTTTGTTCAGAAATAGGAGTTTTTGAGGGTGGACCCAAAGATAAGCTTGTTTACTGATGATAGTGTTATATTTGTATTTCAATTGTTTGATCTCACTCAGTGTCTCTACATTTCTTGTTTGTCTGAAAGTCTATTCTTCAGATTTAATTTCTGAGGCAATCTGTTGGAGTGATGTTTTGATCTGATCATTTTTATTGGACATGCGTTTGATTATTTGTCCTCTCATGCTTTGATTATTTGGCCTCTTTTTGAGGCCTTCTATCTCTTCGGGATTGTGCAGAATTTCTTCATTTATGCACCAGATTCTATTATCCAGCTTAGTTGGTGCTAGAAAGGTGGACATGGAAACTGCAGCTTGATCGGACACTAAGATCGGGTGAATTTTAGAGTATGCAGTGCACTGAAGAACAGAGTCAGATACTAAAAGGTAATCAATACTGGAAAAGCTGGAGTGGGGGGAGGAGAAAAATGTAAAGTCATTGGTGTTCGGATTGTGGATTATCCAGACGTCTTTGAGTCTGTGTGCTTAGCAAAGTTTAGTCATGTGTTTGTGATATTTGGGGGTCCTAAACTGAACAGCAGAGTTGCGATCTAGGATAGGGTCCATTGGGAGGTTAAAATCTCCACCAACAACCAGCTTGGGGTTTGGTGGACTATCGGTTAGTTTCTTGTTTAGTTGAACCCACAATTCGTGGTCATCAGCGTTCAGTGCAGAAATGTTCATTATGTAGAGTTCTTGGCTGCCATTGGTTACCCTAGTAAGTAACCATCTCTGTCTTTCGTCATGTTCAGACAAAATGACTGTCAATCCTGAACTATTAGAGATGAGCATGAGTGCCCCATTTTTCTTCCCTGCCGCTTCAGTGCATAGTACCTCGGTCACCCACCCTTTCCTCTTAGATAGAGCTTCTCTATAGCCAATTTTTGTTTCTTGTAGGACTATAATATCACCTGCTAATTATTTACAGTAGTCTAAAATTTTCATTCTCTTCACTGGATGTTTCAACCCTTTACTGTTATAGAATACTGTATTAATGGACGTCATAGGGAAATGTTTTATTAGATGATAGTCACTTCAGTCTAGAATCTGGGCAAATGATGAGGACCGACCCATAGTCAACGTGCATATGTAAGGGGGAGTCCCATACCATCGCTAGGACATGTAAAAGGTAGGAAAGGGTAGAGGGTTCGAGGAACATCCACAAGTGGTTGAGCAGACAGTAATTGGTGTTAAAGGGATTGCAATGGTGTCCCTTCCCACCAGGAGAGGTCTGTTGAGACAATTATCAAAGGGGGGGGAGCGCAAACAATGGGTAGGAGAGCGGCCCGAGCCTGCCACACGTGCCCATGTCATAATCTTGAATGTGTACATAGCAGTATACATAATGTGGAGAACCAATAGGGAAGGGTAGGGTCTAGAACAGTGGCAAGTATGGCCAGAAAGTAGATGTTTGTATTTAGGTAACAGGATTAAGAAATCAACATTCAACATAACGGAGAACATTTTAGGTAGCACTTTCTAGAGCGTAACAGTGTAATCTTTAGGTAATACATGCTTGAGCACAATAACTGTATCCTTCCTGACGATATTTAGGTGTACACTATCAACCTCATTGTTAGATAACAATAACCATGTATAAACATGTATAAACACACATATATATATATAAACATGTATAAATGTAAAAACAGATATATAACATGTATAAACAAATAAACAAACATATATAACATGTATAAACAAATAAATGTGAATTTTTAAAGAATAAATGTTTTTTAGCGCATAGAAACTAAAAGCTCCAATCTGGACATCTGGTCTCACTCGATCGGGGCACAGTCCAAATTTGCGGCCAACTGCGATGGAGCCCTGCTCGGCTACAGTGAGCAGGATGCCTGGGTTAAAGTTTTACCTTCTGACTTAATCTTTTTCTTAAAGATTTTCATCCCTGGCACAAAGTCACAAGCCTGATCAGACCACCCTGGAGCCCTCTTCGGATGCGTGCCGCAGGAGACCTCAGTGAAGAATTCTACATTCGAACTTTGATTTTTTGTGACGGAAATGTTCATCCAAGATGAACTTGAAATTGAAGCCATTCTCCCTGGAGTCCTCTTCGAAAACACTAAGTGGGAATCCTCGGTCAATGTATTATGTCTGGACCTAGAACCATTTTTGTAGCTTTTTCTCTCTGTCGTCAGACGACCCTCCAGAGCAAGCTGATTTTGAGTCAATGTCCTTGGATTGCCTTTCCACAAGCCCCCAGTGAAATCCTGCAAGTCAAGGGCTCTGGAGCTTTTCAGCAGGACGAACCTGTAAGCTAGGCCGTATCGCGGTTGATGTAAGCCAGCTTGACTCACTACGTCGGGTTGGTCCACTTATGGAGCTTTTTTCCAAAAGTACTCCAAACTTCTCCAAACCTCTGGATCATCTTCCAGAAGGTCTTTGAAGGTCCTTTAGGAGTCGACAACTCACCCGAAGGTTCCAGAAGCTCTGAGTTGTTCCTTGAGGGTTAGTACTCAAACTCCCAGAATGGGAATGCACCTGGCTCAAATCCAATCACTGGACAACTGGTCAGTTTCTTTGGGGCTTGATGTGGGGGACTCTGGTCAATTATTTTCTATCTGTAGCAAACAGTGAGTCCCTTCTTGAAGCAGTTGAAGACAGGCAAAGTCCTTTTAGTGGTGAAGACCAAGTGTGCAGCTGGTGCAGTCCTTCAGAGTGCACTGTCCAGGTACGTGTCAGGGGTCCAGCAGGGCTTTCCTGCTTCTTCTTGTCCTGTTCCTTGTAGGGATCTGAAGTGGGGGTGCACACTGCCAGTTTTATCCTTGCTCCTGGGATGGAAAGCAGGGGGGGGGGAGCTCTTGACCAATCATGTGCAGGCCCTACCCATCTTGAGTGACCACTTCCTGGGAAGTGTGGCAAAAATCAATCCCAGGGAGTAACATTCTCCCAAAATCCAAGATGGTAAAAATTCAATCTCAGAGGTTAGGTCTGGCTGAGCCCACCCACCGGTGTGGCTAAATTCCCTTAGCACAGCCCTTTCCAGCCCTCTCTTAATCTAATCAGAGGGCACCTGGCTGGTTTTGCAGGAAATGGGGGCGGTCCACTTGGTGACCCAAATGTCCTTCTCGCCTCTGAAGTACAGTTTGGCTGCTCTCCCCCATCCTGTTTCACCATCTGCTGAGGCAGTTCTCCTCCTCAGGCACTTCCTTTGTATTCAGCCCAGGCCACTTCACACCTCATCAATGCAGTCTGGCCAGGCTGCCAGAGGCTGGCCATTCAGAGAAGGACACTACAGGGCTGAAATTGGCTACTTTCAGGTAGAGTTCTAAAACTCTTTCCCTGAGTTAGTTATATTAAATTCGACAATGGTAAATTGTTGGATTTATTATAACAATAAGTTTGATACCAAACTTGAAATATTTAGCTCTTTTTGAGACTTTATTAATTAAAAATAAAGGCGGTCATTACAACATTAGCGGTAAAAGCTGCTTACTGCTGTGCAGAAGACCGCCAACACACCGCTGCGCCCGCGGAAATCCGCCACAGCCATTGTGACCCATAGCACGGAATCCGCCAATATTCAGACACCCACACAAGTCCGCCACACCAAAGGGTCAGTGATAAACTGGCGAAAACAAAACCTCCACCGTCACGCCAACAGAAATACGCCCACACTATCACGACACACGAATCCACGTGGCGGTCTTTCAACCGCGGTATTCCATTGGCGGTACACACCTCTGCGCTCAAAATACACACACACACAAAACACAACCACATTGGACAATTCAAAATACACACACCTGATACACATATACACACCACTCCCACACACCCAATACAATATAAAACACACACCCACATCACCCACAAACCACTACGACCACAATTGAGAAAGAAGCACAGAGAGAGACACCACCATCAACAATACTAGCATCCACAGGCACACAACACCATCACCCACATACCTTCCACGCACCTCACACAACACCCCACTACATATCAGCACACTTATCACCACACACACCACCCCACACATCACCCACACCACCCCATGGCACGGCAAAGACACCCCAGGTTCTCGGAGGATGAGCTCAGGGTCATGGTGGAGGAAATCGTCTGGGTAGAGCCACAGCTATTCGGTTCACAGATGCAGCAGACCTCCATTGCAAGGAAGATGGAGCTATGGCGAAGAATAGTGGACAGGGTAAACGCAGTGGGACAGCACCCAAGAAATCGGGATGACATCAGGAAGAGGTGGAACGACCTACGGGGGAAGGTGCGTTCCGTGGTCTCAAGACACCACCTTGCGGTTCAGCGGTCAGGCGGCGGACCCCCATCTCCTCCCCCACAACTAACAACATGGGAGGAGCAGGTCTTGGCGATTCTGCATCCTGAGGGCCTCACAGGACTAGATGGAGGAATGGACTCTGGTAAGTCAAATCTTAACTATTGCATCCCCCACCCTACCTACATGCCATCACACACCCCCACCCTCACCCTCACCCCCATCACTCCAACTCCTCACAAATTTCCCAACATCACAAACCACACATCCCAACACCAAGCCCTGCATGCAACACCAAAGCATGGACACCCATCACCAAAGCATGCCCACTGCACAAACCCATACACCCCCCTAAACCATCATCACATAAGGTCCCACAGAGGAATGCAAGCACTGGGGTACACGGTCACCCACCCATTGCACACCATGGCACACACAGATGTAATAAACATCCTTTTATACCCCTGCAGTACCCCTACCCAATGTCACCGGACAGGAGGGCCCACACATGTCCACACCACCAACAGAAGAGGCCCACAGTGATGACAGCACCTCTGTCCAACTGGATCTAGATGACCAGCCCGGCCCATCGGGGACCTCAGGACAGTCGGTTCCCATCACACAGTCACAGGCCACTACAGAGCTTCCCCCCTCTGGAAACACCAGCACAGTACCCACCCAGCGGGCCCATACCTCTGTACCCAGTATACATCAATCAGCAGTGTGTCCACCACTACAGGGAACCTAGGCTAACCCACCACCCCAACAACAGGGACCTGGGGACAGTGGCCACACGGTCCAGGGGACGGAGGCCCAGGAACACAGGGGAACTGGGAGGGCTGCTGTGCAACAGGGGGAGGATAGGCCAAGGGAACCCACTCTGCACAAGGCCCTCTCCAACATCATGGGAGCCTACCACCACTCCCAGGAGACGATGGCAACGGTACTGGCCAAGTTTCAGGAGACCCAGCGCCTGCAGGAGGAACAGTATTTGGGCTTCAGGGAGGAACTCAGAGCCATCAATTCCACCCTGGGCACCATCGATGGGGTGCTGAAGGAAGTACTCAACACCAGGAGGGACACTGTGGCACAACAAGGGGCCCCTGACACTAGCCTGGACGATGAACTGCCCACCACCTCCACCGGCGCTAGTGGACAGGAGGCACCGCCACAGGACCACCACACCAGCACACCACCCCCTGCAGAGGGAGAACCACCCCGCAAACGGTCTCTGAGATCCAGGACAAAGACAGAGAACGATGCCAAGACCCCACAAAGAAATGACACCACCCTGAATGTCATCCTTCTGTCCCACTTTGTCACCCTGTCCATCCTTAAACTGCCCCAGCTCCACTTCCTATGCCAATTTGGGCAGTGCACCTGTGAGACTAATAGACTGGACTCTGCCATGGACATTCCTCCACCATCACCCCTCACCATTTGCAACCCCCTCCAATATTGAGCACTAAAATAAACACCCTTGAAGCACAAAACAATCTGGAGTCAGTCTGTGATTTCGGAATAGTGTATTAGCAATTACTGTGGCAAAAAGCTCTTTCAATTGTAATGTCAACAAACCTATGTCACACAGCTCTAGTCCATGAGGAATCAAAGCAGATGCCATACAGTGGGACCCACATCTGTGAAATCATAAGGGAAAGTGACAACTCAGTGACCATACACTGGGTGAAAACGACAGACAGTAGAGAGGTAGTAGTGTTAAAGTACATGCAGTAGGCAGGTTTTGTATTCTTACCTGTGTCTCACTGGAAATATTGCAGGATCACTGAGTCCCTGTTGTCCATGTCTTCTTCTTCTGCTTCTTCGTCTTCACTGTCCACAGGCTCCACAGCTGCAACAACACCACCATCTGGACCATCCTCCTGCAGAAAAGGCACCTGTCATCGCAAAGCTAATTTGTGAAGCATACAGCAGGCCACGATGATCTGGCACACCTTCTTTGGTGAGTAGAACAGGGATCCACCTGTCCTATGGAGGCACCTGAACCTGGCCTTCAGGAGGCCGAAGGTCCGCTCGATTATCCGCCGTGTTCGCCCATGGGCCTCATTGTAGCGTTCCTCTGCCCTTGTCCTGGGATTCCTCACTGAGGTCAGTAGCCATGACAGGGTGGGGTAACCAGAGTCACCTGCAAATGGTGAGGGACAACTGTTAGACACACACTAACCTGTAGGGATAACCCCAGACAACCATTCCCACTGTCTTGCTTCCAGGTGCTCACCTAATAGCCACACACGGTGCCTCTGGAGTTGACCCATCACATAAGGGATGCTGCTATTCCGCAGGATGTAGGCGTCATGCACTGAGCCAGGGAACTTGGCATTAACATGGGAGATGTACTGGTCTGCCAAACATACCATCTGTACATTCATCGAATGATAACTCTTCCGGTTTCTGTACACCTGTTCACTCCTGCGGGGGGGACCAAAGCCACATGTGTCCCATCAATGGCACCCATGATGTTGGGGATATGTTCCAGGGCATCGTAATCACCTTTCACTGTAGGCAAATCCTCAACCTGAGGGAAAACGATGTAGCTCCGCATGTGTGTCAGCAGGGCAGACAACACTCTGGACAAAACGTTGGAAAAGATAGGCTGGGACATCCCTGATGCAATGGCCACAGTTGTTTGAAATGACCCACTTGCAAGGAAATGTAGCACTGACATCATCTGCACTTGAGGGGGGATTCCTGTGGGATGGCGGATAGCTGACATCAGGTCTGGCTCCAGCTGGGTACACAGTTCCTGGATTGTGGCACGGTCAAGCCTGTATGTGATGATCACATGAATTTCCTCCATTGTCGACAGGTCCACCAGCTGTCGGTACACCAGAGGATGCCGCCATCTCATCACATGTCCCAGCGGACGGTGCCTATGAAGGATAACAGCGAGCACAGAGTCAACCAACTCAGGGGTACGTACCCACAGCTTACACAGAACACGAATCATAATCCAAAAAGTGGCCTGTATGTGTGTTGAGTCTAGGCCTAGGTATGTGTGACACAGTTAAAAATGAAGCCATGTGGGCCCCAGAAATGGCAGCTGCCTGACCTCTAAAGTGGGACAATGGGATGTGAGGTAACTGCGCTGGCGTTGTACACCGTCGCGGTAGGCGGTCAAAGACCGCGGCACAATGCTGCATTGGTTAACATTGGACCCTATGGGTCCCATGAGCCAATGACGCTGTACGCCGGCGGTGACGGTACGCACTGCCGCGGACGTGACTGCCATTTTCTATCTGTTCAATCACTCGATACCCGATCTTTGACAGGAGAGGAGCTACACTGCAAGTGCTGCTGAGACCTCGGTCTGGAAGAGACAATGGCTCGAGTGTCTGGGGAAAGGGCCCCTGCCTTCACATCGGAGGAATTGGAGAAACTCGTGGACGGGGTCCTCCCCCAGTACAGCCTACTCTACGGTCCTCCAGACAAACAGGTAGGTACACTGGGAGCATGCTGTATGGGCCATGCCTGTGTGGAGTGGGGTGGATGTAAGAAGGGGGGGAAGGAATTACGGCGTGCATGAAACAACGGTGAGTGCATGTGCCACATGGCAAGGGTAGGGATGGGGCCAATGACTATGACGGTGCAGTTGGTAATAAGTTTCTCTTCCCCCTGTACAATTCATGTAGGTCAGCGCCCACCAGAAAAAAGATATTTGGCGTGCCATCACCAAGGACGTCCGGACTCTGGGGGTCTACCACAGACGGAGCTCCCACTGCCGGAAAAGATGGGAGGACATTCGCCGCTGGAGCAAGAAGACGGCGGAGGTTCAGCTGGGGATGGCCTCCCAACGTGGGAGGGGTGCCCGTTGCACCATGACCCCCCTGATGTTCAGGATCCTGGCGGTGGCGTACCCGGAGTTGGATGGGCGCTTGAGGGCATCACAGCAGCCACAAGGGGGTGAGTACACTCTCATCCTGCTGATTTTGCACGCAGTGGAGGGGTCTGGGTGGGGGAGGTGGGCTGTGGGTTTCCCTGGGCCAGGGCGAGTTTAGTAGGCAAGGTCCCTCTGTAAGGCAGGCCATGTGGCACCCCACCCCACCTCTGTAGAGTGCCAAGTACACCTAGTCATGCCCCTGTGTCATCTATGTGTGCAGATGTCGTGCATAGCCTAGTAGGCCATTTCCCAGGGATTGAACAGTGGAGCCCAAGAGCGCGCGTAGTGCAGGGGGCTTCTGTGTCTGTCGTGTCCGCCAACGGTAGCGGTAATGCATGCACTCAACATGTCTTTCTTCTGTCGTACCCCACTTTTTGTGGTCTCCCTGTTCTTGTGTGCATTAGCATCATCAGGCGGAGGGGCAGTGGCACCGGAGAACGAGGGAGCTTCATCCCACATGGCCATGGAGGGCCACACTACGGACTCAGACTTCACCAGTGGGACGGAGGGCGAGGGGAGCTCCACGGCAGGGACAGGAGCTGACACCAGCGACACGGACTCGTCCTCTGATGGGAGCTCCCGTGTGGTGGCGGCAACATCTGTGCCCCCCCATCTACAGGTACAGCCGCCACCCCCCCTACCAGCACCGCCCTCCCAGCAGCCCCTCAGCCTTTGTCCCTTGCCCGCTCACCCGGGAGGGTGGCATCACCTTCGCCCCAGGCACCTCAGCCCCTGCCCTAGTCACCCCTGCTGCCCTCGGTGAAGAGGCCATTGACCTCCTCAGGTCCCTCACTGTTGGGCAGTCTACCATTTTGAATGCCATCCAGGGTGTAGAAAGGCAGTTGCAACAAACAAATGCATTCCTGGAGGGCATTCATTCTGGTCAGGCGGCCCTTCAGCGACCTTTTCAGACTCTGGCCTCAGCACTGATGGCAGCCATTGTCCCTGTCTCTAGCCTCCCCCCTCCAACTTCCTCCACCCAGACCCAATCCCCTGTAACCCAGCCTATCACAAGCACACCTTCAGACCAGCATGTACACACGTCAACACACAAGGGAAGCTCTGGCAAACATAAGCACCACACATCCCAGAGGCACTCATGCAAGCATCACACACATGCAGACACACCAACATCCACTGGCTCCACTGTGTCCCCCTCCTCCTCGTCTCCCTCCTCCCTCTCAGTCTCGTCTACACTCACACCTGCATGCACTACATCTACAGCCACTACTGCCATCACCAGCACACCCACCACCACACCCCGCTCACGTGCAGTCACCACCCCCACTACCATTCACACGTCCCCTGTGTCCTCTCCCAGTGTGTCTGTGACACCACCTCCCAAGATACACAAACGTAGGCACACACCCACCCAACAGCCATTCACCTCACGACAGCCTCCAGCCCATGCACCCTCACCCAAAGTCAGCAAACGAACACCTCCTACAACCACAATCTCTTCCTCCACTCCCAAACCCCCTCCAGCTACCCGTCCCAGTGTCTCCCAAAAACTTTTCCTGTCCAACCTTGACCTCTTTCCCACACCTCCCCCACCCCGTCCGTCTCCTAGGTCCCGAACTAGCACCTCAGCCACAACATCTCCGTGACCAGTGGTGCCTGTAGTCACCGGAATCTGGAGTGCACCGGCCACCAGGGCAGCCAGTGTGGCACGGAGCCACAGCACAGACAGTCCCCCACCAGTCAAGCATCAAAAGTTAGCCAGTGCCCGGAGGGAGAGGGGGAAGACTCCAGCCACCAAAGCCGCTCCCATGGGTGCCGGTGGGAGTTTGGAGTCAGCTGCGACACCTTCCAAGGTGGGGAAGGGCCACAAGAAAGTCTGGGAAGAGCAGCACGGCGGAGGAGACCGCCATCATCCCCGCTGCCCAGGAGGCCACAGCCATCATCCCCGCTGCCCAGTAGGCCACCGCCATCATCCCTGCTGCCCAGGAGGCCACCGCCATTATCCCCGCTGGGTCAGAGAGGACCGCCAGCACAAGCCCCACTGGGACAGAGAGGACGGCCAGCACAAGCCCCGCTGGGACAGAGAGGACCGCCAGCACAAGCCCCGCTGGGACAGAGAGGACTGCCAGCAGCTGAGTCACTGCAAAGGAGCCTGCCACCTCAAGCACTGCCGAACAGGGCACCGCTGCCTCACGCACAGCTGAACAGGGCACCGCCGCTCCAAGCACCGCTGAACAGGGCACCGCCGCTCCAAGCACCGCTGAACAGGGCACCGCCGCTCCAAGCACCGTTGAACAGGGCACCGCCGCTCCAAGCACCGCTGGCCCATGAGCGCCAAGGGCACTGACGCTACTGAGTCCGTCACGAGCAGGATGAAGCACTCTTGGCACAGAGCCCCCTCCAGAACCAGTGGAGAGATACATCCACTACCTCTGTCCTTAGCAGGATGAAGCTCCCTGGGCACCATGCCCCCTCCAGAACCAGTGGAGAAAGGCATCCACTACCTCTGTCCTTATCAGGATGAAGCACTCTGGGCACAAGGCCCCCTCCAGAACCAGTGGAGAGATACATCCACTACCTCTGTCCTTAGCAGGATGAAGCACTCTGGGCACCATGCCCCCTCCAGAACCAGTGGAGAAAGGCATTCACTACCTCTGTCCTTAGCAGGATGAAGCACTCTGGGCACAAGGCCCCCTCCAGGACCAGGGGAGAGATACATCCACTACCTCTGTCCTTAGCAGGATGAAGCACTCTGGGCACCATGCCCCCTCCAGAACCAGTGGAGAAAGGCATCTACTACCCCTGTCCTTAGCAGGATGAAGCACTCTGGGCACAAGGCCCCCTCCAGAACCAGTGGAGAGATACATCCACTACCTCTGTCCTTAGCAGGATGAAGCACTCTGGGCACAAGGCCCCCTCCAGAACCAGTGGAGAGATACATCCACTTGAGAGACTGTGGCTTTGCACTCCCCAGGATGGAACAGTGGGCAATCCACCCACTGTAGAGACTGGAGAGACTGTGGCTTTGCACTCCCCAGGATATGGCAGTGGGCAACCCACCCACTGTAGAGACTTGAGAGACTGTGGCTTTGCACTCCCCAGGATTGAACAGTGGGCAACCCACCCACTGTAGAGACTTGAGAGACTGTGGCTTTGCACTCCTCAGGATATGGCAGTGGGCAACCCACCCACTGTAGACACTTGAGAGACTGTGGCTTTGCACTCCCCAGGATTGAACAGTGGGCAACCCACCCACTGTAGAGACTTGGGAGACTGTGGCTTTACACTCCCCAGGATATGGCAGTGGGCAACCCACCCACTGTAGAGACTTGAGAGACTGTGGCTTTGCACTCCCCAGGATTTAACAGTGGGCAACCCACCCACTGTATAGACTTGAGAGACTGTGGCTTTGCACTAACCAGGATATGGCAGTGGGCAACCCACCCACTGTAGAGACTTGAGAGACTGTGGCTTTGCACTCCCCAGGATTGAACAGTGGGCAACCCACCCACTGTAGAGACTTGGAAGACTGTGGCTTTGCACTCCCCAGTATATGGCAGTGGGCAACCCACCCACTGTGGAGACTTGAGAGACAGTGGCTTTGCACTCCCCAGGATATGGCAGTGGGCAACCCACCCACTGTAGAGACTTGAGAGACTGTGGCTTTACACTCCCCAGGGTATGGCAATGGGCAACCCACCCACTGTAGAGACTTGAGAGACTGTGGCTTTGTACTCCCCAGGATTGAACAGTGGGCAACCCACCCACTGTAGAGACTTGAGAGACTGTGGCTTAGCACTCCCCAGGATTGAACAGTGGGCATGTGGCCCTCTCGTGGATTTGGCGTCGTGCACTCAACCGGCTGAAATGCCCCCCCTTTCTCTCCCCCTGAGGTGCCTGTTTTCTTGCTCTCTGATGCCCCTGGAGTGTTCTCTCCGTCATGGTTGGGGATCTTGTGTGGACCTCGCCCATACCGTGTGGGCCCAGTGTTCCACGGACTTCATTGGAGCACTACCTGGACTACTAAACTTGGTGTGTATTTTGTTTATGGTGTATATATATTTTTTTTGCGTACTTGATTTTAATATATTACAATGGTTACACTCATTTCCTTTTGTCTTTGCATTCTTCCGGGGGGGTTGGGGGGTGTAACTATAATGTATAAATATGTATTAGTGTGTGTGTTGTAGTGGGTGAGGGTGGGGATGGGGGTGTTGCATGTGTGTGTCCCTATTTTTTCCCTCCCCCATCCCCTGTGTCGTAGGTGCAGTACTCACCGTGGGCTTCGCCGCCGGCGTTCGTGCTTCTGGTAGAGGACCAAGAAGATGATGGCTGGCAGGATGTGCAGCTCTGGTTCCATGGTGTCCGAATTCCTCGCGGGGGTGTGTAGAGGTGAGCGTTTTCCCTTCGAAGTCCTGTTTCCGCCGTGTCTTTATCCGCGGTGAATCCGCCCCGTAAAAGGTGGCGGATTGGTAGGTTGTGATACTGTGGGCGGTACTTTGTCTTCCACCTATCTGTTGGCAGTGACCGCCAAGCTGTTTGTCTGTACCGCCGTGGCGGTCAGAGTGTTAAAGTGGCTGTCTTTGTTGGCGGTTTCCGCCACAGTCGTAATTCTAATTTGTTTACCGCCTGCCTGTTGGCGGTCTTACCGCCGCTTTAACACCGACCGCCAGGGTTGTAATGACCACCAAAGTCTCCTCATTTTAGCCTATGGAGCTCATTCACAACAACAGGGGAAAACAAATTTGGCTATTTATCCCTCGCCAGGGCTTATAAAAACATATTTTATAAAGTCCCTGCTTATAGTTACACTGCACCCAACCCTGGGGTCAACTGGGGCACACCTTAGGGATGTCTTATATTTAAAAATAAGGTAGTTAAGACTTTGGAAGTACTTTTAATTCCTAAGTCGAATTAGGAGTTAACTTTAACTTAAAAGCAGCCAGCAAGGCAGGTCTGCCGTTAAAATGACCCTGAGCATCACAGCAGTACACCTACGGGTGCACTACCTATGTTGGGGTCCCTAAACCTACATGCCCTACCACATACTAGAGACTTACAGGTAGGTTGACACAGCCAATTATAATTAACCTAATTTGCATAATAATTTTAATCAGAGCACAGACCCTGGGACTGGTTACAAGTTCCAAGGGCACCATCAGAGTGATAAAACACCAGCATAGGTGAAAAATGGGGGCAAAAAGTTAGGGGGCTTCTGCAATCAGCTTAGTTTTCCCATAGATTTGTTATTTGATTTTTTTATTTCACTTGGTTCTTAGGCTTATTATGGTGATGCAGCTGGAGGTAATAGGATATCTTCTGTTGGACGCGATTTTCACGAGAACGCTTAGTAATACTACAATTAATTAACCAATAAAGTACTTTATTTACTATTATTTCAGGAGAAATGCATACCTATAGCATGACTATTGTGACCAGAGCTGACTTCCCTTTCATTTCATTTATTTTTTACTCACAGGGGTATCTTGGATTGCTTATTCTGCTGAAAGGGAGAAAGATACTTTTTGATACTGTGTCAGTTCTTCAGTTTTATGTTTCAGGTACTTGCTTTTTTTCCTTCTCTCTCACCCTAAGAGAGTTGTTCCCCCTTATCTCTTCCTAAGGAGTAATCTTGCGGGTATGCTACTCACCTTGAGTGGGATTATTCTCCTGTAAATGTTTCCCAACTTTTTCTCAACCTAAATGGTAGGCTTGTTGGGACTCTACTCACTTCAACTGGGATCGCTTTTCTTTTGGGTATAATAGCACACTTCACACCAACGAGTATCTTTTGATAATAATTTACCGGATGAATGTGTGTACACTCGCCCATTTTGCACTTTCGCAATTCACAGCGGTTTCTATATTTTCTCACACCACTTAATTTTACACGTGAGGTTCTTTGGCTCACTTGAGCCACTTTGGATGTAGCGTTACATGTTTTAGACCATTTCCTTTTGTAAAACATGAATCGTTGGTCTTGTTGGTTTCTATATATATTTGCAGCCCTGATGAAGTCCATGGGATGAAACACGTGTCTGCTGCCACCTTGTGAAGAATGAACTTACACCTGTTTTGACGCTTAAGAATAAACCTCACTTCAAGGAACAATTACTGTCTTACAGATTTGTTATACTCCTGAACAGTGTGCTACGGGAACCTTTTTGACTGATATCTCTAAATGCAACTTGTCTTAAATCAAAGTCATAGGTGAACCATCAATGTATATTGTGACCTGAACCTCCTTTTCATCCATTTGAACAATACAATGCGGGTCTTTTGCATTAATTTTCACAGAAACATGAATATACACAATTCATTTGCAGTTTTTCAAAACCACTCACTCACTGCTTTTCCTGGGCAGCACTTATATGAAACTGTCCACTTTTCACATTTCTGTAAAAACATGTCCACATTTTCTACACTTAAGCATTGCTTATCTACTGGTGGGCATATCTTTGAGTTTGTCAGATGATTACCGGCACTACATTTATAGCACATAGTATCATTGTTATCCACTTTCTTTTGTTGACTACTTTTTTTTTTATCACTACAGCAATGCAGTTATTTTTTGTTTCCTATTGTGGAGCGTTTAGTTCCCCGTTCGGTAGTTAAAGTCTGAGAAAGTGTCACAATCTTGCAGCATAATAGCTTTTCCTAGCTTTTTTTCTGAAAACAAAAACGTTTTTCTTGGCCTCTATTATACTGGGCAATAATAATCTAAAATCTCATGCAGCATTGGACATTTTTAAGGTCATCATGTATTCATCTAAAGTTTCATTTGTTTCATGTTTGCGCATGAACAATCTATTTCTTCATAAAACTACACCTGACTCTTCAGTGATTTGTTTTTCTAAACCTTCCACAAATTCATTCCTTCTCCCAAAGTCACATAGTTCATGTAAACTCCCAGGGAGATGATCAAATATCGTCACCCCTCTTTCCCCAAACATTTAAATAGTAAAGCAATTTTCTTTCTTGAAGAATAATTTGCCGCAGCCAAATAGTTATTGAATTAATAATGCCTATCCTAGAAAGACATAGGCTCTCATTTGGACCTCTGCAGTCTTTTTTCAAGACTGCCGCGGTATCGCCGGGCTGAAGACCGCCAATGCAGGCGGTCTCCTGCCCAGCGTATTATGACTGCTGGCAGCCCTCCACCCTTTTTCGGACGGAGAGTCGCCAGCAGCCATACTGGCGGTCGGCGGTGAAGTGGAGGCTGCTCCACCTCCACCACTACGTCATTAGAACACCGCCCACCGAATCACAACCCAGGATTCAGCGTGGTGGTGTTCTGGTAATGGGGTGCTGGCGGCGGAGCAGCCCCCATGGATCCCGTTCCCTCCCGGAGGATCACCGGACCTGGTAAGGTGATCGTCCATTAGGGGAGAGTGGTGGGGGGTGCTGTGTGTTGTGTGCGTGCATGGGGGTGTGAGTGTGTGGAGGGGTTGTGTGAGTGCGTGTATGCATGCGGTGGGTGTAATGTGTGTATGGGAAATGTGACGAATGTCTGTGTGCAAGTGTGCATGTATGTGTGCGTGTATGTGTATAAGTGGTGTGAGTGTGCCTGTAGGGGGTTTAGGGTGTGTGTGTGTGTGTGTGTATCTGGGGGAGGGGGGCCTACCACCTTTGTGGGTGGTAGGGGGGCAGTGGGTGTTGGGGGAGGGCTTCATGGAGGGGGAGGAGGGAGGAGGAGACCACCGTCAGTGCCAGGGAACGTATTCCTGGACACTAATAGTGTTGGATATCAAGTATATGTCTGGATTCTAGTTGACGCAATTTCTTTTCTCTGTCACCACCGCGTTCTGATTTTAGTACCAACTTTGCGTCAACTAGAATCCAGACATATACTTGATATCCGATCTCTCACCCCGCTAGGTTTAAACCAGGATGAGGAGTTATTTGTACACCTATAAGAGTTGTCATAGCTCATAAGATGTTGCCATTCATTTATTTTATGTCATTTCCACCAATTGATAAGATGCTTTCTTTCCCGTTGTCATTTGTCAGATAGACATACAATTTTGGTGCTATCAATATAAATTGACTGAAGGAATAATACCCAAACATTAATTTTCTTCCATCAGAGGTGCAGGATTTAGCGAGGGCCTTGTTTAAAAGAAACTTTGGGGATTGTGCTATTGTAGGTAACATGCAATACATGAATATGAATCCAATGTGAATATAAATTAAAAACTAATGAGGGCCCCTATATTTTGTTAACACACCTCAGAAATTGTTTTGAAGTCTCCATTAGTCACTGAAACAAGATTTTATGACATATATTTAAAAATAATTTGATTTAATGAAATGCTATAAACTACATATACCAGAATGCAATGTGGAACTCAGTGAAAAACACCTTGGATTGTAGTCAAAACACTGTTACAATTTGGTAAATATGTATATAGAAAAACGTTTAATTTTTCTTTGTTAAAGTATATATATTTAGTGATGTTATGGAGTAACTCTTGATAAGTGGTGTAACTTGAGTATTTTTTCTGTTACTTTGGAGTACTTTATTTTAAGCGCCGAAATTAGCACACAGGAAACACCTGTGAACAAGGTCTGGTGAGACCGAAACGCGTCAGGGGATTCCCGTTTGTTTGTTTATGATCTCACTAATGTATTAAAAGTTAAGGTATTTTTGGCACAACGACAGAGTGCGGTTTTCTCTTGCTAAAACAGAAAGAGAATCTTGTTTTTTGAAAATATATGTATATATATATATATGTATATGTAAAGAGATTGCTTTTATATTTGGGTGTGGTTTCTCTGGAGGCCAATCGCAGCCCCCAGGGAAACCACACACACAAAAGTGATATCTCTCTCTCTCTCTCTCTCTCTCTCTCTCCCTATATATATATATATATAGGGAGAGAGAGAGAGATCTATATATATTTTTTAATAGCTGTATAGTTTCCCTTGGGGGGGGCATAGTGGCCCTCCAGGGAAACCATGCAACTATTTTTAAAAAATTGCCCCCACACGAGGTCAGCCCTGCTCCTGGGTGACCCCCTGTCAATTTTATTGTAATTGTACAATGCAAAAAATGTTTAAACTAATTTTTAACCCTGGTGGTGGGGTGCAATCGGGTGGGGGGTATAAGAGGGCTGGCCCATTTTCCGAGGGGGCCGAATCCCCCCAAGTGAAATTCCTGGTGTCTAGTGGGGTTTCCTGGTCCTGGATCGCAGCATGGCTGCGATCTAGGGTCAGGAAACTGTTTCAGGAAGGCCTAGTTTGAAAGGGGAGAATCTCCCCTTTCAAACAAGGCCTTCCCGAATGGTGCGGATGCCCATTCGGGCCCTTTTTTCCCACCGGAGCAGAAAGTGGCCTTACCTGTTCCTTCCTGCTCTGATGGGGAAAACGACGTGTGATGTCAGCATGCCGTGGGGGCTGGGAGACACAGAAGCTCTTCCGTGTCCCCCAAGGGGTATTTAAATTAAAACAAAATCCTACAATGCAATGCACCAGAGGATTTTTCAAACCCTCCCTGGTGTCGGCCACTGGTCATGACCAGCACCAGGGAGGGTTTGCCGACACCCACATCTATCGGGTTAATGGTCAGGGAGTTCTTTGCACAATAATCTAATAATCAGCTTGTGGATTGTATTTTATGTTTGCGCCATCAGAACAGCATTGTCAGCGAATAATAATATCAGAATCCTTCTTCCTGCTATAATAGGAACATACAAGGGCTCCTCCAATAATTATTCCATTGCATCATTGAGAAAAGGGCAAAATAATAAGGGCCTCAGCACGCAACGTTGTCAAACTCCCTTCTCTACTCTCTAAGTTTCAGTGCACTCACCTCTCTGCCCAAACCTGACTCTAGCACTATTGTCAGAGTGGAGAACCATTATTACATTACTAGAGTATCATCAACCCCTTGATCTACTAATGAACTCCCCACTTTCTCTTAATCAACTAGGCTGAAGGCTGCTTTCAGATCCATGAATACAAGATACAATGAAGATTTCCTTTTGACTGTGTACTGATACGTGATCATATAAAGTTGTATTGCTTGAACCCACCTGTGATCTGAAACCAGCTTGTGCTTCTGTTATGATTTTATGACTGTCCACCCAGCCCTGCAGCTGGTTAAGCAGGATCTTCCTGAAGATTTCCCCAGCCCTGCCCAAGAGGGAGATTTGGTGGTAGCTGGAAAGAGGGCTGCCTTGCTCACCCTTCTTAAATATAGGTACAAGAATGGCTGAACACCAAGAGGATGGAATTCTGTTCTCAGCTCAGGCCGAGTTCATTTTTGATAAAGACTAGCCCAAAACTGAGGCTCTTCCCTATAGAAATCAATAGGCACCGGGTTGAGACCTGGAGCTTTGTGTTTCTTCATGCTGTTTAATGCTTTTCCCGCTTCCGGTACTAAAATGGTAAGTGTACTGCAGCCCTTACTGGAGAACTTGCACACTAACGAGGCCTCAGACTGGCCTTTAATCTTGGCACTATATAGTGCAGTAAAATTTTGTATCCACATTGGCATACCAATATGTTTCTCTATTAAGTTGCCTGCCCCGTTCTCTACCTGCATAACAAGTTTTCAGAACCTCTTAGAGTTTTCATCAAAAGATGTCTTTCTCAGTACCACCTAAAGTGTATTCTGAAGGCGTGCATCTTGACATTCAGAAGATATTTATACTCTTGTCTGAATTTCCGAAATAGTACTTCGCTCTGGGAGTTGTAATGGCACCATATCAGAGCATTAGAGACTACTCTTTTCATACAGAAACATTAATCATCTTACCATGTGTACCTTTTACTCAGTGTCCCACCATTAGGACCAACGGGTTTGGTCTCTATTGGTTTAGGCCACAAGGACTTCAGGTCTTCTGCCATTTTATCATAAACCACTAAGATTAATTCACTATTATCAGCCGGGATATTCATAATTGTGGTCCCTACTTAGCCACCATACACTTGAGCAATGGAAGATCATGATTGTACTTCTCTTTACATCATTTGATGCTTCTTCTCATATTATTTTGGGCAATATTGTGGCCATAGGCCCCTGTGCTTGCATTATAGTAGGTAGCATACCACGTGGAACTAAAGGTCATGCATAGAACTACCGGGTCGTGATCACTCTCCCTCTTCTGATAACAGACAGATCACACACATATTTCCAGCCCTCGATATTTACAATGATATAGTCAATTTGTGTTGAAAAGCATCTTTTCAACTATCCCATTTCTATGCAAGTCTTAAAGGATCAATACTGTAATTGAAACACCAATTCCTCAAATACCTGGTGTTCACTTCTCAGCTTTTACTTTAGAACTGAGAGTTAGCACAAAAGTGCTGAAAAAGACTAGTCTTCATCAATGAAGCATATATACTGTGCTATTTGAAATGAGAAAAAATAACAGATTTTCATAGGATCCATTGAAAACAGTGCAGGAACACATTCAGAGAAGTTTTCACAAGTATCTAAAACAAAACAGTGATATAATGAAAAGAAACAAAGGGAGATTGTGCACAGACATTGCAAGCTACATTTAGAAGAACCACCCAATATGCTCCTTTTATCAGCAGCACTCATGGTGCAAGTATCGACAGAGAGGGGATACTTGTTGTTATAGCACTTGTTACCTTAGCAAAGCCTGTTTCTAAACATTCCTAATGTTCACAGATAAGAGACCAGAGGAATAAGGAGATTGTGAGGCCTAAGATTCTACCGGCTGTGGTCATATTGTGGCAGACGGCTGGTAGCCGCGGCGACGGTCTTTCGGCGGTTTTTACCGCCAATGTTATAATGAGGGCCATAGTCTTTGGCAGCGGTATTAGTGGCACATTTTAGTATAGCAACTTTTCTTGGCAAAAGTAGTGTTTGCAACAAATCAGCAATCAGTGTAGCATGTTGTATTCGTTGGCCAGCCGAAGTAAGGAATCCCCTCATTGCCCACAACTGGCCAAAGTCATGGGCCACTCCAAATGCATATTGGCTAACAATATAGATATTTACAGACTTCATTTTAACCAGGTGACAGGCTCTAGTGAACTCCACTAACTTTGCTGCCTGGCACTTTTCACAGTTGCCAATCTCCCATCTTCTAAAAATCTCTTTGCCGTGACAACAGCATAAGCTGCCTGCAGCGTTCCCGTGTTATCGCTAATGCATGATCCATTCACAAACAGGTCCCATTCAGCATCTGGGAATGGGTGGTCTCTGATGTCCAGCCTCACTTTGGTGTGTCTGTCTACAGCTAGTACACAATCATGAAAGGAGTTTTCTGCCGAAGGGTCACCATGATCTCGCTCTCTAGGTAACAGGCAGGCAGGGTTCAGGGTAGTACACTTTTTGATAATAACGTGCGGTGCCAGAAGGGTCAGTTCATATCGGGTGAGGCGTGCATTTGTAAGGTGTTGAGTCTTTGTTGTCGTCAGTAAAGTGTCCGTGGTGTGTGGGACTTGCAGAATAAGAGTAAGTGCCAGCACTATGTTTTTGGATTGTTCTACCACCAGGGCTGTGGAGGCTACCGCCCTGAGACAGGGTGGAAGCGCCCCTGCACAAGCACCCCCAATGTGCAGCCACCTTTCTCATGGCAAAAGAGGTGGAAATCCTTGCTGTAGTCTGGGAGGCCTAGCATGGGCACTGCGCACAATTCCCTTTTAAATGTCTGGAATGCTGTCTCGCAGTCCTGGGGCCAGGGAATTTTATCTGGTACTTCTTTGTGGGTGAGGTTTTGCAGTGGGTGTGCAATCAGGAAAACGTTTGGTATCCAGTGTCTGCAATACCCTGCCACCCCAAGGAAGGCCCTCACCTCCTGTGTCTGTGGTTTGGGGAACTACGTGATGACCACTATCCTGTCTGGCAATAATTTCTGTGTTCCTGGCGACAGCTTATTTCCCATGTACCTCACCCTTTCCTGGCAAAATTGCAATTTCCTTGGGGATACATTATGACTCTTCTGTGCTAGGCAGCATAATAGGGCTATAGTGTCTTGGATGCAGGCTCTCCGGGAGGGTGAGGCCAGGAGCAAGTCGTCGATGTACTGAATGAAGGTGGACCCCCCAGGCAAGTGCAACATTGCCAGATCTGCCCATGGGACATCAGAAAAAATTGAGGGCTAGTCCGAAAACCCTTGTGGGAGGCACTGCAATTTTAGCTTTCTTTGTTTGAACACAAAGCTAAAAAGATGCTGTGAATTTGAGTGAAGGGGCACAGAAAAGAAGGCGCTGATCAGATCTAGGACTGTAAAGTGGGTAACTGTACTGGGAATACTGGACAGGATGGTGGCTGGATTCTGGCCACTGGGAATGAGGAGACTACTACTTTGTTTAGCTCTCGGAGGTCTTGTGTAAATCTCCGGTCCCTTAGAGGCCTTCTTCATTGGGAGGATGGGAGTGTTGCAGCGGCTGTCTTGTATTTCCCTGAGGACCGCTTGGCGCAGTAGATCATGTATTACTCTTCTCCCTCTTTGGATATCTTAAGTTGTGGAACAGGCAGCAGTGGTGCCCCCGGCCTCAGCTTAACCTGCACAGTCAAGTATTCATCCCACATCATTTGGACCCTGTGCCCAGACCTCCTCTAGGATGGATTCATGTAATTCTGGTGATGTTCCTTGTGCCCTACCCTGGGGGCCAAATCTCATGCAGGCCTGTATGGATAACCCTTTCACCCCATGCTCTAAAAATACTCCTATAAGTGAGCAACGGATGGCGCACTGGAACTTAGATAGCAGGTCCCTTCCCATCAGATTTACCGGGCAATATCTACCAAAGATGAGCTGATGATCAACTGTGATAGGGCCTACTATTAGCTTTAGGAGATGTGTCAAATATTCATCGATGGGTAGCCCTGTCATGCCTACCGCTGTTATCTGTGTTCCTGACAGTGGTGGCTCCCGTATATCAGAAACCTTCAACATGGATCTGGTGGCACCTGTGTAAACCAAGAAAAGGACGGTCTTACTTAGCACTGTCCCATTCACTTATGGGCCCTCGTTGTCTACTGGTATGACGGGGGCTACTAAACAAGTTTCTCCTTAATGCAGCCACAGAAGTATCTTTCCTGTGGTGGCGGTAGGTAAGGTACAGCCCCACCGGCCGTTCACAAGACACAGATCCACAGAGTGTACAGGAGGAGGAGAAATGAGGAGGGGAAAAATACCAGACCACTAGCACACAACTCCAGGGTCCATTACAGGGCAGAAGGCCACCAGTACAGGGTCAGGAGCAGCCACATTGCATGCCATAAAAGACAGCCAAAGACAATGGCTTGAAAAAGAAGGACACTCAGAGGGAGAGAAAAACAAAGAATAAGAAACACCAGATCATCCATAACAGGGTTCAGTGAAACAGGACAACTAGAACACGCCAGAAACAAGAGCTGACACAATACTCACCACAGCTCAAGTACGAGAGTCCAATTGTGGAACTTACATACAACCTTTTATTCTCTCAAACCACATAAGTGTAACCAGGTGTTTCATATCTGGCGCAATCAATATTCGCCACCTGCTCAAATTCTTGAACATTACAAGCATGATTCCAGTTACAGTTTCATAATATTGGTACATAAGGTCACACAAACTATAATAGTCACAGTGATTACAAAATATGTGCTATATGCTGATCAGGAGACTTTCTGTTCACAAAAAAACAACATGTGCAATGAAAGGCAGTTGTCTTGCTATTTTGCTAAGCTAACATGCATGAGTATACCATGGTGCTATCTTTGTGGCAAGCCTTGCATTGTGACTGCATTCTGAGCAAGCGAAATGAAGAACAATAAACATGGTTCATGGGGCTATGAATCTTCCAAACAACAGGCCACGCTTTACATTGAGTATCATAGAGCCAGCACAACATGGACTCCATACCTAACAATGTGACTGCAATTCTACATACATAGGTTCTCTAAATAAGGAAGTGTCTACTAGACGTAGGTGCTTACAAGAAGAACTGTCTGTTTCCCATTGATATGTAGCTTGATGCATAGTTCTTTTTGGTGTCTCACACCAGCAAATTGAATGCTCTTTTTGGAATATTTACCTTCCAGACTATAGATATGCCTTTAAAATAAATTCTCATCTTAATCATCCCTTCAAATGGTACAGGGTCACCATTGTATCCTTTCAGCTTTATGTTGGGTTTTTCAAGGTTGTAGTTTTACTGACTGAATATGTATCTATCTAGAGGTGTAAAAGGAGGATAAAAATCAGCAAACACAATGGTGACCTTGTCATCCAAGGTAATTTCACAACTTGAAAGCTCCAATTTGTAACTCTCTTCAACAACTTTGAAGATGAGTTTCTTCTCCTCCTCTGCAAAAGGTTGAGCTATATTAACATTTGTATTTGCTAACTCTGTGCGAAATCTGGCAAAGTGCTATTTTCTCCCACTTTTGTGACATGTAGCATTTCTGAGATGGCAACTGAAGTTGCTAGCCATGTGACAATTATTACCACATGTATAGCATTTAAACTTGACTCTGTTTTGCACCAATTGTGTCACTACAGTTTATTTGGTTCTGCAAGGTGTTTTTGTTTTCTTCATCTCCTTAATTTCACCTACAGTTTCTGCTGGTGCTTTCATTTCCTTTACACAATCCTCTGTATGTTCTAATCCTTCTGCAATGTCTATTACTTCTTTAAGCCTGTGAATTTTGGGTAAAGTTTGTTCCTGGATATGTGGATTGTTTGTACATCTCACATGCTGATCATGTGTAAGGGACTCCCACAATGGCCCACAATCCCAGGTATTTGAATGCCCCTTAGTTCAGCAATATACATGGCTACATTTGCCTTATTGCCCTGAACCTTTCCAAAGAATGGATAACTCTCTAATATGACGTTAATATTTTTGCCAGATGTTCTTCTAGTTTCCTGAATATCAATTGGAACATATCTAACTTGGCTTCAGGTCCCTCGCCTCCCCCATAGGAAGATTTGGTACTTTATCATAAACATTTCTTTCTTCAAAACCAACACTGTGTTATAGAAGGTGCTGCTTCCTCAAGGGTGAACGTTTCTCACTTCCAATCTTTAATAGTTAGGATTTAGCCAATGTGTCCATGATAGAGTAGGTTCTCCAAGCTTACTGCGGAAGGGAGGAAGTGATTGGGACATGCGTGCAGCATCTGTAGTGACAGGGTAGTAGAAATTGGAAGGAAACGCAACCTATAAACCAGTATGTTCTATAACAAGATTAGCAAAAAGATGTCAAATAAATAACCATAATGTTAATTGTACTAGTTAACTATTGCTTCCGCTGTTTGAACTAAAGTAGGAAAGGAAAAGAAAGCCAATCCAGAAGGAGGTGGGTTAGATATAAGCAGACCTTTGTGTGGGTCAGAAAATGAATAGACGTTACTAAATATGTTACTTGAAATTTTTAGTCCACTGTTTAGCTTGCTGAAATGTGGGCAGAGTAGCATGTGAAGGAGACAATGGCTGCGTTTTAACACCTAACAAGGCTAGGCAGGACTAGTCCATCTACTTCTTTTTAGGAAGAAATCACTGATGCAATGTGACCTGCAGATGGCTCCCCTGTGCTGCATGAACTGCACCACAGATGAAGAAATTGTGAGGCATTGCAGAGATTGCAGAAGAATTCTCCTTTGAGACTGGTGTCTGACCAAAAAATTAGGCTTGTGTCAGGCTCAGTAGGAGGTTGATAAAGAAGGCTGCAGCTAACTGGTTTTGTGAGGTTGCACAGAATGTAGGAGAGGCCTCAAATAATTCTCACATCTTAATAGAGCCACAACACTGAGAGATATGAGAGGGCATCACCAGTAAGATTGGTGATGCACAGGTAATATGTTGGAGGTTTGCCCAGGAAATAATTCTCTCAGCAGGAGGCAACGCGGCAGTGGTGACAGAACGGTTAGCAGTACCTTGCTGGCCATAACACACACCAGTGGCTATGACCAAGGCTGAACCCTACGCAATTAAAAATCTTCACCAGCGTTATATTGAAGAATCAAAGAAGATCCAGGAGAAAAATTAAAGAAGTTTACCTTCCAACTGTCATCACTAGGCTTGTCAGCACCACCACTAGCCAGAACAGCCAGGACAATGGTAACATTGTATCAAAGCTACCAAAAGTATGAAGAAAGAAGGAGAAAAGGGTGCTACAAACCAAGGGGAAAAAGGGTGAACCCCAGGTAAAAGACTCTAAGTAATAGAATATTACTGGTGAATAAGGACAATGTCAGATTACAACATAGACGATATTAAATAGTATGGTCAAATTACAGATAATCGCATGTGGGATTTTAATTGTGTAACATTTTACCATGGCAAAGTGAGCAGTGGTGATATGTGATCAAACTGGAGTAACTCCAATGACAGTTCTTCGAGGGTATCTGCTTTTGTGGTAGATCCGCCAAGAAAAGGTTAGTCAAAAACCTGCTTACCCCAAGGATTTTGTTCTGAAACGCATTTTCTTTACTTTGGAACCTCGTCATTTTTAAGGTTTTCCTAGGTTGAGTGGTGAGCTCTGAGCGGTGTGAATATTCACCTTTTCGTTTGGTTTTGACCCTGAGCATTACTTTGTTTTACTCAACATCGTTATATCTGCCAAACCAGTGTATTTCAAGCCTTTCCAACGCCACTTGAGGAACTGAATATTCATCGAGTAGCCATTCCTCGAGTTCTATTTGTTTGGATGCATAAATTCTGTGAAACAAATAATCTACTGAAAATCGGAGATTTAATGGCCTTGATATCTCAGAAAATGAGACAAAGATTTGCTGCTTTTTCAACGAAAGTATAGTTGAATGGCTGTGACAAACATCATTTACAGTTGGATTGTGTGTTTTATTGCCCTTTGTTATGGGAAGTGTGCCTTTAATCTAGGAACTCAAAGGCGTCTGTGATGTGTGACTTGCAATTAGGACTATATCTCAAGAAAAAAGATAAAGGAGGAAAACAAGTGACGATAACAGTGAAAAGACACACGTTAAATAGTCAGAACACTGGAAATGAAATGCTCCGGGATGACACACACACATGAATGGGGTGGAAAGCCATCATACCAAGCCGAGACAACTAAGCAGTCTCATCACGAGTACAGGCGCAGTTGCTGCAGTCAATACTTGAGGAGGATATGTTGGGAAATAAAATGTATTGCAAATATTCACCAAAGAGGGCAAATCAAGTCTTAACATAAAAAATATAAAAGGGGGAGAGGAGCAAAAATCAGATACAATACATAGATAATAATTATGATTAGCAGGCTGGCCATACATTCTTAAAAACTCATTAGGGCGAAGGAACCTTTATAAAGTGCACAATATACAACATCAAAATAGTGCAAATGGCAAGAGAAAAGTGCCAATATCAACCTCAGATACTTGATAATTTTTGCCGGGGAAATGGAGCAGAATAATAGATCAGGCCCAGTCCATAAACAACCATTACCCTTTCACACTACAAGCATCAATACATTAACAACTCTTCATAAAGTGCATAGAATAGGTCACACTAAAAATAAGAACCATTAGTAGGCAAGAAAAATATCATTTCTTGGTTAAGAGCATACGTTTCTAAATGCTGATGTAACTAAGAAAGGGCACAGGTATAATAGGCACCAGTGCTCCAAGGTGGGGGATGATACAGTACAGATCATAGAACCAAAAGTTGCTGATGGATGGATAGACGGTAAAATCTTCGTAGCAATTATCTAAGGAAGTATCTAGTTCAGGCTCTCCAACCATCTATTGAAAGGAGACCATATCCAACCCCCCGTCCTGTCTCTGGGTCTTCGGTCCTTTGAATTCATGCAAATTAACGATTCTTTTGACAAGATCCTGGTACTAGGTGAATCCACTACTATACCTAGAAGCATCATCACTGAAGTGACTTGCATGCGTGTACCCCATCTTCCTATTGCATCATAGAATAGCTTGGGTAAAGCCGCCGACCCCTACAGAGGTGTATAATAATTTAATTTCTGGAGTTGAACTGTACTTTTGACCTGTCACCAGACCTTGCGTGCCCCATGAAAACCCTTAAACGTTTCTCAAAAGCCAGCCCTTTGCCTCCATGCCTAGTATTAACTTGTGAATTGGTGGACACTTAAGTTCCCCATTCTACTCGTGACCAGTATGCCCAGATGTTGAAGCATACACGATCAATAATACAGTGTAAAGTTTGGGACAGCCCACCCTCCACGATTCTTAGGCAATACCATAAATGTAGAGGTTCTTCTGGGTTTTTCCCAGAGGAAGCTGTAGCATACACTTCCAAATTTAGCTAGGCAAAACTTACTAAAATCTAGAGGGATAGCTCTAATTAATACATCAACCTGGGTAAGATTGCCATTTTCAGCTCATTGCACCTCCCTATCGACAAGAGGTGCAGATAGTTGATTTGCCTATGTTGCTGTCCTACCTAGCCTAGGAGAGGAGCCAAGTTCAGACTAACCAGGTGATCTATATCTGATGAAATCAGCATCCTCAGATACACAGCTTCCTCATCAATAGTCCTCGAAACAAGTTCTTTTTGTGCAGATAATCCACATAAAGCTTAGAACCGGAGTATACCCCAAAAGACTCTGCGTCTTTCTCTGACTCACCTACAACCATTGAGGGGTCAGTAGTAATAACCACTATATTATCTGCGTAGGCCAGGACCATGTTTCTGAACTGATTCACCACCACTGGAGGATTCCGGGAGTTCTTTTCCAAGAGACCAATAAAAGGATCAATATAAAGAGCAAATAATAATGGAGATCATGGACAGCCCTGCCTCGTACCTCCCGTTATCATGGTTTTTTCAGACTGATTTCCCTTAATTTGAAGCGTTGCGCTAGGGGTTTGATATAATACCTTAATGGCCTGAATGAAACTAGGTCCACAGCCCTGCCACTCACGGACTGCCCACAGATTGTAACGCTGCGCTCTGACGCAGCGTCTCTTTCTGTCCTCGCGGGTGGAACACGCTACCGATATTCGGAGCGACATTCCGCACGTTTTTTGACTATGCTTTCTGGGAAGCATATATTTCGCTCCCGGTCGCGCTACACTTACTTGTAGCCTTTTTTTTCTTCTTTTGTTGTTGGAGGTGGATTTTTTGTTGGTCCTTTTGCCTGTCTCTATCCATGTTGTGTCCATCTTGTCTTCTTCGTGTTTTTGTCCCAGCATGCTCTGTTTTTCTTTTATACTACTTCCTTTTTTCTATACTGGTCTATGGGCTTTTCCCAATCCAAGATGGTGTTACTTCCCTTTCCTGTGATGTCACTTCCCTTTTCTTCTCAGTATATAAGTCAGTCAGTCTTGTTCCTCCTTGAATTGCAAACACTTCCTTCTGGTTGTGCTGTTCGCTTCTGTTTTTTGTTCCTGCTATTTGCCTTGGGAGATTTTTTGCCTGTTCTTTGTTCCTGCTTTTGCCTTGGGATATTTTTGCCTGTTCCTTTTTTCCTGCCTTTTACCCTGGATATTGCCTATTTTTGTTTCCTGTTGTCAAGTCCTGTTTTTTCTTGTTTTCCTTCAGGAGTTCCTGTTAGAGGTTTTTTCCCCAGTTTTGTTTTTTTTCCCCTCTGGGACTCCTTCTGGAGGGTACGGTCTGCTTTGGCGTAGCCTGTCAAGCGGCACCATGGCTACTAGAAGGGGTCACCCTTATCTGGGAGTATCAAGGACCTGTAGAAGACTTGGTGTATTCGCCAATCCGAAATCCAGAGATGAGAAGTCCAGCGCAGTACGTGACAGATTGCAACGCCAAAAGATTCTGCGTTGCGTGAGCGCCATGGAAGATCCACAGGGAGAGGCGTCAGAAAATGCTCAAGCTATGTTACAGACTGTCCAACAACAAGCCCAAGAGTTACAACAGTTACGGGCAGAGAACACTGCGCTACAACAGGTCTTGTCTTCCCGATCAATGGACATACCACCCGTATCTGCTACTATTCCTCGATATTCCGGAGATCCTTTAAAGATGAAGGAATTTTTGGACGCCCTGACGGTTTTCTTTGCCTTTCGTCCACTCCAGTTTTCTTCGGATAAGGCTAAGGTGGGCTATCTGATCAGCGCCTTGTCTGGTCCAGCGCTTGCTTGGGCGACTCCTCTGGTTTCTGCAGATGACCCAGTCCTGGCTAACTATTCTGCCTTCCTGACTGTTTTCAAACAAATGTTTGAGAGACCTGGCGTAGAAGCAGCAGCGGAAGAAGCCTTATGTGACATTCAGCAGGGTAATCAGGATGTACTGCAGTATATAACCCGCTTCAAACAGCTGGCAGCTGAAACCTCCTGGGTAGAACGCACCTTTGTAACCCTTTTCTGCTGAGGCCTGCATGAAGAAATTAAAGATGAGCTTGTACACTCTTCTCCAGCTTGTTCTTTGAAAGAATTAATGGATCAATCTATGAACATCGAGTATAGACTTCAAGAGCGCAAGATGGAGAGACGTAGAACTAGAGCTCCATACCAGTCTGGTATCTTCCGTGCTAGCAGTCGGCCAACGGAAGATAATCCATCTGAAGCCTCTCCACCTCCCCATGAAGAGCCCATGCAGATAGATTTGGTTCGTGGGCCATTGACGGAGTCAGAAAGGGAGGAACGACAACGAAGGGGACTTTGCCTATACTGTGGTAAGGCTGGCCACCTGATCGGTAGTTGTCCGGTATGTCCCTCAAGGCCTGCGGGAAACGCCAGCTCCTGTCCCCTGTAAGGAGGAAGGAGATGGGAGGAGCTGAAGTACCATCAATATGTTCCTCCAAAGAAAGCATGTCCACCCTGTTTATCCTCTCGGTCAAGTTACAAAGTTCACAAGATCAAGAAGAACATCTTCTGGCTCTCCTTGATTGTGGAGCCAGTGGACTCTCTCTGGATGAAACCTGGGCTACGAGTAAAGGAATTCCCTGCATTCCTAAAGAAACTCCTGAGCAGGTTCACACGGTGGATGGCTCTCCGTTAACCTCAGGACCTGTGGTGGCCTCAACTCCTACTCTTTGTTTGACATTTGGGGGGCATCAAGAACACGTTGCCTTTGATCTCATAGCCTCACCAAATCACATCATGATTTTGGGAATTCCCTGGTTAGCCCGACACAGCCCCTATATCAATTGGGAAACACGAACTATAATCCTAACGTCTTCATTTTGTCAACAGAATTGTTATTCTACTACTTCTTATTGGACTCCAAAAAGGTCCTGTCAGTCAACTTAGGATAACTCTATCAATATTATCCAGGGGGTTCCAGATTGTTATCAGGAATATATCAGGATTTTTCAGAAACCTAGTAATCCTATTTTGCCACCTCATTGCAGTTATGACTGTGCTATTCCTTTAATTCCTGATGAAGTCGTCCCCTTCGGTCGAATGTATTCTCTGACAGACCAAGAAAAGAAGGTGCTAAGGGAATATTTAGATGACAACTTACATAACGGTTTGATTGCTCCTTCCACGTCACCCGCTGGGGCTCCTCTCTTCTTCGTCCCAAAGAAGACTAAGGATCTGCGTCCTCCTTGTGTGGATTTTCCTGAACTCAACAGAATAACGATTAAGGATCGATATCCACTGCCTTTAATCAGAGATATATTGGATGCCATTCAAGGAGCCAAGATATTTACTAAATTAGACTTACGGGGTGCCTATCATCTCCTTCGGATCAAGGAAGGAGATGAATGGAAAACAGCTTTCCGTACCCCTTTTGAACATTATGAGTATCGTGTTATGCCCTTTGGACTGACCAACGCCCCTTCTGTTTTTCAACGATTTATGGATTCAGTGTTCTCTGATGTACTCAATCAATATGTAGTCATTTATTTGGATGATATCTTGATATATTCCTGTGATCCTGAGCACCATGTAGATCATGTCCTGCAAGTCATGGAAAGACTCAAGAAAAACCAATTGTTTTGTAAACATGAGAAGTGTGTGTTCCATAAATCTGAAGTAAGGTATCTCGGGTTTTGTATTAATCAACACGGAATATCCATGGATCCTGACAAGGCCAGTGCCATATTAGATTGGCCTTCTCCAACATCCATGAAAGAAACGCAATGTTTTCTGGGTTTATCAAACTTTTATCGTCTGTTTATTCAGAACTTTGCCCACCTACAAAGTTTCATAACACAAACAATTAAGAAAGAGAACCTGAAGAAGGGTTTCATTTGGACCAAGGAGGCTGAACGCGCGTTTCAAGAATTAAAGACAGCCTTTACCCAAGCACCCGTGTTGCGTCATCCTGACAATACCAAGAAATTTATCGTCGTGCCTGATGCCTCAGACAGAGCTATTGGAGCAGTTCTGCTGCAGAAGCAAGACAATGATGGATTGGAACATCCTATCTTTTATCTGTCTCATATTTTATCAGAGACTGAACGAAATTATTCTGTACTGGAACGAGAACTACTCGCTCTCAAAGTAGCTTGTAAGGAATGGAGGAATTTCCTGATGGGTTCCAGAGAGCCTTTTGAAGCTAGGACTGATCACCGTAATCTCCAGTGTCTTCGGAGCTTTCAGTGTCGCAACAGTCGTCAGGCTCGATGGGCTTTCTTCTTTAGCCAGTACGATTTCGTGATCACGTACATACCTGGTTCCCAGAATTTAGTGGCAGATGCCTTATCCCGCAGGTATCCTGACATAGCCCAGAACTCCTCTCCACATCTTATTAAGTCTAGCAGGATCATCGGAGCTACTCAATCTTTTCAAGAACTCATTCAATCCGAGTACCAGTTTCTGTCTGCTTCAGAATGGGATAGAGTGACTCCTTTTTTGCAGAAGAAGGACAACTACTTCTATCATCAACATGCTTTTTTCCTACCTACCAAGAAAGTGCAGACAGAAGCCCTGCAAATGTGCCATGATTCTCCTATAGCCGGTCATCGAGGTACCAGGAAAACCCAGGAGCTGCTTCAGCGATCTTTTTGGTGGCCTTCGCTAAAGGCAGACACTGAAACCTATGTGTCAGCATGCCCAGTCTGTGCCCAGACTAAGACACCCCAAACTAAGGTGGCAGGTTTATTAAGACCTTTACCGGTTCCTTCCGCTCCTTTGTATACTCTATCCACGGATTTCATATGTTCTCTACCTACCTCCTCTGGTAACCAAGTAATCATGCTGACCGTAGATTCATTCACCAAGATGGCCCATTTTTCAGCCTTGAAGAAACTACCAACGGCCCCAGAAATGAGTCGCATTTTTCTACGGGATATTTTTCGCCTCCATGGTCTTCCTCAAGAGGTCATTTCGGACGGAGGGCCTCAATATGTATCACGTTTCTGGAGAGCCTTTTGTGCCTTCTTTAACATTGAGATTTCTTTATCCTCGGGTTTCCATCCACAAACAAATGGGCAAACTGAACGAGTGAATCAAGAACTTCAGCAGTATCTGAGATGTTACTGTAATGCCACACAAAGCAATTGGTCGGAATATCTTTCCCTTGCCGAGTTCTCCTATAACAACACAATACATAGTGGGACCAAGACCACACCCTTTTATTGTACTTATGGATTTCATCCGAGGACTTTCACTAATGTTTCTCGAACATCCTCTTCTGTGCCTGCAGTCACTTCTTTTTCATGACAGATCCGTTGAATCCAGGGCCTCCTTCACACAACTCTCCTAGCTTCGAAACAAGCTATGAAGCGAAAGGCGGATCGTTATCGGCAAGCCGCACCTTTGTATCAAGTGGGCCACAAGGTATGGCTTTCTTCCAGATTTCTACCATCCCGGTTTTCCACCAATAAGTTCAAACCACGTTTTTATGGACCCTTTCCAATTTCGCACATCCTGAATCCTGTAGTTGTGCGTCTCCGCTTACCTCATACCTGGAGGGTTCATCCTGTTTTCCATGTGTCCCAGTTAAAACCCTTTGTTCCTGATCCTTACCATCGACAGTTCCAACGTCCACCTCCTCTTTCTATCAACGGACAGCCTGAGTATGAAGTCCAGGAGATCTGTGATTCCAGAATTTTTCAACGCAAACTACAGTTTTTGGTCCATTGCAAAGGATACCCCCTCAGTGACTGTTCTTGGGAGGATGCTTCCTCCGTCCATGCTCCCCGTTAGGTTCGCCTGTTTTTTGACAATCATCCTGACAAACCTGGTGCCTCGGGGAGGGGACCTACTGTAACGCCGCGCTCTGACGCGGCGTCTCTTTCTGTCCTCGCAGGTGGAACGCGCTACCGATATTCAGAGCGCCATTCTCCGCGTTTTTTGACTATGCTTTCTGGGAAGCATATATTTCGCTCCTGGTCGCGCTACACTTACTTGTAGCCTTTTTTTTCTTCTTTTGTTGTTGGTGGTGGGTTTTTTGTTGGTCCATTTGCCTGTCTCTATCCATGTTGTTTCCATTTTGTCTTCTTCGTGTTTTTGTCCCAGAATGCTCTGTTTTTCTTTTATACTACTTCCTTTTTTCTATACTGGTCTATGGGCTTTTCCCAATCCAAGATGGTGTTACTTCCCTTTCCTGTGATGTCACTTCCCTTTTCTTCTCAGTATATAAGTCAGTCAGTCTTGTTCCTCCTTGCGTTGCAAACACTTCCTTCTGGTTGTGCTGTTCGCTCCTGTTTTTTGTTCCTGCTTTTTGCCTTGGGAGATTTTTTGCCTGTTCTTTGTTCCTGCTTTTGCCTTGGGAGATTTTTGCCTGTTCTTTGTTCCTGCTTTTGCCTTGGGATATTTTTGCCTGTTCCTTTTTTCCTGCCTTTTACCCAGGATATTGCCTATTTTTGTTTCCTGTTGTCAAGTCCTGTTTTTTCCTGTTTTCCTTCAGGAGTTCCTGTTGGAGGTTTTTTCCCCAGTGTTGGGTTTCTTTTCCCTCTGGGACTCCTTCTGGAGGGTACGGTCTGCTTTGGCGTAGCCTGTCAAGCGGCACTGTGGCTACTAGAAGGGGTCACCCTTATCTGGGAGTATCCAGGACCTGTAGAAGACTTGGTGTATTCGCCAATCCGAAATCCAGAGGTGAGAAGTCCAGTGCAGTACGTGACAACAGATAGCTCCATGATACCCAATCAAATGCTTTTTCACCATCTAGCAACACCAAGCCCATTTCTGTCTTAGTGACTTCAGAGATATCAAATAGCATAAATACCTTCCGAATATGATGTACCGTACCACGACCTGGGACAAAGCTGTGTTCATGTTATGATGCTAGAGAGGAGATAATCCTGCCAAGGCAATTGGTCACATTTTGTCATATATTTTAACAATGCAGTTATTTAGAGAGATTGGTCTGTATGATCCTGGGTTTAAAAGGGGGTTTCCCTTTCTTCCTGAATACCACAATGTTAGTCTGTTCCCAAGAAAGAGGGATCTAGCTTAACTGAGCTCTTAAAAAGGTCAATAGCAGGTCCTGCATGATTTCCTGAAAGAAAGTTTTGTGAAATTCCAGGGGTAGGTTGTCAGGCCCGTAGCTTTATCAGCAGCTAGTGAATTGATAGCTTCCTCAACTACATCAGCTGATATTAATGCTTCAAGAGCATCTTGATCCTCCCGGGTAAGTCGATTTTTATCAATTGTCTTCTGCAAGTGCTCATAAGCCATACAGGAGGCGGTAGCCTCATCTGAATACAGCTCTTAATAAAAGACCCTAAAGACGTTCACAATTTTAGCGGGAGATCCTACCTTCCGCCCTTGAGGATCCTGTATCACTCCCATCCTCCTTTCAACCTCCTTCTGCCTGAAACGTAATGACAGAAAACGCCCTGCATTTTCCCCAAACTCAGAGCATTGTGTTCTATGACTCTGAAATTTAGCGGTGAGCTCCTTCCCAAAATGGCCCAAAATTCTTGCTCTCAACACTGCAAGTTGCTGCTGAATCCCCCCTATCAAGTTTCCCAACTATTAACATTTGCTGTTCCTCCACCAGTGATAATGCAGCATAAAGACTCCAGATCTTCCATTGCTTCTGCTTTTGCTGAGCTAGGGAATAGTTTAGTGTCTCCCCCCATAATAGCCGCATGCTCTGCATTAAAGAGTAGCTTTCTATCAAAGGTCCACTTAGTGCGTGGTCTAATAAATCCATTGACCAATACTTCCAATAGTAACAGATTATGATCCAATAGGACCCTGGGAAGTCTCTTGATTCTTGCTTGGTGACAGAGTGAAGAGGCCACCAAAAAATAATCTAAGCACACCAGCTTATTGTATGGGGCCAAAAAGAACGTGTATCCTCGATCAGGGGCCATATGTTCATCCCAAAAATCCACCAATCCATGCCCTTGAACCAGTCATTGAAGTGTCCTCCACACTAAAGGTTTCCTATCAGTATTTGCTTGGACCCCTGCTGAATCCTTATTGATATGTAGATGTATATTAAAATCCTCACATAGAATGAGAGGAGGTGGCCAAGAGGCTAATTAATCATTTAACAAATAAAAAATAATCAGTCTCATCCAGAGTAGAGCCATACACTAAGCATAGTGAATCTACCGCCCCCACATTCGACACGCCAGAATAACACACCTACCCCTTTTATCCGCTGCCCCCGGATAACAGAGCCATTAGAATGTCTGGCTAGAATGGCCGCTCCTCCAGATGTTAAACCCTGAAGAGTACAAGCTGTGAGGGAGAACCCAAGATCTACAAAAAGAGCCCTCTTCCCTATGGAATATGCGTTTTTTGTGCTCATATAATATCCGGTTTCATCGTCCTTAAGCCTAATACTGCCTTCTTCCTCTTGGCCCTGTCATTCAAACCACAGATAAAAATCATGCATTTACAATATTACTACCCATCATTTTGGATAGAATTGACCAGACCATATTGCCCCATCAAGAACCTCCGGGACCGCATGAGGCCCCAAAAGCTAAACATGCTCAAAATAGCCAGCTTCTTTTCATAAATTCTAAATGGCCATGGAAGCTGCTCCTTATTTCCAGCATTCACGCCCATGCCTCCAACAAATTGCCATTGCCCACCATGCCAAAAACACATGCTCTGGCATCCCCCTCAGTTCTACCCCTGCCCTTCCCCACCTCACCCAGCGCCCACCCCCCTTTAACACAACCCCTCCACCCCCCCACCCACCCATACCCTGCCACCAAGGCCAATTGGACCAGCCAAGTCCATAGATGGTGGTGTACCCTCCTCCCCAGCCCTAATAGAAAAATAAGAAATAACTCCTCTGAAACCCCCCCAAGAGAGAATAATAAAGTGTTCCTATGCCGAAAGAAGACTCAAGGAAAGAGGCTGTGCCAAAATCCGCAATAATTTTCTAATCTTATTTAGTGTAATACGTCTGTTACTTATCGTTAATGGCATTACTCCTAGTTCTCCTCTCTCGTCTTCCTTATTAACCAATGAGACCCCTTGCCTCATCTGGGACCCTCCATTCCCCTTTAAAAAAGTCCCCCCACCCCAAACCCCTCCTGTGCAGAAACAAGCCAAAAAGCAACTCAGTTGTCCTGTACTGGGGGGGCGGGAGGGAATTGTAAGGAAGGCGAGGGAGGAGGACTAGGAGTAATGCAATTAACGGTAAGTAATGGACGCTTTACATCCCGTCCCTCCCCAGTCTTCTATTAACCAATGAGACATAGGAAGAAATCAGGAGACCAACAACTGAGTTGCAACACAGAAAAAACTTTAATTACAACCAATCAGGACACAAAAACACCCCTATTCCATCATAGAGGATAAAATCCTGTGCCCCAAAATCGACTCCAAACACTCCAATTCAGCAATTCTGTAGTGCTGAACAAAAGTGGAGGGAGTGACCCAAGTAGCCGCCCTACAGATCTCCACCACCGATGGTCCCTGTAACTCAGCCACCGTAGCCGCCATAACCCGAGTGGAACGACCCTGAATCCCTGGAGGAGACACTACCCCTTTCAAAGCATAGGCCAGCAACACCATAGAGCAGATCCATAGACTCAAAGAAATAGTAGACAGCTTCTCCCCTTTCCTGCAAGGCCCATAATTTACAAACAAGGAATCCCCTTTCCGAAAAGTAGCAACCACCTTCAGGTGCCACAACAAGGCCTGACACACATCTATACCATGCAACCTGACCTCCTTCTCTGAGGAAGGGTTTGGACAAAAAGCAGGGAGGATCACCTCCTGGTGGGCATGGAAAGCCGAATTCACCTTTGGGACAAAAGAGGAAACTGGAACCAGAACAACCCGATCTGAAAAATCCTGCAAAAAGGGAAATTGCAGGACAAAGCACCCAACTCCCCCAAACGCCTGGCAGAAGTCATAGCAACCAAGAAACAAGTTTTGAAAGTCAAATGTTTCAAATCAATGTCTTCCAAAGGTTCAAAGGGTGGGCCCGACAGGACATCCATCACCAACTGCAGATTCCAACTAGGAAAAGAACGCACTGGGAATAAGTTCAATAGGCCTTGCAAAAATGTAGGCATCAAATCCTCCTCATCTTTCAAATTCTGCCAGGGACCCCAAAAGGCCTGGATCGCCACCTATTGCACCCACAAAGTAGCCACTGACAAACCCATGCGGGCCCCATCCTGTAAAAACTGCATCACCACTAACAGAGATGCCACTGTAGGGTCAATCTGCTGTCGCAAACACCAAGCGGAAAAAACCTTTCAATAACGATCATAGGAATGCTACGTGGACTTACACCTCACAGCCTGCAAGGTCAGAGCCAAAGGACCAGGCACCCCAAGCCCTGTCAAGCCCCACCGTTCAACCTCTAAGCTGTCAAGTGCAGCCTCTGCAAGGATCTCCAGGAGAGGCATGGAAACATCAGAGGAGAGGGGTGGAGAGGAAGAACCCATTCCGGCTCAATGGACAACATCTGAAGAAAAGGGAACCAATTCGCCCGAGGCCTACAGGGGTGGGTCGATCAAAATCACCCGAGCCCCCACCCTCCAGACCTGTGACAGAAAGGAGCAGAGTAACTGAAAAGGGGGGAACGCATAAAGAAGACCCTGTGTCGACTGACAAGTCAGTCTGTCCACCGTCCAAGCCTGAGGACACTGAAACCAGGAGCAGAACCCCATCACCTTTGCATTCTCTAGGGAGGCAAAGAAGTCCACAACCGGACGACCCCACCTCCGCACCAGATGAGTGAACAGAGACTGCCAAAGGGAAAAATCCTTGGATGAAGGAATGACCGTGCTCAACAGATCTGTCTGAACATTGTCTACTCCCTGAATGTAGATGGTCTGAAGAGACAGAACATAGCTCTGAGCCCACATGAAAATGTCCAGTGCAATCAGATTCAGAAATCTGGACCTGATTCCTCCCTGTCTCGTGATGTAAGACTTGGTGACCGAGTTGTCTGTCTGGACCAGCACGCTTCCCCCTCCAGGAGTCCCTGAAAATGAACCAGAGCCGGAAGAACAGCTTTGAAATCCCACCAATTCGAGGACCTCTCTGACTCCTGGAGAGACTAAAACCCCCGTACCTGCTCTGAACCCAGCGACGTCCCCCACCGGGAGAGACTGGCATCGGTTGTCACCACCACAGGTACCAAAGGAGACAGAGGCACCCGTATTTGGAGATGAGCTGACACCAGCTACCAACCGAACTCCCTGCGAATGGACCCCGACACAGGAATACTCACCTGAAGATTGCAAGGATCTGGAGACCAACGGGAGAGAATCCAGTTGACCAGACAAAGGAGATGAAATCTGGCCCAAGGTACCAGAAATATCACCGAAGTCAAGTGACCCTGCAGTCGTAACCATTGGAGAGCCCTGGGAGCCACCTCTGCAAACACAGAACCCACCTGCTCCTGGAGGCACTGTAACCTCCTTTCTGACACAGTCACCAATCCCTGCAGAGTCAGAAACCGAGCCCCATTGAACACCAAGTCCTGGGAAGGCTCCAAATCGCTCGGAGCCAGTGGACTGCAGCAGCTGGGCCCCTCGTGGACTGGGCCCAGATGCATCGACCCCACGTGACGCCCGCTTGTAGCCCAGGTAGCCGCTTGGGCCTGACCCCCTAACCCCCTCCCGCTCTTGCAGAGTGCGGAGTGGGGTCGAGAGGTGTTGAGAGGGGGCAGAGAGGGCTCATCTTTCCTACTCCCAGTGCTTCACTCCTCCACCGGCACTGGGAGTGTGTGAGTGTGTCATCTGGTGGCTTGTGCGTGGGACGTGGACTCTTGTTTGCACCTGGAGTGCACCAACGACCGCTGTGGAGGTGGTGGAGGTGGCGGACGACAAGTTCCAAAGGCACCGCACAGAGGCAGTAGGCAAGCCCTGCAAGCCCAGGTAGGAGCAGCGGGAGGGTGGAGTCAGATGCAATTGCATCCCACCCCCAGGGGGTGCTGGTGCTGGCACTGGTGCGTATATTGTTTTTGCCAAGGGGCCAGCTGAACATCAGACCCAGCCGCAGCCACAGTCTCCCTTTAAGTAAGAGTACTTGGAGAAGTGAGAAGTGAGGAGTAATGTGCTTGTGCTCCCTCTTGGCATAAGGAAGCAGCGATAAAGCAAGGTGAAGGAGATCAAAAGCAGCAAGAGCAGCAGGTGGCAGCAAGCGGCAGCGAGTGGCAGGGGGTGTGGCAGCGCTTAGTACCTTTCCTCTTGTTGCCTTTGAACATTGTTTTGGCAATTTTCGGACATTGAAACTAGCATTCAACCAAGGCTCAATTTAACCAGTATTCCCTTCCTATTAGCAACTAGTACCTGAGGCTTTATGACATCAGAAGATCGGGCCCAGCCGCAAAGACAGGATGTGGAGCGGCCCCAAGTAACAACACTCTCTCTACCACATATTCAAGCATCCACAATAGGGTCTACAATAACACCAATTATATCATGGTTGGTGCTTATTCCTCAAGGCACCAAGTGACCCCCTAGTTTCTTATGTCCCCAGGACAAAAACCATGACAAAAAAGGCACAAAAGTTACAAAGGGAGCGATGGCCACAGGTGAAGCTGGTAAAACAGTTAAAGGAGGCTAAGCACAAGAGTCTGAAAGAGCAGAGGGTCCGCAGGATATTTGGCAATAACTGGAAGCAGGCTCATAGCATCTTCTCTACATACAGGGAATATAGCAAACCGAGAAGGCAGAGAAGGCCGTCTAAGGCAGCAGAACAACTCCAACCAGGCCCTAAGACATTGGGGCTGCACAGTAAACCTATCATGTCTAAAAAGGGAATCAGAAAGTTCTGGTGTCATAGGAGCCCCTCTAGCCCAAATGGCCTGCATGCCCCTTGAGCTCAGTGAGACAGGAGAAGGAGCCTTCAGAATCTGTAAAATCTATAGAATCCACAGTTCCCATAGATCTGTTTAGTTGTGACAAGTATGACAATGAATCGACCTTGGATAAAAATTCTAAGCCCAAGGAACACCAGAAGGATCCAAAGAGGAGCCTGAAGCAAAAGGTCTGAAATATTCACCAACCATACATACACAAGAACTAGGAGCAGTCTAGGCATTGTGGGGCAAATGGTTATTCCCGAGGGCAATCAATACTTGTGGTCTGCTATTGCCTCACTGAATCGGCCGTTCGACCCAGCAATTAAGTCAACGGAATCAGAACAAGCACAAAATTAGACCGGCGGCATTGCAAGCACAGACAGCAGTCTTGAGGCCTCACTTATTGGGGAGCTGATAGAGCTGGCAGATACCGCAATAGGAGGCAGCATGGGTACGCATAACAAAAATCAGCATGATGATATCTCTTGAACTAATACTGGCAATAATACTAACACCTTACAGATTCACCGAGTTATAGTAAAGAGATCAGCCCCGACGCCTGAACAGCCACTCAGGGGGCAGGCTGTGCATTCAAGGGATAGCCGACAGCAAACTTTAGCTGAGACTTACCAGACAGCACCATCCCAATCGGTGGCTCTGCAGGCTCTTTGATTTCAGTTGGACCCCTTCCTGCCCTGAATTGGGCACCGAGTGGGTCCAGCAGGAGTCCCATAATCAATTGACCCAGGAAGGCTGGTGTCTGCAAGATTCAAGCCTTGAAGAACAAGGCTGTGAGGATGAGTCTGGAAGAGATCCCAGGGAGGAAATAAGAGAAAATTATGCGCCCAATGTGGCGCAGGAGGCAGTGGGGTAACACTGATTGCATTATAAATACCATATTCTTAAAAGATGCAGCAGCAGGCTACCAGTCAACGCACCTAACCCAAGTATCCCTGAAATATAAAAAAAATATATATTCTTCTTTGTGTACACTCAAACCTAATGCGACATCAGTCTGAGACAGGTGCCTTGTTATCTATATTTCAAGATGCACAACTTGGAAGTACCAATGGCATATGAAAAATAACATGACAAATCAAATTTGAAGTAAATTGATTAGCCCTGAAGAAATCCTATGGTAAAGGATGAAACACGTTGGCTGTTGCTGCTAGGAATTTATGTATTGTTGGAAAAGAGAAAAGAATAAAAAGAAGATTTGCATAATATCACGTCAAAGAATTGGGCATTAAAATATTATTAGTGGTGGTGCACCACCATTGTTCTAAATCGCATTACAAATACCACCAACAACTCCTTGCTGGCATCTGTCAAGGCGCTTACATGGCAATCTCATAAGATGGAGATTCAATTAGAGTTAATCCACATGATGGCTCATAACGTACTCCTGTTAGAGAACAAATTGAATGTACTAATGGGGAAGTTGGAAGGGTGGGACCGGGGGGCACATCGGGCAAAGGAGTGGATGGGAGCAATGAGGAAGCAATTTTAGATAAACTATCAATATTGCCAGAGCTGCTAACTAGTTTAATCCAATTCTGCAAACCAGCGGTGGCAACAGACAAAACAACTAGTTGCATGCCACTTGGAGCCAAGAAGTAGGACAGAGCTCCCCCAAAGTAATCTGTAAAGGAAGACGTCCCACACCCAAGGCCGAGGGGTTGGTTAGCAAGGAGCATGGTCCAAGAGACGAGCTCCCTCCCACGGTGCCCCCACTATCACCCGTTATCATTGTGGCAAAAAAACAGTCTAACATTGTTAAATCTGGAGACAGTCTCAAGACAGTTGCAAAATGTGCCTCCTTTCACGGCGCTCCCACTATCCCCTACTTTTACTGTGGCAAAAAACAGTCTAGAAGAGCCAATTCTGGAGACAGTCTCAAATGAGTCACAAAATGAGCCTCCCTCTATGGTGCTACCACTATCCCCTACTATCATTGTGGCAAAAAGCAGTCTAGAAGTGCAAAACTTGGAGACAGTCTTGAATCAACCGCGCAAGCTGAGCACTGGGCACGCTCAACAGCTACCATTGACAAGAAGACAGAAGAAGATACTGAAAAAAACACTCAAAGCTACAGAACAAAACATTAGATGGAAACACACTGGGAGAACACCCAATGAAACCAGCAACTCCCCAAATACATTTGAGCCTTATACAATTTTTAAAGAGAGATCAGCAGCTACTCCCACAACGGGTGCTGGCTCAGTTGTGGAAGATTTGGGGAAGACCTGTCAACCAATGCCGAGCCTAAACTTCAAATCAACGACAACAAGGTTGCTTTGGCTTGCAAAGAAGATCTTAACCCTCCACCGGCCAGCACCGGGATGGAGGATCCCATCATAGAATTTAGCCAAGCACCCACCACAGTGGGAGACAGGCCCAACAGAAAAGACGTTCCAAGGTTAATAAAGGGGTTGCCACAAGTCAGAGAGGTGGTGCCTGTGATGGAACAAGAGTATACGGGGGCGCAGAAACAGCACAGGAGCCCAGTTCCATTCCTGTGACATATCCATTGGGCATGAAGGGTAGGAGTAGCTTCATAGAAGGTGACCTAGGAAGAGAGATAAATAATAAGCCATTTAAAAATGAGAGTGCTAGTGTAATTGACTGGCACTTGACCTCTGAAGACACCACATTCAACCTCATGGGACAAAGAGGATAGCACTGTGTGGGCCTCAATCTATAGGAAGATCAGGGTCAGGCCAGGTGGGGGCTCGGAGCAGTGAAAATAGACGTCAACCTCTAATAAAACACAGTCCTGAGTTAGACCACAAATACACTAGGGTATTAAACATAAAGCCTGCAAACTCTCAGGAAGTTATGGATCTGTTGACCATAATCTTCACTCCATTGTATGCTTCTCAGCAGCCATGGGATATTCTCAATAGATCAAATATTCTACGATTATTACATCATATATCGGAATTTGAAAATTTAACGTTGGAAGACATACTAGTGGTGAATTTCAGCACTTTCACATGGATTAGTCAGAATAAATCCACATTGACCATATGGTCTGTACAAAGTAATATCAATAGAATTTTTTAATACGAAGGCCTCCTGGAAAATTGGGGTATAAAAATTAGCAAGGAAGTTAGAGAACGGTACCCACGAGTCTTAGCTGCTGGAAACCAAGCAACACATCTGGTGAGGAAAAATGTCAGTGCCTTGAGAGGCATCCCAGTCACGAGATTTTTAGAGGAGAAAATAACCATACAACTAACAAGGAATACAGGTGGATGGGAGTAGGAACATAGGAATGCTTCACTCTGATGGGTTAAATGACTGTCATGGTATTGTGAGGGGGCAAGGATGGGAATGGCTCCCTGCAACTCTGTCTACTAAAATGAAGACGTATATTTAGCTCTGAATGGCCTTCCATAAAATCAGAATTTAAAACTATCAAAATAATTAGCTGGAACGTGGCCGGCTTGGCTTCCCTAATAGCCAGCTCTAGCATTAAAAGCTTTGTAAACGAGGTAGATATTATGGGGGTGATTCTGACCCCGGCGGTCTTAGACCGCCGGGGCCAGGGTCGGCGGGAGCACCGCTGACAGACCGGCGGTGCCCCGCAGGGCATTCTGACCGCAGCGGTAAAGCCGCGGTCAGACCGGCAACACTGGCGGTCTCCCGCCAGTGTACCGCCGCCCCTTTGAATCCTCCAAGGCGGCGCAGCTCGCTGCGCCGCCGAGGGGATTCCGACCCCCCCTACCGCCATCCAGTTCCCGGCGGTCCGCCCGCCGGGAACCGGATGGCGGTAGGGGGGGTCGCGGGGCCCCTGGGGGCCCCTGCAGTGCCCATGCCACTGGCATGGGCACTGCAGGGGCCCCCGTAAGAGGGCCCCTACGAGTATTTCACTGTCTGCTTGGCAGACAGTGAAATACGCGACGGGTGCAACAGCACCCGTCGCACCTTCCCACTCCGCCGGCTCGATTACGAGCCGGCTTCATTGTGGGAAGGACGGTTTCCCTTGGGCTGGCGGGCGGCCTTTTGGAGGCCGCCCGCCAGCCCAGGGGAAACCTCAAAATACCCACCGCGGTCTTCCGACCGCGGTACGGTATTTTGGCGGCTCCCGCCGGGCGCGCAGTGACCGCGCTCGGCGGGAGTCAGAATGACCCCCTATGTGCTTCCAAGAAACATGGACGGCAGAACCCCTGACCATAGAGGGCTTTAAAACATTTCAGTTGCCTGCTTACAAAAAAAACATGTTTGGAAGACTCATTGGAGTTTTGCTACGTATGTTAAGTTAAACTTGGCTGTTAAATAAGCAATGTGGGAGAAATCTATGAGCAACATGCAAATGATAACAATACATGGTTTAGCCTTATGTAAAAAATCACCCCGCTAACAGTGGTAAACATATACATCAACCTCCATCAAGGAAAGAAACAGATGATGGTTAAATCTATACTGGTCCTGCTGAAAAAGTTTGTTTACGAACATCGAGATCATGAATATGTGTTGGCAGGTAATTTAAACATTCACAAGGAATGGGGGCACTGTCGAGCCCCAGTAAGATTAGTCATAGAAACTTTCCTTAATGAACATGATCTCAAAATGATGGATTGTAGCAGCTTAGTAGCGGGTACATGCATTCCTACTTTCAGAAATATATCCACAATAGACTACATGTTTCTAAGCCCAGCATTTCTGTGAAGGTGCTTAAGCCACAAGGTGGCTCATAGAACTGAAAGTGACCATAATATGGTGGTAATAGAAGTTGATCTGGGGGCAATAAGATAGGATCTGTATAAAGTTAGTGGCCACCAATTCACCAAAGGCCCATTAACAAAACATATTAAATGGACTGCAAAAAATAATTTGAGGCATGGAAACAGGCAAATAGCCCAATAAAATTCCACCATGGGGCAGGCAAAATAACTGATCAATGGGGGCATGTGCTCAAGAACCTCCAGGCTCACCTTTGCAACAGAGCGCAGGCTGGTCATACTGGGGGCGAAAAACAAAGGGTGGACAAGCAGCCAGCAACCAAGAAATGGAAACAGTATAAAAGGAGATTCCGGCAGGCAGAAAGGTGCTACAAGAGGGACAAAACTCCTTAAAAAGATGCCCTAAGGAAGCTGGCACGGAAAGAGTACAAAAGAGCATTATGGTCACTGAAGGTAAAAGAGACAGAAAAATGCTGGAAACGCCTGGTTGCTCTGCTGCCGCCTAATAAAAACAGAATATTTTGAGACTAAATTAGCACATTGCTCTATGCATCTGAAACCAGTACTAATGATCTCTGCCAGCGATTGGGAAAGGCATGTGATAAATCTTTATGTGGACCCAAAATATGCAGGGTCTCAAGAACTCACTGCTTGTTTTTAAGAAATAGATCAGCTAGATGACAAAACAGCTCCTGTCACAATTGAAACTGTGCAAACGATCCTTGGCAAAATGAGGCGAGATGGGGCTCCTGGTCCAAACAGCCTTCCAAAGAGCACATTTAGAGATGATCAAGCATATTGAGATTAACCCCTGACCGCTCTGTTTAATGACTGTTTCCACTTTTCAGTGGTTCCAGAGGCATGGAAGGGCTCAATACTTCAATCCATTTATAAAAAAGGGGGTACCACCTGCCCTGAAAATTACAGGCTGATAGCATTATTGGATGTAGATGGCATAGCTTACAAAAGGGTGTTGCTTCAAGAGCTAGAAGATGGGATCTCAGCAAATGACATCATCCCCTCATATCAAACAGGCTTTAGACCTAGCTCTTCTATGTTATATAATGTCCTGACACTTTCATATCTTGGGCAACAAGCACTGAAACCAACATCTCCCCTGCTCTTTGCATGTTTTATTGATTATAGCGTGGCTTTCGAAGGGGTGGTGCGCCACATCCTTTGGAAGAAACTAGCGTCTCGGGGGATACCAACGAAACTGCTCGCATCAATAATGGCTTTATATTCTGACACTTGGGTGAGAATAAAAAGTACAAAAACATGTGTGACCAGTAAGATATTTACCAACAAAGGGCTAAAACAGAGCTGTGTCATCGCCCCCACCCTCTTTAACTTATACACAGTTGATGTGGGTGCCGAGTTGCTCAGAGGAAACACGAGATTGGGGCAATTGGTGCTCCCCATAATTCAATATGCGGATGATTTGGTCTTGCTTGCCCAAACTCTGATTGGGCTTAAAAGGGGTCTTGACATAATGCACTGTTACAATGAAAGGAATGCCTTAAAAGCAAATGCAGAAAAACCCAAAGACCTAGTTTTCAGCCATCAGACAAAAAACCTGCATAGAATATGGAAACTTGGACCATTAAGCATAGAGATGGAAGATAAAGATCACTACTTGGGAGCTTGGTTAACAAATACTGGGAGAATGACACACCAAACAGCGGCACTAACTTCTAAAGCAGTGAAAATCTCTTATGCATTAGCAAAACTCCATCAACGGCTTAAGGCACCAACATTGGAGCCATTAAGGAGAGTGATAAGAGTGAAATTGATATCTGCAATTACCTATTGCCATTTGGCATTCCCTGGTAGATTGGCAACCACATTAGAGAATGCCCAGATGAGAGCTTACAAAAGGATCCTCAAAATCCCCAGACTAACAAGGCATGTAGGGATACGTCTGGAATTGGATATAATAAGCATAGACTTAACATGCAAAATGGATATGATAAAGCTCTATCAGAGTGTCTGCAAGGTGGAGGCAGGTAGCCTCAGTGGGGTCTTTAAAGCAATTTTCAAAGATAAAACAAGTAGTTGGGCCATCTATCTGACACAGGCTGAGGAACAGTTCAACCTGGCCCTCTCTGTACCACAGACCCTGCTATCACGAAAGTGGTGCTGAATAAAAAATTGAAAGAGCTAGGCGTGCAAGCCTCCAGAGACAAAGATACCTCAATAGTCAGGGATATTAGTGGAGCCAATGGCTTGCTTGAATCCTATGCAACCACCAAAGGTCAGCCCTATATTAAAGCACCCTTAGGAGAGTGAGTGTTCCAGAACATACTGCAGATGCGCCTCTTAACCCTATCTGCCTGGGATTATCGATGTAAGAAGAAGGTGGCAGAGGGCCACGTACATGAAGGCACGCTTTATAACTACCATACTGAATCTAATACACCTTGTATGCTGCTGCCCACGTTTGGCTTCAGAAATACATCAACTTTTAAAACCTCTGTTCTTGAAACATGGGGTGAGAACATGTAATGAAGCTTTAAGACTCATGTTTACTGCAGTGGTCCCCATAGAACTAGCCTGCTTCAGGAAATTCTTTTACAAGCTGAGTCTAGCCTTACATCAGGCTAGGAGCCAAATTAGTGTGGGTATGTACAGAAGGGGGAGGCCTATAAAGAAACCGCTCTGACAAAATGGCTTTACCACTTAAGCTATCCCACATTTCTACTTAATGGCTCTGGATGATGAGCTGTGAGAGGTAATCTATGTATAGCAATTTCGGGCTCATGGTCGTGGCTTCTGCACTCCTTCAGTACGATCTAAGCAGCCTAGTGGAGTCTGTATTGTTTCCTATATTTGTTTGATATAGCTCATTGACCTGAGAAGTTAGTAGCTCTTCGGCAAGCTCCACTGAGTCTGGCAAGGCTCTGTGGTATGTATGTAGGGCCCACTGAATGAATTCTCTGTACTTCTTTCTCTAAAATATGAGCCAATCAGAGGGCCTCGGGAAACGTTGGATATGGTATTGGTTAATGATTGAACAATTAGTTGGTGCCCGTACAGGGAGGCACAATGGGCGCTTACTTTGTGCAATAGTTCGATTTTCGGGGATTCCATGATTCAATGCTTTTGTTGGTATTTTATTGTATTCAGTTAGAAGGTTTTATGATTATGCACCCTTATAGGTCCTAGGTGAGATTATGCTGGTTAAGAGCTTTGACATATGAAGGTTGTTTTCTTGTTTTTTTTTGCTTTCTTTTTCTCTTTTATTGTAACTTGCTGCAACAATTTTAATTAATCATGCAATAAAGATTCATTCATAGTGCAGGACTGGAATGATCAAATGTATACACAACACCTTATTATTTAAGTGCATAACCTGGGCTGCAATAAATCAGCCTACACTGTCACTATCGAATGTTCAATAGAAAGGACACCTGCTTGAATTAATTATTTAAGGTTTTCATTTATGATGCAGCAGGGATAGGATGCTCAGGCTAATTGATTGGAAATGTTTATAAAACACTGAAGGCCAATGCATTAGAGGAAGTTTCATGAGGGATCATGAAAACTGTAAATATTGCAACACACAAAACATGCTTACCCGTGTTTAATTTTTTAAAAAAATACATATGTGCTGAAGCCAAAAGATTTTCTTAGGATCCTACTGCTGAAATCCAAAATTGCAGCACAATCTTGATTCTAGCTCATGCTTCTTTCTTCCACCACTTTACTCTTCATGTCTCTTTACCTCACTCATGTAGGTTCTTTTCATACCTGCTTTTTCACATTGTCTCCACTTTCCTATCTTTCTCTTCCTCCCTGTTTTACCATTAGGGCTCTTGTTCTTAGTCAAGTCTGGCGCTGAAAAATATGGGGCCCAAACTGAGTCCTGGGCCTTCAACCACCAGCACACATTTAACACTATGGGCCTGATTCTAACTTTGGAGGACGGTGTTAAACCGTCCCAAAAGTGGCGGATATACCACCTACCGTATTACGAGTTCCATAGGATATAATGGACTCGTAATACGGTCGGTGGTATATCCGCCACTTTTGGGACGGTTTAACACCGTCCTCCAAAGTTAGAATCAGGCCCTATGTTTGCACTGTTTTCTTGCTGAATATAAAAACAGTTCTGTCACTCAGATTGTAAGCAGAGAATAGGCAAGAGACCACTTCTCAGGACAGCAAATGAAATGGGCGACAGAAGGAACCATGATTGGTTGAGCTGTGGTTGCCTACCTAAGTGCCTGGTCAAATCAGAAAGGGCAGCAGGGGAAGGAGTCCAGCACTAAAAGCATAGAACTGACAAGAGCTAAACCTACAAACTGCCATTTCAAATGGGCTAATAGGAAATTGTGAATGAAGATTCCTCCTTCACCTACCTTAAGGATCGCCATTAACAGAAATGCCATTCTGGGCTGTTATTGAGGGACTGGTGCGGAGGGTGTCATAGGGTTGGCATTATGCCCTGAGCACCACATTTGCCATGGCCCAGCTCTTCATTAGCAACCTTTATTTATAGAGTTCAAATTGGAAGCAGTCTACCGTCTTCATTGATATTGAAAGAGCTTACTTGGACAACCTTTTGGCCCAATGCCATGTTTTTGTTTTTCTGAAAGTGTGTTTTTCAAAATACTCAGAAACAGATGCTTATGGCACCTAACAAACACGGAAGAAGCAACCACAGGGCCCTGGGTTAAGTTTGATCCAAGCCGTTGCACCAACGTCTGACAAGCTTGATGCCATGTCCCACCTGATCTCATGCCCCCCCTCTAGTTTAAGAGAGGCTAACGGATTCATTTAATTTCGTTGCATAATTAACAAAACCTATGTAATCTAAAGCGACACCGTACTACCACATTAAAAATGCAATAATGCCACATCACAGAATGCAAATGTCATGTCCATTAACACCAGAAAAAGCTCGTGCCAACAGTTGTAAATGCTTAAAAATATGAATGTAATTTCACATTTGAAGCTAAATTGTGGTAATAGCCTGATTTCTGGGTGTGGTAATGCTATCGCAGATTTGTGGTATTACTGCAGGTCTCCCCCAACAACTCTGAATGAGGATCTGGGCCTGTGCATACCATTTATATTCAAGTCTTTCTGGATGCAGTGGTGTCAGTATTCCTCAAAACATAGAACAGGAGGGGTCTACCAGGAGAAACTGCAGATCAAGAAGAACCTATGTCCACGTGAACCCGCAGTTGTGGGATGAATTACTACATGGCTAGAAGATCAATAATAAATCTTCATACACCTGTATGGGTAAACACTGTCACACGAAGGAATTTTCTGCAGCAAAGACTCATAGGGCCTGATTCATAAGTGTATGAGTAGTATGGATTCCTATTAAATTTCTTTGTGAATTGCAAGAAATCCCCATTTTGAGGTGTGTAAACCCTTTTTTGTTCTGTGTGTCCACACAATTTTCAGCCAGTTTTAACTCGCAAAAGTAACGCGGACGGTGAGCCTACAGTGTGCAGTTTGCACCCAAGTTGTAATCCTGACCAGTGGAGCAACTGGGAGTTTGTGCCCAAACTGGGAAACTGTAGGACTAGGAATGAGAGCCATAGGGTCTCTTACACAGGAGGACGGAAAAGAGATGTCGGTCAAAAAGAAAGAGATCTGACATTTGCTGCGGTTGGTTAACAAGCTGTGTGAGTTATTGATAGATTTAGAGAAAAGGACACGTTATTTGAAGAAGGCCTCTCAAAATGGCATTACGAATCTAGAAAACGGCAGATATGCACTCAAATATTCCTGTTTGAGAAAATTAAAGAGGAATACGGTGGTTACTTCAAACATCTTGTACGTCTAACTACATTCCTGTAAAAACTGACATTTATTTTGGAAATAGTTTTTTACATTATGCGTGGCAGTACACAATTCACCCTACAACCAGCAAAAGTGCCATCAATCTCTCTTATATTCGCGTGGGTGTGTCAACCGGAAGCTGGCATCAAAATAGCACGCCATAGGGATTTGAATAAAAAACAAAACCACTATAAATCCACACATATGACATTTAAACAGTAATATTAAAATATCATGAGGAATAAAGAGAGGTATTCCACCCACAAATAGGAGTAGATATTTAGCATGATTAAGGACGATGCCTTTATGGTTCAAATCTCTTTATTAAGGTTTACTGGCACACATACGCTCACCTATCACCGTTGGCAGGTGAGGTGTAGTAAAGGGACGAGGGAGAAAGAACTGGGGATCTTGGGAGTAAGGGAGGTAGATGGATCGGGGGAGAGGAGAAGGTAGGGTAGGGGACAAGGGTGTGGGTGGGTGGAGGTCGGCCAGGTTGACCAAGAGGAGAGAACAATGACTTTAAAGGATTCTAAGTGCTCATGTGAAACAGCTTTTCATATAGCAGATACAGTGAGATTAATATTTTGTTGGAGTGTATTACATATTTAAGCCACAGTAAATTAGGTCTTGTCATACACAGATGATATTTGCGTGTAACTCTTTTAAATAAAGTCTCAGGGGCACTTGAGATTTATCAGTCTTTTTGAAGGAGGTCCACTTATTAGACATTATATTTGGGTGAAGTTTTGTTATTGGGGATGTATGGAAAGTCAGTTTATAGCAACAGATTAAAAAAATAGGTTCTTTGTTCCATTCGATGCTCAAGCTAAAGTCGTTGTGCAAGTCCAACTGGAGTGGGAACAGAAGCTGACAAATTAGAAGTATATTATACTTTAAGAGCATTTTGCCAAATCGTTTCCACAAACGATAACATTTTTTTACAAGCTTTGGCTGCAAAAGAAATGGTAAAGAATTGTTAAAGGTGTCTGTTTATATTTTCTGCTAATCGTTTCTGTTATTTTGTCATTTACGGAGTAGTACTTAACAGAATTAATCTCAACCCACTATTGATGAAGACACACTCTTGGGAAACCTTCATAGGAACTCATAACAACCAATTAAGCTTGATCCAAGTGGAATATGATGGCAAAAGTTCAAACTGAGAATGCACTTGAATAAGCAAGGTTGTTTATTTTCCCCAATTGTACTCAATCTAATTAAGTGCAATTTAGTGCATTTGGACAAAGGACCAGATGTATAAATTTTTGCAATAGCGATTACCTAATTGTGATTTTTAGCAAATCGCAATTAAGTAATCGCTATTGTAATGTATGAAACTCCAGGAGTTTCATACCGCGATTCGTGGGACCACTGCCTGCTCTTCAAAAACGTTTTCGCATGCATTCACAAAGTGGAAGGGGTCCCTTGGGGACCCTTTCCCCTTTGCGAATGGGTTACCACCTACATGACGTAGGTGGTAACTGCGATTGTTTTGCGACCGCATTTACGGTCACAAAACAATCATACATACCTCTGCGATTCTGTATTAAGAAGGGACGCCCTTGACACGCCCCTTCCTAATACCGAATCGGTATGTAGTTGCAAATCCAATTTGCGATTCGGTAACAAATTATCAAATCGCAAATTGGACTTGTTACATACCAAAATGCATTTTTGCGATTGCAAACGTCCAGTTGGGCCGTTTGCAATCGCAGAAATGTTTGATACATCTGGCTCAAAGTCTCTTATTTTCCAATTAAGATTTCAAATACACAGCTATTCACCTTTTGAGTGCACATTATATAGCTATTTATGATAGAAGCATAACAGCAATTCAGACAATCTTCCTGGAAGGTAACACCTCTGAGACCATGTCTTTATAGAAGTGCCACTGTAAATTCACAGGGCAAATTGATGACCTCTCTGTCAAAAGTGGGAAATGTCTCACACTGATTAAATTAAAATAGTTATTTCAAAATATTTCATAATTACATTTCTCACCTGAACACGTATTCAATAAGGTTTCTAATGAATAATGGAGTTCTCACGAAAGTGACTGCGATGTTCTTCATATTCTGTTGACCTTTACCTATATGGAATATTACTTAAATATTACTTGGAATGATATGTCAGAGATAAGAGGTTTCAAATATGTGCCAGAGTGGCTTTTACTTCATGAAGTGGAAGGCCTCTATTTAAGGAAGTCTTACAACGTCGCCAGAAGACATATTTGCGACAACTAATGCTTGGTGCCCTTCATGACTTCTAAAGCATATACAATTTCAAAATATATTGGAAACGATGGATTGATATCTCTTTCTAGCAATCATTTGTATTTTTAGGAAATGGAAAAGTCTGCATCCAAATGATATAGACAGCCACGACTGAAATATCAAAATACGAAAAGCAGGATCAAAGAGCCATTTATGAGAAAATATGGGGGCACATGGAAATTTGAATTTCGGCATCATGATAACATCTTCCAAACCATTCTACCAGGATTATGCAGTATTATGTCCCACAAATGTGGCAAGTGTATGCCAAAAATGCAAATTATAGGGAGTATTATATGGCAGTAATATCTACATCCATTTAACTTAAAACAAAACATTTGTAAAGTATAAAATTGACAGTGGAGGTGTATCTTGATAATGAAATAAAAGATTGTTATTCTTACCCAACTCAAGGATACTCATTTTATTGACCTCAGAAAGATGGAAGGCTGAATGGACCCACAAGTATTTGTTCCTGTGACCATGATATCTGTTGTGGGTGAAACAGCCCATCATAAAGTTATAAAGAAGTTCTACCAATAAAAGCAAAAGGAAAATTGATACACCTCTGGTATTTATTCCATGACTGTCAATGTGTTTCAGCTTGAATACAAAACCTTTCTCAAGATATAAATGTGCATTACTAACCCGTAATGGAAAGACATGACAAAGTGAGCATATCAGAGATACAGGTCATATTTTATAAGATTATCACATATGTAGTCATAATTTTCATAAATATTAAATACCATTTTAACTTCATTTACTGCAATGATGTCATGAATTCTAATAAAGAGAAAAAAAGCAATTCATAATGCATTATGCCCTTTTCAGTATGTGCATTTGATTGAGCCTTCAGAGACATATGTAATAGAAATGCCAACCGAAAACAGACCGTTGTCGACTAGAGCAGCATATATGTAAAAAAAAAGCAAAAACAAAAGCCAAACCACACTTAGTATCCCTTGGTCACTATGTTATGTTCATTACCTATGATATTCTACATAGTGTCTGACAGTACTACGTGTATTTTCTTGGTCATTATTTATCATTTAAGGGCCAGCCATCTTCCATTACCATCCCAATGGGTGACCTTAGTTTCAGTCTCATTGACTTCATCCAAGACCACCCTAATGTGTCACTCTATTCTGTACCACTCTACTCTATGCCATTGCACTCTATGCCATTGCACTAAACTCCTGCACTCTACTATATCATACTTCACTCTAAGCCACTATACTTTACCCCACTTCAACCCAATTAACTCTACCCACCTCCACTCTATGCTACTCTACTTTACACCACTCTACCCTACTTCACTGTACCCCACTTCAGTCTGCCCCACTTCACTAAATTAAATTCTACTTTACACCACTCTACTCTATACTAGTCTATTCTGCCCCACTTCACTCTACACCACTCTACCATAAGCCATTCTACTCTACCCAACTCCACTCTTGCCTTCTACCCCCTTCGTGTATGCCACTCTATTCTACACCACTCCACTCTACACCACTCTACCCTACCCCACGTCACTCTAACCTACATCACTCTAATGCACTTCACCCTAGGCCACTCTACACTATGCCACTCTACCCTAGACACTTCACTCTACCCCAGTTCACTCTACCTCACTCTACTCTACTTTGCACCAATCCATTTTAGGCAACTGCACTCTATATCTCCTTATTCTACTCTGTACTACTCTACTCTACCTCACTGCACTCTTTGCCACTACTCTGCATGCCACTGTGCTCTATGCACTGCACTCTGCTCTGCACCACTGCACTCTCTGCCACTCTATTGCATGCACTCTACTCCTTGCAACTCTACTCTATCCCACTTCACTGTACTTCACTCTACTCTACTCTGCACAACTCTACACCAGTCTACTCTATGGCACTGCATTCTACACCACTGTACTGTACTCTGCACCACTCTGCTCTAAGTAACTGCACTCCACACTGCGATACTCTCTGGCAATCTACAGAATGCCACTCTGCTTTACCCCAGTTCACTCTACAGCACTTCACTCTACTTCACTTCGCTCTACACGACTGTACTATACATCACTCTAATCCCCTCTACTCTATGACACCATACTCTACACCACTCTATTCTATGGATTGCTACTGTATGCCACTGTACTCTATGCCACTCCAAGCCATTGTACTCCACTCCAGTCTTCGGCACTCTACTCCACTGTATGCCGCTCCACTCTACACCACTGCACTGTACAATGTACTGCTGCACTCTACAGTACTGTACTCTATGCTACTGTAATCTGTTCCACTTGACTGCACCCCACTTCACACTACCAGACGTCACTCTCATTAGCACTGTGCTAATCCTATGCCTAAAGACTTTGCTAGAAAAACAAATATTTGAGATGAGCAAATCTAGAGTGTCACTGGTGTCCTTACTGGAGCTTCTTTCCACCTCAACTTAGAAACTACCCAGAGTTCTCTCTTCTTCTTTGCACAATGTATGCATCATTCTAACCCTGTAAGGTTTTTTTTTTTTACTTTTACTAGGTGCTCTCTTGTGTCTCGACAAAGCTACCTCCCTGATAAGCTATAATGATTGTGAAACATATGTCAGGGGTTGCTTTTGCTAATTTGAGGTAGGCTTGGATGGCATTTTACGAAATCAAATCTGTAATACTGTGCCTGGAGTGGTGAAAAGCTTTTGTCATTTTACAGCTTGGCAAGGATGGCACTGTACCAGTCCTATGTGTAAAGATTTTGCTGTATAAGTGGCAAAAGGCTTATTCCTTTTCTACCTCAGCATGGATGGGACTGTGCTAATCCTAAACTTAATTCTAGAGTGTCGCTGGTTTTTCAGGGTGCTCCTTACTGGAGCTGCTCTCCACCTAAAATTGGGAACTACCCATATATATATATAAATATATATATATATTTATATATATATATTTATATATATATATATATCGCTCCACTTTCTCCTCATGTAATATCCAAGGAGGACAGCACTCTGAATGCATAAAAAGCCTTTTATTCTTTTGTTTTCTGGGCGAACTCACAAGGATGCGTTTTGGCACACAGGGGGTCATTCCGACCCTGGCGGTCCATGACCGCCATGGCGGGGGGCAGTGGAAGCACCGCCAACAGGCTGGCGGTGCTTCCTGGGCTATTCTGACGCCGCGGTCAGAAAAGGGGAACCAGCAGTTTCCCGCCGGTTTTCCCCTGGCCCAGGGAATCCTCCATGACGGCGCTGCTTGCAGCACCGCCACGGGGATTCCGACCCCCTTCCCGCCAGCCTGTTTCTGGCGGTTGTCACCGCCAGAACCAGGATGGCGGGAACGGGTGTCGTGGGGCCCCTGGGGGCCCCATACAGATTTTCACTGTCTGCTTAGCAGACAGTGAAAATCGTGACGGGTGCCACTGCACCCGTCGCACCTCTGCAACTCCGCCGGCTCCATTCGGAGCCGGCTTCCTCGTTGCAGGGGCTTTCCCGCTGGGCCGGCGGGCGGTCTTTTGGCGGTCGCCCGCCGGCCCAGCGGGAAAGTTGGAATGACTGCCGCGGTCTTTTGACCGCGGGGCAGTCATTCGGCGGTAACCGCATGGCGGGCGGCGACCGTCGCCCGCCGCGGTCAGAATGACCGCCACAGTGCCTTCCTCAGCCCGAGAGGCGCCATTTTGCCTCTCCCCTTTACATAGTGATTAAAACCCACCAATCTCCACTGTGTTAATGATGGAATCTAGGTACATTATACTGTGTGACAGTAAAGAACCGACAGGTATGAATTTAGGGGAAGAAATGCATGTCCATGTGTGATCTAGCAATGACTAAACAGGCTAAAGTGTGCCAAGTGAGCAGTTTGAGAGTCTATATTTCACAAGCTATTCAGATAAGTTTTAAAAGTAGCTCTTAATCGTTTTTTAATGTTTTATGTTAAGTCTAGTGTATTGTTGTTTTAGACTGGTGAAATGGACAGTCGGGTTTGAAGAAGAAAATGGGCTATGATATGTTGCCCACTAGGGAGTGATTTGAGTCGTGTTTAAAAATTCCTTTTCAATTTTTCAAAAGTGCAAGCACAGGGAGTACATGCTCAGTTGGGCGGTATGTAAAGGACGTTGCAGTATTTAATGAAGATGGTAGATATCATATATGTATATTGTAAACATAAAAAGCATTATTTTTTTTACAAAAAAAGGATATGTATATATATATATATATATATATATATATATATATATATATATATATATATTAGGGTGCTCCTGTGACGTAAACAAATATCATATGTTGGAAGGATGTTATTTATTAACAGATTGAAATGTACTCCACGTACAAGATGTAATGTTATTGAAGTATTTTTTTCTATTTTTTCTATTGCATTGCTCATGCTGGGCTGACTCTGCATGTTACACTCTGGTTGTTCATTAATTTTGTTAACAATGTGGAGGTTGGTGGGCTTTAATCACATGTGAGTGTAAAAGGGAGATGCAATATGGCACCTCTCAGGTTGAAGGAGGCACTGTGTACCGAAACGCATCCTTGTGAATACACTCAATAAACAAAAGGCTTTTTTTTGCATTTGGAGTACTGTACTCCTTGGATATTTTATGAGGAGAAAGTGGAGCACCAGACATAGCAGGGGTGAGGCGACTGGATAGCACCAACGGCATTCTGGTGCTACATGGCATCGTCATCAAGCAGCAGTTAGGGATATATATTTATATATATATATATATATATATATATATATATATATATATATATTTATAGCAGAGTAGAGTGTTGTAGGGTGTGGTAGAATGGCGTGGCATAGAGTTGAGTGGAGAAAAGTGGCATGGAATGGCATTATACAATAGCATAGAGGGGAGTAGAGTGGCATAGTGAAGTGGAACAAGGTTAAGTGGGATGTCATACAATAGAGTTGAGTGATATGTCGTAGAGTAGAGTTGAGTGATGTGATGTGTAGTGGAGTGGCATGGGGTGTCATAAAGTGAAGTGTTTAGAGTGGAGTGGCGTAGAGTGGAGGGATGTTTCATAGGGTGCAGTGCAGTGGCATGTTATTGAGTGGTGTACATTGTACAGTGTCTTTGAGTGCAGGGGCATAGAGTGGAGTGGTGTAGAGTAGAGTGGCATGTTTTAAAGTGGAGTAGCTTGCAGTACAGTAAAGTGGATGGTGTGTCAAAGTGTGGGGAGGCGGAGAGTGTTGTAGAGTGGAGTGGTGTGTCGTACAGTGGAATGGCATACCGTAGAGATGAGTAGCATGTCATAAAGTGGAGTGGCGTGGCATACAGTGGAGTGGAGTGGTGTTTCATGCAGTGTCTTTTGTCATATATTATTTTTTCTTTCAATAGGTACCTCAGTACTTTCTAGATATGTGCATGAGAGTACTGTGATACTCAGTACACCTTTTAAAAATATGTAAATGAATAAAACGACTTTTCGCTACCCCTACACTGTATGCTAAACAGTCTTATTTCTTCCTCTATGTTAGAAACAAAAGTAATAACATATTTCACACTCAAACCCAGAGTAAAAACAAAGTGTTGCGTAAACAATATGGCTGTCTTTAATTTTGCAAGGGCTTTCATTAACCAACCCTATTGTGCTTTGTCATCATCAGGTACTCCCGTATACCACGAAGGTATGCGGGATATCACAGCCCATTATATCATTCAGCTCTGTCCCTTATTACTCAAAACCTACTGAACCAATTTACATCTACCATCAAAAAGGACTGTTTCCACACCGCAATCTACATTCCAGCCAAATTTCATGAAAATGTGTTCATCCATTTTCCCGCTATGTCTGCTTACAAAGTCTATGGAAAAATGTCTGGTGGAAAAACATGTTTAGGGACCCCCTTTTTCTTTGGACCCCATTAACTAATCACCACAAAACTTTGCATTGCCAGTCAATGTGGAAAAAGCAAAAGGTCTACAAAATTTTGTGGCGAATCGTCACAAGTGGAAAAGTTATTACCAATCAGAAATCAGAGGATTTCTTATCTCTTGGAATCCTAACTATAACTATGTAAGGCTACCTCCACTCGATTCCAAGGTCACCAGTTCTTGCTGTCTCAATGAATTCAGCTATCTGAACTCCTTCTTCCTGAAGATTGGTATCTCACGCCCTCACCATGCATCGCTAATTACCCCAGATATTACATCACTTGTGACATCTTCTATGATATCTTTGATAATATCACTGTAACATTTGCAGTAAAATTATTGATGAGAATACTGTGCATGGCGAGGGTGCGAATTATACTTACCCTAGGGCACGAGTTATAGCTACTTGAAATAACTCTAACTATAGAAATATATATATATATATATATATATATATATATATATATATATATATATATATATGCAAAAAACAAAGGAGAACTCTGGGAAGTTCCCAATTTTAGGTGGAGAGCTGCTCTAGTAAGGAGCACCCTGCAACACCAGCGACACTCTAGATTTGCTCACCTCAAATGTCTGCTTATCTAGCAAAGTCTTTAAGCGTAGGATTAGCACAGTGCTAACCTCGCCGAGCTAGATAATGACAAAGTCTTTTGCCATTTATACAGCAAAATCTTTAAGCATAGAATTGACATAGTGTCATCCTTGCCGAGCTGCAAAATGACAAAAGCCATTTACCACTCCAGGCACAGTATTACAGCTTTGGACTGGTCAAATACCATCCAAGCCAACCTTGAATGAGTAAAGCAACCCCTGACACGTGTTTCGCTCTCATTAGAGCTCTTCAGAGGAGTATAGCTTTGTCCAGACACAAGGGAGCACCCAGTATAAGTCAAACCAAAACCCTTTCAGGGATAGAGCGACGCATAAATTATGCAAAAAACAAAGGAGAACTCTGGGAAGTTCCCAATTTTAGGTGGAGAGCTGCTCTAGTAAGGAGCACCCTGCAACACCAGCGACACTCTAGATTTGCTCACCTCAAATGTCTGCTTATCTAGCAAAGTCTTTAAGCGTAGGATTAGCACAGTGCTAACCTCGCCGAGCTAGATAATGACAAAGTCTTTTGCCATTTATACAGCAAAATCTTTAATCTTTAATCTTTAAATGGCTTTTGTCATTTTGCAGCTCGGCAAGGATGACACTATGTCAATTCTATGCTTAAAGATTTTGCTGTATAAATGGCAAAAGACTTTGTCATTATCTAGCTCGGCGAGGTTAGCACTGTGCTAATCCTACGCTTAAAGACTTTGCTAGATAAGCAGACATTTGAGGTGAGCAAATCTAGAGTGTCGCTGGTGTTGCAGGGTGCTCCTTACTAGAGCAGCTCTCCACCTAAAATTGGGAACTTCCCAGAGTTCTCCTTAGTTTTTTGCATAATTTATGCGTCGCTCTATCCCTGAAAGGGTTTTGGTTTGACTTATACTGGGTGCTCCCTTGTGTCTGGACAAAGCTATACTCCTCTGAAGAGCTCTAATGAGAGCGAAACACGTGTCAGGGGTTGGCTTGGATGGTATTTGACCAGTCCAAAGCTGTAATACTGTGCCTGGAGTGGTAAATGGCTTTTGTCATTTTGCAGCTCGGCAAGGATGACACTATGTCAATTCTATGCTTAAAGATTTTGCTGTATAAATGGCAAAAGACTTTGTCATTATCTAGCTCGGTGAGGTTAGCACTGTGCTAATCCTACGCTTAAAGACTTTGCTAGATAAGCAGACATTTGAGGTGAGCAAATCTAGAGTGTCGCTGGTGTTGCAGGGTGCTCCTTACTAGAGCAGCTCTCCACCTAAAATTGGGAACTTCCCAGAGTTCTCCTTTGTTTTTTGCATAATTTATGCGTCGCTCTATCCCTGAAAGGGTTTTGGTTTGACTTATACTGGGTGCTCCCTTGTGTCTGGACAAAGCTATACTCCTCTGAAGAGCTCTAATGAGAGCGAAACACGTGTCAGGGGTTGCTTTACTCATTCCAGGTTGGCTTGGATGGTATTTGACCAGTCAAAAGCTGTAATACTGTGCCTGGAGTGGTAAATGGCTTTTGTCATTTTGCAGCTCGGCAAGGATGACACTATGTCAATTCTATGCTTAAAGATTTTGCTGTATAAATGGCAAAAGACTTTGTCATTATCTAGCTCGGCGAGGTTAGCACTGTGCTAATCCTACGCTTAAAGACTTTGCTAGATAAGCAGACATTTGAGGTGAGCAAATCTAGAGTGTCGCTGGTGTTGCAGGGTGCTCCTTACTAGAGCAGCTCTCCACCTAAAATTGGGAACTTCCCAGAGTTCTCCTTTGTTTTTTGCATAATTTATGCGTCGCTCTATCCCTGAAAGGGTTTTGGTTTGACTTATACTGGGTGCTCCCTTGTGTCTGGACAAAGCTATACTCCTCTGAAGAGCTCTAATGAGAGCGAAACACGTGTCAGGGGTTGCTTTACTCATTCCAGGTTGGCTTGGATGGTATTTGACCAGTCCAAAGCTGTAATACTGTGTCTGGAGTGGTAAATGGCTTTTGTCATTTTGCAGCTCGGCAAGGATGACACTATGTCAATTCTATGCTTAAAGATTTTGCTGTATAAATGGCAAAAGACTTTGTCATTATCTAGCTCGGCGAGGTTAGCACTGTGCTAATCCTACGCTTAAAGACTTTGCTAGATAAGCAGACATTTGAGGTGAGCAAATCTAGAGTGTCGCTGGTGTTGCAGGGTGCTCCTTACTAGAGCAGCTCTCCACCTAAAATTGGGAACTTCCCAGAGTTCTCCTTTGTTTTTTGCATAATTTATGCGTCGCTCTATCCCTGAAAGGGTTTTGGTTTGACTTATACTGGGTGCTCCCTTGTGTCTGGACAAAGCTATACTCCTCTGAAGAGCTCTAATGAGAGCGAAACACGTGTCAGGGGTTGCTTTACTCATTCCAGGTTGGCTTGGATGGTATTTGACCAGTCCAAAGCTGTAATACTGTGCCTGGAGTGGTAAATGGCTTTTGTCATTTTGCAGCTCGGCAAGGATGACACTATGTCAATTCTATGCTTAAAGATTTTGCTGTATAAATGGCAAAAGACTTTGTCATTATCTAGCTCGGCGAGGTTAGCACTGTGCTAATCCTACGCTTAAAGACTTTGCTAGATAAGCAGACATTTGAGGTGAGCAAATCTAGAGTGTCGCTGGTGTTGCAGGGTGCTCCTTACTAGAGCAGCTCTCCACCTAAAATTGGGAACTTCCCAGAGTTCTCCTTTGTTTTTTGCATAATTTATGCGTCGCTCTATCCCTGAAAGGGTTTTGGTTTGATATATATATATATATATATGTAGATGTTTAAAACTTCTCTGCCTTTGATCTCTGAGCTACTGTCTGTCTGTATCACTCTAACTCTGTCCAGATTCTTCAGTTGATAGTTGAAGGCACCCCACTACTGGCACAGTTTGTTCACTTGGCCGTATGTCTCTAGTTTTGCTACACCACTAGGTCCTTCGTCAACATCTAAGCTTTGTGGAGACAACTGTTTCTGTCTCGACCCTTCTGTACCAACCACTGCTGTTGACTCACTCAGAACGCCCCAAGACCGCAGTTGCTCTGTACTGGTGACTTGTGCATCTCTAACAGCTTGACTAACCTGTTCCCTCCATCTCATTGTAACCGGCCCTTCAGGAACAGATGGTGCATTATCACGGGTACCTTGAACCTTGCGGGTATTAGTCGGGTGTACCCAGTTGGGGAGACCAGCACACTTCACAGCTGTTGTTGTCACCAGCATGACCTAGTGTGTCCCCTTCCACTGCGGTTCTAAACAGGACTTCCTTGTATATTTTTTCACCATAACACAGTCACCGGGACATAAGTGATGGCAGAGCTCCTGCTGCGGCTGGATTGTAGCTTCTCCAACCTGATGAGACACAGAATGAACAACACTAGCTAGTTCTTTGCAATAATCCAGTACTAGGTCATTGGCGATCTGTTCACAATCACATTTGCAAGTACAGCTGACAATCTCATAGCAACCCAGGCCTGTTTTTCTGTCTGGAGTACTGCGCAAACTCATCAAAACAAGAGGCCATGCATCAGGCCATTGCAGAGAAGTGGAGGCACACACGTTCGCCAATCTAGACTTCAAAGTTCCATTAACCTGCTTCACTAATCCAGAAGCCTCGGGCCTGTAAACTGCAAAGTAGGCTTTGCTCAACTTGTAATGCTGCACATAATAATTTCAGAGCCTCACTATTAATGTGGGTTTCTCGGTCTGACTCTAGAGAAGTTGGGAAGCCAAACCTGGGAATCAGCTCTCTAAGTGACAGTTTGGCAAATGTGAGACTGACAATTCTCCTGGTAGGTTAAGCACCAATCCAACAAGAGAAAATGCAAGCAATAACCAAGATGTATTTCAGTCGATTGCACACAAGAAGCTCAATAAAATCGAGCTGCATCCTGTTGAAAGGTCCTCCTGATCTTCCTATGTGACTCAGTGTGACTGCTGTACATTTCCTACATTCATCTGCTAACATGTGAGACACCTATGCCAAAGGGATTCTGCCATCAGCCTGATTCTCAGGTTAAACCATGCTTGCTTAAATGTCCTAACCATAGCATCATGGCCAACTGGAGCCACACCATGGTAATGTCTAGCCATGGGTGGTAACAAACTATTAGGCATCATAACTGTTCCATCACTTGAAATCAAAACATCATCTTCATCTCTTTTGACACAACCTGCTCTAACCCAAATTTGCTGCCCTTCCTCTTACACTTCCACTTGCAACCTCTTAACTTCCTCCCAGGTATCTGTAGCAGGTAACTGAAGATTGTGACATGTCTCATTATTTGACTTATTGGATTACTCACTATTAAATGCAGTAGAAATTAGTGCATGGTATCTTGCCACCTCATTGGAATAGTTATTGCAGAGTGTTAGATAATCAGTGGCTTTGCGGTGTGCAGAGCACTTCACAGCCCCAGTTTGGGCAGGCAACTGTAATGCATTCAACAAACTATACACTTTGGCTCCATGATGAATAAGAGAACCAGAAGAAGTCATTAACCCTCTATCTGACCACAACTGTCCAAAATCATGAATAACACCAAAACCACGCTATCAGTAAAAATTGCCACCTTCAGCTGTTCAGAAACACAGCATGCTCTTGTAAGAGCAACTAATTCAGGTACTTGGGCAGAAAATATTCCTTGAAGCCAGGAAGCTTCAACCACACCTGAGACAGTATGGACTGCATAACCAGCACTCAGGTTTCAATCATGGTCTCTCAAACAAAAGCCATCAACAAACATCACATAATCAGATACAGGAAGTGGAATCTCTTGAATATCTGGTCTTAGATTGGAGCATAGTTCATTGACATCTAGACAGTCATGCTCAATTTAATCAGTGCGTTCATTTACATCTTTATCATTCACAGGCAAAGCCAACAGATTTGCTGGGTTCAAAATATTATAGTGCTTAAACTGTTCTGTGCTGCCAGTATGACCTGCTCATAACGTGTTAGGCATGCACTAGACAAATGCTGCATTTTGGTGTGGGTTAACAAAATTTCCACGGAATGGGGACAAAAACATTCAAAGGATGACACATAAGAATGCTTTCACACTGTTCATTGCTGATGCTTACAACTGCAATGGCTTTCAGGCAGCCAGGCAACACCTAAGCTACAGGATCAAGAGTGGCAGAAAAGTATGCCACATGTCTGTTGGCATTTCCATGCACTTGAGTAAAAACTAAGGGGCATATTTATACTCTGTTTGCGCCGGATTTGCATCGGTTTTTTTTACGCAAATCCGACGCAAAGCTAACTCCATATTTGTACTTTGGCGTTAGACCCGTCTAGCGCCAAAGATCTTGGAGTTTGCGTCATTTTTTAGCGTGGACACCTACCTTGCGTTAATGATATGCAAGGTAGGCGTTCCCTTCTAAAAAATGACTCTAAGGCATGTGCGCCTTATTTAAACTCCTGTGCAAAAATGACGCACGGGAGTGGGCGGGCCTGAAAAAATGACGTCCAGCCGTTTTTGCGTCATTTTTTAACGCCTGGTCAGGGCAGGCGTTAAGGGAACTATGGGCTCGGAAGGAGCCCAGAGGTGCCCTCCCATGCCCCCCGGGACACCCCCTGCCACCCTTGCCCACCCCAGGAGGATGCCCAAGGATGGAGGGACCCATCCCAGGGATCTTAAGGTAAGTTCAGGTAAGTATTTTTATTTTTTGTGGCATAGGGGGGCCTGATTTGTGCCCCCCTACATGCCACTATGCCCAATGACCATGCCCAGGGGACATAAGTCCCCTGGGCATGGCCACTGGGCAAGGGGGCATGACTCCTGTCTGTGCTAAGACAGGAGTCATTCCAATGGGGGTTGGGAGTAAAAAACAATGGCGCAAATCGGGTTGAGGCCAATATTTTGCCTCAGACCTGACTTGCCCCATTTTTTGACACCCAAGCTCCATTGTCCCCTACGCCGGCGCTGCCTGGTGTGGGTCATTTTTTTTGACGCACACCAGTCAGCTGCGCCTGCTAACGTCATTCAATAAATAAGGCGCCCGCATGACGCTTTGGAATGGCGTTAGCCGGCGTTAAAATTTTTGACGCACAACTGCGTTGGCGCAGTTGTGCGTCAAAAAGTATAAATATGGCCCTAAGAGTGCGCATCCCTCCCGCTCACATCAATATAAAGTAAAACATTTATTTTAATCAGGCATTCCCAGAGCAGAGGCACAGCAGAGATTTTCTCTCAGTTCTGTAAAGACACATTTGCAGTTGTAATCCAATGTTACAGGATCAGACACATCTTTGTGTGTCAGCCTCTGCAAAGGCTTACCCAATGGGAAACGTTTGGAATCCACTGGCAATAGTATTCAACAAATCCCAAAACATCCTGACTTCTTTCTAAGTCTTTGGAGGATTCATTTTTAAAATTGATGAGATTCTTTCTTGTGACACCTTCCTTGCGCCTTTCTCAGTGTGGTGACCTAAGTACAAGACTTCTTTCTTACTGTACTGCAATTTAGTCAGGGAAACTGAATGTCCATTCACAGATAAGTAATTCAACAGTGTATCTCTCCTGCATGCATCCTGAGTAATTGATGCTCCTGGTAGGTCATTAATATACTGACCCAAGACTTGAATGGTGGAGCATTTTAAGTGACTCCAGATTCTTTTCCAAGATCTGGTTAAAAATGGAAGGGCTCTCAGTACACCCTTGTGGCACTCGGCATCATGCCAAAACACAACTGCCAAACTAAAACGTGAACAGAAACCGGCTCTCCTCATGCCATGGTATGGGGAAAAATGCTTGCCACAAGTAAGTCATGATGAACCAATCTGCTTCACATGGAATTTCGAATGAAATCACTGCTAGATTCGGTACCACGGACAACATGGGATGACGATTTCATTCACCTTTCTAAGGTCCTCCACTATGTGATATTTTCCACTGGGCTACAGCAGAACCATAATGGGAGAGGTACATGGACTTCCCATTATCTCTCTTAGAATTCCCTGTTCTATCATTGACCCAATCACTGGGATAATTCCTGCAATTGTTTCAGATGTCATGTTGTATGGAGGAGTTCTCAGGAGCACAGCATTCGTTTTCACACTTAGGGGGTCATTTTGACCTCGGCGGTCTTTTTTACCGCCGTGCGGAAGACCGCCAGTGGTGGCGGTTTGCCGCGCGGCCTATTATGACCGTTGGCAGCTCTCCGTCCTTTTACGGGCGGAGAGCCGCCAATAGCCATACTGGCGGGAAGCGGGGAAGTGGAGGTTGCTCCACCTCCACCGCCACGCCAACAGAACACCGCCCAGCGAATCTCGTCCTGTGATTCGCTGTGGCGGTGTTCTGTTGGCGGTGTGGTGTCGGCGGAGCTGCTCCCATGGCTCCCGTCCCCTCCTGGAGGATCGTCGGACCAGGTAAGTCGATCGTCCGTGAGGGGAGGGGGGTGGGGGGTGTTGTGTGGGTGCATGGGGGTGTGCGTGTGTGTATGTAGAGGGGGTGTGTGAGTGCGTGTATGCCTGCGGGGGTGTTGTGTGTATGGGAATGAGTGCGTGTATGTCTGTGGGTATGTCTGTATGGATGTGTGCGTGTATGTTTGAATGTGGGTGTGCGTGTATGACTGCGTGTGTGGATGTAGGCATGTATGTCGGCGTGTGTGCGTGTAAGTATGTAGGTGGTACCTGCGTGCGTGTCGTGTGGATATGGGTGAAGTGATGTTGGGGGTCGGGGTGGGGAGGGGCCCCTGCCACCTTTGGGGGGTGGCAGGGGTGGTGGGGGGGTAGGGGAGGGAGTCGGGGTGGGGGAGATCCCTATCAGTGCCAGGGAAGGAATTCCCTGGCACTGATAGTGCTTACCGCCATGGATTTCATGGCGGTTCAAACCGCTGGAAATCCACGGCGGTAAGCCGGGTCAAAATACCACCGGCGGTATAGTGACGGGCGTCGGGCTGGAGACCCAGGTATCCGCCATGGTCATAATTCCACAAAGTAAGACCGCCAGCCTGTTGGTGGTCTTACCGCCGGTTCTCCGCCTTCTGCCAAGGGTCATAATGACCCCCTTAGTTTGATAGGCCCAACACCTTTAATGAGTCCTATCTCTTTCCATAAAAAGTCCCAAATTTCAGGGAACACAATATATTTGAAATCTTTGGGTAAGTCATTACAAGTCAACATAGGGTACAATGTGACACTTGGGGTTTGATTCATGACTTTAAATGCTGCATCTTCATCATTTGTATGTATCTCAATACTACGCGGGGTACAACTGATGGAACAGTTCAACTTGCATATCAAGTCGCATTCAAGCAGACTCACAGGACTTGAATCACAAACCACAAATTGGTGCACATCCTCAAAGGAACCTATTTTACAGGGATATCTCTTGTTACTGGGTTGGGCAATTGTTCATTTGTAACTCCTACAACTTGAATCCTCTTTCCTGAAAGGGGCATGTTTGGTACTTCTGCTGTTCTCATAGTAGGATGTGTAGCACCCATGTCTACTAGAAATGACACATGCTGACCATGCACATCACCATCCACATATGGACCAAGCTGATCCACTTCTAAGAATGCCCCTAGCATGCATTCCTCTTCTTCCCTGAAGTATATTAACTACAAAAATGCCTGAAAAATCATCATCACTAAGATCAGTTAAAGGAAACACTGCTGTCAACTGATTCACATCTACATTTGTAACCTGATTTAAATTCTGTCTGGAAATGTTTGTGTGTTGCTGTGACACCGGGCTTGTGGAACTTGCATCTGCTGTCTCTGGGACAGATTTGAATTTTGCATTTGGTGTCTCTGAACTCTCTGCATTAGAACCTGATTATTGCCTTGTGCTTTTGTCATTCCATCATTCTGCATCTATTATTTACATTAAGTTGACACTCCGTCTTTCAGTGGCCTAACTTACTGCACATGTGACACAGATATGTGACATAGAGTAGCACTCTGCAAAGTTGGCACATCCACAACTCCACTCTGATCTGAAGGAAAACCATGTCCTCTACTTGGCTGCTAGTAATTATTACCTTCCTGTTGCCCTCTGTGTATACCACCAGTATTCCCCGCAAACTGTTGATTCTGAGTAGCTTTCTGTGTAGCTTTCAGTTGTCTCACCATCAGCTTCTCCAACTTTTTCTGGTTTAATTTCAATTTGTTTCTGTAGTATTTTACACCCCGCACGATCTCATCAATCAGTTTGTTCTGCCAAAAAATCAAATGCTGCTGAATCATGTTATTTATGTCTGCTTCAATCCCTGTACAGATCTGAACTTGAACCCATGTCTTTAGCATCTATGGTCTCAGTACCACTGAAATGCTTGAAAACCTGCAACAATCTCTCATAATAGGAATGTATTGTCCCCTTAGATTACTAAATCAATCTGTCAATTCGCAATCGATCAACATCTTTAGGGGACACCTTGTTTTTCAAAAAGCTAATCACTTTCCGATACATTTTCATCAACTCTTCAGACGGTGCATTTGTTACTGAATCTCTTGGAGGTTCACTCTCAGGTCAATCTACAGCAACCTTACATTCAGTCCACAAATCACTCAGAATCACAGTGTCAAACAATATATTAAAATCTTCTCCCAGGCGTTTTGAAAGTTTCACAAATCGTTCTGTCTGCCTATACCACTCCACTGATTTCTTTCTCAATTTTGGGTGATCATTTGTGAAGGATTATTTTCCCTCCTACTTCAAGGAACATGAACATATTCTTCATCAGGAACTTCTCTCAAGGGAAGCTTCTTTACATTTCCTTCAGTTTGACTTGCTCCTGACGAAGGCAAATCTGTTTTCATTTTCTTCTGATCTCTTTTCTTTGCCCTTCTTCCTTTCCACTTGTCTAAACCTCCCTATTTCTGAATGTAACAAAATAATTCTATAATCTGCAATCTTATTCCAGGGGATATCATGTTCAATATATCCTTGTCACTAAATTGTAATCTAGAACTTCTTTGAATGGTTTTGATTTCTCTAAATCAACATCATATCTCTTATCTACTTCAGCTAATCTCTCATAGCCATGTTCTGTGCGTTTTGTAATGTTGTTGCACATAAACCACAGCTCCTCTTAAGTATAAACATATAATTGAGCAATGTCTACAGTTCCCAGTATCATCTCATTTCATTCTAATTTTAATCTGGGTATATCCAATGATCTCTCTCTTTCTGGGGTGTTTTCTGCTCTTGCACTGCAACTTGTTCCTCTTGTTCACCTGCAGGACTCACATTATTCAGCCAATCATTTAAATGCTGAACAGTAAAACCTCACAAACTTATTGAAGTATTCAGGAATGCTTCTGTTCTTGAAAGATGTATTATTGCTAGATCTGCGGTACTTGCAATAAACATGTCTTCTCCTGAACTGTTAAAGGGTAATCTCCCATTCGGGTACTGCAACCATTATTTGTTGTCTGTTCTTGTCTGGATCTCTGAAGAAACCTTGCATCGGGGTAAATCTTGTCTGAATTGTTAATGAAGTCAGATCTGAAATAGGTGTAGGTGTCAATGGGCTCCGAAGAGAATGAATTCTCTCTCTTTATGAACTAGACGTTCTAGACTTCTTGCTAAACGTCCTCGCTCGCACCACTCTTGTTTTCTCTTTCTGAGGCAAGAGACTTACCATGGTCCCAGAGATTTGGGTCCTCGCTGCACCTTAATAACTTCAAGTGACCCCCCTATACCCCAGGGCATACTGCACCGATCCTATGATATTCACTGATGCTACTTAAAACGTGTCTACTACTAAAGCTGTGAAGAAGTCATGTTGTGACGAAACACGTGTTGGCTGGGTTTATGAAACAATGTTCATCCTATGATTATGATGGCTGTGAATCTGGAACAATGACTATCCTGTGGATATGATGTCCATATCTGCCATTAAAAGAACCCACAACTACTTACCTTCATTGGAGGACTCATTTATTTACAATCATTCTCTAGAGTGCTGTGGTGTCTTTGATAAATTTTGCTTGGTGTTTCACATGAACACCAGATCACGCTCTGGGGTAGTGGAGCTCATTTCACCACATTGCACCATAACTTCCATTCAGCGATAACTCTTATTGACTTTTACGCATATGTTTGGGAAGTGCACCCAGTCGAGCCACTAATACCCATTCTTTCTCTGTGTACTCTTTAAGAACTACTTGGCTCATAAATGCCTGTGCACTGTTTGATGCAAAACCATTTGGGACAACTAGGGTATTTGAGATTTTCTGGACATTATGAACATTCAGGGCATTTACTGTGTGTGGATAATTCCCAGTCATGCCTGGAGCATACAAAAGAGAAACTGGACCTATTGTTACTGGAACTGTTAATGTATCTGGGTTCATGTAATTTATCTGATTCTGCGGGACTGACATTCCTAAACTCTGCTTTGTAAATTGTGTATTGAAACCTCGTACTGCCTATTGAAGTTTAAATTCTGCACGAGCTGTTGTGGACTGAATTTTTGCACAGACTGATTTAAATTAAAATATGTGCTTGTTGATTTGTGTTAGAACTCTGCACTGACTGGTTTATGGTATAGCTATGAACTGGTTGATTTGTATTGGAAGTCTGCCGTACTGAACTCACATTTGGATCTGGCACTATCTGATTAGGTGTCTGTGCAACTGGTGCAGTAGGTACATCAAAGGTCACATTTCTTGCTGCTTCACCTGCCATTCCTATTTGCTCAGAATCGTATGGAGGCGGACAATTTAACAATAGCTGATTTATAAAATCATCATTCGAATCACTCTCATAAGTTTCAGGTTTCTTTTCAGTATCTGTTGTCTGTTCTGTCTTTACTGTCTTTTTCTTACTCTTTGGTTTAGTGCTTTCTCCTTCACTAGTAATGGCTCAATGATGTCTGCTCACCAAGCTTTCTGCTGATTACCCCACCATGCCTCTGCAACTGTCCTTTTTGCCTTTCTTACACTATTCTCATCTTCTCTCCGTGTTCTGTTGTGCCATGTGTTCCCAAGTATTATGTGCTTCAAAATGTGTGGGTCTTTGAGGCAGTTTCATCTCATGAGGTTCTTGCCTCAGGTTCTCAATGATTCTTAAATTAAATGTTCCATAGCAGGGAAATGTCAATGGACTATCTTTCTTGGAAATCGTATGCCACAAACATGCATGAAGACCATTTTTGTACAAAACATGATGACCTGGAGTACCTTTGGGTGGGGTCTCTATTCCCTCTGCAACCAGAATAAGTCATCTCCTTTCATCCTACTTTTTAATGCTATAAAGAACTTCATTTTCAATCAGTTATACACAAATTCACAATGTACTTTTCTTGCCAATCAGGAAGTAACTCTGTTCCCACAATTCTCTTTTCTATATTAACAACCAATAGCAGCACAACACTTTGGGGGTCATTCCGACTTTGGCGGGCGATGGAGGCCGCCCGCCAAAGTAACCCCGTCGGAAGACCGCTCTGCGGTCAACAGAACGCGACGGTCATTCCGACTTTCCCGCTGGCCCGGAGGGTGACCGCCAGAAGGCCGCCTGCCGGCCCAGCGGGAAATACCCAGCAACGATGAAGCCGGCTCCGAATGGAGCCGGCGGAGTTGCTGGGGTGCGACGGGTGCAGTGGCACCCCTCGCAATTTTCAGTGTCTGCAAAGCAGACACTGAAAATCATTATGGGGCCCTGTTAGGGGGCCCCTGCACTGGCCATGCCAGTGGCATGGGCAGTGCAGGGGCCCCCAGGGGCCCCACGACACCCGTTCCCGCCATCCTGTTCCTGGCGGTAACAACCACCAGGAACAGGATGGCGGGAAGGGGGTCGGAATCCCCATGGCGGCGCTGAGGATTCCCTTGGGCAGGGGTAAACCGGCGGGAAACCGCCGGTTGCCCTTTTCTGACCGCGGCTTTACCGCCGCGGTCAGAATTGCCCATGTAGCACCGCCAGCCTGTTGGCGGTGCTACCTCTGGCCTCCACCCTGGCGGTCTATGACCGCCAGGGTCGGAATGAGGCCCTTTGTGTCCACCAATACCAGTGTGTCTTCACACCAACCGACCTATACCAGCATGACAGAGTGAGACGTTAGTCTCACTCCTCACAGCAGTTCACCCTCCTTTACAGTTTCTCTCACACAATCGCTCTTCACACGAACCTAGTGCAAACAATGTGAGCAAAAACCAACAACAGCTGTCTGCTCACTACAGGATCAGGTAACCAAATACTTCAAAGCAGTATGGAGCTACTCTTTCCGACTATGCTTTCACAATTAAACAACGAATGAGACTCAACCAGCAGATCTCACTCCAGTTGATACAGTTCCTCCATGTGCACTCAGGATTCACTAATACCAACCACCCACACTCGCACAAGGAAATACTATTGGTACTGTCGACGACATCTCACAACAAGCACCCTACACAGCAGACAACAAGTTAACCAAGTGTCTTCTACGCTTGTGCGTTATCCCAGGATCTTAAGTCATGACAGACCCGTTAACCAACACAACTTCTTAGCAGAAAGCAACACATTTAGTAAGATCAACAGATCTTTTCACCCAGCATTAGGGGTAGAAAGGTTATGCATCAAAACTCAAATGACAATTCAGAATGACAGTATGACCTATTTGGCCACACAAGGAAAACTCCAGTCAGGAATAAAGTTAAGGATTTTTTTATACACACATGCTCAAATTTATGTAACTGATTTTCAAGATTAGACTACAAAGGCACAGAATAACCATGATCAAAGTAGCCGAATAATTTTATTTCAAACTAACATCAAAGGGACTAAAAAACATCAACAGGATTATCTGATGATTTGAAAACCAGCGCTGTCTAGTTCTTTTAAGCATGAGGACAATTTAAGAGTCATCTAAGTTAGCTAGCTACGCCAAAGGGAAACCCTAAAAATATGCAAGATTCAAGTTAGCATTTGCTTGGCTAGGACACATAAGGAGAAAAAGTAAAAAGAAAATAGAGGACAAAAATAATTTGAAAAAGTTATATTTGGGGCAAAATGTGGCTAACCAAGCTAAAGTAAAAAAGTAGGTAAGAAGGGAAGACATTCAGGAGCTCAGTTAGGAGTCTTCTTCTTGGGTTAAGGAAAAATTATAAGTCTCAGCAATTAATTAAAAATGAAGGATACAGGGAAAGAGATCTGCACGTCTCAGAGTCCAGGCAAGTTTTCTAAAGGGAAGGGCATGAAGAATGCTGCTAATCCAACTGGGAACAGTATATTAAAGTCCAAAATGCAACGCGGATCAGAAGGTTTAACTGTCCAGTCATAGTTCATCATATGTTAGTTAATTAAAACATCAAGAGAGATTCCCATTACCAATACAAGAAAGGCATTCATCTGATGTCATCTGTAAGATTTGAAACAATTGTATATCGTCCATTTCCACAGTTCCTTAATGTACTTGGTTCAAGGTTACTTTCTCAGGCTCACTATGCGTAAAACAATAGGACATCTATTTCCAAGCTAACATTCTATGGGAACGAAATCTGAAAGAAATATCATGCTAGCAAGAATGACTGAATATTTTTCTACACATTTTATGAAACAGGGCCTTGCAGGCCTTACATAGGCTGACTAAAGTGAATTAAAATGATTCATTTATTTACGTGAGGCAATGCACATATAACATTTAAAATTATAAATACATCATTATAAGATCCTTCACTGTTCATGTTACAGTGAATTCAAAACAAAATAACTCTGTTAATACATTCCAATAGGTACAATGGCGTATTACATTTTTTACAGTAACATGTACCATTTAAAAGATTTCCTTCTAGAAATGTATTTTCATTTTAGTGAAAATTATTAATTAACATGATAAGGAAACACACAAAATCAAATTCATTGTTTATACAAAATGTTTTAGGGAAATAACACAACACTTAAAATCACTATTCTATATTCTACAGTGAATGCACATTAATACAGGCTCTCAGAGCACCACTTTACTGGTAACTTGTTAAGACTTCCAGCAACAAAATGCAAACTCTGTCACATGGAGACGATTACTGTGACATTTAAACTAGCAATAAGATTTCAGCTACATCACCATCTTAATGGAATCAAAGTGCAAAAACTGAAAACAAATTCTACTAAGCGTACTGCAGTAAATGAGTAACTTAGGGAGCTCCATAACAAATAAGTCTGCCAAGATGGCCACCAAAGAAAGAAGAACCCAAATGTAGCACAAATATCTCCCAAATATAACCCAAGTATAGCCCAATGACAGAAGTGTGTAAAACACTTTTTTTTTTTTTTGCAGTTTTATATAGCACAGATTCAACCCAAAGGTATTGAAGTGCTTTACATGAGCATCAGTTACATTACAGAAGACATGTTCATTTTGGTTTTAAGCATGGGGAGATTAAGTGAGTTGCCCAGAATCACAGAATTGTATGCTGATGCCAAAACTCAAACCTGGTTCCCCAGTTGCAAAGTGGGCAGCTTTGTCTGTAATGCCACATCCTCTCCCCTAAGTGTAGCATATTATGAAGCAATCAACTGGTGAAAAAAACTTAAAGATAGGACATAATTTAAAAGTGCTTTGTAGCTATTTGAGAATTCAGGAAATATGTCCTCATTTTAGTTTTTTACAGCACTAACCATAATTTGTATGGGAATAAGTCCCTCTCATTTTTTTACAATTTCTAAAGGAAAGGGTTTAGGTATTACAGTTTTGATTACATCAAGATGAAGTCAAGCGTGCCACACTTTTGTAATAAATATAGAATGTTAGCAATCTAGTTGTTCATTAGAATACTGTGGGGAGGTAGATGTCAGTGGCATGGTCTAGGAAAATTGCAGGCAGGGAGGAGGGTGCAGTGGCATCTAGCTGGTCACGCTGGACAGGCAGATGAGGCAGTGGCAGCACAACAGACTATCAAGGGCAGGGTAAAGGAGGGCAGGGGCAACACAACCATTCAGGATGGGCAAGAGAGGCTGTGGCAATATAACAGGCCGTAGAGGGCAGAAGGAAGAGGCAGTGGCAATACAACCATACATGCTAACAGACCCGATTCAGGCAGGAGAATCCCGATGTTTTTAAACTCACAAGGGCTTTATTTTATCTGACTTTTGCCTTAAATCTCCTCTTTTTCAATGTACGTCAATGTGGAAAATCAATTGCCCTGTTTTTTTTCAAAATCTCCCTCTTACCAAGTTCAAAATGTTGGCAAGTATGGTATATTGGATCATGGAGAGAAGGAGGAATGGGGTAGGGATATGGATGTGAATAACAGAGGGCATGAAGCAAGGGCAGTAGGCTGACCGTACTGGACAGACAGGAGGGACAGTTGCAGCATAACAGATCATGAAGGGCAACAGAGACGGTGCAGGGGCATGACAACAGACCAGCCAAGGCAGGAAGGGCAGGATAGGGGCCTGCACATGGAAAACAGAGGGCAGGGGGTAAGTGGGGCAGGGCAGGAGCAGCAAGCTGACCATGTAAGGCAGGCAGGATGGGCACTGGAAGGTCAATACACCATGGAGGGCAACAGTGAGACTATAATAGTATACACACAGACAATGGCGGACAGTCGAAGGGGGTCATGGGAAGCCAGCTGACCACACAGGGCAGGTGGGAGGGGCTGTGTCAGCACAGAAGACTATGCATGGCAAGTAGGAGGATTAGTGGCAGCACAACGGCCATTGTGGGCAGGAGGCAGGGACTAAGGGCATGCACAAAGGACAATGGAGGACGTAAGGGAGACGTATGGGCTGGACACAGACAAGAGTGGGCAAGGACTTCACAACAGACCATGCCAGCCAGGCAGGCAGGGGGAGCAGTTGCAGCACAGCAGAGCTCAACAGAGCATGGAGAGCAGAAGGGAGTGGCAGAAAAATGGACCATGGAGGGCAGGAGGGAATAGATAGGGGCATGGAACTCGGACAGGCAGGGTGGAGGTGGCAAGTATAGAAGGCAATCATCCGACCATACTAGGCAGGTGGGAGGAGCAGTGGCAGCTCAACAGAACACTCAGAGTAGATAGTAGGGGCAGAGGCAGGTCCATGAAACATGGTGAGCAAAAAGGAGTGAGCAGGGATACATTAGAGGGTAGGGGATAAGAAGGTAAGGGCAACAAGGCAAGCACAGAGACTAAGCAGGAGGGCAATGATGGGGCATAGAATTGAGCAATGGAGGGCATGAGGAGAGGGCAGGGACATCAAGTTAAATGGAGGGCAGCGGGCCATGCAGGGCAGGAGGGAGAGGGTTGGTGCATGGACTTGCACAACAGAGGATAGGGAGGAGGTGGATGAGGCAGTAAGCTGACTGCTGGAGAGGTGGGAAGGGCAGTGGCAGAAGAACAACCACACATGACTGTAATGAGGGACCAGGGGCATGGAGGAGAGAGGGCAGGAGCAGCAAGCTTCGGTGGGGGTAGCAAAATGCCAGTACAGGCCCTGTGTCTAACTCCCCTACACTGTGCATTGCGATGGGAGTCTCACTTATTGTTAAAAACCCTAATAATTCACTGAAAAAAACAAAGGTTACAGGGACATTAGAGGTAGGAAATACGATTAAAAAAACTTAGAAATTCACTAAAAAAAAAAGGTTACAGGGACGTTATAGTTAAGCTCAGATTTTACACGTATAAAACCATAGAAATTCAGCTGTTATAGTTATTTCAAGCAACTATAAATCGTGCCCTAAGGTAACTGTAACTCATGCACTCACCATGCACTGCTCATTAACTCAGCTATTGCATCACTCGTGTCATTTTCTGTGACATCATTGATAATATCATTGTAACATTTGCAGGAAAATTATTAATGAGCAAACTGTGCATGGCGAGGGCGAAGTTATAGTTATCTTAGGGTGGGATAGAGTACAGTAGTACAGAGTAGCATTCAGAAACATAGAGTGAAGTGGTGCAGAGTAGAGTGCTATAGAGGACAGTGGTGGATAGTGCAGTGTTGCAGAGTAGAGTGGCATAAAGAGAAGTGTCATAGTGTGGAGTGGTGCAGAGTAGAGTGGATCGACATGGAGTGGCATAAAGTATCATGGAATAGAGTGGCATAATGTTCAGAGGCAGAGAGTGCAATGCTGCAGAGTAGACTGTTGGAGAGTGCAGTGGTGTATAGTAGAGTGACATTTAGTGCTTTGGCATAGAGTGCAGTGGCATAGACCAGAGTGGTGCAGATTAGCGAGGCATAGGGAGCAGTGGTCTAGAGTACTGTGGTGCTGAGTAGAATAGAGTGATGTAGAGGGGAGTAGAGTGCAGTGGCATAGAGTGTTGGAAAGTAGAATATAGTGGTGTAGAGTGCAGTGGTGCAAAACAGATTGGTGTAGGTTGCAGTGGTTAGAGTAGAGTGCAGTGGCATAGAGTAGAGTGGTGAAGAGTACAGTAGAGTGGTGCAGATTAGAGTGGTGCAGCATAGATTGCAGACACATAAAGTGCAGTGGTGTAGAGTATAGTGGAGTGGTTCAGAGTGGATTGGTGTAGAGTGCAGTGTAGAGTAGATTGTTTCAGAGTAGAGTGAAGTAGAAGGGGAATGGTGCACAGTAGAGTGGAGTTCAGAGGTGCAGGGTAGAATGCAGTGGCATAGAATGCAGTGGCATACAGTAGAGTTCCATAGAGTGCAGTGGTGCAGAGTAGATGAATGTGGCATAGAGTGGTTTGGCATAGAGTATACTGGTGTAGAGTGGAGTGGCACAAAGTACAGTGCAATGGCTTAGAGTGCAGTGGCATATAGTGCAGTGTTGCAGAGCAGAGTGACATAGAGTACAGTGGTATAGAGTGGAGTGGTGCAGAGTAGAGTGTAGTGGGGTAGAGTGGATTGATGTAAAGTGGTGCAGAGAAGAGTAGAGAAGCTCAGAGTGAAGAGGCATACAGTGGAGTGGTGCACCGTAGAGTGCAGATACGCAGAGTAGAGTGGGTTAGTGGCATGGCATGGTGTGGAGTGGTGCAGAGTAGAGTGCAGTGGTGTAGAATGGTGCAGAGTAGAGTGGAGTGGGGGTAAAGACGAGTATGTATGGTGTGCTAGAGCACTGTCAGTACAGCCAACACATCTTCAATTGAAATGACCATTATCTTTGCGCAGACATATAGTTTTACTGATACAAGTGTGCAGCACACAAACAATAATGTGTCGAAATGTCATCACCTAGTGTACTGATTTCTTTTGATCGTCATAAAATATTTGTTTTCACCACACTTCAGAATTACCAAAAATGGTGCTTTATTTGTGCTTTCCTAAATATGACATATTCTAAAATATCTGCACAGTTAATTTACAGACATTTACATTTTGTGACGTGCTAGAGAAAAAAATAACATTGCACAGCCTTCCTCTAACACACACCCAGTAGCCAGCATGATTGCCACATAAATCCTCTCTCTTCGAGGCCAGAGAAAGAAAAATAAGCCCCATGCTCCCAAATACAGAGCAAGACAGTTGACCTCGGTCTTTGAATGCACAGCAAATGTGACAAGAAAAAAATTAAATGTAATGGACTGTTTACAGAAAGTGAGTAATGTTGCAAGTATACAGTAAATAAGAGTATGGGCCATGGAAGGGACAAACTCATGCTGGGCAGCCTAAAATAAATAAAGTAAGTAAATAGAAAGCAAGTAAATGTGAGTTACAAACCACAAAGCCAATGGTAAGCAATGGGTGACATGTATTTCCAGGGAGGATTTACAAATATCCCCAAGATTTTGTTGGTAAACTAGACAGCTGCACTGTCTGGTAGACTTCGACCTACAAATGGAGTTAAATAGTATATTTTACCACGCAGTTTTCAAATAAATTTGCTAAAGATGTATACATTCTGAAAGGCATTCAGGAAATTTCTCTATGTTCATGGTAGCCCAAGTGTATCTGGCCTTGCCCAAGAATGCTACAGGTTTGCCCGCTCTTAAGATAATTTTACAAACCCAGTGACAAAATTATGTATTTTAGAGGTAAGTAGACATCCACACAGAAGTATAAGTCAATAAGTAGAGTAGAAGCAGGGAATATTTCCTAAATAATGTGGAATCTAGTTCAAACACTACAAAAGCAAGTGAAAAACAATAAAACACATAATGATGGCCCTCCATGGTGAACAGTAAAGAGAGATAGTAGGCTTCGGCAAATGACACACTAGTAAACCCTCAAATCACTCTATTTAGTGAAATGACTAATCCCAATGTTATAGGCATATTATGCAATCTATCTTCCACGTGAGGGCACTTGAATACATGACCGCTGCACATAACACCAATTGCAAGATTAAAGAGTTTAACATCAAGGTGCATACATCATCGGTCACAAGATAAAACCACATGATGACACGTAAAGCATGTGCCCCATTACAATCAGCAAAATCTGGCAGCGAATATGCAAACAAAATTGTTCAAACAGATGCATTCACTGTGTGAAATGCCTGCTCGAAGAAGAAACGTTATTTCCACTATCAGACTTCACCTCCCAATTTAGTACTCTTTTACTAAAGAGCATCATTATATCTACTTTGATTTTGTGATACTGTACTTTTTATTTTCTCAGAGCATGACAGGCTATTTTTTACTCCAGTGGTTCCCAACCTGTGGCCGAGGACCACTGGGGGGGTCCCTGAAGCCTCCTCAGGGAGCCCGTGACTGCTTAGAAAATTAACTAATATTAAGATTAATAAAGTGTATGTAAAGAAAGTGGCTAAATACCCAATTGAACATGTTAAAACGTACTGTAAATGTCAAGGAATTTGAAATTGGAGACTGACATTTAAACTAGTGTCCTCCAATTGATTTGTGGGAACCGTGCAGGTGCATCAAACAGAATATAGCATGGATAATGTGTGCTTCAATTGAATTTAGAAAAGCTCCAACGTTCCTATTAAAATTTAATTTTTAAAATTTGTATTTGCAAATTAACGTTATCAACACCACAGGGTTCAGTTTTTCGTAGTACAACTTGATAATCATGTTTAAAGTTCAGAACTGCATGTTGTTTTCCTTTCAAGCAATGAAATGCAGATTGCTATGATTTTCCCTTGCATGGCTGTTATATAGTGTAATCCTGATTTGGGTACAAACTTCTACCTTAGTCTGAAACTGGATTACTACAACACTCAGAATGAGGCCCCAAATGACGGCCAATGGATGATTACAAGTTGCTTCCCGCTGCTTCAAACCTATAGTAAGGTGGCTGGAGTCCATTACCGTATTTGGGTGTCTCCAAAAACAGTTCGTACTACACTCTGTGCGCTTTTGGGTGCTACAAAAAAAAGCAAAATTGTTTACATCATACTCTTTGTTAAATAGTACAGTAGCACAACAAAATAGGTTACCAACTTAGATTAGCCATTTCATATAGATTTATCACAAACCACTTCGGTGATAGGAAGGATCCATGGGTTGGAAAGTGGCAAGCTCACTTCAGCTGAGTTTCCCATTGCAGGCGTTTTCCCCAGCCTACATACTCACCCTCATAATTCCAACTCCTTTTAATATGCTACGGGAGCTAACAGCCATGGGTTCTCCTTAACATGGACTTTATATTGCAGGCCAGTGCAAAGTGATAGACTTGCCACCATTTAGAAGTGGTAGGATTGTGTTTGCCAGATTGTTCCATTTAGAAAGGACCCATCTTTCCAAGTTATGGGATTTCAGTTACAAAAAAACTCAGTTCACTCTGTGGATTGTATTCTTTTTGGCCTTCAGTGGAATCAATTGGACAATTTGTAAAACGATTGACATATGAGTATCTTCCCAGCATGAAGCAAACTGAAATCCCTAAGTTAGGAACAAGTTGAGGTCTAGATCACAAATCTATGCTTAGTTGTAAATGGTATCTGCAAAAATATTTTCTAGGTTTGGTCTTAGCCCAATATTCCCTAAAACACAATATCATGCAATTGTATTGAGGTGTGTTATCCTATTACAGAGCAACCATGTGTTATGTTATTTCAGCTGGGTATGCAGCTTTTTTAATGACAGTATTTGTCTGGCACCATAAAGCGTCATCAACTTTTTCTTTACACAAATACTTTTTGTGATCACTGCCACTTCTAGAGGAACAGAATGATGGACATTCCGTATGAATCTGCTCAGTTTTACAAAAACACACCCAAGAAGCAGATTTACTACATTTTTTACTACATTTTTTTAACGACGCAGCACATAAACGCTGTACAGTGCTACACATGGAGAAGAAAGCAGCGCAGAGCCATATTTACTAAATATGGCAAGATGCTGCTATCTTCCCCTGGTGCACAAATAGGCTGCCTAATACAATACACACACACCCCTCCACCATGGCGCGCAGTTGTGGTTGTTATGGTTCACTGAGGTTTGGTGCTGGAGGAGTACCCTTCCTGCACAAAATGCTATGCCTAGACAATGTCACACATTGGATGTCGGCTGACAAGTGCAATCTCAAAAATGTTAGGAGAAATGAAAAGATTTCACTAAGTTAACACTTGCTGAAGGAGGCTGCTGGGACAGAAAAGTCCCTGGCATGGTAATGGACGTAGGCCTCTGCCCTGACGAACCCAACTGTAATCATATCTTGATCTCTAGTGCTGATTCTTGATGTCATGGTCTTTTGCCCATGCTCAAATGCACAGATTAGTAGTGTCATGTTTGGATGTCTGGTGAAGGCAAAATAAGTTTCTGCCTGTGCCAGACAGCCACCAAATATTTACTGATGGTATTCACAATTACATTAGAGGTATCACTTTTCAAAATTGTGAGAGCAACCAATAATCGATTGACACCAAGATTTAAACACACCGGGCATAACCATTTACATCAAAGAAAAACATACGAAGGGCAAAAAAAACAAAGTATGCTCCCCAGCCTTAAGGGCTAACCCACAAGCAGGACATAAAGTAGACACTGCATAATTTTTCCAATTGCTAGTGAAAGATTGCAACTGTAGGCAGCCTAGACGAAAGCACACGTATAGGCTCTAGGCTCTTGGCAAGTGGTCCCTTGGGCTTTGTCATGGTAGCGATGTCTTCCATCAATTGCCATTTCGCTACCAGGTCCTCCTCCCTTGCCCTCCTTGCCTGCCTTTTTGTGTCTTGGACGAGGCCCAATATCCTCGGGTTGCAGGCTCTTCACATTCAGGGGGTGCTCAATAGTTTGGCGGATCTTCTGTGTCAGGGCTTCCCATCCTCCCTGGTGTTTGTTTTAGCTCCTTCAGTGTTCACACAGCTTTACGATACCAGGGGTGTTCCGGTAGTGGATCCCTTGGCTACTCCCGAGAGCACCATGCTTCCCCTCTAATGATTGCTCACTCTGGGGGCTGGTGCCCTGTCCAGTCCTTGGCCTCTGGGTGTTCTTTATGCATTCCTTGCCTTTCCCTGATCCAGTGGTGTCTGGCTCCTCTGCTGCAGGTGGAGGCCGAAGTGATCCTTCATTTTTTGGCTTCAGGGACCTTGGTTCCCAGTTCTCCATCTCCTGGCTGTGGAGCCACAGTGGTTTCTTCTTCTGGGACCAGCCCCTCTGTCCATCCCTCTTCTTCCTCTGTGATCTCTGGCCCAGTTGCGCCTCTCAATCTGGAGGTTGGAAGGGCGGGTCTCGTAATTGCGGTTCTTTCTCTATGGGTGTCCCGTTCCCTCCAGTCTTCTACATGGGTTTCCACTGGATGGACATATGCACATCATTGGAGCTCCTTTGATACTTGGGGCCGGGCAAGGTCTTTGTCTCCTGTTTATGCCCTTCCCCTGCCATTTTTCAGTTTCTTCAGGAGGGATTTGATAAAGTCTTTCCTTTGCTACTCTTCACTTCAGTGGTGCGATTTTTTAACTTTCGGTTTCCCTGGGTTGATTTATCCTCTGCTGCATGTCTGGCCACTCATTTGTTCTGGGGTTTCCTCCTTCTTCGTCCTCTAATTTGGGACCCCCTTTCCCTTTTGGGTTCTTCCCCCTCATGCTTTGCCATTGAAGTCCCCTCTGCACGAGCCCCTGGAGTTGGTATCCCTTAAATTCCTGGCCTGGAATTGTTTTTTTGGTGGTCATTACCACTGGCAGGCGTTTGGGGAGAGCTTAATACTTTGGTTGGCTGTCATCCTTACCTCTGTGTTTTGGATGACCAGGTCATTCTTTCCTTGGATCCTGAGTTCTTCCCGAGGGTGTCTTCTTACTTCTCAGTGAGCAGGTGATTTTTCTCCCTGTTTGCCTCGGGAGGCTTTGGTCTCTGATCCTTTTTTATCTCTTTTGGATGTTGTCTGTGCTTTAAAGATTATCTGGCTAGGTCTTTCAAGTTTTGCCACTGTGACCACCTGTGATTTATTCCACTTCTCCAGCCCTAGGTTCTGAGGTTCAGGGTTGGGTTATGGCCCACTCCACATATTGTAGGGCTGCCTCATGGTCGGAATGGTCTGGTGTACCTCTCTGGGACATTTTCAAAGCTGTCCCATGGTCCTCTCCCTCCGCTTTTGTTACCCATTACAGGTTACAGGTGGCTCGGGGTTCTGAGTTGTCCTTTGGTTTGTGACGCCTGGTAGCTACTAATTCCTCCTCCTGTCTGGGATCCTTTCGGTTTGGTCTATTCCTGTCACTAGGGTAAGGGCCGTTTATGTTTGGCCCTTGGCTTTGCTCTGTTGGTTCAATAATGTTTATGTTGCACTACTTTGTGATCCTTGTGGTTCCTTGGGGGCTGCAGAAAGTGATCTTGCTTGGGCATTCCTCCATAGCGTTCGGAAAGGGACGAGGAAGGATGATGAGGATGTAATGCGCGGATCACTTACCGTTAATCTTCATTACTCCGATTCTTCCTTCCTCATCCCATTGTATACGTCCCTCTGTCCCTCACTGCTTTATCATCAGCCAGTGATGTGGTGCTTGGTAATATACACAGCGGTGGCCCTCGCAAAGCTCAAGTGGAGGGGGGGAGAGGGACGGAGGGGGACTGGAATGGAATAAAGAATAATTCACATAAATCGATCCTTCCCCTCGTCAGTTCATTCACCAATTAATTCGCTCACCCACCTATCCACCCACTCCTTTACTCATCTGCCTATTCATTTACATGCCCACCCATTCATCCATTCTTCCATTCATCCACCACTCATCTATTCATGTCCCCTCCACAACCCGACCTATCAATAAAGGAGCACGATCGAGAGCAAAACGCCAGACCTGTTGGCAATGTTTGTTTGCGTGCTGTTTTTAGTCTTCCATCCTAATATGGTTTGCTTTAAATGTATCATCTGTCAGAACATTCTGATTTTCAAAAGAACAAGGAATGCAGTGGTGCAGACAGTTTGTACTTTCTGAAATGAGTGATTTAACGAGAGACGAAAAGCTATTAACCCTGCCCTGCCGGAACTGAAAATAACTCAACTGTAACAAAAAAGCCAAAAACGAATGGACCTTCCCGACAAATAGAAGAAATATCCACGTAACAGTCAGAGGATCAAATATTTGAAGTAAGAATAATATGTATGTAGTAATATATAATAACCAGTATATTCAAGTCATGCATGTTTTTTTTCCACCAGTGAGACTAATATGCAAGCAAGAAACATGTATTCCATAAAAGGATGCTTTTCTGTGTACACGTGTAAGGAGGCAAAACCATGCAGGCACCGTCCAGTTCCGGTGGTGAAGAAAAAGCAAAGGACAATAAAAAGAACATTTTGCAATGGTCAAACATTTCAGACCTTAAAATCGTACATTTGATTTGTCAGCACCGAACCCATTTAAAGTGTTCATGAAAGGTTCACTGTGTTTGAAAATGAATCTGGCTACCCCATTAGGAGCACTTGTTCTAGGATGATTAGCAGTGGGCCCAGGAGGCTGTAATGGGCCTAAAGTGGCCAACTACTAGGCTGGTCAGATTTACAGAAGTAAAAACCTGTGGCAGGCCAGACATAGGTATATGTATATATAATCTAATGCCAGTCGCCACTAGGTAGTTAGGACCATGTTTCCATAGAAAAATAGTTTTTTTACTTGTCTATATCTTTGGCACCATTTGACGAATCTCCACGTAGTTTAAAAAACAAGTGCCCCAGTGATTCTTGTTGTGCATAGAAAGTTTCAGGGTGATTCATCAAGTGAGGGCCGGGGAAAAGGGAGTTAAAAAATGTTGCACTTTCTATGTTAATTCCCATAGGACCTTTAAACACTTCTACAGCCCAAACCACTGGACTGAATTACACCAAATTTGGCAGAAAGCTAGGTTTTGGTAGCAGATTGTGCTTTCGCTTATTTGGTGTGAACCAGTTCAGTAGTTTTCGAGATATTAAAGGGAAAATACATTTGTATATCTCTGGCCACGACAACTTCACAAAAAAAGACAAGTTCGGCAGGGAAATGTACAGCTGTCATTACTCCCCGCGCAGCCCCAGGGACTACCATCTACCCAGGGCAAATATAAAAAAAAAACAGGCATTCGTTTCGGGCCCCCTGCCGTCCCAGGGACCACCACCTCCTTGGGGCTATGTATGTTGGTGGGCTGGGAGGACACAGCGACCCCTAAAGTTGCCCACCCCCGCCGACATAGCTGTTTGCTGTCGCTTAGCGGCAGGTTTGCCGCTAGGTCTGCCGCCAAGTCACAGCAAACACTCCAGTCCAATGAAAGGGTAGCTGTCAAACAGCCCATATTTGCATGCAGGGAAAGAGTTGAAAACTCCGCGTTCAGCAAGCAGGAGCTGTTTGATGGCTTCTGCTTGCTGAAAGCAGAGTTATGTTTGTCAGCTCCCACCAAGCAAAAGCAAAGAGCTACCTCCCGTGGGTGGGCACCTCGGGAGCTAGCAGGAGCAGGCCCTTTGGGTGGCAGTCCCCAGGGACAATGATGGCTTAATGTGTCAGGCCGCACTAACCCCCCTTCCTTTCATTTAGTCCTGGGGAGGAGGTGCTTCCTGGGGTTCTGCAAAGGACCCCCTACATTATTTAATTTCAGCCCCAGGAAGATGATGGTCCCTGGGGCTCTGGGGGGGCTGCGCAGCCCCCACTCTCAAAACAATTCTTGCCCCCCCTTACATTCATTTACAAATTTGCCACAGGGAGGTGGTGGTCCTGCCTCAAAATGGCTGCAAACAATTCCTGGTTGAAATGTTGGCAGTCAATCAGATCTCTGCACAAGATCAGGATTCATGAAGCCTTCACAACTCTCGATATACAAATCTGGCTTTCCTTTAATTTCTCAAAAACTACTGAACAATTCACACCAAATAACAAAAAAGGTAATGTGCGAACCAAAATCTACATTTCTGTCAAATTTGGTGTAATTCCATCCAGCAGTTTGTGTTCAAATCTCCTATCTGAATTAACATGGGAAATTCACTTTTTTTGCCCCCCCTTTTTTTGGCCCCACTTGAGAGATCACCCAGAAACTTTCTATGCACAAGGTTCTTCGGCACACTTTCTTGTTTGGAAAATTTAGTGAAGATTTGTCAAACGGTGCCAAAGATATAGCCAATTTATAAAAAGCATTTTCTATGGAAACTATGGCCCTCATTCTGACCTTGGCGGGCGGCGGAGGCCGCCCGCCAAAGTCCCGCCGTCAGGTTACCGTTCCGCGGTCGAAAGACCGCGGCGGTAATTCTGACTTTCCCGCTGGGCTGGCGGGCGGTCGCCTTCAGACCGCCAGCCAGCCCAGCGGGAAAGAGGCTTCCACGATGAAGCCGGCTCGGAATCGAGCCGGCGGAGTGGAAGCTGTGCGACGGGTGCAGTTGCACCCGTCGCGTATTTCACTGTCTGCGCAGCAGACAGTGAAATACATGTAGGGGCCCTCTTACGGGGGCCCCTGCAATGCCCATGCCAGTGGCATGATCACTGCAGGGGCCCCCAGGGGCCCCGCGACCCCCCCTACCGCCATCCGGATCTCGGCGGTCCGACCGCCGGGATCTGGATGGCGGTAGGGGGGGTCGGAATCCCCGCGGCGGTGCAGCAAGCTGCGCCGCCGCAGAGGATTCAATGGGGCCGCGGTACACTGGCGGGACCCCGCCAGTGGTGCCGGTCCGACCGCGGCTTTACCGCCGCGGTCGGAATCCCCATTGGAGCACCGCCGGCCTGTCGGCGGTGCTCCCGCGGTCCTCCGCCCTGGCGGTCAAAGACCGCCAGGGTCAGAATGACCACCAATGTGTTAACTACTATACATATACATATAAATAGATATATATACCCACCACATATATATGTGTGTGCATGTGTGTGCGTATTTATAGTGTCCAGTAGAAGGCGTCAGCCAAAACGCGATGACACTCCAGTTTTGTTTGGGAGCAGCACCATATTTGCACTTTACTTGCAATAAAAATATGAACAAAGAAGAATATAAATATCTCCTTTTTTATTTGATGGCATCTGTGGAACTAAATTGTGGTGTAGCCGTATGACGAGTGGAATCTCATCATTTTGGAAGATAGATATATATACACACACATATATATATATATATATATATATATATATATATATACATATATATATATATATATATATACACATAAATATAACGAGGGTCTCAAAATGCTTTTTCCCTATGCATTTTTCTATAGGGATTTGAAACAGAAATAGCGCCCAAACCACTGAATGAAATTACATCAAATTTGGCGGAAAGGTAGCTCTTGGTCCAGAGACCGTTCTTATTGTTACTTGGTGTAAATCCTTTCAGTAGTTTTTGAGAAATTAAAGAAAAAACAAATTTGTATATATTGGGATGCTAAGGATCTGTGGAAGCTGCCGATCTCGTTCTGAGATCTGATTGTCTGACAACACTTCAACAAGGAAGTGTTGACAGCCATGTTGGGACTCGGCTTTAGTCGAGTCCCAAAAAAGAAAAGAAAAAAAAAGAAAAGGGGCCAGTGTAAGTGCACCTTGACTCCTTAGCTCTGGTGCTGGGATCCCTGATGGATCCCCCAAAGCAAAAAAGCATTTAAAAAGAAAGTTTTGATGGAAATCGTGGCGAAACCACGGATCTGGTGAAAAAAAAAAAAAAAAACAAGTGCGGGCTCCCATGCTTGTTTTATAAACACCCCGTGGGTGGGCCAGGTCCTGGAGGTATTGAAACTTTGTATGCATGCTCCCCGCATCCCTTGGAACCCCCACCTCCTTGTGGCCAAACAGTATTAAATGTGAGGGGGCTAACTGGCCCCCCCGAAACCCCAGGGACCACCACCTCCCCAGGGCAGAAGATATAATGAAATGCGAGAGGCCACCTGGCCCCCCGCAGCCCCAGGGACCACCACCTCCCCGGGGCCAAACACAGTATTAAATGTGGGGGCCACCCAGCCTCTCCACATCCCCGGTAACTGCCCCCTCCTTGGGTTCAGGATATATAATGAAATGCAGGGGTCAAGGGGCCCCCTTTCCCAAAAAAATACATATATTAACAACAGGCCCAGGGGATGGCCCTCCAGGGCCAAAATTAGCCACGGGTGGAAGCCTTGTGCCCTCCTTCCCAAAAGAAAACTTTTAGAAGGCTGGACCCCGGGGGACGGGATCCCGGGGCCGAAATTGGCTGGGGAAGGTGGCCCACGGGGACCTGTGGCCAACTCCTGCTGTGCAGGTCCAAAGGTCATGCGCAGCATGTGGTTGGGTGGTTAGGGGGGTTGGACACAGGGGCTGGACACAGGCCAGGCCCTGTGGCCTACCTCCTTCGGCCATGCGAAGCGCAAGGTAGGGTAGCTATAAGGGGTTGGCTGCAGGGCCTGGCCTTTGGCCATGCGGGGTGGTGGTTGGATTAACAAATGGAAATGAAAATTACTCAGCGTTAAAAAAAAAATATATAGAAATTCACTGAAAAAAACAAAGGTTACAGGGACATTATAGTTTGGAAATAGAATAAAATAAAACATAGAAATTCACTTAAAAAAACAAAGGTTTCAGGGACGTTTTAGTTAGGCTCACATTTTAAATGTACAACACCATAGAAATTCACCAGTTATAATTAGAGTTAACTCAAGTAACTATAATTTGTGCCCTAAAACAATTATAACTCGCGCCCTTGCCATGACCTGCTAATTACCCCACAAATTACTGCATACAGAACATCTTTGATAACATCATTGATATTATCAATGTAACATTTGCGGTAACATTTTTGACAAAAAAAACTGCATGGCTGGGACTCGAGTTATAGTTACATTAGGGCACAAGTTATAGTTACATGAGATATTTCTAACTCTAACTGGTTTTGTACATTTAAAATGTGAGCCTAACTATAATTTCCCTGTAACCTTTGTTTGTTTTAAGAGATTTTCTATTTAAAAATATATATATATCTATTTCGATTTCCTAACTATAACATCCCTGTTTCCCTGTAACCTTTGGTTTATATATATTTATATATATATATTTATATAGATGTATGTGTGTATATATATATATATAAAATATATATGTTTATATACATTTATCCTGCAAAGCAGAATTGCCTGAAAAAACTTCTGCTATTTAGCTTTTTTCTTCAGGCAGGGCAGGAGTAGGTCAGATGTAAACATAGGGGGTCATTCCGACCCTGGCGGTCCATGACCGCCAGGGCCGGGGACCGCGGAAGCACCGCTTCCATGGGCATTCTGACCGCGGCGGTACAGCCGCGGTCAGAAACGGGAAACCGGCGGTGTCCCGCCGGTTTCCCGCTGCCCCAGGGAATCCTCCACGGCGGCGCTGCTTGCAGCGCCGCCATGGGGATTCCGACCCCCTTACCGCCATCCTGTTCCTGGCGGTTTTCACAGGATGGCGGTAACGGGTGTCGTGGGGCCCCTGGGGGCCCCTGCAGTGCCCATGCCAACGGCATGGGCACTGCAGGGGCCCCCTAACAGGGCCCCACATTGATTTTCAGTGTCTGCCAAGCAGACACTGAAAATCGCGACGGGTGCCACTGCACCCGTCGCACGCCTTCAACTCCATTCGGAGCCGGCTTCCTCGTTGAAGGCGCTTTCCCCGCTGGGCTGGCGGGCGGCCTTCTGGCGGTCGCCCGCCAGCCCAGCGGGAAAGCCAGAATGGCCGCTGCGGTCATTTGACCGCAATGCGGTCATTCGGCGGCTCCCGCCGGGCGGGCGGTTACCGCCGCCGGCGGGAGTCGGAATGACCCCCATAGTCTTGTAAATTAATGTACACATTTACAAGGCTTCGTTCACATAACATTTGCTGTGGCAGGCCCTCCACCCTGTAACTCCCTGCTCTCACTTTCACCTCTGTCTCTCTTCTGCTGAAAGCGCAGAGCTGAACAACTACTGTTCTTCCTCAAACAAAAAGATACATTAAGTGAGTTATTTAAGATTTTAGAGGTGCTGACCATGTGTTTTGATTATGCTTTGCAGTGTGAGTTGACATCAACCCCCAAAACTGCAAATGTATATAAAATTGAAAGGAGCTTCGGGAGTCCTGGACAGTCACCTGAAAACTGGGACTGGCTGGGGAAATGCGGGACGTCTGGTCACCCTACTAACTAATTTAGTGGAGACCAAAGCTTGATAGCCTTGAGAGCTCCCCTCCGTTACTTTCCTTTTCTTAGATTGGACAAGCTTTACTTAAGACCTTGCTGAGGAGCTAGAACCTCCCACTCCCTATGAAAAGGCCAGCTGAGGTGAAGATCAAGCCACACTAGCCTGAAAAATAGTTCACAAATCCACGGCAACAGCATCGAGCTGAGGATAGCTGTGTAGTGAGGGGTGGCAAAGGCTGTTCAAGCTACTTTCACCTCCATTCAATGATGGCACTCATGCATGACATCACTGTGTCTTCCAATCCAAGTATATGCTCCATCAGTTAAAAGGGGATGCCCATGAAGAGCCACAAGCATACCCATTTGTACTGAACTTTGGCTCTGGGTTACTTTGTTGCAACCCAAATATGGCAGGAGTATGGTGATACCTAGAAGGTATTAGGTTGCCCCAAATTCCCTGTATGCAGTCAGGGAATACGTACGACCAACAGAAGGTTAGAGTTCAATCCTGAAAGCTTATTAGTCTCACTTAGCTTCAGGTGTTATCACATTTGACTAAAGGCAGTGCATTAGAAGGGAGTTTCAGGGGGATGTAGGCTATATATCAGTCAAGTCACAGGGGAAAAGTGAAGCTACCAAGGATTAAATCCCTCAACAAAACCATTTTCCAGACTCCAGGCTGTTAGGTATAATCAGATGCACTCTTGTATTGAATGTGTGGTTATGTGCCTGGTATAATTTGATGCACTTTTATATTGAATGGGTGGTTATGTGACATCTTTTGTTACAGAGATGGCAGCACAATAAAGAAGAAGCAAAATACACACACATCCATGTACACACACACACACACGTGGTACAAGAATACCAGCATAGACCATGACCTCTGTTCAAGAGGGAATGAATTAAGGTATTTATTGCTGTGCCACAGAGAGATTTTCAGAGTGCTTACTTGGATGGTAAGGCTGCAACTGAATGTTCCATGTTGGCGTCTGCCTGCCAGTATCTGCTGCATTGGCAGCAACAGCCTTGGCACGTGAAGCCTGCGGAGCCTGATTTAGACCAGGGCGTGCCAGAGATTTACTTGTGTGCTCATCGGGGAGTGCTTGGCCTGCTGTTTCAATTCTTTGGGCAGCAACAGCCTCAGCATGTGCAGCTAGCTCAAGCCTGCTCCTTACCAGCACCAGTCATTCTATTGATGCAATGAAAATCTCATTCCGCCCCTCAGTCTACTGCGAGTACTAGCGCATTGCATCTTGAGAATCTGCGTGATGATATCACGTGTTGGAAGTCATCCTTTACTGGGACCAAGATCGAAACTACATTGTAACACTCATTGTGTTCATCACGTTTCCTACAATATTTAACACAAACTTTCATCTTGTTTCTTGGCTATCAAGCTGATTTTGATACATTGATACTTTAGTTCTGACATATAGAACTTGAGCAGCTGGGATTCTCTTGTGTTATGGCATCCAGCCAGAAAGTTGTACAGACACAACCTATCTTACAGAGCCCTGGTAAGCCAGATATTAAGTGGAGACAATTGGCATATCATTTTGAAAATTACTTAATGGCTATTGATGCTCAGGGATTTGAGCCACCAAGGAAGTTAACATTGTATTTAACCATTTGGGGATTGTAGGGCAAAATGTTTTTGACAATCTTTCTGTTGTTGCAACACCTAGTGGTGATGGGGAATAGAATATGTATTTGGAAGCTAAAGAAAGGATGACAAGGCTATATTCTGAGGAAGTCAGTGACCTTTTTGAAAAGTAAAATAGTTTCAAGCGAAAAAACTATTAATCATTTGAGGAATTTATTGCAGTTGTACGTGTTTTGGTATCTGCATGTGAATTATATATATATTAGAGACCAATTTGTTTTTAACTGTTATTCGGAAAAAACACATGAGACTGTTGACCTGCAGGAATCTGTCTCTATCTGAAGTAATAGACATCACAAGAGTAGCGAAAGGTCTGTTGTGTCATCTCAAGCACTAGCTACCCATGATGGTCTTTCTCCTGTATCATATGTTTTGGGGTAAGATGCTGTTTGTGCAACCAGTGCTAAGGGTCATAGGGAATGAAAACAACAAACATTTGTTACAGATGTGGGTCCAAGAACCACATTGATAACAGCTCCACATGCCCCGCCATTGTGAAACATTGTATAAAATACAACAAATTGGGATACGCTCAATCTGCCTTTAAAATGAAGAATACTGGTGGGGATGGTGTAAGAATCAGTTATGCTAATGTAAAGGATTTCACAAGTAAATTCAGTAATGCTCTTCTTACTATTGCTAATGTATAAGGTGAGAACAAAAAAGTGGAAATCAAGGGGCATATTTATACTCCGTCTGCGCCGATTGTGCGTCAAACATTTTGATGCACAATCAGCGCAAACGTTGCCCCGTATTTAAACTTTGATGCCCGAGCCCGTGTGCGTCATTTTTTGGATGCGGCAACCCGCCTTGCGTTAATTATATGCAAGGTAGGCGTTCCCGTCCAAAAAATGGCTTAAATGGCCGTGCGTCGTATTTATGCTTTCGGGCAAAAATGACGCACGGCCGGGAGGCGGAGCCAGAAAATGAAGCACAGTCCGATTTGTGTCAAAATTTAACGCCTGGGTCAGAGCAGGCGTTAAAATGGGGCAAACACAACTGTATTTAATCAGAACACACAGAATAAACAGCAGAGCAGCAGAGCAGCAACAGGGAGCCATGGAGGTGATTCTAATCCAGCGTGCACGCAGACGCAGAGCCCAGCAGCAACAACAGCAGCTACAACAACACCAGCAGGGACCCCAAAGGCAGCGCAGAAGGCAGGAGAGGATATTCCGCCCAAGAACAACCCTTCAGGGCCTCAGGGACCACAACATCATACAGAGGTACCGGTTGAACTGGCAGGCCATTCAGCAGCTGCTGCGAAACATTGAACAGCAGTTGGCCCCCACTTTGGTGACACCCCACACCATCCCAACAGAAACCAAGCTGCTTGCCGTACTTCATATGCTGGCAAGTGGCTCTTTTCAAACAACTGGTGCCCTGGTTGGCGGAATATCACAACCATCATTCTCCGCCTTTTTGCCCAAAGTACTGGATGCCATCATTCGACTGACACCCCGCCACATCTGCTTCCCTAACACACTGCAGAAGCAGCTGGAAACTAAACAGGGGTTCTACGCAATCAGTGGCTTCCCACACGTCCTTGGTGCAATCGACTGCACACATGTACGCCTTGTGCCACCTGCTGCAACTGAGCACCTCTACCGCAACAGGAAGCACACACATTCCATCAACGTGCAGGCCATAGTCGATCACCAGGGATTGATCACCAACATCGTGGCTAAATATCCTGGGAGTGTACATGACTCATACATCTTCCGTCACTGCACCATCAATGAACACTTCCAGGATGGACGGTATGGCAATGGACTACTTGTTGGTAAGTACAAAAACCTACATATATATACACTGCACAGCAACCCTCTAGGACACACAACACATACACCACAACAGCAACATGTCAACAGGAACACACTGAGGTCGTGACATCGCTAGCCATGTTTCTTAACTCACCATTGAACCTGTCACACATCGGAATTTACTGTACAGCCTAATGTGAATACGTCAATGAGTGTGGTTGCCTAAATGTCACCTTGCAAATTGTAAGTGTCCCAATGACCTTTACATTAATACATTGCCTAAGTCTAAAGGTATGGGATGTCCAGGGTACTTTGATATGAACGTGTTAACAACACTTTCAATTTTAACTATGCATGGAACTATCATCTCACCCCCAGTGAAGACACACGGACACCTGTATCACAAGTCGCAATGCTAGGGAGGGCACACTGTACTGAAAATCCCAAAACATACTGCTGACAAACGGTTAGCAGACAAACACTTGTTCAGCCAAGGAAACAACACAATGCAGATGGTATAGCCTACACCCCGCCTTAGAACACCACCATACAAGAAAAGACTATAGGTGGTACATCCTTCTCCGTCCAAGCAGCCAAACTATGGAATTCATTACCCCCAACTATAAGAGCCATAGATAACTTTCTTGTCTTCAGAAAACTACTCAAGAGTTGTCTCTTTCCTTCATAACCACGTTTTTCAAACAACTATGAACTGCATATACCTATGTGGATACATTTTTTTTTCTTCAGATTATATGTATATTTCTATTTATTTATAGTTTCTTTGGAAAATATGTATTGCTACTATGTCATAACAATAAAATACACACACACTCTTTAAACCTGTCTGACTAAGTATTTTTTACCCATGATTCTAATTATGTATTGTATGTGCATATGTGTGTGTATTCATGTGTGTGTGTGTGTGTGTAGATATATATATATACATATATATATATATATATATATATATATATATATATATATATATATATATATACGTATGTATGTGTATATGTTGTTTCGGTGCTTGGCATGTTCGTGGATCATTGCATGGCTCCTGGTTTTGGGTTGTTATACTAGATATCTATGAATTTCTGCTCTCATCTTATCACACTTATCTACTCATCACTCTTATGTCATGTCTCTATCAAACTATCCTCCATTCTCACTCTGACTCATCCCAAATCCCTTCTACCACTTTCATCTCCTAAATATCTCTGCCTAAGCTCTTCCCTCCACCTCCACATCTAACTCACCAAACCTCACTCTACCTCTGTGACCTCCCACACAACCCTACTAAATTCTCCTGCATTCATCTCACCCTACTACTATGCTCTCCCTAACCCTTCCACATACTCTTCCCCCTCCGACCCCTTTACTCGTCCCAAGCCTTTGGGTTCAGTAAATGAAGGATATACTCCCAATTAACACTTCTGGATTTCTTTCCTCCTCCACCCCTCCATTACTCCAGTCAATCTAACTAACAAACTCTCATATCCACGGCTCAAATTAACTCATAATAATACTAAAACTGTACTCATTATTTAACTATACTAATCCATCATTAATTCTTGTTGGGTTCCGGAGTAGCGTGCTACTCATCGAAAAGCGCTTCGACGCCTCGTCAGGGGTAGTAAGCGCTATATAAATACGATTACAATACAATACAATACAAGCATAGGATGTCACATTAGTACACAAAAGAGTCACAGACAACACAAGACAACTACTGCCATTAAAGGTCTTTTCAATAATGCCAGCTACATCAACATGATCCCATTCATTTTCTATTGCAGCTGATCAGGGGTATGGCATCCAGTCATGGATTATGACACCATTTGGCAACCCGAGTACAGCTGCAGAGCGTGCATACAACGAGGCCCATAGGAGGACACGCAGCATTGTCGAGCGGACCTTCGGCATCCTCAAGTCAAGGTTCCGCTGCCTCGACATCACTGGTGGTAGCCTCCGATATTCCCCCGAGATGGTCTTTAGGATCATCCTCACATGTGCAATATTGCACAACATTTGTGTCGGAAGAAACATTCCCCTCCTGGAACCAGAGCCACACATGCCTGAAGAGGAGGAAGAGGAGGATGATGGCCTGCAACAGGAGGGGGAACTACAGAACACATCTGCTGGTATATGCAGGCGGCAACAGATTGTAAATAATTTCTTCTGAATATAATCACCTTCACCACTTTAGTTACCTAATTTAAATAAACACCTATTATAATCACCATATCATGGTCTGGCTATTCCTTTTTACACACCTTCATCTCTACTTATCAGAATAAGAGTGTTGCCTCATGGAGCATTGCTGAGATACTGAGTAGGACACATAACATCCCAGAGCTTATGTGATGCCTAACATACAATGGTCACATACACACACACTCTTAATGACATATATCATATACATATCTCCTTTGAAGGCCTATAGCAGAGGACCACAACTATTTCACACATACATGTTGAAAGCAAGGTCCAATGCAGCATATGGCACACAACTATGACACCATCACTCAATAAGGGGAATACAAGCCTCATACATGAGGCAGTCAATGTGCTTTGGCATCACTAACAGGAATGTCTGACAAGACCCTTGACAGCAGTTAGTCCAACTGCATCCAATATTTGCAAGGAATATCTGTGACTAGAGTTCCATAGAAGCAGAACATAGACAGCACAAGTGCCACACATATGACATGCATTGCGCACATGACATTCCATGTACATGTCAGCCCATTTTTGAACTCATCACACACCCATGCACCTGGTCACAACCCACCTGTCGGAAGAGGTCCCTGGAATACTAAGATGTGTACCCTGATAATACCTCCTCTATAAACACAGACCAACATTAGCAAACCAGTGTGCTACACCCTTTCCTAAGGTATGGCATTATCAAAGAACATCTGACTGCATGGACGTCAGGTCAATTTATACACTGTCTCCTAGTTTCAAAGCCCTGTTAGCACGTGTAGATTGCTTCCCCTTGTGAAAATGTCTGTTGGCCCTTAGAATGCAAGTCTCACCTGCAGGACTGGTGAGAAACAGATGCAGCCCACACCTGTAAATACCTCCATGCACACCACCCATTACAAAAAGCACTGCCCCTGATGATGCCTGGAACAACATAGTAGTAGCCATGATGTCAAATACATCGTCAACCATTGATAGTAATTAAGCCGTGTAACACAGCCACTGGGTTCATTTGTCACCTTCAAAAACACAGGACATACACAGATGGACATATCAACTGTCTAGTTTGTCCTCCAAACAGTCTCAGTCAGACCACTGATTATGTAACTTGTCCAGTAGCTGGCTCCTGAATCATCTTGCATTCTGTCAGCCTGACTGTAAACTGTCAGTGCGTCACAGTAAAGTATCCCTGTGTCTACATATGTACCACACTTGCGTTGTCAAACCTGCCATTCATCAGGGGGCATTGGGCATGGGCTTCTACCATGCATACACAAATACATTGTATAGCATCATCTGCCTTTGACTGTACCATTTGAGTTAAATCCTCTTGGAAATGCAAAATTCATGGCCCATCCCTTTTCTGGGTTGCATTTATGCATGAATGACAAAGTGTGACAGTGTCCCAGGGTCATAGGCAGGGCTTGGGTACGGGGCTTTCAGCACAACCAGCAACCTCTGATAATGTACATGACTAATACACAAATGTCAGGACCATGACAGTTCACACACAGCATCACAGTGCGCACAACATAGTGATGGGCTGTGTGTGCTGAATAGCTGCTAGACTAAACAGCACAGAGGCTATGATGTTCTCAGATGCAGTGGGAAGTGCAGAGGCCAACCTGTGTACAAATTATGTAATGACACCTGCCGGAACATGACAATTGAGACATTATCTCACTCAGAACACCAAGGTTGCCCTGTTGACTGTCTCATTACACGTCTTTAGTGACAGGGTGGGACCATCCACATGTTGGTTCACATGTCCACACCTACTCTACTCACATTGATCAACAAAGGATACCCAGTAGTTACAGGAATAGCTGCCACTGACACATGATGAGTCCTGGTCCGAACTGTGACAAATTACATCCCAAAAAATCTACAGGATCATCATTGGACCACACACATGAACAAGACACCTATGTGCAATTGATCACTGGAAATATGTGGACACGTGCTGTCTTGTATGCTGGTCCACCACAGCCACTTGATAGTTGGGGCTTACTTCTATGGCATCAACTGTGGTGTCATCATACATATGAGATTGACCCTTGTCTGTCTGTGCAAACAACATGGTACCCACTTCATCAATGCATGTGTATGACTCACTGTGGGATTCATTAACTAGTGCCTAGGAAGCTCTTACCAATACTCTAGGACATAGGATGTAGAAATTGTGGACCTTTGACATGAACATGTGTCTGCCATCCATCTGGTGCCTGCTATGTCACATGTGATGTCTACGTGACCCTAAAACTTGGAAGTATACTTTGTGGGTGTTGTTACATGTATGACTAACACATGCCCTTGCTCATTCCAATTTTTACTTGCATCTTAGGGTTGGACACATGGACGTCACATTCATACAACCAAATGTACAATAATGCTTCATGTGATGTACACACACACCTGGTCAATCAACAAACTAGTTGTCAAAGCACACACTTTGAGCCAAAGGCAATTAGGTATTGTACATATGTGCGTCACATTGCTATCCTCTCCTTATGGCAAACATGCACAATTTGTGCCATACGTATATGGGGGCCACACATATGACCATCTATGACGTCAGCCAACTGTAAACATACTGTGAAGGGTGTAGTGGATGATGTTCCGCTGCAATATGATGTCACACATGTGAACATACACCATCAACATCATACTGTCTTCAATTAGCCAATCTCTGATGTGTTCCAAATGTAAAATAACCAAAAAAACATGTAAAAATGCCCCAAACCAGTTAATGCACTGTAATTTTGACGTCCCTAGCGGTGTGCGTAATTTTTTGTTGCACACAACTGTTTTTGCGTTGTTTTTTTGGACGCACAGGAGTGAAATATAGCCCGCTTCCAGATATTTGTACAGTTCATGTATCATTATATGGATGCGGGTTAATATTCACGTCTGTGCGTAAAAAAAAATGACGCAAATACAGTTTTGTGCAACAAAAAATGACGCATAACGCGAAAAAGGTGGGACTTTTCATTCAGGAAGTGATGTAATAGGATATCCTGTTTACAGATCATGTACAGTGGGTGTACTTTCACTTTCACTTTGCAGTCTATGATCCTTCTAGACTGTGTGGCTGTGTAGAGAGTGTTGTCCAGAGATTTTGTGCTGTATTTGTCCTGTGTGCTATCTGTGAAGTCCTTTTGTGATATAAATTTTGTTTGTGTATACTGTAGTACTGTGTTTTGTCTGCATTTGTCCATTTATCTTGTGTATTTCTTGTTTGTGGGAGTCTGTTGTGGGTAGTGTTAATTTGGGGATAGTTGGGCTCTTTTAGTGTTTAGGTTTACTTTTTTCTGTCTTTTTACCCCTACTTTCACCCATTTTCCCTTTCTTTTTCTTTTACCCCTATTCCTTATCTTCTTCTATAAGTATGTCTGGTAGGCCACGTCTTGGCAGGATGGGGGAAGAGGAGTTGGGGGGCTTCATCTGGCTGGTTACACATTTCTTGCCGCTTATGATCCAGGCAGGGGGCAGGGTCATACAGGGCTACCTGACAGAGGCGCACAGAATCCGGTGGGGAAAGGTGCTGCATCACCTGCAGCATGTGTATGCCAGCCAGAGGAGTGACCACCAGCTGAAGCACCGGTGGGCTGACCTCATCACCAGGGAGCAGCATCTCTTGGACCACCTGGGAATCATGATTGGTGGCACTGTCGGTGAGTACGACTATTGTTATTGTGCAAAAATGAATGCTCTGTTGTGACATCAGTGGATTAGTGCAATGTCTGCCACCTAACTTGATGACTGTGTGTAATTTTGGGGACATATGAGGGGATCATTGATGCACTATGGCAAGGATCACAATTGCTAGGTGTCAGGTAGCACGTGCTCAGCAAACTTACAGGTAACTTTACCATGAAGGAAATTGGTGCGGCCTTTCTGTCAGCACAGCTAACAAAATAGGAGCCAATCATGTCTATATAGAGTACTATTGACAGAGAAGTACAGATGTACCAACATTTAGGCCAACTATGTTGACGCAATTGCTAGACTGACTTTAGAATCACTACATGATGCTGAAAATTAGTGCTGCCTTCACAACAATTTATAATAGCAAAGTGGCTCAAACATTGGTCTCAGGTGAGTCTGGTGAGTGTGGAAGGAAAGCGTTCACAGAAGTACTATGAATGTGTGGGATTATTGTGTTTCTTAATCTTTTAGGATAAATGTCAGTTCATGATTTGAATACATCGTGTAAAGGTGTAAGGTGCCCTCAGCTAACATCGTAAGATGTTTGTTGGAATTGGTTGAGCCACAATCCAAATATGGATGGCAGACCAAGTGTATGCACATGGCTTTACATCTCCATGGTTGGTGCAAATCACCATAGCTGGGCCACATCAGTTGACTATACTGTAGCAACAGGATGGCTTACAGGAGTCCCTGCCCCTCCCTCTGTACATAGGGCCTATGTGCACTAAAGGTGTCATGGCCACAAGGCATGTTTGACTGGTAATGCAGTCCTCAAGTAACCAGGCGTTGGATGTTTCTCTTGGATGCCCATTATGAGACGATTACACTCCATATTTTTAGTGCTCACCAATTATGGGTCAAGTTTGCAACCACATGATAGTTAGGGCCAATGTATGTGTGCAGATATGTGTGTAGCTGTCACAGGAGACCCATGCTATGTACAAGTTGGGCGTGAAATATCAGATGCAGTACCATCATGTCTGAATGGCTGCCATTTACTTATTCAGCCTACACATTGTAAATGATACTGAAAATGTTGCACTGTGCACAGATTTTGAGCACATTTCTTCCTTCCATACCTTACAGGTGGACTGGTGCCCTACACTGTGGAAGAGGTGGCGACATTTGAGGACCCCGACCACTACAGTAAGTGTTGATATGTCTGTTATGTGTTGTGTTTGCTGGTTATGGACTCGTGTGAGTTGGACGAATAGGAAGGTGTGATGCTGTGGTCAAGTTTTTCACTTGTTCCATGAGTGGGAATGCAGTTTTCACATGTTTTGAGTTAGCCAATGCGTATCCAATGGAATCATGTAGGGATTGTAGGACATCCCTGTAGGCCCCACTGTGAGTACAGGGGATAGTCATGTCTCTGACACTTGTATCACCAAGAGTCGCAATGGAAGTCAGCCCCTATTTAGTCAGCCTGTCAGACCCACATTCTCTAAGATTGGTGGAGCTAATAGCTTCCCAATAGACATCTGCTTCACTATTTACCTACGTAATTTTGAAACAGTAGGTAGAACCTCCTAGCATCATGTACTTCCACATGTAGTGCATCAAGTCTGTGGAACCTGAGTGTGATGGCCTAGGTGTGCATGCAATTCATGATCATGGGTGTTCTAGCAACTCTGTGTCTGATGTAAGACAGGCCTCACTGGAAGAATATGTTGTGTACTAAGTTCTTATTTTCCTGACATGTCTGACCCTATGAGTGCTCTAGGGTTTGCTGACTCCAAAATTTAGATAGACCTTACCTGTGGTGTGTCTGTAGAGACAAACATGTGTGGATTAGCCTATACACTCCTCAGTGTACATGCTGTTGGCAAATTATAGTTGTATATCCACCGCCTTCCCTCAAACACAGCCATGGGTTTGTGAATGGGGTACCTAGTATTGATGCTACTAGTATGTTACACATACCTGTGAATAAGTGACGGTTTGGTTGCATAGTAGTATACACACTCAGGTTTGGCACTTGGTACCATACTGGAAATTCCAGTTACAACTTGCAGACCATGTGGCTTTAGTTTTGCTTTTCGTACACTAACATTTGTAGGCCAGCTCTTGGTGGAGGATATGCAGCATGATTCTTAGATGTTAACTGTCAGAACTCAGATTGCAAGTCAAGGCCAGTTGTTAACCATCTTGTGGGTTATGAATGTGCTTTGTGTGATGTGACCTTTGTTGTCTGGCCTGCCATGTACTTCCTCAGGGACATTCGATGCTCTGTATCGTGATATGAGCTGTTAGAAGTACAGTAGATGTATTGTCTGATTAACTTGCTGTGCTGTTTCACACAATGCAGTTACTAATGTGGCATATCTGCATTTGTCTTCACAGCAGCTAACATGACTCCAGACCAGGTCCGTGAATTTCAGCGTCGGGCCATGCGATACCAGCACATCCTGCTGGTGGAGTCGGGGTTCCAGAGGATGGCCCGGCGATATCACCATGAACGTGCCTCCGGGGTATGGCGAGCCTTCCCACAGGGTGGGCCTACTGTGCCCACCACAGCCAACACAGAAACAACCACCAATGAGAGCCAGGTGGCCCCACCCACAGCTGCCACTGTTGATCCAACACCTGCAGGACTTCCTGGCCCCAGCATTGCCACTGGTGCAGGACAGCCCACACAGACCTCCTCCACCGGTACCCAGACTGCCACTGCTCCAGCTGTTGACCCTGCCGCCTTCAATAGACTTGAAGACAAGATGGACAAAGTGCTGCGCAAGGTGAGCCACCTGAGCCGGGAGGTGCAGCACATTAAACGGCGGGTCAAGGATATAAAGAGGACCCTCCGGAGGGCCAACCTCTAGACAGTTGAATAGATGGACATGATACCCTCCCCTCCCTCCTCTTTCCTTGTTCTTATAGTTAGTGGGCTTAGGGGGCTTAGTGTTAGGTTAGTATAGGCTGTTAGTTTAGTCAGTGTTAGTGGGAGGGTGGGTAGGAGGTCCTGTTTGTATCTTTTTTGACTTTTTACATGTGTGGGTGGGTGGGTGGGGGGCCATGTTGGGGTTCTTGTGTGTAATTTTTTTTTTTTTTAAACAAAAAAAAAAAACAAAAAACATAAAAAAACAATTTACCAAAAAAATATATATTTGTTTAAGATAGTATAGTATGTGTTTAGGTTAGTATGTGTTGTCCTCAATGTTTCCCGTCTCCTAAGGGGGTTGGGGGTAGATGTTTAGAACGTTTTGTTACATCTGATAAGTAAGTGTAGCTTAGGTTAGCTAGGGACAGTTGTGGGTAATGAGTAGTCAGGGTAGATTAGGGTAGGTAAGATTTTTCCCTCAGTTTCCTCATCTATGGTTAGCTTTTAATAAATATTTGGTTACCCCTTAATAGTATGTGTTGAATGGGACGTGATCGTGGGTTTGGATTCCGTGTACATCTCTTTTGTACTATAACATCTGTGTCCTATGCTACAAACAAATTCCAACTGAGCTGTACGATTGGCAGCTAACCCAGAGCTACCTTGCAAAGTGTCTACCCTTTGTTGCAACCATCAATCACAGTTAATATGGATGACAATGTGTTTCTGTTGATAAGTGTGTTTTCAAAGTCACTAACAGTGCTTCCAGACTTGATATTGGGAAAACAGTTTTAGGTCTGACTGCAGTGTGATGATCATGCACACCCTTATAAGATGAGTTCTCATTGTCTATCTTGGATTCTTGTCTTCATGACCCTCATACATCATTTGTGACACAGTTCGGCATGATTACCTATTTGTACGTTAACTCAGACACCTTCATTTGTGCAGTTTTTTTTGTGTTTACTTAGATTAGTGTGGCATGTTTATTGTGTTATTTTTGCACGTTGACAACATTTAGCGGGCACTATTTGATGACTTAGTTATCCCCTGAGGAAGCATTCTTCTGTCCAACACAGCATGGTGGTCTATGGTTTCTCACTTCATCAGATTATTCCCTCAGGATGGGCAGAGTATGATGCAATCATGGTCACTGTGCATATTTCTCTAACTACATAATATCTAGACAGTTGTATTGAGAAGCTACGTTATTTGACAGTAGGGACATTTCAATTATCTACTGCGCAGTTGATATGTCACATTACCCAGAGACAGATTTGTTGTGTAAGTGCTATTTATTGAAGAGTGCTGTAGTGCTATCTGTACATTGTCCATGAATGTGAGTTCATTATAGTGATATCTTCCATTGTGATCCAACACAAGGGTTTACCAAAATGCTTTTGTCATGCTGGGGTTGCTGTTTCAGACAGTGCAGAGGGGCAGGATTAGGCAATGAGTAGTAGAAATCACTGGGCTGGGTGACAAGATATACAGGCCCGTATTTATACTCCGTTTGCGCCGAATTAGCGTCGTTTTTTTCAACGCAAATTCGGCGCAAAACTAACGCCATATTTATACTTTGGCGTTAGACGCGTCTAGCGCCAAAGTATGAGTAAAGAGCGTAATTTTTTTGCGTGAACGCCTTCCTTGCGTTAATGAGATGCAAGGAAGGCGTTCCCGTCTAAAAAAATGACGGCGACGCAAATGCGTCGTATTTATACTCCCGGGCAAAAATCACGCCCGGGAGGTGGCGGGTCAAAAAACCCCGCATTTGCGCCACTATTTAACGCCTGGGTCAGGGTAGGCGTTAAGGGGCCTGTGGGCTCAAAATGAGCCCACACAGCCCTCCCCTGCCCCCAGGGACCCCCCCGCCACCCCTGCCCACCCCAGGAGGACACCCAAGGATGGAGGGACCCACCCCAGGGACATTCAGGTAAGTTCAGGTAAGTATAATTTTGTTCATTTTTTTTTTTTTTTTGGGTGGCATAGGGGGGCCTTATTTGTGCCCCCCTACATGCCACTATGCCCAATGACCATGCCCAGGTGACATAAGTCCCCTGGGCATGGCCATTGGGCAAGGGGGCATGACTCCTGTCTTTACTAAGACAGGAGTCATTTAAATGGCGTCTGGGCGTCGAAAATAATGGCGCAAATCGGGTTGAGGCGATTTTTTTGCCTCAACCTGACTTGCCCCATTTTAAGACGCCCTAACGCCATTTTCCCCCTACGCCGGCGCTGCCTGGTCTACGTGGTTTTTTTCCACGCACACCAGGCAGCGCCGGTCTGCTAGCGCCGGCTAACGCCATTCCATAAATACGGCGCCCGCATGGCGCTTCAGAATGGCGTTAGACGGCGCTAAATTTTTTGACGCTAAACTGCGTTAGCGCAGTTTAGCGTCAAAAAGTATAAATATGGGCCACAGTAGTTTGCAGAACAGTGCTTGAGTACAGTTGTTGCAAGACTGGCAAGTTACAAAGCGCAGGACCTTGGTAAATGTCGGCCATGTGGCAGGGACTAGTGCTTCCGGTTCATTTTCCTTGTGAATGTGATCTGTTCCATGTCTTCTTCTTCTGATGTGTGTGTTGCCTGGTTTGTCCTTGTTGTTGTTGGTTGTGAAGGGGCAACACACACCTCAGTGTTAGAAGACGTGGAGGCAGACATCCCGGTGGCTGCTCCCTGTGAAGGTCTTAAGGGCAGTACTGCAGGAAGGAGGATCTGCTGGTTCTTGAGAATAGCAGCCACATCACGATGGTAGGCAGCCAGGTCGGCCCTGAGGGGTTCAATGTTGCATTCGTGCACGCGTTGACAGGATTGCTGTTGTAGGTGTTGGGTCAACTGTATTACAGCTGTGCTGATTTCCTTCTGGGTTTTCTGCAGTTCCTGCAAGATAGATGTTAGGGCTTGCATAGCTGCTGCCTGATCTGCAGATGACATCATGCACGAACGCACCCCCTCAAGGCTGGCTGCCATATTTTGCATCCCCATCCGCACCTCCGTGGCCAGCTCCCGTTGTACTCCAACTACAGTTCTCTCAAAGCTGGTGCCAGTGTCGTCTGAGTACTCAGCTGTATTGGAGCTGGCAGGTCTTACAATTGGGGTGGTGGGTGGCTCCCCTGCGATGGCTGCTTGTTCTGTGCTCCTCCTTGTGACTGAAGGTGGGGTCTGGAGGGTTTCAAGGACCTTTTGGATAGTCTCCTGGGGAATGTTTATCGGCTCGTCATCCACGTCATCAGGGAAATCTGGGACAGGCATATCAGCAGGAGATCCATCTTCCTCTGCAATGAAACAGGGTACAATTAGTGTGTCTGTGTTGTGACAATTTTGACGTGACGTGACGTGCCTGCCTTTTGATGAATTCACTTTGTGATCGTTTTGTATTAATATCCACAGTCCTTCAGATGGGCATTGTTTCAGGCCTATCGCCCACCTGTGTGTCACATGTATGTTATTGAGTTATCAGACTTGTCAGCCTCATTGCCTCTAGGTGTTGCTTTATGCCAAATAGAGAATTGCCACCTTTTAGTACTACTCGACCCTCCGTGTACATCCATTCTCATGGTGAGACCTTTCACTGGCTGTGGGTGTTCTGATGGCCCTGGCAGCACACTTAACTATCAGGACCTGCCCCAATCACTGATCGTTCACATCGACTTAATTGTAATTGACATGTTGCATATCCTATGCATGGCAATGTTATGATCTGATATGGATGTTGACATTGTTAATGTGTCCTGCTGATGTTGGGTAATGTGTGTTATATTGGATTGCCCTGATAGTCGTATCAGTGTCCTATTTCGTCCTCTGACTGTGCAGGTGTATTTTAGTGACCAGTTACATGTGTCCCCTCCTCAATGCTGTTGTCTGAGCAGTATGACATTTGTGATGTTGCCTTGTTACCCAGGCACAGGATGGACCCTGACATATGCAGCATGGGTGTGTCCTTAGTGCTGTGTCGCTCCTATTGTTGTTTACATTGGCTGATGTTTGTGACAACTATGGGCATTGACATTTGAGTATACTGGGGCCTTTGTCTTGTTTCAGGAGATTGTTGCAGATGTCATCCTCACCCCCTAATTTAGGTATGTATGTTCCATGGGGAGGTTACTGCCATTGGCTACTTGAGCTGCACGCAGATCAGAGGTGGTAGGGCCAACTGTTGTTGCAGTTACATTGCAGTTGTCGGTTTGGCTGGAGGATTGCTAATAGGGCCCTAGTTAATGTAGGAGGTATGTTGGCTGAGGAGTGCCAGGATGTCAGTTTGACGTAGTGGCCTTCCCTCCTGTTGTTGCTCCATCGTTGGCATGACAGCATGCCCCCATGGGACTGTTTTTGATGTAGTGTAATGGTGTGCCACAGCTTCTGTTTGTGCAGACCATGCCCCCCTGCCGTGCCCCTTTACCCATGCCACTCCATATATATGATGACTTACATGCAATGTGTAGTAGGTATTTCCCTCCCCCGGTTTCAGTTGACATTATTGCATTTTAATTCCCCATGCAACTTACCCTGCATGTGTGTTGTCTCCTGGTAGTCTGCGCTGTCCTGTCCTTGAATCCCTGTGACGATCTCCTCAGGGATGACGGCTGCGACCATCTCCTCCATGTGGTCCAGGGCCTCCTGGTGTGCTGGACTCCCCCCTCCAGTCTGCAGTGCTGCCTTCCTGTTCCTGGCCATCTTTTTCTTGGTCCTGCGTTTGCAGTCATGCCAGCGTTTCTTGCACTCGATGACTGTTCTGCGTACTTCAGCCACACTGTTAATCTTGTCAACAATTTGTTGCCATATAGCCTCTCTCCTACTGATTGGCAACTTTGATGTGACAAACAGTTGGTGCTGGTGTTCTGTCACCTCTTTAACCAGGATTTCCTGCTCCTCTGCACTAAAGCAACACTTTCTTTTCTTCTTAAAAGTGTCCTGGTTCTTGTGTGGGTCCTCCTGGCTGGTTCCTGGTCTGCTGTCATCTTCCAGGGGTCTGTAGTGGCATCTGGGATCCATTTTGGCTCTCCTCTGGTGAACTGGCAGTGTTCGCGGGTTTTTTTGACACTATTGCGTCAAAAAACGGCGCATATCCAGTTTGCGGTGTCGTAAATCGACCCACAGGCATTTCCGCCGCGTTAACGTCGTTTTCCTTTACGACTTGACGCCGCTGTGTGCGTCAAAAATAATGACTCCCACCTGTTGTTTGCGCTGCCGTGCGTCAAAGTATAAATATGACGCCCGCACGGCGCACTAAAATGGCGTTAGCCGGCGGTAATATTTTTGACGCAAAACTGCGCCGGCGCAGTTTTGCGTCAAAAAGTATAAATATGGGCCCTAAGGTCCTATTTGTCAAGCTGTGATTGGTGGCAAATCGATTGAAGGTATGGTGGACTCTGGCACTCCTATTATGGCGCTGGCAGATAAAACCTTTTTTGCTAATTGGCTTTCCAATTTTAAACTTGAAAAGACAGACATCAATCTTAAAGCCTTTGGGGATCAGGATATTGATTTACTGGGTTACTTTGATGTTTTATTGCAAATACCAGGTAGGTTACGATAACCCTATTGTTTTAGGTGAAATGCCCATTTTACCTACAGACTCGAGACCAGATATAGTCCAAAGTCTGATATCAAAATACCAGTCAGTTTAAAAAAATTAAGGGGCATATTCAAGACAAGTGGTGCTGCACACAGTGCAGCGCTACTTTTCTTGTGCCCCTTAGTGCCCCCAAAATGCCTCCATGTGTGAGCCAGATTAAAAATAAGGTGCACCATGGTGATAGTTAGGGGACTAGCATCATAATTTTTGACGCTTTGCAGGATTAGCTTCAAAAATGGTGATGCTAATCCTGCAAAGCTCATTGAGGCCCATTGTAATCAATGGTGTGTCTCCTTTTAACGCAAGATCTGAGCAGGCTTTAAAAGTGCCAACATTTTTTTTCCCGCCCCCCCTAATGGGGGGAACGCCCCTTTGCATACATCATGCCTGACGCAGGCATAATGTAGTGCAAAGGGTTACAAAGAGGCACAATGCATGCATTGCGCCACTTTGTAAATATGGTGCAGGGATTTTGGCCTCGTTGGGCCACATAAGTGTAAAAAAAAAATGACACTATGGTACTATCTTAGGTTTTAAGCATAGTATAAAACTGAAGAAAATGTTCCCATGTGCACAAGATAAGACCAGTCCCCATTGTGTCTGTAAGGATCTAAAAATGCTCCTTGATCTAAAAATGCTCCTTGACAAACTCTGTGGTGAGGCAGTTATTATAACTGCAAGTTCATCTGAATGCGTTTTACCCATCGCCATAGCTAGAATGAAAACTGGGGTTCTTCGTCTGTGTGCAAATTTATGTTCCTTGAATAGAAACATATTGGTTGATTGTCACCCATTACAACATATACAGGAAATGCTTACTGATGTGGGGGAGTTTAAGTACTTTTCATTCAGCGTATCATCAGCAGACTCTCAGGATCTCACCACATTTGTTACAACATTCCGTGCCCACAAATATTTACGATTAGAATTTAATCTGATGCCGGCAGCCAACATTTTCCAAAAAAGCATGGTCATCCTCTTTGGAGATGGTATATATAAGAGAGAGGTATGACTGTCAAACCTGAGACATACAACCTCTTAGCACATCAGGTTGATTATCTAGGTCACACCATTACTGTGGAAGGAATTACACCAACAATTTGTAATTTAGAAGCCATTCTAAAAGCACCTCAACCCTGAAGAAAAAGATTCTCTATGATCGTTTTTAGGTCTGTGAATATTATGCCCATTTTGTACCTAGATATGCTTTAGTCATCCAACCTTTGAGAGATTTGCTGAAGAAGGGAGTCACATTTGATAGGAATTTAGATGTATGTAATGCTTTTGTGAAAGTTAAGGATCTTGTAGTTAATGCCCTGGCTCTAAGTCTGTATGTACCTGATATAAATGTTTAATTACTGTAGACACGAGCATGAAAGTAATTGGGGATGTGTTTGGTCAACTTGTTCATGGTAAAGAAAAGATCATAGCTTTGCCTCCAGGGCACTCAAGGAGGCTGACACAAAATATAGTACTATTAAGAGAGATGCCTTACCATGTATTTGGGCAGACCAGAAAATTAAGACCTATTTATGGGGAACTTCATATGATTTTTGAACTGACCATAAACCCCTAGTATATTTTGTGAGTGAGGATGGTTTAATAAAGACTCTGCTTGCCTTGATTAGACTTCTTACAAAATTGTAGGAACATGATAAGAGCATCAAATGCATCCAAGGCGGTAAAAACATCTGTGCAGCCTATCTTTCACGCTTGCCATTGTCTGATTTTGATGCTGAGGGTTCTTTGGAAGAGGAACATGAAAGTGTTCTTGCTGTATTTGATGCTGTCATCAGGTCTATTCATGGACTCACTATAGTTGTGCCTCATTTCACTCTAGAAATCACGTCTTAACTTTGCACTGTCGTACATTGCACATTTTTTCTTTTGTGTCACTGTTTTGAAACATACTGTAATGTACTTGTTGTGCAGCCACTTGCCTGGGATTGTGTCTGTACATTCTCCAACTGCTCAGTGGGCACAACAAGTATTAGGTGTTGTTTTCTGACCGTCCAGCAATCATTCTCAGATTCTCAGGCTCCTATAGACATAAGACAGTAGATTTTCACTATATCAAGCTAATGTTTCAAAGTAGGTCCTGCAGTGTTTATTTTTAGAGAGGAGGATTCTAGTAGAGCTCACTTGCCTGTGGAATAGATGCCCTCCAGACATGCAGCCTGTGTAAACTGGGTTTAAACTCCCCTACGAGGACTGCTTGACTACGCAAACAGAGGTATGGGGTTCTCTGCTCCCAGAGATCACAGATAATAAAAATAGTCTTCCTGCACATACAAATACAGGACAGGCACAGGCAACTAGATTTGCATTATGGCAGCACTATTTGTGCAATACAGTTTTCTAACTGCTATTATGATTTTTATCATTATTGCCAGCATTGTAGTTACATCTAGCTTGCTTCATTTTGTTGCTGTAACCTGTGGGGGATTGCAAGGCTCAGGCTCCTTAGGAGGTGTCAGCATCCACTTTGGGGGCAGGACCATGTTATCACGCCATAGGGCAGGCCCATCCTGCACCTGTCACTGTCAGGAAGAGGCAGGACAGGGCCACCCCCTTGTGGATGCTGTGATGAGTAAAAGAAAGACAACAAGTTCTCTGGATACCAATTTAGATCTCTCAAGAAATCCACGTAAGAGTTAATCTATTATTTTGTATTTCACCTCCGCTGTGGGGGCTTTGACTGAAGAAATACTACATACCAGACAAAGGTTGGATGTGCCGTTAATAACTTTGTAAAGAATCCTAGCCTGTCGGCCTATTGTAGTGACATCAGATCTGATGAAGTGGGTCATAAAACACTCTCAATTGAGGAGGGTAGTAACCCAGTGATAGCTGTCATTGAGGGACCTGGACAGACTCCAGCACAAACTTCTGTAGAGGCAGAGTTGAGTGGTGGATTTCCTAAAGGCGGTTAGATTAACAGGGGCACGAAGAAAGGACGGAAGGCCATGAAATCAAAGGCTGCCCCACTTGCTTCCTCTTCAACTTCTTGAATGCCTATTAAGGATACTGCCTCAGGCAGTGACTTAGCTTTGGATACTCCTTCCTTAGTGGACTTAAATGTTCTCGAGTTGCTGTGAAACCTTCCCTTGGATCCTATGCTCAAAATCTTCTGTGACAACATTGTTAAACTTTTATATGCGTGGTAGAAGGTATGTATGCACAGTTGGGTATCATTGAATCCTCTGTGACAAACTTGAAAAGCCTGGTAGCAGGAGGCGTGTATGCTCAGATGTCTAATAGTGAGCAGAGGGTGCTAGGCATTGTTAAAGCTACCATGGGTTCCCCAGCACATCCGGCTCAATCTGGATTGGGCTCTCTTGTTACTTGCTCTGCTGAATCAGGGAAAGCTGATGGTGTTCAGGGTACTTTGTTCAGAGCTCATCGTAATTGAGAACCACAAATGAAATCCTGGTGGGTAATCAAAGGCTTTTACCCTGTGAGTCGCAGTATCCAGGGGAGATGATCTCCCTGGCCACAGGGCTCATTGGCCACTCAGAATGCAGGCTTCTGCTAAAAAGAATGAGTTAGCCGGTAACACATCGGAGCTGCATCTTCCACCTGAGTCATTACCATTAGTTGTAATTTTGGGGGGAGTTATATCTTTAAAGGGGGTGGAGGTTGAATCCACTCCTGATCTATTGCACAAGGCATGGCATGGTGTGACAACTATATGGGTTCAGCAGGCCTCTTCACACATAATAATGGCAAGAAGAGTGAGATGGGCGGGGCCAAGGGATAAAGATATTGACAGGGATTGCATTGTTTTAAACTTTTGGCACCAGAGTTTTATCAAGAGTGCCTTACAACACAGACATGGTTGTAACAGATCCGTCACAGGTATAAGGATTTTTCCCTTGGGTTACTTCTATACCCCCTGCAGATCCCTTTCTAGGGATGGGAGGTTTAGACCAGATATTCGCTTGGAGGAGGTGGGAAGAGACTAGCTGAGGTCCATTTCTTTAGTGAATAGGTTTCAACCCCGACTCTCTGAAAGCTGTGTTGGGTTGACTCAGACAGAAGAATATAGTGAGGCTGGCATGGGTTGTGTTCAGGCAGTGAGTGAAATTAACCAAGGTGCTCTGGTTAAAATAGCCTGCTGGAATATAGTTGGCCTTAGTAATAAAAAAGATGACAAGATGTGGATGAATGTTATAGGTGGCCAGCAGACTGTAGCTCTGCAGAAGACTTAGGATTTGGATAGCTCGTTTTTTATGGATGGGTTTTCTTCCTTCTTCTCTGCCGCCATACCCTCTAATCATGGCAGAGCCTGGGGGAGTGGGCTACTTCCCCTTGTTTCATTGGATATCCCTTGCTCCCCTAGCATAATAAACACAGACCACGAGAACCTGTTAGCTGTCAAGTTAGATTTTAAGACAGCACCTAGCCTAGTTGTCATTAGTTTTAACATCAACTCTTTTGTGCAGGTAAAGGCTAATTTGCACCTGTGTAGCTTAAAATATGTCCCTGAATTGTTTGCTGAAGGGCAGCATTCTCTATATTCAGGGATCATTTTAATGTACATAAGTGTCAGCTAGGCTGTATAAATAGTGATGACTATTTTACTGAGCATCTAGAGGTCACGCATTTTGAGGATACCATACTAGGGCAACTACTAGAGTTAATCCTCGTGGATTGCAATTTGCAGTGTCTTAAAAACAAGTGGGGGGAGTGGGTGTAATACAACAATTGATTATATCTTCATTTCTACTACTGTGTTTCACAGAGCTAAACACTTTGAGATTAAGAAGAGCCAGTGAGTAATCATAACCCTCTTGTGCTTGAGCTAGACTGGGATGTAGGGGTAGCTGTCAGGCCATGCACAGAGGTGGAAGCAGAAAGACCTAAAGACCAGGACTGACCTATAAAATGGGACAAAATTATCCCGGATCACCTTTTTAGCAACCTCCATAGTATCCGTGAACCTGATTTTAATAAGTGCCTAGCATGGACCAGCCAGATGAGGAGTTTTTACAAGAGGGCAATATAGGGGGGTATTTGGTTTGACCAAACTTGTTCATGAGCCCATCAGGACCTGATGAGGGTACTGAGTCAGATCCCTAGGGACAGAAATAAGATTGCAAACAAGAGGAAAATATATAAACAAACTTTGTCTGATAGGAAATCAGGGACCAAGAAGAGGGCTTGGGATGATCTTTTGCAGATAAGTGTATTGAATAATAGTATGAAGTTTTGGGAGGTGCTCAATAGACCTTTTTTTAAGGAATTTAGAAATTATGCGATAGATCGTATCATAGCCCCAGAAATCTGGCTTCTGTACTTCCAGAGCATGTATGAAGTTTGCAGGTGAGACACAGACTGCGGATTGAGGGAAGGTGGTGAGGCTTTTACCCTTGGTTTAAGTGAGGAAGAGATATTTGATGCAATATTATCAATGGTCAGTGGTAAGGTACCATGTGCCAATCAGGTGCCCGCTGATATGTTTAGATCTGAGCCACAAGTCTGGTTTTAACCAATGTTGGTAATGCTGTCTGCAGCAAAGGTATTCTGCAGCCCTGGTCTAAAGCTGTTATTGTTATCGTATTTAAAAAGGGGGTAAGATCAGACCCAAAATGCTACCAACCTATTTCCCTTATAGACACAACTTTTAAGGTCATAGGGAAAGGTATTTTATCTTGGCTAGTGCAGTGGTCTGAGCAAAACAATGTGATTTCCGGACTTCAATATGGGTTCAGGTCTGGTAAAGGTACTTTGGATCAATGTTTGAACCTACAATTGATTATCAGAAAATATATGGTGGCAAATAAGGCTTCATTGCATGTGGCATTTATGTTGCCTGTAAAGATATCCTGAGGGCTGGTTCACAGTTAGTTCCTACCCTTCTTTATGCAGATGACACATTGTTAATTTCTAGGACGGCTGTAGTTTTGCAACAGTTGGTATATTCTTTTGTGGCCTTCATGACTGTGCTCGATTTGAGTACTAACTACCTTAAGTCACATACTATGGTTGTTGGCTCTAGAAAATCTCAGAATTGTTTTTTTTGGGGGGTGGGTAATTGGTTAGGGTCCTGGCCTTTTCACATCTGGGGGTCCTTTTTGATGAGAGAGGCTCACGGGGCCCCAAATGAAAATAAAAAGGAATGTATTTTCTAGAGCTCAGTTGCGACTCTTGATTGTGCTAAAAGGTTGGGAACTAAACCGATTCAGGCACTTATTAAAGCTTACCAGGGTAAATGTAGCCCAATGGCCAGCTATGGTTGTGAAATATGGGCGTTCGAGGATATGAAGGTTGTTCAGACTGTGGAAAATAAATTCTTAATAAAATTGTTGACCGTCCCACAGCCAGTACCCACATATATCATATATGAAGAGTTGGGGTTGGGGTATATGTGCGATCAATTAGCTCTTGCACCTTTGCTCAGGTGGATCAAGGTATAGTGTAATCCAGTGTTAGATCTTAATCGGGCAATCTGCAATGATTGCCTGACCTGAGACAGGGTGTTACACATTCCATGGATTGATTGAATATATTAGAGATGTTACGCATAAACTGGGTCACCCGGATTTATTTGAGCACCAGCATGGCATTACAAAGAGGGACCTGATTTGGGCGAAGAAGCACTTTGTCTGTATATTGAGCTCTGCAAGGAAGGCATATTAACTTGGCAAACCCACAGTTCAATCCTTTTATTGAAAACTGGTCCCTTGATGGAGCCGTATTTGATTACTGTCATGCTGTCCCAACATCGATCTCTGCTGATGAGATTTAGATTTAACCTCTTACATTGGTACCTTGCAGTCAATCAGGGAAAATACAAGGTGGAACAGAGAGGTCCCTGTTCGTGCAATGATTTCTCTCCACAAGGCCCTGTGCACTTTATATTCTTTTGTGATCACTATAGAGCATTATGTCATCAGTATATCCTGCCTTTGTTTATGGAGCAACCTTTTGAGCAAGTCAGGCCTGTGCAAATGTTAATAAGCTCTTTTGTCTGTTTTAATCTAGCAAATTTTTTGCTTGGGGCTCATAGGGTTAGGAAGAGTTTGCAGGAGTGTCATTTTTGTTTTGCATGTGGAACTGAGGAAGCACATCATTAAACTATTAAACTGTCTCATAATTGCCATTTGGATATTTCAGTAACCTGTAAAAGGTTGAAGTAACATTATTGGTGGCCTTCTATGGCTCCTCGGGTTGTGTCAGTTGTTAATCTGTGTCCACAATACATTGTCTCAGAGAAACATTTGAAAATGGCTAAAAAGCCTCTTCATATTGTTCAATTGCCTGATTGTCCTTGGCACAAAGTGGCACTTGTTTTTCAGGTCCTTTTCATCTTTTACAATCAAGTAATAGATTTTTGTTAGTCTTAATTGATTATTTTTCTAAATTGTTTTTTTTATCTTTTGTGCACTCAACTTCTACACATAGGCCCTCATTATGACAGTGGGGATAAATCCCACTTACTGCCATGCCGACTGCCGCCAAAATAACGCAGCGGTGGCAGATAACCGCCAAGCATATTATGACACACAAATACCAATCCATCAATATACAGCCGCACACACAAGTCCACCAGCCCAAAGGTCAGTGATAAACTGGCGGTATCCAAACGCACACCGTTACACCAACAGAACTATGCGTACAACATTATGACCCACGAATTACTGCGGCGGACATTCAATGGCGGTAAACCATTGGCGGTATGTACCGCCGAGCTCAAAATACACACACTCAAACAAAACTACACCACATTGGACAATTCAAACTACACACACCTGACACCCATACACACACCACACCCATACACCCACACCACTATAAACACCCACCCACAATACCCACATCCCTTTAAGACTAGAAATAACTGCCATCAGAGAGAGATACAGCAAGAGCACCTACACAACCAGAGCCCCAAAACATCATCACCTGTACACCATCCATGCACCTTACATCACACACCCTAACACATTACCCCACACACCCTCACCCACACCACTCACACTACACCCATGGCACCACAACAACACCCTAGGTTCTCAAAGGAGGAGCTAAGGGTCATGGTGGAGGAAATCATCCGGGGTGAGCCACAGGTATTTGGATCACAGGTGCAGCAGACATCCATTGCTAAGAAGATGGAGCTAAGGCAGAGAATCGTTGACAGGCTCAACGCCGTGGGACACCACCCCAGAACAAGGGATGACATCAGGAAGAGGTGGAAAGACCGATGGGGGAAGGTGCGTTCCGTAGCAGCAAGACACCAATTAGCTGTACAGAGGACTGCCGGTGGACCCTCACCTCCTTCCCCACAACTAACAACATGGGAGGAGCAACTCTTGGCAATACTGCATCCTGAGGGCCTGGCTGGAGTAGGAGGAGGACTGGACACTAGCAAGTCAACTCTATACTTCTATCACCACCCAACCTGCATGCTATCACATACCCCCACCCTCACCCTCACTCCCATCAATCCACCACTTCCCCCACCATCACAACCAACTCATCCAAATACCCTGCATGCAACACCCTGCATGCAACACCACTGCATGGACACCCCTCACAGACCTGCATGGACACCTATCACCACTGCATGCACACTGGAGAGAATCACCTAGCCCACCAAATAGCAACTCACACAAAGGCAAATCTGCCAGGGCAACAACAACCATAGAGGGCAACACACCCATGCACAATATGTCACACGCAGAAACAATAACAATGCATTCACATCCCTGCAGGTACCCCAGCCAATGTCACTGGAGAAGAGGTGCCGGCAACATCCAGTCCCCCGCCCAGAAGAGGCCTACATTGAAGACAGCAGCTCTGCTTGCCTGGATCTGGATGACCAACCTGGCCCATCAGGGATCTCTGGACAGTCGGTTACCCAGGCACAGTCACACACCACCACAGAGTCTCCCCCCACAGGAAACACCACCACAGCACCCACCCAGAGGGCCCATACCTCTGTCCCCAGGACACGTCAACTAGCAGTGTGTCCACCAATACAGGGACCCCAGGCCACCCCACAAACACAGGACAATCAGGGACCTGGGGCCAGTGGCAGTGGCACACGGTTAGGGGACAGAGGCACAGGACAACAGGGAAGCTGGGGGGACTGCTGTGCGACAGGGGGAGGACAGGCCCAGGGAGCCGACTCTCCAGGAGGCACTCACAGTGAACCTGGAAGCATACCAACATTCCCAGGATACGCTGGGACAGATACCGGACAAGTTGCAGGAGAACATGCGGCTACATGAGGGACAGTACCTGAGGATCAGGGAGGACTTGAAGGACATCAACACCACTGTGGTCTCCATTGCAGGGGTGTTGGCAGACATGGCCAACACTATGAGGGAGGCAGTGGCACACCACTGGGCCCCTGACACTAGCCAAACAGATGAACAGCCCTCCACCTCCGCTGCCGCTAGTGGACAGGAGGTCCCGCCACTGGCCCAATAGGCCACCAGCACCCCTCCCCCTGCAGAAGGAGAAGCACCCCGCAAACATTCCCTGCGATCCAGGCAGAAGCCAGAGACTATTGCCAAGACCCCTGCCAGGAAATAAGACTCTCCTGATTGTCACCCATGTGTCCCACTTTGTCACCCTGTCCACCTTGAACTGCCTTTGCTCCCCTTCCTATGCCTCCTTGGACAATGCACCTGTGTTACAAATAGACTGGACTCTACCCTGGACTTTCCTTCATTATCAACTCAGCCCATTCCACTACCCCCTCTATTTATTAGCACTTAAATAAACACCCTTTGAAAAAATACAAGTATGGAGTGTGTGAAATGATTTAAGTATGTATTAATTTAACAAGATTTAAACATTGCAATTCAACTGTACAGTAATGTATACATAGGAAAGACCTGTAGTTGGCTGCAGTCAACACACCAGGAGCGATAGTGGGGCACAAATATCTGCAAATAGATATGCCAAAGGGTACAGTGAGTGGCCATAGTTATGGGAAAAACAGCCTGCCAGTGACAATCTCAAAAACAGAACTGTCAATTTAATGTGAATTTACACTGTCTTACCTGTGTGTCATTGGAAGTATTGACGAATTATTGCACTTCTGTTGTCCTCATCCTTATCCTCTGCCTCCTCATCTTCACTGTCCACAGGGTCCACTGCTGCCACATGGCCATCTACAGCCTCATACTCCTGCAGAAAAGGCACCTGGTGATGCAAGTCAAGGTTGTACAACATACAGCATGCCACGATGATCTGGGAGACCTTCTTGGGTGAGAAGCACAGAGATCCACCTGTTAGATGGAGGCAACGAAACCTGACCTTCAGGAGGCCAAAGGTCCTCTGTGTAATTCTTCTTGTTCACCCATGTGCCTCACTGTAACGTTCGTCTGCACTTGTCCTGGGATTCCTCACAGGGTTCAAGAGCCATGAGAGGTTGGGGTAACCAGAGTCACCTGCAAACATCGAGGGACAACTGTTAGCCACACACTAATGCTTAGGGCCCACACCATACCCATACACCAACATATACTTAGTGGGAACCAGGGCTCACTTATTAGCCACACCCTGTGCCTCTGGAGTTGAGCCATCACATTTGGGATGCTGCTATTCCTCAGGGTAAAGGCATCATGCACAACCCCAGAATATTTAGCATTGACATGGGAGATGTACTGATCCGCCAGGCACACCATCTGCACATTCATGGAGTGAAAGCTCTTTCGATTTCTGAACACCTGTTCATTTCGCCAGGGGGGGGAGGGACAAATGCAGTATGTGTACCATCAATTGCCCCAATGATGTTGGGGATATGTCCTATTGCATAGAAGTCAGCTTTCACTGTGGCCAAATCCTCCACCTGGGGGAAAACAATGTAGCTGCACATGTGTTTAATCAGGGCAGGCAACACTCTGGTCAGCACTATTGAGAACATTGGTGGTGACATTCCTGCTGCCAAGCCCACTGTCACTTGGAAAGAACCAGTTGCCAAGAAATGGAGCACAGATAGGACTTGCACAAGAGGGGGGATCCCAGTGGGGTGACGGATAGCAGATATAAGGTCAGGCTCCAATTGGGCACACAGCTCCCTGATTGTGGCCCGGTCAAGTATATAGGTGAGAATAATGTGCTTGTCCTCCATTCTTGCCAAGTCCACCAGGGGTCTGTACACGGGGGTATGTCTCCATCTCCTATTCATCCACAGCGGTAGCAATCTATGGGGCAAAAGAGTGAGGAGCCGGTCACAAACTGTACATCGTAGCCACAACAGTACAATGTATGATGTCAATTTTTAATCTATAAGTGGCATTTGTTCTGTATGTCAAATTTTGAACTGTGACTTAGTTATTATCCAGGGCCTCCCCCGTCCCCTGAAAAGGCGTCTGCCTGTACTGTGTGGAGGGACAGGTGGAAGTGAGGTAATTCCGCAGACATTGTGCGCCGTTGCAGGAGGCAGTCGGGAACCACAGTGCAACTCCTCATTGGTTATTATTGGGCCCTATGGGGTACAGTGGCCAATGGTGATGTACACCGGTGGTGACGGTATGGACCGCCGCGGACGTGACCGCCATTTTCTATCTGATCCCTCACTTGCTACCTGACCTTCAACAGGAGAGGACCTACACTGCATGTGCTGCTGTGACCTGTGTCTGGAAACTACCATGGTTCATGTGACTGGGGAAAGGGCCCCTGCCTTCACCTCGGCAGAGTTGGAGTGATTGGTGGATGGGGCCCTACCCCACTACAGACTGCTGTATGGCCTCCAGACCAACAAGTGAGCACACTGTGAGCACGATGCATGGGGCATGAATGCATGGAGTGGTGTGTTTGAAGGCCTCGTGTAGGGGGGGGGGTTGGTGGATGTTCCCTGGTCGGCATGCAGCTTGTGTGGTGGGCCTTGTGTGTGCAAATGGCAATATGAAGGGGTATGTTGGGCCATAAGTGGAACAGCCATGACGGTCTGACTAAGACCTTTTCCTGTGTGTATTTCTCTGCAGGTCAGCACCCATCAAAAAGTGTATATGTCATGTCATCGCCAAGGACGTGCAGACCCTGGGGGTCTACGGCAGGTGGAGTACCCACTGTCGGAAACAGTGGGAGGACCTGAGACGCTGGGCACAGAAGCCGGCAAAGGCCCAGCTGGTAATGGCCTCCCAATGAGGAAGGGGTGCCCGTCAAGCCCTGACCCCCCTGATGGCCTGCATACTGGCGGTGGCCTATCCGGAGCTGGATGGGCGCTTGAGGGCATCAAAGCAGCCACAAGGGGGTGAGTACAGTTGCCAACATTATAACTTACGCATAGTAGGGAGGTACCCAGGTGGGGGATGTGTGTCAGTGGGTGCCCCTAGGCCAGGCCTGACATTGCAGGGTAGGTCCCATGTTGGGCAGGGTTCTGAAGCGATAATCCTACTACCTAGCTTGTAGGCATCCACTACTGGTCAGGGCTGTGTTGGTTCCAGGTGTGCTGCAGTTGGCGGTATGTATCCCTCCCCATGACCTGGTGGCTAGCATTATTACTGGTAGGGCATTGCATAGTGTGTAGGACTGTTCCCTGTGTGTGACAGTGGTGTGTACGCCAAAGGTGGTGTTGGTGCAGCCATAGACCCAGTGTATCCTTTGTCTCCTCCCCCCTTATTTGTTTTGTCATCCTGTCCTCATGTGCATTAGCATCATCTGGCGGAGGGGCAGAGGCACCAGCAATGGAGGGAGCTGCATCCCACAGGACCCAGGAGGCATAGTCTACCGATGGTGAGGGCATCAGTGGGACGGAGGGCGAGGGTAGCACCATGGCGGAGACTGGAGGGGACAGTTTGGACACAGATACCTCCTCCGAAGGAAGCTCCCTGGTTGTGGCGGACACTTCTGTGACCACCCCAGCTACAGGTACCCCCATACAAGCACTGCCCTCCCACCAGCCCCTCAGCGAGTTGCCCGGGCCTGCTCACCCAGGAGGGTGGGCATCTCCTTCGCCCCAGGCACCTCAGGCCCTGCCCCATTGAGCCCTGCTGCCCTGAGAGAGGAGGCTATTGACCTCCTGCAATCCATCTCTGTAGGGCAGTCAACCATTGTGAATGCCATCCAGGGGCTGGCAGCCCAAATACAACAGAAGAATGCATTTCTGGAGGGCATTCACACTGGTTTGGCGGCCCAACAGAGATCAATCCAGGCTGTGGCCTCCTCTCTGATGGCAGCCATTGTCCCTGTTTCCACCCTCCCCCTCCAACTTCCTCTTCCCAATCCCATTCCCCTCAACCCCAGCCTATCCCAAGCACACAGGCAGACGAGCATGCACAGGACAACACACAAGAGTGGACATGGCAAACAAAAGCTCCACACATCATCCCACAGGCACTCACACACACACCATCCAGATGCAGACGTCCCAACATCCACAATTTCCACTGTGTCCCCCTCCTCCCTCCCAGTTGCGTCTACACTCACACCTGCATGCAGTACATCCTCATCCACTACCGGCATCACCACCACACCTAGCAGAACACACACCTCACTGGCAGACACCACCACAACAGCCATGCACACATCCCCTGTGTCCTCCCCCACTGTGTCTTTCCCCCCCTCCCAAAGTACACAAACGCAAGCACTCAGGCACCCAACAGCCATCCACCTCACAACAGCCTCCAGCCCATGCACCTGCACCCAAACACAGCAATCAGACACCTCCCACAACCACTCCCTGTTCCTCCACTCCCAAACCTTCTACCTCTTCCCACCCCAATGTCCCTAAGAAGTTTTTCCCCTCCACCATTGACCTCTTCCCTACCCCTAGCCCCCCATCCTTCACGTCTGGTCAGGGTGGCAAAAACCCAAGCAAGCACCTCAGCCACCCAGTCCACGGGCCCAGTAGTCACTACACCCACTTGTGGTGGGAAAGGATCCAGGGCACCAGGCAGCCTTAAGGAAAGGGTGCCTGCCCCAAATGCTGCCCGGAAGGGCAAGGAGCCTTTCCCAAGTGCTGCCTGGAAGGGCAAGGAGCCATCCCCAATTGCTGCCAGGAAGGGCAAGGAGCCATCCCCAGCTGGTGCCAGGAAGGGCAAGGAGCTTGCACCAAGTGCTGCCAGGAAGGACAAGGAGCCATCCACAGCTGCTGCCAGGAAGGGCAAGAGGCCCGCACCAGCAGGCAGGAAGTACAAGGGACCTGGTGCAGGGACTCAGTTGAAGCCCCCACCACCAACCATGGTTGTGCAGGCATCCGAGGCTGCAGGGGATGGGCTGGAGCTCCCCCGCCCACACCACCACCAGCAGCAGCACCACCACCAGCAGTGGGCAGCCGTCCAAGGCTGCAGGGGATGGGCTGGATCCTCCCAGCAGCAGCACTAGCACCAGTGGGCAGCTGTCTGAGGCTGCAGAGGATGGGCTGGAGCTTCCCACCACCACCAGCATCAGCAGCACCACCAGAGAGCAGCCGTCACCGCCGGCGTATGGTGTGTAGTCCTGCCTCCATGGGCTGCTGTGCGGCCTGCCCCCTGCATATCCTGTGGGAATGACACCCAGCTGGGAGACTGTGACCTTGCACTCCCCAGGATCAGAAGCACAGAGCACATTGTCCCCTCCAGAACAAGTGAGTAAGACACTCACTCACCCCTTCCTCCCCAGGATCAGAAGCACAGGGCACGATGCCCCCTCCAGAACCAGTGGGTAAGACACCCACTCACCCCATCCTCCCAGGATCAGAAGCACAGGGCACAATGCCCCCTCCAGAACCAGCGGGTAAGACACACACTCACCCCATCCTCCCCAGGATCAGACACACAGAGCACAATGCCCTCTCCAGAACCAGTGGACAAGTCATCCACTTGAGAGACTGTGGCCTTGCACTCCCCAGGACCAAGCACAGGGCATGTTGCCCCCTTGAGGACCAGTGGGCAAGTCACCTACTTGAGAGACTGTGGCCTTGCACTAGCCAGGACCAAGCACAAGGCATGTTGCCCCCTCCGGAGCAGTGGGCAAGTCACCCACTTGAGAGACTGTGGCCTTGCACTCCCCAGGACCAAGCACAGGGCATGTTGCCCCCTCCAGGACTAGTGGGCAAGTCACCCACTTGAGAGACTGTGGCCTTGCACCCCCCAGGACCAAGCACAGGGCATGTTGTCCCCTCCAGAGCCATTGGGCAAGTCACCCAGTTGAGAGACTGTGGCCTTGCACTCCCCAGGACCAAGCACAGGGCATGTTGCCCCCTCCAGGACCAGTGGGCAAGTCACCCACTTGAGAGACTGTGGCCTTGCACTCACCAGGACCAAGCACAGGGCATTTTGCCCCCTCTAGGACCAGTGTTGTTGTTCCATCTGCCAGCTGGGGTGCCCTCCATCCCCCAGCCCCCTGAGGTCCCTGCCTATTTTCCAACTGATGCAGTGTTCTCCCTGTGTTGCTGCAGGTGACAAGTGGGGCCTTGGACTTTGGCCTGTGGCCCTGTGGCCCACACACCTTGAGGACTGGGCAGTGTCCCTTGAACTGTACATATGTATATACCATTAGACTGAATTTTTGTGTTTCAACTGTATTTATATTATTACACTCACTTTCTCACATTCCTGTTGTCCTTGCATTATTCCTGAGGGGTACAGGGTCAATAAGTTTTCTTACTGCATCTGATTTTGTGTGTATGGTGTTGGGGTGGTGGGGGTGGTGCGTGTGTGGGTCACTCTCTTTTTTCTCGCTCCCTCCCCTGTGTGGTAGGCGGCTGTACTCACTGTGGTCATCTTCGCCGTCGTTGGTGTTCGTGGTGGAGCAGGACGTAGAGAAGCATGGTGGCGTGGTTGTTCCCTTTGTCTCCAATGGTGAGTCCTTTCCCTTCTGAGGTCTGTTTCTGCCAGGCTTTTGATGTCGTTGGTACTGCCCCGGAAAAGGTGGTGGATTGAAGGGTCTTAATATGGTGGGAGGAACACTGACTTCCGCCTGGCAGTAGGCGGCTACCGCCGTGGAAACTGTTGTTTCTGCCCTGGTGGTCAGTGTGGTAAAGGGGCTGTCTATCTGAGTTCGCACCGCCATGGTCATAATTCAGCGGTAGTTACCGCCAGCCTGTTTGCGGTATTACCGCCACTTTATTACCGACCGCCAGGATTGTAATGAGGGCCATTGTGTCTGATGTAAATTAATTATAATGTTGCTTTGTCTATAAGAATGTGAGCCCCATGCAGGGTGCGCACGACTATTGACTTGTCTCCTCGTTCTCTAATGGCACTGTCCCCAGGGAGAGGGTTGGAACTATCACTTTCAATAAATACCTATCAGTGCGGTGATAGAACGTATTTAGGTCAAAGCTTCCACATGTTAAGGAAATAATTGAATTTTGAAGTGGTTTTATCATATCTTATGTGATGTTTGTCACATACATGGCAAACATTTTCAGGACTCTGCTCTCCCTGTTAATTTGTTGGCTCGCCCACCTCTAATAAATCATATCTTTCAATTCAAATATTTGCTTAGGCAAAACAATTTGGTCAAGCAGCTTGTAGCTTAAAATTTCACTAGCACCCCACCTCTGATTATGCAGTTCTGAATGTAGCTTCCTCACTCAACACAAAGGAAGGCAGAACATTAATGCAGCAGGGAAAGTGAGTGCGTTGGCACTCTGTGAAGAGGCGGAGGGCAGTGAGAGTAGGAACCAGGGTAAAGCTAGTTAAGTGATCGAGAAATAAGGAGTGCTACAGAGAGCCTGGATAGATAGAAAACAGGAAACAATAAGAGAATGAACTTGGCCTAGACAAATAAGTGTTTCATTTGAAATTGCTCAAAGCAGATAACAATAATGATCCACAAATAACCAACCTGACTCAGTCGCTTTAACCTACCCTCTTTTTTTTGTCCAAGACACAGACCGTTCTTGCCCTCTGGGTCAGTCAGGATTCAGCTAGAAATCTGTTGCTCTTGTAAAAGTGAGTATTGCAGACGTGGCTGGAAGAACAATCCCACCCACTTGCACTGCACAGGAAGTCTAAGGGCATGGGCGGGACCCTGAATGGTGGTGATATGTGCAGAGTTTCTTTTGCTTTGCTGCTGAGAGAACAGTGTGGGACTGGACTCACGTCCATCCAAATTAATGCACAAGTGAGTGCACGCAGCTGATTCAGCAATTAAATATATTTTTAATAATTGGGTGCCGCCCCAGCCTCAAAAAATGCTCATGAAGAGCAAAAAAAGCCTAAAAAACAGGTGCCTGCACAAATGGGAAAAATATTGCCCATTTGTGTGGGAGATAGCCCAATCTGGCAACACTGGCCCCGGCTTCAGACAAATGAAAGTGCAGCTGTCAACGCACAGTGCAGGAGAGAGCGGAAGTGCAGATTGACTGCGCATGTGAGGGGCGCTTTTCATTTCAGCTCCTGTCTCACCTTAACAAACAATTAGACATGATGTGCATGCCCAGTGCAGTGCGCTATGTGTAAAGATACCATCCTGCATGGGTAATGACATGTTTTTGACTCAGTTGTTCCCATACCCTTTCATATGCCAGGATACAGTTGGAGTGAAGAAGGGTCAGGCCGCACCAGTATCGTGCCTTCTGATTTGGCAGTCAGCACTCAGCTCCTGCTATAGAGATGCACGTCTAATGCATGGCCTCCTAAGGCCCACTGAAGCAAAGGAAAGGATCCAAGAAGAAGCTGGCCTGCAGTGAGTTGACTAAAATTGCGGTGTCCATGGGTGTCCCTGGGGAGGAAGGGCACGCTTGCTCCCCTGGATTTAGGTACAGCCTGGTGTGCAGGCTCACAGTGCAACATAACGCTACGGCCACCATAGTGTTACGCTGCCTCCGGATGGATGACGTTAAAATTATGCACCCCCCCCGAAAACATTTCTGGGACGCCCATGGTGTCACCCGTATTCAGTCATGTTTCATTTAAGTTAATTTAAAGAGTTTTCCTCGTTACTGAGGCGCGCATGAGAAGTACAGAAATTCACATTAAAAGTTACTTTTCTTTTGAACAGTTAGCACTGGTTATCAATAACCCCACTTCACCTTCATGGAGAGGTAAGCCTATTTAATTTATTTTTGTCAATTTTGATAAATCAAGGTTTAGTTTACGCTATTTACCACCTGTCTGGTTAATCCTGCTATAAATCGACATAGTAAATGATAAAGGACAAAACAATAGTGCTCCGCGCTATCTCACCGGGAGCAACCAGACATCAAAGGTGAAAACTGCAGGTTTTTTTTCAAAACCTGCCATCTTCAGTGCATGTCATTCTAAAGTAGATACCATCAGGGGCGTCTATACTTTCTATACTTTACAATATTAATAATTGTAAATGTTGAGCCTAAACGTCAACCAACCCCACCTGTATTTTAGTTAAAACATTTTCAGGTTAATCTGGACAGCAATCATAAACGTTATCACCGTACATCGAAGGGAATGAGGCGGGGACTTTTGAAAGTACTGTGCTATGTTTGCAATCAGCAAAAGGAAATTGTCAGGTTTGGTTAGAGCTATATAATCTGTGTGATCATGAGCAGAAAAAATGATTTGCCTGTTGCCTGTGGTGGAAGCTGTGAGCCAGCCAAGGCCTGTCCTTTAGGGCGGATGGGCCACACCCACCCACCTTTTGCCCCTCATGAAGAGTGCCTGTCAGCCTGACAGACACTCTTCATGTTCAGCTCAGGAATCAGGAAGCCAGGAGCCAGACATGCGCGATTTGCACAGACTCCTGGCTTCCTGAGCTGAACTTTGCTCGGCTGAAGGGGTCACAACTCCTATGGGCGTGACCTCCTCAGCTCAGCAAAGGTGCCTCGAGGCACTCCACCTCGGTGATGAGGGGAAGCCTCACCCATTGACTCTGACCTGGGTGCTTCAGGTTTAAGCCCTGAAGCACCCAGGGCGAGTGTCAATCAGTGACACCTCGTCACAGAGTCGGGTGGGGTCAGAAGTCTCACGAAGGTCAGCCAATGAGGGAAGGCAGCAGTCCCAACCATCCTGGGACCTCCAAGCTAAAGGTAAGTGTGTGTGTGTGTGGTTTTTTTTTTAAATGAATGTTTGGTTTAAAATATCAGGGTTTCACACAGGGCCTCCCTTATCAAGTTTGGAAACCACAAACCTGCCAAGAGGTCTGGAATTGTATTGCGGCACCATTGGTTGCTTTGCGTATCGCGGCTAGGCAATGGACATGTCGACTCCAAGGAATGCTGCTCTCTGAGTGCAGCATAATAATAAAAACAAAGTTGATTTGTAGAGGATATCCCTCAATTTGATGTGCTATTAGGCTCCTGAATACGAGTGTCAGTATTCCGTCAATCTACAATGCCAATCCAATCCAATATCTTTATTTGGAGAATGTTGCCATTAATTATCATATAAAAACAAAGACAAATACATGCCTACAGAATTAAGATACGGTATAAGAGTAATAAAATCCATAGCATATCATGTGGATAAAATACATAAAAAAATTGTGAAGATAAGACAGTTTAAAAGAAGTTAGAACCGCATTTAAACAGTTAAGTAAATTCCTTAAAGGTGCATTGCAATGTTCCCATTAGAGTGCTCTTTGATTAATCCTCCACATCGCCATCAGACATCTTGTCACCATAGGAACAATAGATTGCCTGGTGTCAGACTGCATGATTTTTAGGGCTACTTTGAATTCCTTTACACTAAAACTAAGGCAAAGTGGGGTCAGCCATTTCATCCTAATACTATGATAGATTGGACAAAAAAATAAAACATGCTTGATGGTTTCTTGACATATGTTACAAAATGGGCAGTGACCTTTTGGATGGTTAGCTGGTTGGCCCCACCTAGAGGTGAACAATGCAAGAGGAAGGGTCCCATGTCTAAACTGAAGGTAGAGCTTTCTTTCATTACTAGGCTCTATGTCATCCATGAACTGCTCCAGTGCAGGATCAACTTTCCGAATAACGAAGGCCTGCTTCATGATGCCCAAATTGGGTCAACTGTGCAGGGAACCTTTTTTATGCAACCAGAATGCCCTCTTGATTTGCTATTTAGAAATTGAACATGCTGTTTCAGGAGCAGTCTACAGATGCTCAAGACCAGTGGTCATTAGTGTAGACCTCACATACTTGACCAACGGAAATCTTTCCGCCCCTGGCAGGCACAGTATTTCAGACAACCCCTATTGGTAGGGGCTCCACTCCTGTGTTGACCAAATCCTCTTCCAGAACAGCAGGAGAATACCTTGTTATGTCAGAAATGCTTTTGAGCCCCAAGCCCATCCGTAGCGGTAGCAACCTTGTCCTTGATGGGAGGCCAACCAATTGTCGCATGAAGCGATTCTCTATGGTAACCAAGGTAAATGTCACACTGTGCCACCAGAGCTCAGCTCCATACAAGGCAGATCACACCACCTGGTGATTATAAACCTGCAATTCCGGGGAAAAAGGCAGGAATGCGTTAGCCCTTTGCGTCTTCAGCAGCCCACCAGAAGTTTGATCTAATTTTAGACCATACCTTCTAATGTGAGGCTGTCATTTGAATGGTCAGTCAATATTTGTAGGAAAGTACCATCTTGCCTGGCATGTTACCCCCATTTTTCACTGTATATATGTTGTTTTAGTTGTATGTGTCACTGGGACCCTGGTAACCCAGGGCCCCAGTGCTCATAAGTGTGCCTGAATGTGTTACCTGTGTAGTGACTAACTGTCTCACTGAGGCTCTGCTAATCAGAACCTCAGTGGTTATGCTCTCTCATTTCTTTCCAAATTGTCACTGACAGGCTAGTGACCATTTTTACCAATTTACATTGGCTTACTGGAACACCCTTATAATTCCCTAGTATATGGTACTGAGGTACCCAGGGTATTGGGGTTCCAGGAGATCCCTATGGGCTGCAGCATTTCTTTTGCCACCCATAGGGAGCTCTGACAATTCTTACACAGGCCTGCCACTGCAGCCTGAGTGAAATAACGTCCACGTTATTTCACAGCCATTTTACACTGCACTTAAGTAACTTATAAGTCACCTATATGTCTAACCTTTACCTGGTAAAGGTTAGGTGCAAAGTTACTTAGTGTGAGGGCACCCTGGCACTAGCCAAGGTGCCCCCACATTGTTCAGAGCCAATTCACTGAACTCTGTGAGTGCGGGGACACCATTACACGCGTGCACTACATATAGGTCACTACCTATATGTAGCTTCACCATGGTAACTCCAAATATGGCCATGTAACATGTCTATGATCATGGAATTGCCCCCTCTATGCCATCCTGGCATCATTGGTACAATTCCATGATCCCAGTGGTCTGTAGCACAGACCCTGGTACTGCCAGACTGCCCTTCCTGGGGTTTCTCTGCAGCTGCTGCTGCTGCCAACCCCTCAGACAGGCAGCTGCCCTCCTGGGGTCCAGCCAGGCCTGGCCCAGGATGGCAGAACAAAGAACTTCCTCTGAGAGAGGGTGTGACACCCTCTCCCTTTGGAAAATGGTGTGAAGGCAGGGGAGGAGTAGCCTCCCCCAGCCTCTGGAAATGCTTTGTTGGGCACAGATGTGCCCAATTCTGCATAAGCCAGTCTACACCGGTTCAGGGACCCCTTAGCCCCTGCTCTGGCGCGAAACTGGACAAAGGAAAGGGGAGTGACCACTCCCCTGACCTGCACCTCCCCTGGGAGGTGTCCAGAGCTCCTCCAGTGTGCTCCAGACCTCTGCCATCTTGGAAACAGAGGTGCTGCTGGCACACTGGACTGCTCTGAGTGGCCAGTGCCACCAGGTGACGTCAGAGACTCCTTGTGATAGGCTCCTTCAGGTGTTAGTAGCCTTTCCTCTCTCCTAGGTAGCCAAACCCTCTTTTCTGGCTATTTAGGGTCTCTGTCTCTGGGGAAACTTTAGATAACGAATGCATGAGCTCAGCCGAGTTCCTCTGCATCTCCCTCTTCACCTTCTGATAAGGAATCAACCGCTGACCGCGCTGGAAGCCTGCAAACCTGCAACATAGTAGCAAAGACGACTACTGCAACTCTGTAACGCTGATCCTGCCGCCTTCTCGACTGTTTTCCTGCTTGTGCATGCTGTGGGGGTAGCCTGCCTCCTCTCTGCACCAGAAGCTCCGAAGAAATCTCCCGTGGGTCGACGGAATCTTCCCCCTGCAACCGCAGGCACCAAAAAGCTGCATCTCCGGTCCCTTGGGTCTCCTCTCAGCATGACGAGCGAGGTCCCTCGAATCCAGCGACACCGTCCAAGTGACCCCCACAGTCCAGTGACTCTTCAGCCCAAGTTTGGTGGAGGTAAGTCCTTGCCTCACCTCGCTGGGCTGCATTGCTGGGAACCGCGACTTTGCAAGCTTCTCCGGCCCCTGTGCACTTCCGGCGGAAATCCTGTGTGCACAGCCAAGCCTGGGTCCACGGCACTCTAACCTGCATTGCACGACTTTCTAAGTTGGTCTCCGGCGACGTGGGACTCCTTTGTGCAACTTCGGCGAGCACCGTTTCACGCATCCTCGTAGGGCCTGTTTCTGGCACTTCTCCGGGTGCTACCTGCTTCAGTGAGGGCTCTTTGTCTTGCTCGACGTCCCCTCTCTCTGCAGGTCCAATTTGCGACCTTCTGGTCCCTCCTGGGCCCCAGCAGCGTCCAAAAACGCCAAACGCACGATTTGCGTGTAGCAAGGCTTGTTGGCGTCCATCCGGCGGGAAAACACTTCTGCACGACTCTCCAAGGCGTGGGGGATCCATCCTTCAAAGGGGAAGTCTCTAGCCCTTGTCGTTCCTGCAGTATTCACAGTTCTTCAGCCTAGAAAGAGCTTCTTTGCACCAACCGCTGGCATTTCTTGGGCATCTGCCCATCTCCGAGCTGCTTGTGACTTTTGGACTTGGTCCCCTTGTTCCACAGGTACCTTCAGACAGGAATCCATCGTTGTTGCATTGCTGATTTGTGTTTTCCTTGCATTCTCCCTCTAACACGACTATTTTGTCCTTAGGGGAACTTTAGTGCACTTTGCACTCACTTTTCAGGGTCTTGGGGAGGGTTATTTTTCTAACTCTCACTATTTTCTAATAGTCCCAGCGACCCTCTACAAGGTCACATAGGTTTGGGGTCCATTCGTGGTTCGCATTCCACTTTTGGAGTATATGGTTTGTGTTGCCCCTATCCCTATGTTTCCCCATTGCATCCTATTGTAACTATACATTGTTTGCACTGTTTTCTAAGACTATACTGCATATTTTTGCTATTGTGTATATATATCTTGTGTATATTTCCTATCCTCTCACTGAGGGTACACTCTAAGATACTTTGGCATATTGTCATAAAAATAAAGTACCTTTATTTTTAGTATAACTGTGTATTGTGTTTTCTTATGATATTGTGCATATGACACTAAGTGGTACTGTAGTAGCTTCACACGTCTCCTAGTTCAGCCTGAGCTGCTTTGCTAAGCTACCATTATCTATCAGCCTAAGCTGCTAGACACCCTATACACTAATAAGGGATAACTGGGCCTGGTGCAAGGTGCAAGTACCCCTTGGTACTCACTACAAGCCAGTCCAACCTCCTACATTGGTTGTGCAGTGGTGGGATAAGTGCTTTGAGACTACTTACCACTCTTGTCATTGTACTTTTCATAAGAGAAAAATATACAAAACAAGGTCAGTGTATATACACATAGCCAAAAAGTTTTGCATTTCCTCTTTTCACTCTTTTCTAAGTGCTGAAAAGTACTTCTAAACTTTCAAAAAGTTCTTAAAAGTTTAAAAAGTTTTTTTCTGTCTTTCCAAAAAGTTCTGAAAACTTTTTTCTCTTTGTCTATCACTTTAACTCTCTCTAAAAATGTCTGGCACAGGCCAAAAAGTTGAACTGTCCAAACTTGCATATGATCACCTTAGCTGGAAAGGAGCAAGGAGTCTCTGCATAGAGAGAGGTTTGAGTGTAGGGAAGAATCCTTCCTTAGAACTGTTAATTAATATGCTTAGAGTACAGGATAAGGCCATAAGTGCCCAATCTGTAGAAAAAGTAGCTAATGGTTCTCAATCTGATCCAGGGACTCCCCCAGGAAAAGGTTCAGGAAAGAAACTTCTCAGCCTGCCCATTACTAGACAGTCTAGCATAGTTGGTACAGAGGTTGAATCACATCATACTGATGATGTGCTCTCACATTATGCTGGTAGCCAAGCTGTTAGGGTGCCCTCTGTAAGGGACAGGTCTCCTTCTGTTCATTCCCATCATACCTCTGTATCTAGAAATGTCCCTCCCACCCACCCTGATGACAGATTGTTAGAAAGGGAGCTCAATAGATTGAGAGTGGAGCAAACCAGACTGAAGCTCAAGAAGCAACAGCTGGATTTGGATAGACAGTCTTTAGAAATAGAGAGGGAAAGACAGAAGATGGGTTTAGATACCCATGGTGGCAGCAGCAGTATTCCCCATAGTCATCCTGCAAAAGAGCATGATTCCAGGAATCTGCATAAGATAGTTCCCCCTTACTAGGAGGGGGATGACATTAACAAGTGGTTTGCTGCACTTGAGAGGGCCTGTGCTGTACAGGATGTCCCTCAAAAGCAGTGGGCTGCTATCCTATGGCTATCATTTACTGGAAAAGGTAGGGATAGGCTCCTTACTGTAAAAGAAAATGATGCTAACAATTTCCAAGTTCTTAAGAATGCACTCCTGGATGGTTATGGCTTAACCACTGAACAGTACAGGATAAAGTTCAGAGATACCAAAAAGGAGTCTTCACAAGACTGGGTTGATTTCATTGACCAGGCAGTGAAGGCCTTGGAGGGGTGGTTACATGGCAGTAAAGTTACTGATTATGACAGCCTGTATAACTTGATCCTGAGAGAGCATATTCTTAATAATTGTGTGTCTGATTTGTTGCACCAGTACTTGGTGGACTCTGATCTGACCTCTCCCCAAGAATTGGGAAAGAAGGCAGACAAATGGGTCAGAACAAGAGTGAACAGAAAAGTTCATACAGGGGGTGACAAAGATGGCAACAAAAAGAAGGATGGTAAGTCTTCTGACAAGGGTGGGGACAAATCTAAAAATGAGTCTTCATCAGGCCCACAAAAACACTCTGGTGGGGGTGGTGGGCCCAAATCCTCCTTTAATCAGAACAAGGAAAAGAAACCATGGTGCTATTTATGTAAGATAAAAGGCCATTGGACAACAGATCCCAGTTGTCCAAAGAAAGGCACCACAGCTCCTACCACTACAACCCCTACTGCTACACCTAGTGTCCCTACTAATAGCAGTGGTGGTGGGAGCAAACCTACTAATAGCCAATCCAAGGGAGTAGCTGGGCTCACTTTTGGTAATTTAGTTGGGGTTGGTCTGATTAGGGAGACCACAGAGGCTACTTTAGTCTCTGAAGGGGCTATTGACTTAGCCACTTTGGTTGCTTGCCCCCATAACTTGGAGAAGTACAAGCAACTAACCCTAATAAATGGTGTTGAGGTCCAGGCCTACAGGGACACAGGTGCCAGTGTCACAATGGTGATTGAGAAACTGGTGCACCCTGAACAACACATACTTGGACACCAGTACCAAGTAACCGATGCTCACAACATAACACAAAGCCACCCCATGGCTGTTGTAAATCTCAACTGGGGGGGGGTATCTGGTCCAAAGAAAGTTGTGGTAGCTTCAGATTTACCTGTAGACTGTCTATTAGGGAACGATTTGGAGACATCAGCTTGGTCAGATGTGGAGTTGGAGGCCCATGCAGCAATGCTGGGCATCCCAGGGCATATTTTTGCTTTGACAAGGGCTCAGGCCAAAAAGCAAAAAGGACAGGGAAGCTTGGATCCTGGAAGAATGGACCAAGTGCTCCCTAAAGCTAGGGCTAGTAGAAGCAAACCACTTCCTACTATCCCTCCCTCTACAGTGGATTCTACTTCTGAGGAAGAAGAATTCCCTCCCTGTGCAGAACCTACACCAGAGGAGCTGGAAGCAGACACTGCTGAGCTTTTGGGTGAAGGGGGGCCTGCCAGAGAGGAGCTGAGTGTGGCACAGCAAACCTGTCCCACATTAGAGGGTCTCAGACAGCAAGCTGTCAAACAGGCTAATGGGGATGTCAGTGACTCACACAGAGTTTACTGGGAGGACAACCTCTTGTACACTGAGCATAGGGATCCTAAACCTGGAGCTGCCAGGAGATTAGTGATCCCTCAGGAGTACAGAAAGTTCCTCCTAACACTGGCACATGACATTCCCTTAGCTGGGCACCTGGGTCAAATGAAAACTTGGGACAGATTGGTACCACTGTTTCATTGGCCTAGGATGTCTGAGGACACAAAAGAATTTTGTAAGTCCTGTGAAACCTGTCAAGCCAGTGGCAAGACAGGTGGCACTCCAAAGGCACCCCTTATCCCACTGCCTGTGGTTGGGGTTCCCTTTGAAAGGGTAGGGGTTGACATAGTTGGCCCCCTTGACCCTCCTACTGCTTCAGGCAATAGGTTTATCTTGGTGGTAGTGGACCATGCCACAAGATATCCTGAAGCTATTCCTTTAAGGACCACTACAGCTCCTGCAGTGGCAAAGGCCCTCCTGGGAATATTTTCCAGGGTGGGCTTCCCAAAGGAAGTAGTATCAGACAGGGGAAGCAATTTCATGTCTGCATACTTAAAGGCCATGTGGAAGGAGTGTGGTGTAACTTACAAGTTCACAACACCCTATCATCCACAAACAAATGGACTGGTGGAGAGATTTAATAAAACTCTCAAAGGCATGATTATGGGACTCCCTGAAAAACTCCGCAGGAGATGGGATATCCTTCTACCATGCCTCCTTTTTGCCTACAGGGAGGTACCCCAGAAAGGAGTGGGCTTCAGCCCCTTTGAACTTCTTTTTGGACACCCTGTTAGGGGTCCACTCACACTTGTAAAGGAGGGTTGGGAACAACCTTTAAAAGCTCCTAAGCAGGATATTGTGGATTATGTACTTGGCCTCAGATCAAGGATGGCTGAGTACATGAAAAAGGCCAGTAAAAACCTTCAGGCCAGCCAAGAGCTCCAGAAGCAATGGCATGATCAGAAGGCTGTTTTGGTTCAGTACCAACCAGGGCAGAAAGTGTGGGTCTTGGAGCCTGTGGCCCCAAGAGCACTCCAAGATAAATGGAGTGGACCCCACACAATTGTTGAAAAGAAGGGTGAAGTCACCTACTTGGTTGACTTAGGCACTGCCAGGAGTCCCCTTAGGGTGCTCCATGTCAACCGCCTGAAACCCTACTATGACAGGGCTGATCTCACCCTGCTCATGGCAACAGATGAGGGACAGGAAGAAGACAGTGATCCTCTACCTGATCTCTTCTCTTCCACAGAACAAGATGCTCTTGTGGAAGGTGTAGTTTTGGCTGATTGTCTTACTGCTGAGCAGAAAGATAATTGCATAAATCTCCTAGGACAATTTTCAGAACTCTTCTCCATTGTGCCAGGCACCACTTCTTGGTGTGAGCACACTATAGATACTGGAGACAGTTTACCTGTCAAAAGTAAGATCTATAGGCAGCCTGACCATGTCAGGGACTGCATAAAGCAAGAAGTTCAGAAGATGTTGGAACTAGGAGTGGTTGAGCACTCTGACAGTCCATGGGCTTCTCCTGTGGTACTGGTACCAAAACCCAATTCTAAAGATGGAAAGAAGGAAATGAGGTTTTGTGTAGACTATAGAGGTCTCAACTTGGTAACCAAAACTGATGCTCACCCTATACCCAGGGCAGATGAGCTAATAGATACACTGGCATCTGCCAAGTATCTAAGCACTTTTGATTTGACTGCAGGGTATTGGCAGATCAAAATGTCAGAAGATGCTAAACCTAAGACTGCATTTTCTACCATTGGAGGACATTACCAGTTTACTGTAATGCCTTTTGGTTTGAAAAATGCACCTGCCACTTTTCAGAGGTTGGTGAACACAGTTCTGCAAGGGCTGGAAGCTTTCAGTGCAGCATATTTGGATGATATAGCTGTCTCTAGCTCCAGCTGGGATGATCACCTGGTCCACCTATGGAAAGTTTTGGAGGCCCTGCAAAAGGCAGGCCTCACTATCAAGGCTTCAAAGTGCCAGATAGGGCAGGGTAAGGTGGTTTATCTGGGACACCTTGTTGGTGGGGAACAGATTGCACCACTTCAGGGGAAAATCCAAACTATTATTAATTGGGTTCCCCCTACCACTCAGACTCAGGTGAGAGCCTTCCTAGGCCTCACTGGGTATTACAGGAGGTTCATTAAGAACTATGGCTCCATTGCAGCCCCTCTTAATGACCTCACATCCAAGAATATGCCTAAAAAGGTATTATGGACAGCAAACTGTCAGAAAGCTTTTGAGGAGCTGAAGCAGGCCATGTGCTCTGCACCTGTCCTGAAAAGCCCTTGTTACTCTAAAAAATTCTATGTCCAGACTGATGCATCTGAATTAGGAGTAGGGGCAGTCCTATCACAACTTAATTCTGAGGGCCAGGATCAACCTGTTGCTTTTATTAGTAGAAGGTTGACCCCTAGAGAAAAGCGTTGGTCTGCCATTGAGAGGGAGGCCTTTGCTGTGGTCTGGGCTCTGAAGAAGTTGAGGCCATACCTGTTTGGCACTCACTTCATTGTTCAGACAGACCACAAACCTCTACTTTGGCTAAAACAAATGAAAGGTGAAAATCCTAAATTGTTGAGGTGGTCCATATCCCTACAGGGAATGGACTATACAGTGGAACATAGACCTGGGAGTAGCCACTCCAATGCAGATGGACTCTCCAGATATTTCCACTTAGACAATGAAGACTCATCAGGTAATGGCTAGTCTTATTGTCCTTCGTTTGGGGGGGGGTTGTGTAGGAAAGTACCATCTTGCCTGGCATGTTACCCCCATTTTTCACTGTATATATGTTGTTTTAGTTGTATGTGTCACTGGGACCCTGGTAACCCAGGGCCCCAGTGCTCATAAGTGTGCCTGAATGTGTTACCTGTGTAGTGACTAACTGTCTCACTGAGGCTCTGCTAATCAGAACCTCAGTGGTTATGCTCTCTCATTTCTTTCCAAATTGTCACTGACAGGCTAGTGACCATTTTTACCAATTTACATTGGCTTACTGGAACACCCTTATAATTCCCTAGTATATGGTACTGAGGTACCCAGGGTATTGGGGTTCCAGGAGATCCCTATGGGCTGCAGCATTTCTTTTGCCACCCATAGGGAGCTCTGACAATTCTTACACAGGCCTGCCACTGCAGCCTGAGTGAAATAACGTCCACGTTATTTCACAGCCATTTTACACTGCACTTAAGTAACTTATAAGTCACCTATATGTCTAACCTTTACCTGGTAAAGGTTAGGTGCAAAGTTACTTAGTGTGAGGGCACCCTGGCACTAGCCAAGGTGCCCCCACATTGTTCAGAGCCAATTCACTGAACTCTGTGAGTGCGGGGACACCATTACACGCGTGCACTACATATAGGTCACTACCTATATGTAGCTTCACCATGGTAACTCCAAATATGGCCATGTAACATGTCTATGATCATGGAATTGCCCCCTCTATGCCATCCTGGCATCATTGGTACAATTCCATGATCCCAGTGGTCTGTAGCACAGACCCTGGTACTGCCAGACTGCCCTTCCTGGGGTTTCTCTGCAGCTGCTGCTGCTGCCAACCCCTCAGACAGGCAGCTGCCCTCCTGGGGTCCAGCCAGGCCTGGCCCAGGATGGCAGAACAAAGAACTTCCTCTGAGAGAGGGTGTGACACCCTCTCCCTTTGGAAAATGGTGTGAAGGCAGGGGAGGAGTAGCCTCCCCCAGCCTCTGGAAATGCTTTGTTGGGCACAGATGTGCCCAATTCTGCATAAGCCAGTCTACACCGGTTCAGGGACCCCTTAGCCCCTGCTCTGGCGCGAAACTGGACAAAGGAAAGGGGAGTGACCACTCCCCTGACCTGCACCTCCCCTGGGAGGTGTCCAGAGCTCCTCCAGTGTGCTCCAGACCTCTGCCATCTTGGAAACAGAGGTGCTGCTGGCACACTGGACTGCTCTGAGTGGCCAGTGCCACCAGGTGACGTCAGAGACTCCTTGTGATAGGCTCCTTCAGGTGTTAGTAGCCTTTCCTCTCTCCTAGGGAGCCAAACCCTCTTTTCTGGCTATTTAGGGTCTCTGTCTCTGGGGAAACTTTAGATAACGAATGCATGAGCTCAGCCGAGTTCCTCTGCATCTCCCTCTTCACCTTCTGATAAGGAATCAACCGCTGACCGCGCTGGAAGCCTGCAAACCTGCAACATAGTAGCAAAGACGACTACTGCAACTCTGTAACGCTGATCCTGCCGCCTTCTCGACTGTTTTCCTGCTTGTGCATGCTGTGGGGGTAGCCTGCCTCCTCTCTGCACCAGAAGCTCCGAAGAAATCTCCCGTGGGTCGACGGAATCTTCCCCCTGCAACCGCAGGCACCAAAAAGCTGCATCTCCGGTCCCTTGGGTCTCCTCTCAGCACGACGAGCGAGGTCCCTCGAATCCAGCGACACCGTCCAAGTGACCCCCACAGTCCAGTGACTCTTCAGCCCAAGTTTGGTGGAGGTAAGTCCTTGCCTCACCTCGCTGGGCTGCATTGCTGGGAACCGCGACTTTGCAACTTCTCCGGCCCCTGTGCACTTCCGGCGGAAATCCTGTGTGCACAGCCAAGCCTGGGTCCACGGCACTCTAACCTGCATTGCACGACTTTCTAAGTTGGTCTCCGGCGACGTGGGACTCCTTTGTGCAACTTCGGCGAGCACCGTTTCACGCATCCTCGTAGGGCCTGTTTCTGGCACTTCTCCGGGTGCTACCTGCTTCAGTGAGGGCTCTTTGTCTTGCTCGACGTCCCCTCTCTCTGCAGGTCCAATTTGTGACCTTCTGGTCCCTCCTGGGCCCCAGCAGCGTCCAAAAACGCCAAACGCACGATTTGCGTGTAGCAAGGCTTGTTGGCGTCCATCCGGCGGGAAAACACTTCTGCACGACTCTCCAAGGCGTGGGGGATCCATCCTCCAAAGGGGAAGTCTCTAGCCCTTGTCGTTCCTGCAGTATTCACAGTTCTTCAGCCTAGAAAGAGCTTCTTTGCACCAACCGCTGGCATTTCTTGGGCATCTGCCCATCTCCGAGCTGCTTGTGACTTTTGGACTTGGTCCCCTTGTTCCACAGGTACCTTCAGACAGGAATCCATCGTTGTTGCATTGCTGATTTGTGTTTTCCTTGCATTCTCCCTCTAACACGACTATTTTGTCCTTAGGGGAACTTTAGTGCACTTTGCACTCACTTTTCAGGGTCTTGGGGAGGGTTATTTTTCTAACTCTCACTATTTTCTAATAGTCCCAGCGACCCTCTACAAGGTCACATAGGTTTGGGGTCCATTCGTGGTTCGCATTCCACTTTTGGAGTATATGGTTTGTGTTGCCCCTATCCCTATGTTTCCCCATTGCATCCTATTGTAACTATACATTGTTTGCACTGTTTTCTAAGACTATACTGCATATTTTTGCTATTGTGTATATATATCTTGTGTATATTTCCTATCCTCTCACTGAGGGTACACTCTAAGATACTTTGGCATATTGTCATAAAAATAAAGTACCTTTATTTTTAGTATAACTGTGTATTGTGTTTTCTTATGATATTGTGCATATGACACTAAGTGGTACTGTAGTAGCTTCACACGTCTCCTAGTTCAGCCTGAGCTGCTTTGCTAAGCTACCATTATCTATCAGCCTAAGCTGCTAGACACCCTATACACTAATAAGGGATAACTGGGCCTGGTGCAAGGTGCAAGTACCCCTTGGTACTCACTACAAGCCAGTCCAGCCTCCTACAATATTACACCCAGATATTTGAAGGTTTGGACACGCTCCAGGGGGCATTCCCTCGGTTTCACATTTGGATGAGTAGAGTGACAGGAGTTAAAGACCATTTACTTAGTCTTTGTGAGATTAATGTCTAAGCCTTTCACTCTACACAATTTATTGAACCTATCAAGGATTTTTTGTTATCTACATACCTCACTAGGTCATTTATAAACAAGGAGAATAATGTAGGAGCCAAGACTCACCCCTGCCTGATTCCCCTATTGACTGGGAAGCAGTTAGTCGGCTCCCCCTTCTGCCCATATCTTACTTGAGTATAGTTGTTCTCATGCCGGCTTGTGATCATATTCAGCAGATGGTGCCAAACCCCTATATCTGCCAGAGTGTACCACAACTTCAAACGGGGGACAAGGTAATAAGCAAACCTAAGGTCCACAAACACCACATTTAAGTGACCACCCCACAACTGTACAGTCTTCCAGAACAATAGATATAGGCGGGATCCAGCATGCTAGTGCACTCTCTGAAGCCTTCCTTTAGTGGGGTGAGTATATCAGCAGTGGTCATCCAGTCTTGAAGTTTGCTGACGGTGACCCGAGAGAAGACTTTCTGGGCATTTGTCTATTAGAATTCTTGGTGTGAAGTTAGTAGAGAGTTCTCTGGACCCCTTTTTGTGGATAGGAACGATCTTGGCTCTGGCCTAAGTTGCTAGAATTGGGGCTACTTTCAGAATGGCATTAAAGAGGGTAGTTAAATAAGGAGTCCATACTTCAACCTCATCCAAATACAGAGCCTGCACAAATTTATTAATGGCCTGACTTACTTCTTCAAGAGCAAAATTTATATTGTCTTGTGGGCCACTAACCAGAGCTGGTGATCTATTAGTTGGTTGGGAATCATTGTGACTAGCTAGAGTGTCATGGCTTTTGGCTAGATCATGAGAGTTGGAGTGCTCCCCGGTAGAATACAGATTAGTGAAATGTGCAACCATATCTGACATTGTGATGTGATTTTCCACAGGGTTAAACCCATCACAAGAACCAGTTGAGATATTCCAGGAGGCCTGTGAGTCTTTTCTCTTAGCTAGTGTGTGGAGGCCTTCCCATTTCCTGATTTCCCACTCTCTCTTGACCACCTGTATGCAACTTTTTAGGTCCTTCTGGCTGCTTGAATTGTTAGTCTGTCACCTGATTTAACTGCTCTTGTTAACACCTTCCGAGTCTGACTAAAACCTGCATTATACCATATTGGAGCTCTAGGCCTCCTAGCTGAATGGCTAGCCTCTACATAAAAATTGCGTTTTAGATTTGAGAACAATTGAGCGCAGATGAGACTAAAGTTGGTCAAAGTTGCACTCTGTTCTATAGGTATAATGACATCTGATCCCCAATCCCCTCGAAAACTGCTTTTTAAATTTCATTGACTGTGATAAAGCACTCCATTTTATCGCATAATTATTTGAGGCCACAATTAGCCTTCTTTCAAAAGGCTCACTGGCATCTGACTGTGCAATTGCAACAAAGCTCCTTAGTTTGAGGACAAAGGAATTATAGTCACTGTCCTAACCGGGTACAGCGTCCATATCAATTAACTTTGGCCAAAGCCAGAGGTCAAGTAGAAAGTAATCAACTAGTCTTATGGACTGTGGTCTATTAAATGTGTGATTGCCTTCTTTGCCTGACCTCAACCTATCGTTACACATCCTAACACTGCCATTCAGTGGTAAGGAGTTACATTGGAGGGCCAGGTGGGTCATTTTTTTTATTGGGGGGATAGCTATCATAGGGATTTGCCAAAAATTGTGTTCCTCCCTTAAATAATATTCTGCATAAGCATTTAGATGCTCAAATTGACAATTGAGGTCTTCCCCTACATTCTTGGCAGCCTCACCTGAGAGACCAGTGAGATGGGCCTCTAACATTTGGATTACTCTAGACTCAGGTTTGCTAGTAGTTGGTCTAAATAAACATTATAGATATAGCATGGAGCTGTTCCTGGAGGGGTTAAAGAAATACCCAACAAATCCGGGGAAACAAAGCAATTACCTTAATGTTGCACACAAGAGTAGTTTTGGCCCAAATTGTTAAGCCTTCTGCTGGCCTCCCCCTACCCAGAGAAACTGCCTCCTTGCTGTATGTTGCAAACCCTGAGCAGTGTATTGGGGCAGTTCATAAAGTTTCCTGAAATATGCATACATCGTAGGTGGCGATAAATGCACACCTCTCAGGGCAGGACAGTGTGGATGCCAGGCCAGCCGCGTTCCAGGATAACAACCTGGTGCTTGTATCCGTGCATGCTGCCCCCTCACCTACACCTGCATAATGGACCACATCAAACGTTGGCACAATGGCCTACTTTGTGCTCACATCATCCCGGGCAACGGCATGAGAGAAAGGTGACCCTCCCCCCGCATGCGGGACACTGTCACATTTGTCAGCATGGCATACAGCAGGCGCGGATCCATCCAAGCCATCAACCTTTTGCGGACCAGTATTCTGTCAATCGACAATGGAAATTTGATCAACCTCTGAATGATGAAATTCTGTGCCAGCTCAGTGTGAACATATAACCTACAGACCGAAAGCTTTAATACTGGGCAATAGTTACAAGTTTTATTATATTACATTGTTCAGTGTGAACATACAACCTGAAGGCAGACATCTTGAATACTGTGTGGTGGTGTTAAGTTTTTTAAAATATTTTTCTACATTTAACAGCGTTGATTCACAAAGGTAAACTTACAATTTTCTGTAAGTTTACTACTTTTAGGTATTCATAAACTACCTGATGAATTTTATGACTCCACACTTCCTATACTTATGTGTGGAGTTCTCTGCCCTGACTGCGGAGTCTCCAGGTGCAGACAACTCCTCACACATAAGTATAGGGAGTGCAGAATTGTAAAACTGTACGTAGTTTGTGAATACTTCAAAGTAGCTTACAGAAAAGTTTAAGTTTACCTTTGTGAATAGCACCCTACATTTGTAAGTACTCATGTGACTCTGTATAGGCTTTCACTGAGCTCCACAGTTGCCAGCTAAGCTCATCTAGACACTCCACTGAGCTCACAAAGGCATCTAAATCAGCTTTCTCAGGCGCCAGCTGAGTTCATGCAGGTAACTAAATCAGCTCTTTCAGATGCCAGTTGAGGTCATTCTAGCATTCCACTGAGCTCATTTGGGCAACTAACTGTGTAAATGTAGGAACTCAAATAAGATTCTGCAGACACCAAGTGGACTACCTGCAGAAGGCAACAACAGCTACTGCATTGAGAACACTGACCTACCATAGTCACACAACAAACATTCTGCTCCCATTAGTGACATATTAGTGAGCATTCTTGAAGACAAACAGGTCCTCCTGATACATTGGTGCCTCAATACTGACATAGGGGGTCATTACAACATTGGCGGTAAAAGCCGCTTACCGCCGTGCAGAAGACCGCCAACACACCGCTGCGGCAGCGGAATTCCACCACGGTCATTATGACCCACTGCTCGGAATCCGCCAAAATTCAGACACCCACAGAAGTCCGCCACACCAAATGTCAGTGATAAACTGGTGAAAATAAAACCTCCACCGTCACGCCAACAGAAATACGTCCACACTATCACGACACACGAATCCACGCGGCGGTCTTTCAACCGCGGTATTCCATTGGCGGTACACACCGCCGTGCTCAAAATACACACACATTTACAAAACACAACCACATTGGACAATTTGAAATACACACACCTGATACACATACACACACCACTCCCACACACCCAATACAATATAAAACACACACCCACATCACCTACAAACCCCTACGACAAAATTACAGAGAGAAGGCCAGAGAGAGACACTACAAACAACTACCAAGCATCCACAGACACACAATACCATCACCCACATTACTTCCACGCATCTCACACAACACACCACCACATATCACCCCACTTATCACTACACACACCACCCCACACACATCACCCACACCACCCCATGGCACGGCAAAGACACCCCAGGTTCTCTGAGGAGGAGCTCAGGGTCATGGTGGAGGAAATCGTCCGGGTAGAGCCACAGCTATTCGGATCACAGGTGCAGCACACCTCCATAGCTAGGAAGATGGAGCTATGGTGAAGAATAGTGGACAGGGTCAACACAGTGGGACAGCACCCAAGAAATAGGGATGACATCAGGAAGAGGTGGAACGACCTATGGGGGAAGGTGCGTTCCGTCGTCTCAAGACACCACCTTGCGGTTCAGCGGACAGGCGGTGGACCCCCACCTCCTCCCCCACAACTAACAACATGGGAGGAGCAGGTCTTGGCGATTCTGCATCCTGAGGGCCTTGCAGGAGTAGATGGAGGAATGGACTCTGGTAAGTCAAAGCTTTAACTACTTCATCCCCCACCCTACTTGCATGCTATCACATACCCCCACCCTCACCCCCACCCCCATCACTCCAACTCCTCACAAATGTCCCAACATCACAAACCACACATGCTAACACCAAGCCCTGCATGCAACAACAAAGCATGGACACCCATCACCAAAGCATGGCCACTGCACATACCCATACACCCCCCTAAACCACCATCACACAAGGACCCACACAGGAATGCAAGCACTGGGGTACACGGTCACCCACCCATTGCAAACCATGGCACACACAGATGTAACAAACATCCTTTTATACCCCTGCAGGACCCCTAGCCAAGCACCGGACAGGAGGGTCCACACATGTCCATACCACCAACAGAAGAGGCCAACAGTGATGACAGCACCTCTGTCCAACTGGATCTAGATGACCAGCCCGGCCCATCGGGGACCTCTGGACAGTCGGTTCACCTGACACAGTCACAGGCCACCACAGAGCTTCCCCCCTCTGGAAACACCAGCACAGCACCCACCCAGCGGGCCCATACCTCTGTCCCCAGGACACGTCAATCAGCAGTGTGTCCACCACTACAGGGAATCCAGGCTAACCCGCCACCCCAACAACAACAGGGACCTGGGGCAGTGGCAGTGGGCACACGGTCCAGGGGACGGAGGCCCAGGAACACAGGGGAACTGGGAGGGCTGCTGTGCGACAGGGGGAGGACAGGCCAAGGGAACCCGCTCTCCATGAGGCCCTCTCCAACATCATGGGAGCATACCACCATTCCCAGGAGACGATGGCAACGGTACTGGCCAAGTTTCAGGAGACCCAGCGGCTGTAGGAGGAACAGTATTTGGGCTTCAGGGAGGAACTCAGATCCATCAATTCCACCCTGGGCACCATCGTAGGGGTGCTGAAGGAAGTCCTCAACACCAGGAGGGACACTGTGGCACAACAAGGGACCCCTAACACTAGCCTGGACGATGAACTGCCCACCACCTCCGCTGGTGCTAGTGGACAGGAGGCACCGCCACAGGACCGCCACACCGGCACCCCACCCCCTGCAGAGGGAGAACCACCTCTCAAAAGGGTCCCTGAGATCCAGGACAAAGACAGAGAACGATGCCAAGACCCCCGCCAAGAAATGAGACCACCCTGCTTGTCATCCTTCTGTCCCACTTTGTCACCCTGTCCATCCTCAAACTGCCCCAGCTCCACTTCCTATGCCCATTTGGGCAATGCACCTGTGAGACAGTTAGACTGGACTCTGCCATGGACATTCCTCCACCATCACCCCTCACCATTTTACAACCCCCTCCAATATTGAGCACTTAAATAAAAACCCTTGAAGCACAAAACAATCTGGAGTCAGTCTGTGATTTCGAAATAGTGTATTATCAATTACAGCGTCAAAATGCTGTTTCAAATGTAATGTCAACATACCTATGTCACACAGCTCTAGTCCATGAGGAAACAAAGCAGATGTCACACAGTGCGACCCACATCTGTGAAATCGTAAGGGAAAGTGACAACTCAGTGACCATACACTGGGTGAAAACGACAGACAGTAGAGAGGTAGTAGTGTTAAAGTACATGTAGTAAGCTGGTTTGTATTCTTACCTGTGTCTCACTGGAAATATTGCAGGATCACTGAGTTCCTGTTGTCGATGTCCTCTTCTTCTGCTTCCTCGTCTTCACTGTCCATAGGCTCCACAGCTGCAACAACACCGCCATCTGGACCATCCTCCTGCAGAAAAGGCACCTGTCATCGCAAAGCTAAGTTGTGAAGCATACAGCAGGCCACGATGATCTGGCACACCTTCTTTGGTGAGTAGAATAGGGATCCACCTGTCCTATGGAGGCACCTGAACCTGGCCTTCAGGAGGCCAAAGGTCCGCTCTATAATCCGCTGAGTTTGCCCATGGGCTTCATTGTAGCGTTCCTCTGCCTTTGTCCTGGGATTTCTCACTGGGGTCAGTAGCCATGACAGGTTTGGGTAACCAGTCACCTGCAAATGGCGAGGGCCAACTGTTAGGCACACACTAACCTGTGGGGATATCCCCAGACCCAGACAACCATTCCCACTGACTTGCTTCCAGGTGCCCACCTAATAGCAACACACAATGCCTCTGGAGTTGACCCATCACATAAGGGATGCTGCTATTCCGCAGAATGTAAGCATCATGCACTGAGCCAGGGAATTTGGCATGAACATGGGAGATGTACTGGTCTGCCAAACACACCATCTGCACATTCATGGAATGATAACTCTTCCGGTTTCTGTACACCTGTTCACTCCTGCGGGGGTACCAAAGCCACATGTGTCCCATCAATGGCACCTATGATGTTGGGGATATGTCCCAGGGCATAGAAGTCACCTTTCACTGTAGGCAAATTCTCCACCTGAGGGAAAACGATGTAGCTCTGCATGTGTTTCAGCAGGGTAGACAACACTCTGGACAACACGTTGGAAAACATAGGCTGGGACATCCCTGATGCTATGGCCACTCTTGTGTGAAATTACCCACTTGCAAGGAAATGGAGTACTGACAGCACCTGCACTTGAGGGGGGATTCCTGTGGGATGGCGGATAGCTGACATCAGGTCTGGCTTCAGCTGGGCACACAGTTCCAGGATTGTGGCACGATCAAGCCTGTAGGTGATGATCACATGTCTTTCCTCCATTGTCGACAGGTCCACCAGCGGTCTGTACACCGGAGGATGCCGCCATCTCCTCACATGTCCCAGCGGACGGAGCCTATGAAGGACAATAGCGAGCACAGAGTCAACCAACTCAGAGGTACCTACACACAGCTTACACAGAACACGAATCGTAATCCGAAATTTGGCCTCTATGAGTGTTGAGGCAAGGCCTAGGTATGTGTGACACAGTTAAAAATGAAGCCATGTGGGCCCCTGAAATGGCGGCTGCCTGACCTGTAAAGTGGGACAGGGGGATATGAGGTAACTGCGCTGGCGTTGTACACCACCGCGGTAGGCGGTCGAAGACCGCGGCGCAATTCTGCATTGGTTAACAGTGGACCCTATGGGTCCCAGGAGCAAATGACCATGTACGCCGGCAGTGACGGTACGCACGGCCGCGGACGTGACCGCCATTTTCTATCTGTTCAATCACTCGATACCTGATCTTCGACAGGAAAGGACCTACACTGCAAGTGCTGCTGTGATCTCGGTCTGGAAGAGACAATGGCTCGTGCGTCTGGGGTAGGGGCCCCTGCCTTCTCGTTGGAGGAGTTGGAGAAACTCGTGGATGGGGTCCTCCCCCAGTACACGCTACTCTACGGTCCTCCAGACAAACAGGTAAGTACACTGGGAGCATGCTGTATGGGCTATGCCTGTGTGGAGTGGGGTGGATGAAAGATGGGGGGGAGATTGAGGTGTGCATGAAACGACGGTGAGTGCATGTGCCACATGGCAAGGGTAGGGATGGGGGCCAATGACTGTGACGGTGCAGTTGGTAATAACTTTATTTTCCCCCCGTACAATTCATGTAGATAAGCGCCCACCAGAAAAAGGATATTTGGGGTGCCATCGCCAAGGACGTCCGGACCATGGGGGTCTACTACAGACGGAGCACCCACTGCCGTAAGAGATGGGAGGACATTCGCCGCTGGAGCAAGAAGACAGCGGAGGCCCAGCTGGGGATAGCCTCCCAACGTGGGAGGGGTGCCCATCGCACCATGACCCCTCTGACGTTCAGGATCCTGGCGGTGGCATACCCAGAGTTGGATGGGCGCTTGAGGGCATCACAGCAGCCACAAGGGGGTGAGTACACTCTCATTCTGCTGATTTTGCGCGCAGTGGGGGTGTCTGGGTGGGGAAGGTGGGCTGTGGGATTCCCTAGGCCAGGGCGGGTGTGCTAGTTAGGTCCCTTTGTTATGGCAGACCCTGTGACACCCCACCCCACCTGTGTACAGTGCCAAGTACACCTAGTCAGGCTCCTGTGTCATCCATGTGTGCAGATGTCGCTCATAGCCTTGTAGGCCATGTCCCAGGGATTGAACAGTGGAGCCCAAGTGCGTGGCATAGTGCAGGGGGCTTCTGTGTTTGTCATGTCCACCAACGGTCACGGTAATGCATGCACTCAACATGTCTTTCTTCTGTCGTCCCCCCCTTTTGGTGGTCTCCCTGTTCTTGTGTGCATTAGCATCAGGCGGAGGAGCAGTGGCACCGGAGCAGGAGGGAGCTGCATCCCACATGGCCCTGGAGGGCGACACAACAGACTCGGAGTTCACCAGTGGGACGGAGGGCAAGGGGAGCTCCATGGCGGGGACAGGAGCTGACACCAGTGATACAGACTCGTCCTCTGATGGGAGCTCCCTTGTAGTGGTGGCAACATCTGTGCCCCCCGCATCTACAGGTACAGCCGCCACCCCCCCTACCAGCACCGCCCTCCCAGCAGCCCCTCAGCCTTTGCCCCATGCCCGCTCACCCAGGAGGGTGGGCATCACCTTCGCCCCAGGCACCTCAGGCCCTGCCCCAGTTACCCCTGCTGCCCTCAGTGAGGAGGCCATTGACCTCCTCAGGACCCTGTTGGGCAGTCTACCATTTTGAATGCCATCCAGGGTGTAGAAAGGCAGTTGCAACAAACAAATGCATTCCTGGAGGGCATTCATTCTGGTCAGGTGGCCCTTCAGCAAACTTTTCAGACTCTGGCCTCAGCACTGGTGGCAGCCATTGTCCCTGTCTCTAGCCTCCCCCCTCCAACTTCCTCCACGCAGACCCAATCCCCTCTACCTCAGCCTATCCCAAGCACACCTTCAGACCAGCATGCACACACGTCAACACACAAGGGAAGCTCAGGCAAACATAAGCACAACACATTCCACAGGCACTCATGCAAGCATCACACACATGCAGACACACCAACATCCACTGCCTCCATTGTGTCCCCCTCCTCCTCGTCTCCCTCCTCCCTCCCAGTCTCGTCTCCACTCACACCTGCATGCACTACATCTACAGCCACTACTTCCATCACCAGCACACACACCACTACACCCCGCTCACGTGCGGTCACCACCCCCACTGCCATTCACACGTCCCCTGTGTCCTCTCCCAGTGTGTCTGTGACGCCTCCTCCCAAGATACACAAATGCAGGCACACACCCACCCAACAGCCATCCACCTCACGACAGCCTCCAGCTCATGCACCTTCACCCAAAGTCACCAAACGAACACCTCCTACAACCACAACCTCTTCCTCCACTCCCAAACCCCCTCCAGCTACCTGTCCCAGTTTTCCCAAGAAACTTTTCCTGTCAAACCTTGACCTCTTTCCCTCACCTCCCCCACTCCGTCCGTCTCCTAGGGCCCGACTCTCCAGGTCCCAACCTAGCACCTCAGCCACAACATCTCCGGGACCAGTGGTGCCTGTAGTCACCGGAATCTTGAGTGCATCGGCCACCAGGGCAGCCAGTGTGGCACGGAGCCACAGCACGGACAGTCCCCCACCTGTCAAGCATCAAAAGTTGGCCAGTGCCCGGCGGGAGAGGGGGAAGACTCCAGCCACCAAAGCCGCTCCCAGGGGTACAGGTGGGAGTGTGGAGTCAGCTGCGACACCTTCCAAGGTGGGGAAGGGCCACAAGAAAGTCAGCAAGTCTGGGAAGAGCAGCACGGCAGAGAAGACCGCCATCATCCCCGCTGCCCAGGAGGCCACCACCATCATCCCTGCTGCCCAGGAGGCCACCGCGAGCACCAGCCCTGCTGCCTAGGAGGCCACCGCCAGCACCAGCCCCAGCCCTGCTGCCCAGGAGGCAAAAGCCAGCACCAACCCTGCTGCCCAGGAGGCCACCGCCAGCACCAGTCCAGCTGCCCAGGAGGCCACTGCCAGCACCAGCCCCGCTGGGCCAGACTGGACTGCCAGCACCAGCCCCGCTGGGCCAGACAGGAACACCAGCACCAGCCCCTCTGGGCCAGACAGGACCGCCAGCAGCTGAGTCACTGCCAAGGACACCGCAACACGCACCGTTGCCAAGGACACCGCCGCCACAAGCACCGCTGAACAGGACACGGCCGCCACAAGCACCGCTGAACAGGACACCGCCGCCACAAGCACCGCTGAACAGCACCGCTGAACAGGACACCGACGCCACAAGCACCGCTGAACAGGACGCCGCCGCCACAAGCACCACTGCCAAGGACACCAGGATGCAGCAGTAGGCAACCCACCCACTGTAGAGACTTGAGAGACTGTGGCTTTGCACTCCCCAGGATTGAACAGTGGGCATGTGGCCCCTTTGTGGATTTGGCGTTGTGCACTCAACCGGCTGAGGTGCCCCCCTTCGCTTCCCCCTGAGGTGCCTGTTTTATTGCTATCTGATGCCCCTGCAGTGTTCTCTCCATCATGTTCGGGGATTGAGTGTGGGCCTCGCCCATGCCGTGTGGGCCCAGTGTTCCACAGAATTCAATGGAGCACTACCTGGACTACTATTCTTGGTGTATATATTTGTTTATAGTGTATATATATTTTTGCGTCCTGGGTTTTTATATATTACAATGGTTACACTCATTTGCTTTTGTCTTTGCATTCTTCTGGGAGGTTTGGGGGTGTAACTGTAATGTGTCATGCTGTATTAGTGTGTGTGTTGTAGTGGGTGAGGGTGGGGGTGGGGGTGTTGCATGTGTGTGTCCCTTTTTTTTCCCTCCCCTGTGTCGTAGGTGCAGTACTCACCGTTGTCTTCGCCGCCGGCGTTCGTGCTACTGGTAGAGGAACAAGAAGATGAGGGCTGGCAGGATCTGGAGCTCGGGTTCCGTGGTGTCTGGATTCCTCGTGGGGTGTGTAGAGGTGAGCGTTTTCCCTTCGAAGTCCTGTTTCCGCCGTGTTTTTGTCTGCGGTGAATCCGCCCCGGAAAAGGTGGCGGATTGGTAGGTTGTGATACTGTGGGCGGTACATTGTCCTCCGCCTGTCTGTTGGCGGTGACCGCCAAGCTGTTTGTTTGTACCGCCGTGGCGGTCGGAGTGTTAAAGTGGCTGTCTTTGTTGGCGGTTTCCGCCACGGTCGTAATTGCACATTTTTTACCGCAGGCCTGTTGGCGGTCTTACCGCCACTTTAACACCGACCGCCAGGGTTGTAATGATCACCATATTGTCTAAATTCGTTGTCGCATGCTGACATTTCTGCATGGCAGAGGCACTTACATGACATATTGTGGACATTCATCACAAAAATATAGCTGACTTTGGAATAATTATAGCCCATCCTTGATGTACAAACAATATTTTTGGTGTACGTCTGGCTGTGGCATGATTAAGAAGAAATCTCTAGCCATGTTATTGATTTTTGGGTATTTCACAATGTTAAATGGACATGAAAGGCAGAATCTTTCAATGTGTGACTGTAGTCGATATTAGGTCAACAACAAGCTGATATTTGGTGGCCAAATATGAATTTTCAAAAAAATGGAAATCAGGTATTTTGAGACAAAATTACAGAGTTGTTCTTGAAAAAGACAATCTTCTATTTGGGAGAATAGAGCATATTGACTCAAAATGTTTGCTTATTTCAAGGTGAAATATTTACATTTTCAGAAACTGGCAAACTGACAGCATTTTATAAATATATTTGTAGCTGATATAATGCGGGAACTATTCACATTAAGTTGACTTTAGGAGACCTTGCTTTTATTGTTTTCTTAGATCCAAAGGGCATTTTCACATATCGTTGATGTTTCATGGCTTGTGTGAATTTTTTTTATAAGGCTTTTTTGATTTTATCACTACTGCTGTCTAAACACTTAGGCCCATATTTATACTTTTTATAGCGCCGCATTTGCGTCATTTTTTGATGCAAAACTGGCACAAACTTACAAAATACAATTGTATTTTGTAAGTTTGCGCCGCTTTTGAGTAAAAAAATGACGCAAATGCGGCACTAAAAAAGTATAAATACGGGCCTGAGAATGTAAGATTGATGTAACCAGTAATCTATCTGAATTTGTGAGGTCCGTGTAATAGAGCGGTACCATTGCTTTATAAGACTCTAATATTTGTCTAGCTTCCTTTGCTATGGCGTGTGAATGTAACATATTTAACTTTGATTTGTTCACCCTGCTCCATTCCATGTTGAGTATGTTATAAGACATGACTGAGAGTCTAAAAAGGGACTGGGTGGAAATGTGAAGTGAAGCTAGATGATAAAACATTTTGAAACACATAGGGCCACACAACCTTACATAACTTTATTTTCTGAAAAATCTAATACAGCTTGTTTGCCAACTTTTAGGAGATATAGGCCCTCATTGCAACCCTGGCGGTCGGTGTTAGAGCGGCAGTAATACCGGCAACAGGCCGGTGGTAAAAAAAAAATGGGATCACGAACACGGTGGAAATCGCCAACATGGACAGCCACTTTAACACTCCGACCGCCAGGGCGGTAGCAACAAACACTGCGGCGGTCATCGCCAACAGACAGGCGGAAATCAATGTACCACCCACCATCTTACAAGGCACCAATCTGCCAGCTTTTCTGGGGCGGTACCAATGACATCAAAAGCACGGTGGAAACTTAACAACGAAGGGGAACCACTCACCTCTCGACACTCCACGAAGAACCAGGACGCCATGGAGCACGAATTGCAGATCCTACCCATGTTGGTGTATCTACTAATATCCCACGAAGTAGAAAGAAGGCGGACATGGCGGCGACGACGGTGAGTACTCCACCTAGCACACAGGGGAGGGGAGGAGGGAAAAGAGAGTGACACACACACGTGGCACGCAAAACCCCCACACCCCACCCTCACCCACAACACCATACACACAAACATATCGAACAACATTACAGATACACCCTGTCACCCCCTGGAAGAATGCAAGGACAGAAGGAAATGAGTCTAACCAGTGTTATATTGAAACAGTCAGCTATATCAAGAGAAAAGCAAATAATCAGTATATACAAATATTTACATTAAGTACACAAGGCCGTACACTGTCCCTTGTTAATGTCTGTGGACCAGTGGTCCCAAAAAGCATGGGCGAAGCCCACACATGACACCTGCCTCAAAATGGAGAGAACACTGCAGGGGCATCAGGTTGAAAAAAAAACAGGCACCTCAGCGGGAAAAGGAGGGGGGCACCTCAGCCGGAAGATAGTACTACACCACTGCTCCTCGAGGGGGCTCCATGCCCACTGCCTGGTCCTGGAAAGTGCAAAGCCACAGTCTCTCAAGTCTCTGAAGTGGGTGGGTTGCCCACTGCTTGGCCCTGGGTAGTGCAAAGCCACAGTCTTTCTAGTGGATGGTTTGCCCACTGCTTGGTCCTTGGGAGTGCAAAGCCACAGTCTCCCAAGTCTCTCAAGTGGGTGGGTTGCCCACAGCTTGGTCCTGGGGAGTGCAAAGCCACAGTCTCTCTAGTGGGTGGTTTGCACACTGCTTTGTCTTGGGGAGTGCAAAGCCACAGTCTCTCAAGTCTCTCAAGTGGGTGGGTTGCCCACTGCTTGGTCCTGGGGAGTGCAAAGCCACAGTCTCTGTAGTGGGTGGTTTGCCCACTGCTTGGTCCTGGGGAGTGCAAAGTCACAGTCTCTCAATCTCTCAAGTGGGTGGGTTGTCCTATGCTTGGTCCTGGGGAGTGCAAAGCCACAGTCTCTCAAGTCTCTCAAGTGGGTGGGTTGCCCACTGCTTGGTCCTGGGGCGTGCAAAGCCACAGTCTTTCTAGTGGGTGGTTTGCCCACTGCTTGGTCCTGGGGAGTGCAAAGCCACAGTCTCTCAAGTCTCTCAAGTGGGTGGGTTGTCCAATGCTTGGTCCTGGGGAGTGCAAAGACACAGTCTCTCTAGTCAGTGACATGTTCCACTGGTTCTGGAGGGGGCTTTGTGCCCAGAATGATTGATCCTGCCAAGGACTGAGTGAGTGGATGCATTTCTCCACTGGTTCTGGAGGGGGCTTTGTGCTCAGAGTGCTTCATCCTGCCAAGGACTGGGTGAGTGGATACATTTCTCCACTGGTTCTGGAGGGGGCTTTGTGCTCAGAGTGCTTCATCCTGCCAAGGACTGGGTGAGTGGATGCATTTCTCCACTGGTTCTGGAGGGGGGCTTTGTGCCCAGAATGCTTGATCCTGCCAAGGGCTGAGTGAGTGGATGCATTTCTCCACTGGTTCTGGAGGGGTCTTTGTGCCCAGAGTGTTTGATCCTGCCAAGGACTGGGTGAGTGGATGCATTTCTCCACTGGTTCTGGAGGGGGCTTTGTGCCCAGAGTGCTTGATCCTGCAAAGGACCGGGTGAGTGGATGCATTTCTCCACTGGTTCTGGAGGGGGGCTTTGTGCCCAGAGTGCTTGATCCTGCCAAGGACTGGGTGAGTGGATGCATTTGTCCACTGGTTCTGAAGGGGGCTTTGTGCCCAGTGATGCTGCACCTGGGGTGTGGCAGTTCACATCCTCTCACCTGGGAATCTGAGCCATGTGATGTACCTGGGTCAGGTACCATGATACTCCATGGAGACAGAGCCACACTCCATCCTGCAGGAACTTAGACTGCCAACTGCTGGTCGTGCCAGTGCTGGAGGTGGTTCCTCAAGTGGCGTGTCAAGGGTCCAGGACGTCACCTGCAGACTCGGACGGCTGCCCACTGGGGATGCTGCTGACGTCTGACAGATTGGTACCGGCTGGGCACGTGGCAGTGCAGATGGTGGTGCAGGTGGCGGTGGCTGCGGCGAAGATGCTGCCGGTGCTGGCTGTGGTGAAAGTGTCTGTTGTGGTGAAGGGAGACACCATACCGTCTCCGGCAGCCTCAGATGGCTGATCCTTGGAGAGGATACTGCAGACTGATGTTGTGGCAGCGGCGGTGCAGGTGGCGGTGCAGGTGGCGTTCGGAGTGGCGGTGGTGACTGTGGTGCAGGTCGCTGCCATCCCTGACGAAATGGTGGTCACCAGCCCCTCACCAGGAGGCATCATGCCCTGAGATGACTTGCCCTTTGTCTTGTGGCCCTTCCCCACCTTGGCAGTTGCTACAGGTACCTTGGCACTATCCTCTCTGTGTTTGGGCGAGGCCTTGCTGGGTGGGTGGTGTGACTTTCCCCTGCTGGAAGCCGGGCCCTTTTTGACCTTTACAGGTGGCGGGATAGGGTGGTCCTTCATATCTGTAGGTGGCACACTGGCAGCTCTGACGGGTGCCCCCTTCGAGCCTCCCAGACTTGCAGGGACCACAGCGGATGCAGATTTGGTGGCTGAGGTGCTGGGCTGGGATCTGGACATCCTGGCCCTAGGGGAAGGACGGGGGGAGGTGTAGGGAAGAGGTTAATGTTAGCTAGGAAAAGCTTTTTAGACACACTGGGACGGGAAGATGGAGAGGGTGTGGGAGTGGAGGAAGAGGTAGTGGTTGTAGGAGGTATACGTCTGCTGAGTTTCAGTGAAGGTGCATGGGCTGGATGCTGTTGTGAGGTAGATGGTTGTTGAGTGGGTGTGAGCCTGCGCTTGTGCACTTTGGGAGGAGGGCTCATAGACACACTGGGGGAGGACACAGGGGACGTGTGAATGATAGTGGGGTGGTGATTGCACGTGAGCAGTGTGTTGTTATAGGCGTGCTGGTGATGGAGGCGGTGGCTGATGATGAAGTGCATGCAGGTGTGAGTGGAAACGAGACTGGGAGGGAGGTGGAGGACGTGGAGGAGGGGGACACAGTGGGGGAAGTGGATGTTGGTATGTGTGCATGGGTATGGTGCTTGTGTGAGTGACTGTGGGATGTGCGGTGCTTATGTTTTCCTGAGCCACTTTTGTGTGTTGATGTGTGTGCATGCTGGTCTGATGGTGTGCTTCGGATAGGCTGAGGTATAGAGGATTGGGTCTGGGTAGTGGAAGTTGGAGGGGGAGGCTGGACACAGGGACAATGGCTGCCATCAGTGCTGAGGCCAGAACCTGAAATGCTCTCTGTTAGACAACCACGCCAGAATGAATGCCCTCCAGGTATGCATTTGTTTGCTGCAAATGCCTCTCCACACCCTGGATGGCATTCAGAATGGTTGACTGCCCAACAGTGAGGGATCTCAGGAGGTCAATAGCCTCCTCACTGAGGGCAGCAGGGCTGACTGGGACAGGGCCTGATGTGCCTGGGGCGAAGGAGATGCCCACCCTCCTGGGTGAGCAGGCACGGGAAACTCGCTGAGGGGCTGCTGGAAGGGAGGTGCTGGTAGGGGAGGTGGCGGCTGTACCTGTTGTTGGGGTGGGCACAGAGGTGTCCGCCACCATCAGGGAGCTTCCATCAGTGGAGGAGTCGCTGTTGCTGGTATCCCCTCCTGTCCCCGTCGTGGAGCTCCCCTGGCGCTCCGTCCCACTGGAGCCTTCACCCTCCGTGGATTGCAGCTCCCTCCATCGCCGGTGCCTCTGCTCCTCCGCCAGATGTTGCTAATGCACACAAGGACAGGGTGACAAAAAAAGAAGGGGGGGAAAGACATGGTCAATGCCAGCAACACCACTATCGTTGGCGGACACAACACACACAGAGCTGCCCTATGCACTAGGCTTTGCCCAACCGGTCACTATGGTAGTCACCACCCCATGGGGTACAATGCCTAACGCCAACATATGCACACCTGACACCCACAGGAGCCTGCACACTAGTAGCTGTCCAACTGTACCATTGGCATAGGGATAGGGGTGCTTCTGAGCCTGCAAACAAGCGCGCTACCCTGGCATGATCGCCCTGGCCTAGGGGCACCCACAGCCCACCCCCCCAACCAGTTAGTTCCTAAACCGTGCTGAGTCAGCTTTCTGAAACTGTACTCACCCCCTTGTGGCTGCAGTGATGCCCTCAAGCGCCCATCCAACTCCGGATAGGCCACTATCAGGATGCGGAACATCAGGGGGGTCATGGTGGGATGGGCACCCATCCACGTTGGGAGGCCAGCCCCAGCTGGGCCTCCGACGTCTTTTTGCTCCAGAGGCGCAGGTCCTCCAATCTCTTGCGGCAGTGGGTGCTCCATCTATGAAAGACCCCCAGGGTCTGCACTTCCTTGGCACTTCCTTGGCAAATACCCTTCTTCTGGTGGGCGCTGACCTAGAGGAAAGGTACTGGAGGAAAGGAAATTACTCACCCGTCCGGACCGTCATACTCATTGCCCACCAGTTCCCACCCATGCCCTGACACACATAAACTGACCATCACATGCAGCCCCCAGCCCCCCCAACATGTGTCTTCCATCCACACCATTCCAAACAGGCATTGCCCATGCATCATGCTCACAGTGTACTCACCTGTTTGTCTGGAGGACCGTGGTGTAGCGGGTACCGGGGGAGGACCCCATCCACAAGTTTGTCCAACTCCTCCGCAGTGAAGGCAGGGGCCCTTTCCCCAGACACTCAAGCCATTGTCGCTTCCAGACTGAGGTCACAGCAGCACTTGCAGTGTAGGTCCTCTCCTGTTGAAGGTCAGGTGTCAAGTGAGTGAACAGATAGAAAATTGCGGTCACGTTCGCGGTGGTGCGTACCGTCACTGCCAGCATACATGGCCAGTGACTCCTGGAACCCGTAGAGCCTAATGATAACCAATGCTGAGTTGCGCGGCGTTCTTGGACCGCCTACTGCGACGCTGCACAATGCCAGCGCAGTTACCTCATTTTCCCTTGTCCCTCCTCACAAGTCAGGCAGCCACCATTTCAGGGGGCACATGGCATGGCACCTAACTGCATCACAGCACATTTTGGCACATATACGGACTAACTACTTCACACACGGATTTACTAATATTACTGCAGACACAGTTGTGCAACCTATGTGGTAAATGACCCTATGCTCATCATTCTCCTCCATAGGCTACAACTGCTGGGGCAGATGATGAGATGGCGGCATCCTCCGGTGTACAGACCCCTGGTGGACCTGTCGACAATGGAAGACAGACACATCATAATCACATACAGACTTGATCGTGCCACAGTCCAAGACCTGTGTGCCCAATTGGAGCAAGACCTGATCTCATCTATCTGCCAGCCCACAGGAATCCCCCCTCTAGTGCAGGTCCTGTCAGTGCTCCATCTCCTGGCAAGTGGCTCCTTTCAAAAAACGGTGGCCGTGGCATCAGGGATGTCTCAGCCAATGTTTTCTAACATGTTGACCAGAGTGTTGTCTGCCCTGCTGAAACACATGCGCAGCTACATCGTGTTCCCCCAGGTCGAGGATTTGCCCACAGTAAAGGCTGACTTTTATGCCCTGGGACATAACCTCTACATCACTGGTGCCATTGATGGTACACATGTGGCATTTGTCCCCCCCGCAGAAATGAACAAGTGTACAGAAATAGAAAAAGCTACCATTCGATGAATGTGCACAATGGTGTGTTTGGCGGACCAGTACATCTCCCATGTGAATGCCAAGTATCCTGGCTCTCTGCATGATGCCTACATTTTGAAGAATAGCAGTATCCCTTATGTGATTGGCCAACTCCAGAGGCACCGGGTGTGGCTAATAGGTGAGCCTAAGGTCCCCACACAGTATGAGTAGGTGTCTGGGTATGGGGTAGTCCCTAAGGGTTAGTTTGTGCCTAAGAGGTATTCCTCGGAATTTGCAGGTGACTCTGGTTACCCCAACCTCTCATGGCCACTGACCCCAATGAGGAATTCCAGGACAAGGGCAGAAGACCGCTACAATGGGGCACATGGCCGAACTAGGCGTATTATTGAGAGGACGTTCGGGCTCCTGAAGACCAGATTCCTGTGCCTCATCTAACAGGTGGCTCCCTATACTACTCACCGAAGAAGGTGTGCCAGATAATCGTGGCATGCTGCATGTTGCACAACCTGGCATTGAGACGCCAGGTGCCTTTTCTGCAGGAGGATGAGCCTGGTGATGGTCTTGTGGCAGTGGTGGAGCCTGTAGACAGTGAGGAAGAGGAGGCAGAGGAAGAAGATATTGACAACAGAACGAACATCATCATGCAGTACTTCCAGTGACACACAGATAAGAGACTGTAACTCCTCCTCACATTTCAGAATACTGTAGGACATTGTACAAGTCATCCTCTTAACCTCTGTCTATGGACACTGACTGCTCACTTTGGATTTCCATTTTTCAGATCTGGGTACCACATTCTGCCTTCTGCTATAGGTACTGCTGGCCAACAACTGTCATACATTGGTATGAGTAAATGAACATTTACATTGCTATTTGTTGCTAATGTTGTCATTATACATTTGTGAAAGATCAGACTGACTCCAGATTGGTTTGTGATTAAATGGTGTTGATTTAGGGGCTAATGAATATAGGGGTATGTGCACGGGGCTTGGGTGATGGTGGAGGAAGGTCCATAGTAGAGTCCAGTCTCTTGGTATCACAGATCCATTGTCCAATGGGGCATAGGAAGGGGGGTAATGGCAGTTCAATTTGGATAGGATGACATAGTGGGACAGAAGGGTGACAATCAGGAGAGTCTTATTTCCTAGCGGGGGTCTTGGCAATGTTCTCTGTCTTCTGCCTGGATCGCAGGGACCATTTGCGGGGTGGTTCTACTTCTGCAGGGGGTGGGGTGCTGGTGGCCTGTTGGTCCTGTGGCGGTGCCTCCTGTCCACTAGCGCTGGCAGAGGTGGAAGGCTGTTCTTCGGTTTGGCTAATGTCATGGGCCCTTTGTTGTGCCACTGCCTCCCTAATGGTCTTGCCCATATCATCCAGCACCCCTGCTATGGTGACGAGGATGGTGTAGATTTTTGTGAGGTCATGTCTGATCCCCACATACTGTCCCTCCTGCAGCCGCTGGGTCTCCTGAAACTTGGCCAGTACTGTGCCCATGGTCTCCTGGGAATGGTGGTATGGTCCCATGATGTTGGAGAGTGCCTCGTGGAGGGTTGGTTCCCTGGGCCTGTCCTCCCCCTGTCGCACAGCAGTCCTTCCAGCTTCCCTGTTGTCCTGTGCCTTTGTCCCCTGAACCGTGTGCCCACTGTCACTGACCCCAGGTCCCAGATCATCCTGGGTTAGTGGGTTTGCCTGGGGTCCCTGTAGTGGTGGACACACTGCTGATTGACGTGTCCTGGGGACAGTGGCATGGGCCTGCTGGGTGGGTGCTGTGGTGGTTTTTACTGAGGGGAAGGTTCTGTGGTGGTTTGTGACTGTTGCAGGGTAACCGATTGTCCAGAGGTCCCAGATGGGCCAGGTTGGTCATCGTGATCCAGGCGTGCAGAGCTGCTCTCATCACTGTGGGCCTCTTCTGTGGGGAGACTGGATATGGCTGCCACCTCCTGTCCTGTGACGTTGGGTAGGGGTCCTGTTGGGATGTAAATGCATTGTTATTGTATCTGTGTGTGCCATCTTGTGCATTGGGTGTATTTCCCTGTATTAATGTGCTTGCACTGTCACCTTGGCCTTGTGTGAGTGGTGAATTTGTGGCCTGGGTGAGTCTCTCTATTGGGCATGCTGTGGTAATGGGTGTCCATGCAGGTCTGCAATGGGTGTCCATGCATTGTTGTTGCATGCAGGGCTTGGTATTGGGATGGGTGGGTTGTGATAATGGGGTATGTGTGAGTTGGTGGAGTGATGGGGGTGAGGGTAGGGGTAGGAGTTACTGATGGCATGCAGGTAGGGTGGGGAATGTAGTAGTGAAGAGTAAACTTACCAGAGTCCAGTCCTCCTGCTACTCCCGCGAGGCCCTCAGGATGCATGATCGCCAAGACTTGCTCCTCCCATGTTGTTAGTTGTGATGGAGAAGGTGAGGGTCCACCGCCAGTCCTCTGTACAGCAATCTGGTGTCTTGATACCACGGAACGTACCTTCCCCCATAGGTCGTTCCACCTCTTCCTGATGTCATCCCTGGTTCTTGGATGCTGTCCCACTGCGTTGACTCTGTTCACGATTCTCCGCCATAGCTCCATCTTCCTAGCAATGGACGTCTGCTGCACCTGTGATCCGAATAGCTGTGAATCTACCCGGATTATTTCCTCCACCATGACCCTGAGCTCCTCCTCTGAAAACCGGAGGTGTCTTTGAGGGGCCATGATGTGGTGTGGGTGATGTGTGAGGTGATGTGTGAGGTGATGTGTGGGGTGATGTGTTGGGGTGTGTGCTGTGAGGTGCGTGGATGGTGTATGTGTGATGGTGTTCTGTGCCTCTGGATAATGGTGTGGTCTTTGCTTTTCACTCTCTCTGCTTCTTCAAAATTGTTCGCTGTAAGGGGTTGTGGGTAATGTGGGTGTGTGTTTTAAAGTGGTGTGAGTGTGTGGGTGTGGTGTGTGTATGTGTGTCAAGTGTGTGTATTTTGAATTGTCCAATGTGGTTGTGTTTTGTAAGTGTGTGTATATTTTGAGCGCAGCGGTGTGTACCGCCAATGGTTTACCACGGTTGAAAGACCGCCGCGTTGATTCGTGGGACGTGATACTGTGGGCGTATTCCTGTTGGCGTGACGGTGTGGGTTTTGCTATCGCCAGTTTATCACTGACCTTTGGTCTGGTGGACATGTGTGGGTGTCTGTATAGTGTCAGATTTCTCTGTGTGGGTCATAATTCCCGTAGCGGATTACCGCTGCAGTCACTGTATGTTGGCGGCCGTCGGCTCGGCGGTAAGCGGAATTTACCGCCAGGGTTGTAATGAGGGCCATAAGTTAAAAATGTGATTATATTTATGTGTCCTTAAAAAGAGGAGGCCTAATACACCTGGCAAAAGCAGGCCTGCCTGGCACATAACAGAAGTATATGAAAATGTCATTAGTATTGTATCAAAACATTTGGATTACAAGCTACTTTATGTAGAGTGGACTCCAAAAAGAACAATTAGTTCCTATTTATATCAAAATGTTTGCAGCCAGAATAGGTTGTGCTCTCTATCTTTGTGTGCTTGCGTATTTAAGTTTGAAGAAGCTATTTACGTCCCACCACTTTGAAAGTTCCCCAGTTGCCACTGCATTTTGTTATATGGCAAGGGATGGTGGAGTAAGATCAACCTAATTCCGATTTTTGATCTTCTGGCCAAGATTTGCAATCACACTATTGTTGTACCTGGTGATGAGTATTTCAGTTGTAAAGATTCGATGTTTTTGTCAATGTTGTTGGGCCATGTGATAATGACAATTTGCCTCTGGCTACAGGCACACACAACTGTGGTTCCAGTGAAACTGTATTCGAGGATGTCATGGCTACTCCTTGATTTGAGTGAGTACCAACTTCTTCAGTGACTTTTTCTGATGTATCTAGGTTAGCCTCTCCACATTGTAGGACAGCAGTTCGAGAGACATTAAACTAACTATGAAACGGTTAGATTATGATCTAAAATAATTTGTTTGGATAAGGGGAGGTATAACTTAGTATGCACTTTCTTGTTGTTTAAATGTCTCTCTTTTTTCTTATTCTATTCTTATTAGAGTGCAAAATGCACTTTGCTGGATTTTTAATAAATCATGTTGCTAGGTGTTGGGCAGTTTTCTGTTGCCTATTGCTCAGGCTGCACATGTTATGCTGTGGGCCTCTTTATCAGAGAATAAACGACCTATTTATATAAAACAAAAATTCTGCTGTGATTTGGCTCTTTCCTCAATCAACACAACTGCATGATACTCAGATATTGAAATGCTCTCAGGTATGGCCAGTAGAAGTGCAGGGTGCTCAGAAGGACAACAGTGGGTCATTAGAGCTAATAGGGCAGGAGGTTTAATGTCCTTTAGCCAATGCCCCTTTAATCAGTTGGTACACTTGAGGAAATTTTACTTTGACAGAGCCAATGCAGGTTATGCAATGAAAAGCTTAAGGGCTCCCTGTTTGTAAATGATGAGGTAGACCTATGGTTTGACAGACAGCATACTGCATCACATATGCAATGGAGTATCCTGTACACAAAACTCTGCATTGGGCCCCAGTCTTCTGTGCTTGTTCCATAACAAACAATTAGAATGAATGAAAAATGAAAAGCCTTCTAAAGTGCAGCTTTGTAAACTGTACAACTTTATGTCCCATCACGGTGGGAGGAGTGCTTGTGAGGAGTAAATTGCATAAGACAAGTTTGAGCATATTGTTTTGTTCATTGTGGATAGTCACAGGAAGTGAGGTCTGGGAAACTGGATTCCATGTTTTCTTCCCAGCTGCTAGTCTTTTTGCAGTGTTCTGGTTCACTTAACATATGGGGACTTGCTGTTTGGGCATGCCAAGATTACATCAGTGAGTGTAAATTCCATCTGAATTGCAGGAGAGGCCACTCTACTGCTGGACATTCCTTGACTGACAGGGGGCAGAGGATGCATCTGAGTAGGCAGAGACACAATAAGATATGCAAATCAAAGTGCTAACAGGTACTAAGGTACTAAGGGTCACTTTAAATGCAAAGATAACACATGTCTTTTTAGGTATGGTTTAGAGACAGCACTAGCTGTCCCACCAGAATAATTGAAAGAAATTAGGTCATTTATTTATTTGTTGGGGGTAAAAATCTTTCTCAAACAACCTCAATCCATGTCAGGGTGAACCACAGAGCCACTAAATTAAACAGTGCTTAATTCTCTGGGAGCCTGGTAAAAAAAATCAGTCAAGCTTAACTTAGACACACTGGGGGTCATTCTGACCCCGGCGGGCGGCGGGAGAAGACAGAAGACCGTACCGCGGTCAAAAGACCGCGGCGGTCATTCTGGGTTTCCCACTGGGCTGGCGGGCGACCGCCAAAAGGCCGCCCGCCAGCCCAGTGGGAAACAGCCCTCCCTGAGGAGGCCGGCTCCGAATGGAGCCGGCGGAGTGGAGGATGTGCGACGGGTGCAGTGGCACCCGTCGCGTATTTCAGTGTCTGCAATGCAGACACTGAAATACAAAGTGAAGCCCTCTTAAGGGGGCCCCTGCAGTGCCCATGCCATTGGCATGGGCACTGCAGGGGCCCCCAGGGGCCCCACGACACCCCTCACCGCCATCCTGTTCCTGGCGGGCGGAACCGCCAGGAACAGGATGGCGGTGAGGGGGTCGGAATCCCCCATGGCGGCGCAGCAAGCTGTGCCGCCATGGGGGATTTCCAGGGCAGCGGAAAACCGGCGGGAGACCGCCGGTTTTCCTCTTCTGACCGCGGCCGAACCGCCGCAGTCAGTATGCCCTAGGGAGCACCGCCAGCCTGTTGGCGGTGCTCCCGCGGTTCCCGGCCCTGGCGGTATTTACCGCCAGGGTCGGAATGACCCCCTATATGTTAATCCAATCAAAGGCCGTGCTCGGCGGCCGTTGGCTATAGAGCCTGGCCTCTGGCCTGGCCCTGATGCCAACCCCCTATAAGCACTCAACCCTGCACCGTGCATGCCCTTTATCCGTTCGCAGAGCAGGTTGCCTGCAAGACCTGGCCTGCAGGCAGACCTTGCGGCCAACACCTCCTAACCACCCAAACCCACGCTGTGCACAGCCCTTTGGCTGTGCGCTGTGGGAGTTGGCCGCTGCCTCTCTGGGTATGAGAATAGGTGTGAGAGGGTTTATCTGGGGGTGAGAGTGGCTATCATGTTCTCTGGGTGCCAGTGTGTGTGTGGGTCTGTGAGTGGGTACATTAGGGTGTCAGTGGGTCTGTGAGTGGGTGCGTGAGTGTCTGAGTGGGTCTCTGAGTGGGTGCATGGATATCTGAGTGGGTCTGTGAGTGTGTGCGTAAGTATCTGAATGGGTGTGTGAGTGGGAGAAATTGATTGAAAGAGAGACAAAAAGAGAGAAAGAAAATGAGAGAGAAAGAGATAGAGTTTTTTTAGGCCTTTAAAATCTCGTATACTTAGAATGAGATATGTGTGTTCAATTTAAAATGAAAAATTTATTATTTTAAAAAAACTATAAATATATTTTTTTATTTAAAAAAAAAAGAAGAAAACGGAAATGACTCCAGCTGGACTCGATCTCCCAAAGCTCAATGTGAAGCTCTGCGACTATGCAAGCCTAAAAATTTCAAGTTGCAGAGAATTTGTTTGCATGGTCTGCTGGTTGCCCACACTGAGGAATTTCCATACCTAGGTATTGTTATGGATGTGTAGCCAAAGTGAGGCAAACATTTTAACTGCAGTGGGTTTCATTTTTTATTTGGCTAAGTGCGTTGGGGAAAAAACCAATTGCCCCCACCTGGAAATTTATAAGCGGAAGTGCTTCCCAGCTTTTACTTATTGTGCAGGGATCTGGGGCTATTCCAACATAAGATCACTTCAGATGGAACAAAATAGGGTGCTGAGGCGACTTCTGGGCGGTTTACACATCCTGTGGCTTGGTTACATTAATACTAAATTAACAAAGTTAGGTAGAGCAGCACTTTTTACCAATCTTTCATCAATTTGCAAAGCAGATATACTTTGGGTATAATCTGCATTCAAGGAAATGTTGATAGCTCTTAGAGAGGATATAGAACTACAAAAAGGTCTAACAAAGGGTATGTGGAGATTCAAACTTCCCCATTTCTGGAACTATATCTAGTGTGGTGTGATGGCTCCTGGGACAGGTTATTACCTAACAGGATTAAGTTAGGCTTCTATGGTAGCATCTTGGTTTTCCCCTTGGCTAATTTGAGCCCTTCAACGCCCTGATATGCCCCTGTGAATTGCAAAGTGTGTTGCAATTTGTTCTTTTCTGTAAGTTTCATAATCACCTTACTTAGAGGTTCTTTTCCTGATTTTACGCAAGCAAAGGCTCAGATCCTCGAGACTAGCCCTAGTGCATCTGCAGCAGCTTGTTTCACCATCTAACTGTGCCAGTATACGTTCCTTTCTCAAATGTACAATTACCAGAAGAAATTCTCTAATGTTTTAATTGATAGATTAACATTTCATCTGGTAGTTACACGTTTTATACTGAACTTTACATTGCATTTCTGTTAAAATGTTTTGCAGTGCACGTGGTTTAATAGGTCATGCAATGTAATAGCATGTTCAACACTTTGTAACCATGCTTTTTCAAATTTATGCTTGTGCTTGTAACTATGGAGACTGTTTTACTATTCCTTTTACTTGTTTTGAATGTGTGCTTTTATGGTCACTTTTGTGTGCGAAATAAAGCTTTTGGTTTATGGTAACAGTCCATACCAAGGCACCTAGCATAGACATTGTCAAATTCCACTTGCCTGTGAAAGCTGCATTTTAAATGATGGAGTTTGTTTCAGAAAACCTTAAAACTAAAGAGTCCCCCACAGTATGGGGGTTTTCTCCCAGGGTGTGAGGTTTATTATTTATTTTCTGTCTCTTACCACCAGACCGAAAAAAGAGATTACTCCATCCAACCTAAATATTGTGGGCAGTGTAATATTCTTACTTTGATGGCCCTTTCTTCAGTGTGTTGGAGAAAGTTTTCCTCTGACAGAGCCAATAGGGGCTCAGTTGATGGAAAATTTAAGGTACGCACTTCTCTAAATAAGGCAGGCGGACTGAGGGTTAGGCTGACAAGGGATTCCATCACATTTGCCACAGAATACCCTGTCTGCCAAACTCTAAACCAAGACCATTACTTTTCACAAATTTCAACAGATTGTACAGTTTAGGGAGACCGTTTTAGGCATTTACTAGGTAAATTAACCACATAGACGTTTAATGACGCATGACACCAATTTAACATCAGTAGTTACTATCATTCAAGGAGGAGAGCAAATAATATTCAAATTAAACATTCTAATTTGGTTCTCTTCAGCAAATATCCAGAAAATTTAAATTAACCATTTACTACTGATTTAGTAGAGGGTAAAGTTTAGCTTTAAATAAATAAATATCATCAGCATAGACTGATCTTTTGATATGGATTTTATTAAAATTAAATACCTTTAAACCAAGAGTTATTATGGAAATTACAAAGTAAAGGTTTCAATGCTAATGAAATTATTAAAGGCAAAAGCCTTGAAGAGCAATATTACTTAAAGGGGAATGATGAGACACCAGTAGGAAATACTAAGGTACAATTGTAATATGTAAACATTTCCCCATATTAAGGTACTTTCCTCGAAGGTCAAATTTATGCATAACCTTACATAACAGGTCCACAGATGCAACCTCTGATATATGACATAACATTCCAATTTTTCTGAGAAATTCTGCTTGTTAATAAAACCAGGCATGTAAATATCTATTATGTACTACACCACTCCATCCAAATGTGTGTCCAAAGTATTGGAGTAAATGCATGATCGACATTAATCAAACTGGCAGGTCTGTAGTTTGCCATTGATAGTTCCCTAACACAGCACAGCAGGAGCAGAAGAATTTGCAGGTGGTCTGCAAGATTCACAATTCCAGTGCCCCTTAACCCCACCAACCATCATCACAGGGAGGATTAAACAAGCCATCTTATCCTGTAGCATAATATGCCGAATTTCTCACAGAGAGCAGAAGGAGGAGTACTTGCCTGGGACTACAAGCTCCTCAGTTCCTGAAACCATTTAACCCGACCACCATTATTGCAGCGAGGAGTAACTAAACCATCCTCTCCCACAGTGCAGTAGGCTGTATTCCAGACTTAGGGTAATAGGCAGAGTAGGTCTTGCATGAGACTGCAAGTTCCACAGTTCCTAGTGACTCTTAATACCATCAATGCAAGGAGGAATAATGAAGCAATCCTCCTCCAAAAGTGGGACGCTATATTTCTGATTGATAACAGAAGGAAGAAAAAGACATGTGAGGGAAAGAGACCTCCAACGTACACAGTGCTTCTAAACCACACCTACCATCATCGTATGGAGAAATAAAGAAGCCAGCCAGTGGCTGAAGAAGGAAGGGCCAAGATCTGTTTCTTGGCCCTTATTCTCTACATTTTATTTTCCTAAGATTATTTACTGAGTTTTGTTCCCACTGACAAGAGGAATGCTGTGGTTCTTCTTTCTAACAACCCCCTAAGTAGGAAGTGGCAACCTATATTGACAATTGTTTGCTCCTGCAAAAGCAATCAGCACTAATAAAACGATAATAATGAAAGCATAGTGCAAACTGAACTACCTCTCAATACAGTACAAGTGGATAATACCACCTTGATAGTTCGTGGTGATCCCCTTGCTCTCAGACAGGACCATAGCCAGAAGTATATTTTTAGAGGGGCATAACCCCAGCTATAACCAAATATTAAAGTTGTTCTTTATATGTGCTTTCTTTCCCAAATACTTGTTGTACTACTAATTAATGAACCTCAGAATATTGTGGTGCAAGAATATCAAGGATAGAGTACTGAAAGGTAAGTGCATATAGGGAAATATAGATTCAATATTACTAACTCCACACCTACATACTTTGAAAATATAGGCCCTCATTAGGACTTTGGTGGTCTTGCAAAAAGACCGCCGAAGCCGCTGGCACCACAATACCGCCAGATATTGGTGGCACCCTATTTTGACATTTCTGCTGGGCCAGCAGATGGAAACAGCGTTTCCGTCCGCTGGCCCAGCGGGAAAGTCATAGCAACATTGAAGCCGGCTCATAATAGAGCCGGCGGCAATGTTGATGTGCAGCGGGTGCAGCTGCACCCTTTACGCATTTCACTGCCAGAAATTCAGGCTTTGAAATGTGCAATGGGGCTGTGCCTGGGGGCCCCTGCACTGCCCATACCAGGTGCATGGGCAGTGCAGGGGCCCCCAGGGGCACCCCGAGTCCTCCTTACCACCAGCCTTTCCATGGCGGTGTTTACCTCCATGGACAGGCTGGCGGTTGGGGACTTGTAATCCCTGCCCTGGGGTTTGTGACCGCCTGGCGGTACAGTGGAAGGGCCGGCAGTATGGCCGTGGCTAATGCGCCACGGTCATAATACACTGGCGGAACACCGCCAGCCTGTTGGCGGTGTTACCGCCAGTGTTCCGCCGGCCACCAGGGTCGTAATGACCCTCATAGAGTTTGCGTGGGTACATATATGAGGAGTAAGGTATTGGAAATTACTTGTCGATATTCTGGATTCAATATTCTGTCCTTGATGTTCTGTTCTATCAATAATCTAGGTTTGATATTCAGGTGCACACAGTGTCATTCTAAGTGAAGGCATATGTGGATTTTTACATGGCACATATGAAAACACACTCAATCAGCTTTTCACAATCCAACTTGAAATCCAATTAATCAATTGGGATGTAAAGCAGTAAGGTGTAAATTCTAAAGTAGGCTGACTCACAACTTTGTGCATTGTCTAAACTGTTCAAGCTTTGTGCAATGCAAAGCTTATCAAGTTATTTGTAAAAAAAATAATCTAGCCTCAAATGAGATCCCTCCCTCCCACACTTCTTAGCTCAGGTGGTGAATGCCCAGTCTCCACACTCAAAATGTATTTGCTAGAGGACGTCCTACCTGAGACATTCTGCATCAGATAATCATCACACCTGGAAGTCCTGAAAAGAGAAACCTTAATCACGGAAATTGAGGAAAATTCATCTCCTTCATAAAGCGTGAAGCTTTTTAATTCCAGCCAAATTTTTAAGTGAAGTTTAAATTTAACTTGCCATTAATTTAAAATAACTTTACAGAGAGCTTTAATCACATACATCCAGAACATTTGGGGAAATTAGAAGCAAACAGTGTGTTTTAAACATGTTAGGGATGCAGCAATGGAGAAAGCTAAATAGAATTGAAATGTCACTTTACAGGAGAAATTGGGAAGGTTCCACACTGAATTTCACTATAAGATTGTGAACAAAGATAAATAGTTCCATTACATTTTATCAAAAGCACTAGTCAAAACAGCTAGGAATTGAACCAGGCTCTGAAGTTGGCATATCCCCCCACATAGTTACAGTCAGGTTGAGAGAAAGATGTTGTACACAAAGAGACCTTTGTTAGATATTGACCTGCATCAAAGGTAAGCATGGCAAAGTATTGGCAATTGTTTGAATTCAGGATGAGTCCATTTGAGGCCTGTGGCCTGGCTGAGGACAATTGATCCATCTCCAGTTAGAGGAACCGTAGATGGGCAGGCAGGAGCACTGCCTCTAAGGTTCTAAGTGGTGGTTTCATGGTTTTTATCTAGGATCCTGCTCCCCAATAACATCTCTTTTCGATGCTGCTTGCATGGTCCCTCCCTTTTGGATTCTATAGTCATCCAATTGCTGAATTATGGACCCTCAAGGTGGCATCCTCTGACTAGTGAACATTGCCTTGTAAAGCGTACGCTTTTTGGAGTGGCAAATGTAAAGCCTTCCATGTTTATTAGAAATGGAAAATACATGCAGAAGGATTGTTCAGCATTACTACAGGTGCAGATTAAAGTCAAGCTTCATGTTATGAAACAGTGAAGTGACTGCCAAAATGCACACTAGAAAGCCAAATGACTTCCTTTATATAATTTGGACTTCCCAGTAAGTAGGTTGTACTCTCCAGCAGTTATACAAGCAAATGTAGGCATGGCTGATATGCATTAAAAGAGAACGCATCAACACTTCTCACCAAGGGCATATAGTAACAAATAGCAAGGGGGTGCCATTTGGAAAAAGCAGTCTGAATCACATAACAATAATTAGACCGTTTCAGGATTTAAAAACCTCCATGCAAGGTGATTTTTGAAGCTTTCACTAAGATCCCTTTTAGAAAATAAAGTGCAAAATTGTGCTTTGAAATCACATTGGGTCAGGTATACTGGGCAAAATATGATAAGCTATAAATTCCACTTAAAATCTCTACTCGCCATTTCACTATATGTACCTAGCTTTCACTTTGCTCCCTTAGTCTTTGTCTTACTTTTTCTATTCTCTCTAACTCTCTGAATATCTGACCTGCTTCTTCTCTCTCAACATTTTCACTGCTATCCCTTTCTGTTTGCTGCTGCATCTATTATCCCATTCCTTTCTCCATTGCCCTTTTGATTTTTCTGTGTACTCTCCTTTCTTTCCCCAATCTCTCCTTTTCTAGAACCTCTTCTCTCTATCTTCTCTTCTGCCTTCTTTGTATTTTTCAATATTTGTTATTGTCTCTCTATTCCTATTCTCAATAGAGCATTTATGGTACCTGAAGTTTTCTCTTGGCTATGCATCATCATTAGCAGCACCTGCCCCCTTTCTTTGACCTAAGGGATTTTTGTTACTCCCCAGTCTCAGAAGCCTACTATCCTGGGGACCTCCTCAAACTGGGAAAGGCCCCTACGCTCATGGAAAAAAGAAGTTAGTGCAACATGGCGATCATATCTCTGTGGCTTGTTGTCAATTCTTCTTTGACAAGACATCAGGCTGCATGGATTTAGTGTATTTTAACTGCTTTAGGGCAGATGACAACCGGTTGACATCCACAACACTAATTTCACAGTGTGGTGGACTTCAACAGGCCATGCACACTACCGGAAAAGAAAATGTTTCTGTTAAAAACACCAGAAATATTCATGTTCTAATCTGCAATCAAAGTCTGTGTGTGTGGAAGTGAATTCCATGAGTCTGAGTTTTTTTGTTGCTGTATAGAGCAGCATGCAATGTGCACTGACGTTACACAGCACAACAAAAGTAAAAACAGACTGCACATGTAGAATCTGTGGGGCTCCACAAGTGTTTCGTCATACAGCATTCATACTCTTTTCCCGATGCCAAATGCATGCCAATTGTGTCACTGAGCTACTGCCCCTGAAAGGAAAGGCTCCTTAAGGACCCTAAGACACAAGGAAATATCAAGATATTGACTTGAAAATTGATCAGTTCAGCAAAGTTGGTAGCTGTGGTATTTAGACTAGGGCTCGGTCTCACCCTGGAAAAACTGCCAGGCCAAGACATTTCTGAAAAAAGTACCTCGTCCTCAAATAGTCTGGGGTGCAGTTTGCGTGGATCCAAATACCCTTTCTTACTCAGAATATCCTGCACAAAACAAACTTTAGCTAAATCACAGATGTTCCATATATTTCCAAAATATTCCAGAATCTCTTGAGGATTCATGAAATTCCTACCACCCACACTTCTCCCACTTTTCCTAAAAGAAATGCTACCACAAATTGTCACCAAATATTATGCATTTAGCACACATTCATTAAATAAGAGCTCATGACATCAATTTATTTCCTCTGACCATAAATTAGATTAAGATAAAGCAGAAATTCAAAGGAGTCACAAAAGCAGATTCATACGACACAGACCTTAAATTATAATATACAAAAATGAGAAAATGTTAGTTGATATTCTGCAAAAACGTCAAGAGGGATCAAATGTGAAACAAATACTTTCAGCCTCAGATGCCCTGATTATGGTTTCCGCAATATTTGGTTCAAGGAGATGAGTCCTCAGTGTGTTGGTTCTGGCAGGCTTATTCAGATAATAAACCATTTTTGAAAGGTTGTCTTGTAAGGCAGGCCTTTTTGACATGGAAGTCTATACAGGGTCATTTCAGATTCACAATACTACTAGTTAGGTATATGCAGCATTCTGCAGCAGACACATTAATATAACAAAATATCTGGCTCGTACAACAAAATAAAAATCCGCAGAGCAGATACATTATCGCTCCAGGCTGTATTTCACCACAGGCCAGTGTAGGCCCGAGCAATGTCAGTCAAATTTAAGTTGTACCTAACTTGTGATAACTCTCCTGGCGCACAATAGGCAAATCAAACCACTCTGCTATGTTGGAATCTGGAGTTTCCTAATTGAACATTGTTTGTGCATGACCATTAGGTTTAGGTAGTGACCACCACTTATGTATCAGGTATAAGAAATGTCATGAAAACTGTTGACTTAAGAACAACATGACTCAATGACCTGTACAGTTGCTACACATAGCAAATTCATGTTTGACATACCAAATCGGAAAAGTGAGAAGGGAGTTCAGCTAATGCTCATGTTATTTTTGGCCTCACAGCTGTGATGGCGAACTGGTGTTGATACTAGTGTGGATACCACCTTTCAGAACAGCTCCTCACACACAACACTGTAGTGTCCCACAGGTCCATCATGTCCCCTCTATTATTCAACATCTGCCTCACCCCCTTACCTAACCTGATTGAATCATTCAACCTCACCTGGAAGCCTGGAAGACCTCTACAAGTTAAAACTTGATAACTGCCTTCAGTCATAAACACATGAATGATGAATAATCATCTAAAGCTAAATAACACAAAGACAAAACTTATGACCTGCTGACAATGATAAAAATACTAGCCTACCATCATGTGGCTTAAGGAACATTCAGCCCCTCCAACGATACCACGATAAGTCAAAGGGGGTCATTACAACATTGGCGGTAAAAGCCGCTTACCGCCGTGAAGAAGACCGCCAATACACCGCCGCGCCCGCGGAATTCCACCACAGCTATTATGACCCACATCTCGGAATCCGCCGAAATTCAGACACCCACACAAGTCCGCCACACCAAAGGTCAGTGATAAACTGGCGAAAACAAAACCTCCACCGTCACGCCAACAGAAACACGCCCATGCTATCACGACCCACGAATCCACGCGGCGGTCTTTCAACGAGGTATTCCATTGGCGGTACACACCGCTGTGCTCAAAATACACACACATCTCCAAAACACCACCACATTGGACAATTTGAATTACACACACCTGATACACATACAAACACCACTCCCACACAACCATTACAATATAAAACACACACCCACATCACACACAAACCCCTACGACCCAAATTTTTTGATGAAGGCCAGAGAGAGAACACAGAATAGACAACCCCACCACACAGAGGCACACAACACCAATACCCACACAACATCCACGCACAAAACGCCACACACCACTACACATCACCACACTCATCACCACATACACCACCCCACACATCACCTACACCACCCCATGGCACGGCAAAGACACCCCAGGTTCTCCGAGGAGGAGCTCAGGGTCATGGTGGAGGAAATCGTACGGGTAGAGCCACAGCTATTTGGAGCACAGGTGCAGCACACCTCAATTGCAAGGAAGGTGGAGCTATGGCGAAGAATAGTCGACAGGGTCAACGCAGTGGGACAGCACCCAAGAAATCGGGACGACATCAGGAAGAGGTGAAACGACCTACGGGGGAAGGTGCGTTCCGTGGTCTCCAGGCACAACATCATGGTACAGCAGACTGGCGGCGGACCCCCACCTCCTCCCCCACAACTAACAACATGGGAGGGGCAGGTCTTGACCATTATGCATCCTGAGGGCCTCGGAGGAGTCGGTGTTGGAATGGACACTGGTAAGTCAAATCCTAACTATCATATCCCCCACCCTACCTGCATGCTATCACACACACTCCCACCCTCACCCCATCCCCTATTGCTCCAACTCCTCACTAATGTACTAATAACACAAACTACCCATCCCAACACCAAGCCCTGCATGACACAACAAAGCATGGACACCCCTCACTAAAGCATGCCCACTGCACATACCCATAACACCCCCCCAACCATCATCACACAAGCCCCCACACAGGAATGCTAGCACTGGGGTACACGCTCACCCACCCATTGCACACCATGACACACACACATGCAATAATCATACTTTTACACCCCTGCAGGACCACTACCTAACGTCACCAGACAGGAGGGTCCAGACATCTCTACCCCACCCACAGAAGAGGCCCACAGTGATGACAGCAGGTCTGGCCAACTGGATCCAGATGACCAGTCCGGACCATCGTGGGCCTCGGGACAGTCGGTTCCCCTCGCACAGGCACAGTCCAACACAGACCTTCCACCCTCTGGAAACACCAGCACAGCACCAACCCAGAGGGCCCATACCTCCGTACCCAGGACACGTCAATCAGCTGTGTGTCCACCACTACATGGAACCCAGGATAACCCACCACCCCAACAACAACAGGGACCTGGGGACAGTGGTAGTGGGCACACGGTCCAGGGGACGGAGGCAAAGGAACACAGGGGAACTGGGAGGGCTGCCGTGCGACAGGGGGTGGACAGGCCTAGGGAACCCACTCTCCACGAGGCCCTCTCCTCCATCATGGGAGTATACCACCACTCCCAGGAGACGATGGCTACGGTCCTGGCCAAGTTTCAGGAGAACCAGCGCCTGCAGGAGGACCAGTATTTGGGGTTCAGGGAGGAACTCAGAACCATCAGCTTCACCCTGGGCACCATCGTAGGGGTGCTGAAGGACATACAGAACACCATGAGGGACACCGTGGCACTCCAAGGGGCCCCTGACACTATCATGTACGATGATCTGCCCACCACCTCCGCCGGCGCTAGTGGACAGGATGCCCCGCCACAGGACCACCACACCAGCACCCCACCCCCTGCAGACGGAGAACCACCCCGCAAGCGGTCTCTGAGATCCAGGAACAGGACAGAGCACGATGGCAAGACCCCCGCCAAGAAATGAGGCCACTATGATTGTCATCCCACTGTCCCACTTTGTAACCCTGTCCATATTGGAACTGCCCCAGCTCCACTTCCCATGCCCATATGGGCAATGCACCTGTGAGACTAATAGACTGGACTCTGCCATGGACACTCCTCCGCCATCACCCTTCACCATTTTACCACCCCCTCCAATATTTAGCACTTCAATAAACACCCTTGAACCACAAAACAATCTGGAGTCAGTCTGTGATTGAGAAAATGTGTATTAGCAATGACTGTGACAAAATCCGTTCTCAATAGTAATGTCAACATACCTATGTCACACATCACAAGTCCATGAAGGATGCAAGCAGATGACACACGTTGGTAACCACACCTGTGAAACCGTAATGGAAATGTACAACTCAGTTACCAAATACTGGTTGAAAATGACAGACAGGATAGAGGTAGAAGTGTGAAAGTACTTGTAGGAGTCAAGAAAGTTTTCTCACCTGTGTGTCACTGGAAATATTGCTGTATGACTGAGTTCCTGTTGTCAATGTCTTCTTCCTCTGCTTCCTCCTCATCACTGTCCACAGGCTCCACAGTTGCCACAACACCGTCATCTGGACCATCCTCCTGCAGAAAAGGCACCTGACGTCGCAAAGCAAGATTGTGAAGCATACAGCAGGCGATGATAATCTGGCACACCTTCCTTGGTGAGTAGAATAGGGAACCACCTGTCATATGGAGGCACCTGAACCTGGCCTTCACGAGGCCGAAGGTGCGTTTGATCACCCTCCTAGTTCGCCCATGGGCATCATTGTAGCGTTCCTCTGCCCCTGTCCTGGGATTCCTCACTGGGGTCAATAGCCATGACAGGTTGGGGTAACCAGAGTCCCCTAATAGCCACACCCGGTGCCTCTGGAGTTGACCCATCACATAAGGGATGCTGCTATTCCGCAGGATGTAGGCGTCATGCACAGAGCCAGGGAACATAGCATTTACCTGGGAGATGTACTGGTCTGCCAAACATACCATCTGTACATTCATCAAATGATAACTCTTCCGGTTCCTGTACACCTGTTCACTCCTGTGGGGGGGGACCACAGCAACATGGGTCCCATCAATGGCACCTATGATGTTAGGGATATGTCCAAGGGCATAGAAGTCACCTTTAACTGTAGCCAAATCCTCCACCTGAGTGAAAACGATGTAGCTCCTCATGTGTTTCAGCAGGGCAGACAACACTCTGGACAACACGTTGGAAAACATAGGCTGGGACATCCCTGATGCCATGGCCACTGTTGTTTGAAATGACCCACTTGCAAGGAAATGGAGTACTGATAGCACCTGCACTTGAGGGGGGATTCCTGTGGGATGGCGGATTGCTGACATCAGGTCTGGCTCCAACTGGGTACACAGTTCCTGGATTGCGGCACGGTCAAACCAGTAGGTGATGATTAAATGTCGCTCCTCCATTGTCAACAGATCCACCAGCGGTCGGTACAGCGGAGGATTCCGCCATCTCCTCACATGTCCCAGCTGACGGTGCCTAGGAAGGACAAAAGCGACCGCAGAGTCAAGCAACTCAGAGGTATGTACCCACAGCTACACAGAACACGAAACATAATCCAAAAAGTTGTCTGTAAGAGTGTTGAGTCCAGGCCTAGGTATGTGTGACGCAGTTGAAAATGAAGCCATGTGGGCCCCTGAAATGGCGGCTGCCTGACCTCTAAACTTGGACAACGGGATGTGAGGTGACTGCACTGGCGTTGTACACCGTCGCGGTAGGCGGTCGAAGACCGCGACGCAATGCTGCATTGGTTAACATTGGACCCTATGGGTCCCAGGAGCCAAGACGAAGTGCGCCGGCGGTGATGATACGCACCGCCGCGCACGTCACCGCCGCGGACGTGACCGCCATTTTCTATCTGTTCAATCATTCGATACCTGATCTTCGACAGGAGAGGACCTATACTGCAAGTGCTGCTGTGACCTCGGCCTGGAAGAGACAATGGCACGTGCGTCTGGGGAAAGGGCCCCTGCCTTCACTGCACAGGAGTTGGAGAAGCTCGTGGACGGGGTCCTCCCCCAGTACACGCTACTCTACGGTCCTCCAGACCAACAGGTGAGTACATAGGGTGCAAGTTGTATGGGCTATGCCTGGGTGGGGAGGGCTGGTCATAAGAAGAAAGGGGGCAGAGTTCTGTGAGCATGAAGGATTGTGAATGCATGTGCCACATGGCAAAGGCTGGGATGTGGGCCACTCATTTCGACGGTGCAGTTGGTAATGACTTCTCTTCTTCCCCTGTCCATGTCATGTAGGTCAGCGCCCACCAAAAGAAGGATATTTGGCGTGCCATCGCCAAGGACGTCCGGACCCTGGGGGTCCACCAGATACGGAGCACCCACTGCCGTAAAAGATGGGAGGACATTCGCCGCTGGAGCAAGAAGATGGCGGAGGCTCAGCTGAGGATGGCCTACCAACATGGGAGGGGTGCCCATCGCACCATGACCCCCCTGATGTTCTGGATTCTGGCGGTGGCCTACCCTGAGTTGGATGGGCACTTGAGGGCATCACAGTAGACACAAGGGGGTGAGTACACTCTCATTCAGCTGACTTTGCACGCAGTGGAGGGGTCTGGGTGGGGGAGGAGGGCTGTGGGTTTCCCTAGGCCAGGGCGAGTTCCGTAGGCTAGGCCCCTCCGTAATGCAGGCCATGTGCCACTCAACCCTACCTCTGTAGAGTGCCAAGTACAGGTATACATGCCCCTGTGTCATCTATGTGTGCAGATGTCCACCAAAGCCATGTAGGCCATATCCCCGGAACTGCATCTGTAGAGCCCAACAGCGCGGCGTAGTGCAGGGGGCTGCTGTGTCTGTATTGTCCGCCAACGGTAGCGGTCAGCCATGCACTCAACCTGTCTTCCTTCTGTCGTCCCCCCCTCCCCTTTTTTGTGCTCTCCCTCTTCTTTTGTGCATCAGCATCATCAGGCAGAGGTACAGTGGCACCGGAGCACGAGGGGGCTGCATCCCACATGGCCATGGAGGGCCACACCACGGACTCCGAATATACCAGTGGGACGGAGGGCGAGGGGAGCTTCACGGCGGTCACCGGATCAGCAACCAGCGACACGGACTCGTCCTCCGATGGGAGCTCCCTTGTGGTGGCGGCAACATCTGTGCCCCCCACTTCTACAGGTACAGCTGCCACCCCCTCTACCAGCACCGCCCTCCCAGCAGCCCCTCAGCCTTCGCCCCGTGCCCGCTCACCCAGGAGGGTGGGCATCACCTTCGCCCCAGGCATCTCAGCCCCTGCCCCTGTCACCTGTGCTGCCCTCCGTGAGGAGGCCATAGACCTCCTCAGGTCACTCACTGTTGGGCAGTCTACCATTATGAATGCCATCCAGGGTGTAGAATGGGAGTTGCAATTCCTGGAGGGCATTCATTCTGGTCAGGCTGCCCATCATCGAACCCTGCAATCTCTGGCCTCAGCACTGATGGCAGCCATTGTCCCTGTGTCTAGCCTCCCCCCTCCAACTTCCTCCACCCAGACCCAATCCCCTGTACCTCTGCCTATCCCAAGCACAGCATCAGACCAGCCTGCACACACGTCAACACAGAAGGGAAGCTCAGGCAAACATAGGCACCACACATCCCACAGGCCCTCACACAAGCATCACCCACATACAGACACAGCAACATCCACTGCCTTCACTGTGTCCCCCTCCTCGTCGTCTCCCTCCTCCCTCCCAGTGTGGTCTACACTCTCACCTGCATGCACTACCACTATAGCCACTAGGACTCGCACCAGCACACCCACCACCACACCCCGCTCACCTGCACTCACCACCCCCACTACCATTTACACATCCCCTTTGTCCTCTCCCAGTGTGTCTGTGACGCCCCCTCCCAAAGTACACAAACGCGGGCACACACACACCCAGCATCCATCCACCTCACGACAGCCTCCAGAACATGCACCTGCACCCAAATCATCCAAAGTTACACTTCCTAGAACCACCTCCTCTTCCTCCACTCCCAGACCCCCTCCATCTACCCGTCCCAGTGTTCGTCAGAAACTTTTCCTGAGCAACGTAGACCTCTTTCCCACCACCCCCCCTCCAATTCATAGGTCCCGTACTAGCACCTCAGCCAAAAAATCTCCGGTACCAGTGGTGCCTGTTAGAGGTATGTGGAGTGCACTGGGCACCAGGGCAGCCAGTGTGAAACGGAGCCAAAGCACAGCCAGTCCCCCCCCTGTGAAGCACCAGAAGTTGGACAGTGCCCGAAGGGATAGGGGGAAGACTCCAGCCAGCAAAGCCGCTCACAAGGGTCCCGGGGGAGTGTCGACTCAGCTGTGACTCCTCCCAAGGTGGGGAAGGGACAAAAGAAAGCGTCAAAGTCTGGGAAGAGCAGCACGGCGGAGAAGGCCGCCATCATCCCCGCTGCCCAGGAGGCCTCCGCCAGCCTGATCGTCACTGGTCAGGAGACCACAGCCAGAGTCAGTGCCCAGGAGGGCAGTCCCATCGTCAGTGGTCAGGAGACCACCGCCAGAGTCAGTGCCCAGGAGGGCAGTCCCATCGTCAGTGGTCAGGAGACCACTGCCAGAGTCAGTGCCCAGGAGGGCCCCGGCAGCCACAGCCCCGCTGGGCAATGAGGGACCGCCATGGCAAACACCATTGCACAGGTCAGAAACTGCAAAGTCAAGCACCGCTGAACAGGGCAAGCACCACTGAACAGGGCAAAGACCGCCATGGCAAGCACCGCTGAACAGGGCAAGCACCGCTGAACAGGGCAAAGACCGCCATGGCAAGCACCGCTGAACAGGTCAGAAACTGCAAAGTCAAGCACCGCTGAACAGGGCAATGACCGCCATGGGAAGCACCGCTGAACAGGTCAGACACTGCAAAGTCAAGCACCGCTGAACAGGGCAAGCACTGCTGAACAGGGCAAAGAACGCCATGGCAAGCACCGCTGAACAGGGCAAGCACCGCCAACTCTAGCACCGCTAGCCCATGGGCGGCAGGGGCAGTGACAGAACTGGGACCGTCACGGGGACAGTGATGCACTCTGGGCACCAGTCCCCCTCCAGAACCATTGGAGACATGCATCCACTCCGTCTGTCCTTAACAGGATGAAGCACTCTGGGCACCAGTCCCCCTCCAGAACCAGTGGAGACATGCATCCACTCCGTCTGTCCTTAACAGGATGAAGCACCATGCCCCCTCCAGAACCAGTGGAGCATGTTATCGACTTGAGAGACTGTGGCTTTGCACTCCCCAGGATGGTACAGTGGGCAAACCACCCACTGAAAAGACTTGGGAGACTGTGGCTTTGCACTCCCCAGGATGGTACAGTGGGCAAACCACCCACTGAAAAGACTTGAGAGACTGTGGCTTTGCACTCCCCAGGATGGTACAGTGGGCAAACCACCCACTGAAAAGACTTGTGAGACTGTGGCTTTGCACTCCCCAGGATGGTACAGTGGGCATACCACCCACTGAAAAGACTTGTGAGACTGTGGCTTTGCACTCCCCAGAATACATCAATGGGCATGGAGCCCCCTTGTGGATCTGGCGTGGTGCTGTCATCCGGCTGAGGTGCCCCCCCTACCCTTCCCCCTGAGGTGCCTGTTGTATTTCGATCTGATGCCCCAGCAGTGTTCTCTCCGTTTTTGCTCAGGTATCTAGTGTGGGCCTCACCCATGCATTTTGGGGCCAGTGGTCCACGGACATTGAATGGTGCATACCTGCACTACTAATCGTGATGTATATATTGTTGGATGTGTATATATATCTGTATATATTAGCTTACTGTATTTTTATACATTACAATGGTTGCACTCATTTCCTTTTGTCTTTGCATTATTCCGGGCGGGGTGGGGGTTGTTACTGTAATGTTTGGATATGCATTGGTGTGTGTGTTGTAGTGGGTGAGGGTGGGGGTGGGGGTGGGGGTGGGGTTGTTGCGTGTGTGTGTCCCTGACTTTTGCCTCCCCCCTCCCCTATGTCGTAGGTGCAGTACTCACCGTTGTCTTTGGCGCCGGCGTTGCTGGTGATCGTACAGGAGCAGGAAGACTATCGCAGGGAGTATTTGGAGTTCCGGCTCCATGGTGCCCTCCTTCCTCGTGGAGTGTTTAAGGTGAGCGTTTTCCCATTGAAATGGCTGTTTCCGACGTATTTTTATCCACAGTGAATCCGCCCCGGAAAAGGTGGCGAATTGGTAGGTTGTGATACTGTGGGCGGTACTTTGTCTCCCGCATGTCTGTTGGTGGTGACCGCCGCGCTGTTTGTCTGTATCGCCGTGGCGGTCGGAGTGTTGAAGTGGCTGTCTTTTTGGCGGTTTCCGCCACGGTCATAATTCCCTTTTTTTTTCCACCGGCCTGTTTACGGTCTTACCGCCACTTTAACACCGTCTGCCAGGGTTGTAATGACCCCCAAAATCCTTGGAGTAATCATGGATATAGACAAGCAGAAATGTGCCATATATTTGAAAATATGGCACATTTTTGCTTTCTGCTGAGTTTTGTGAAATGTAAGTAAATCTGGCCAAAAATGTCTGATTGGACAACCTAGTGCAGTAACCAACTAAGCAGACTATAATCATAAGAAATACCACAAAGGGACCTGCAGTACTGTTCAAAGCTACCAGCATACTGAAAAATGATATACTGTGCCAGGGGCTGCTCCTTTGCAATGGCAAAGGAGCATTGCCCCCTAGCTAAGAGCCAGCAGCTGAAAAATAAAACAATATTATACTATTGTTTTAATTTCCAGCTGCTGGCTCAGTCAGCAGATGCAGGGAGGGATGGGGTGGTCCATGGCAGCGGGGAGGAGGTGGAGTGGAGTCACTGCACTAAGTGAGCATGTCAGTTTGGCCGGCCATCTCAGGTCTGCCAAACTGACATGCACACGGGTTAGAGAAACTGCACAGACTCCCATGCAGTGTCTGAGCGGCAGAACAAGCTGCTCAGACCAAACCTGGTGCTGCTCTCATGCTAGGCATAGCATTTGATATCACATATTAACAACGTAAACCAGAATGCCTTCTATACAATGAAAACACGATGGGGGTCATTATGACCCTGGCGGTCGGCAGTAATATGGAGGAAAGTACTGCCAACAGGCTGGTGGTACTTTCCTCCATATTACGACTTTGTCGTAACCGACAATGTACCACACCAACCTCCACAGTGGTAACGGCCGCCGGGCTGGAGACATCAATCTCCAGCCCGGCGGCCGTCACTTGCCCGCCTGCAGGATTATGACCCCGCCTACCACCATGGTTTTCTTGGCTTCCTTACTGCCACGAAAACCATGGCGGTAGGCACTATCAGTGACAGGAAATCCCTTACCCATCACTGATAGGGGTCTCCCCCCTCCACAAGTTTCCCCCACCCCTCTTCCTCTCCAGACCCCCCTTCATACACTCCTCTCCCTTCACACACAAACACATGCATACACACACCCATTGCCACATTCATCCACACTTGCACACATCCATTCACACACACATCCACACACACTTACATACATTCACATTACTCAACATACATGCACTCACACCCCCAAACATGCACACAGATACAACATGCAACACACACCCACATACACGCATGCACAGACATACACCCCCCCACACACACAACACCCCCCACCCCTTTCCCCTGTCAGAGCACCCACTTACCTGTGTCCAGGGGAACCTCGGGCAGGAGACGGGACGGGGCGCTGCTGCCGGCAGCAGGGTCCACCAGCAGAGCACTGCCAGGCCGTATTAATTCTCATAATACAGCTGGCGGCGGTCTACTGGTGTGGCACTGCTGCATGCGGCATCTTTCTGGTGGAAATCCAGCTGTGGTCATCATTTGGCAGATGGCTGGTAGCCGCGGTGACTGTCTTTTGGCGGCTGTCACCACGGTGGTAGTTGGTTTTTACCGCCGCGGCCATAATGACCCCTTTGTTACATCCTCCCATATTTTGGACACCAACATAAGTGCAAGCCATCCTCACAGTTGGAATGTCCAAGCTTGACTATGCCAACAGTCTATACCTGGGCACACCACATTCATTATATGCAAGGTCAACTCATCCAAAATGCTACTGGAAGACTTATTCTTTGCCTTCACGCAAACCAACACATGGCTCCAGTCTTGCAATCACTCCACTGGCTACCTTTATCAAGAAGGGCAATGTTCATGACACTATCCATTGCTCACAGAGCCCTGGAGGAAAAGGACAGCTATAACTACAGGCTAGGTTAGAGCAATACAAAACAGATCCGAACACTGTGCTCCAGGCTTGCACCACTTATCATACCATCTTACTATAAGAAATCAGCAGGAGGCACTGCTTTCCCAAGTTCTGGAACAAACTACGAGCCAGTATTTGAAGCATTCAGAAGCATATACACTTCAAAAGAAAATTGAACAAATGGCTAGTTCCACAACAACTATACCACCACACATCCAGGCATCAAAACACGGAAAGATAGTCACACCCTCGAGCTCAATCTTTAGCTTACAGTCCACGGATTGAAAAGAACCAAACCAGCAAACTGCTTCAGATAAGCAGATAAGTTAGGAGGGCTGGCCTATGTTTGACCTGGGTATTATATTTTTAAATATAACATTTCTGGCCCACACAAATACTAATACTAAGACCATAGTATTCAGCCTTCAGCATCCAACTATAACTGACACCCCTTACATTCAATTAAGGCATATATGTTACAAGAGATTTCCATCACCAGTACTGTGCAACCAATAAACCAGCCATCACTTGATGAACAGGCATGGGATAACTAAAGACATCTGTCACATCCTTTGGATCAACCTGTGGAAGTTAATCTAGTCCATGCCTGCAGGTCCTGAATATCTGTACACTACAGCTGCTTCTTTATATTTCACAGTGGCTTTCAGATATGAGATGATAGTAACAACGACCATCCCACCGGGTCTCTCATCTTCTCTCTCCCTCCAACAATGCCACCTCCGGCTTAGAACTATACACTAGGGGGCATATTTACTAAGATTTTGAGTCTGGTTGTGTCACTTTTCTAGCACAGATCCGACGTAAAATCATTTTTGGTATTTACAAAGCCATGGAAAGGCACTACATACAAAGTAATGCAAGGCAGCGCATAGCACTGCCTTGTGTAACCTTGTTTTGGGAAGGCTTTAATGGGTAAAGCTTGGATGTTCCCATGGATCCGCTTATGGATTTTGGGTAATTCCTAGATTTACTAATGGTTGTAATGTCAAAATGCTATACCTTCCCTACTGAGGAATAGTAAGGCGAAGTATCTTTATTTCTCCTTGTTGCTTCCTCATTCTATATGTGTGGCCTTCTGCAGCACATGTAGAAATAGGAATATGCTTCTAAGTATTGTTTTTGGGCAGGAAGGTGCCACTTCCTGCACAAAGTAATCTTGCTCATAATGCAGGCACCATGGTGCAAGGGTGCCTGCATTGGTGCTAGGCAGCACAAAGTGTGCCAGTGCTGGGAGACATCAGAAAAGTGCTATATCTTTGAAAACATGTCACATTTTTGCTTTGCGCTGAGTTGTGTGAAATGTAAGTAAATCTGGCCAAAAATGTCTGATTGGATACACCAGTGCAGTAACCAGCTAAACAGACTATAATCATAAGAAATTCCACAAAGGGACCTGCAGTGCTATTTAAAGCTACCGACATACTGAAAAGTTAAATACTGTGCCAGGGGCTGCTCCTTCGCAATGGCAAAGAAGCTTCGCCACCTGGCTAAGAGCCAGCAGCTGAAAAATAAAACAATATTATACTACTGTTTTATTTTTCAGCTGCTGGCTCAACCAGGAGGTGGGCGGAGGGATGGGGCTGGTCCATGGGAGGGGGGAGGAGGTGGAGTGGAGTCACTGCACTAAGTGAGCATGTCAGTTTGGCCGGCCATTGCAGGTCATCCAAACTGACATGCGCACTTTGGTTTCTCCAACCTGGCTTTTATCTCCTCCTCCTATTCCTCCACAGTGGTAGGTATCTAAGGGATATGAGAGTAAGTAGGGTGTCACAATCCGAACAATGGAACCACCACCTCATTGTACATAAAGCATGCATGTAATCAGAAATTTGTGAATGGCAATGTATGTGCAATTTATAGCAATGATGCAGTTTCCAATTTCTGAATGTTGTCCACCACCATAAAATGGCAACCACCTGTCCTGTAAGTATGGACAGGTGGAAGTGATGTAACTCCGCCGGCATTGAGCGTCATGGCGGAAAGCGGTCGTGCACCGCCATGCTATTCCTCATTGGCTAAAATGGGGGTCTTTGGAGTACAGGTTCCAATGGGGATTACCAGCGGCGGTGACGGCGTACACCGCTGCGGACATGACCGTCATTTTCTGTCTAAAACCTCACTTGATTCCTGACTTTCCACAGGACAACACCTCCACTGTGTGTGCTGCTGTGACCTTTGTTATGATCCTGCCATAGCCCGTGTGACAGGGGAAAGGGCCCATGCCTTCACTTTGGAGGAGTTAGAGCGCCTGGTGGAAGACGTCCTACCCCTGTATGGACAGCTGTATGGGCCTCCAGACCAACAGATGAGGTGGGAGGACCTGAGACGCTGGGCCTGGAAGTCAGCGGAGGACCAGCTGGGGATGGCCACCCAACGAGGGCGGGATGCCAGTCGGAACCTGACCCCCCTGATGGCCCATATACTGGCAGTGGCCTACCCAGAGCTGAATGGGCGCTTGAGGGCAGCACAGCAGCCACAAGGGGGTGAGTACAGTGAGCGTGACAACAATTATTTTTGGGTCGCATGGGATCCTGGTGGTGGGTTTCAGTTAGTGGGTTCCCTTTAATGCCACCTCAGCCATTGCTGCATGATCCAGCTCAAGGTAAATTGGTGTATAGCAAAATCTGTTAACCTAGATAGTTAACATTCCATGTCAGAAAGCACTTAGTGGGTTCCAGGAGGGATGCAGTTGGTGGTGGTTGGCTCTCATCTTGCTTTGGCACTTAGCCAATGTAATGCCAGTGCAATGTATAGTGCTCAATCCTGATCCCTGTGTGTGATGGTAATGTGTATGCCAACTATGGTGTTGTTGCTGTAATTGACCCAGAGCTCCCTTTCTCGCTCCCCTAATATCTTCTGTCATCCTGTCCATATGTGCATTAGCATCATCTGGCGGAGGAGCAGGGGCACAGACGACTGAGGGAGCTGCATCCCACTCACTTGGTACCTGACCTTCCATAGGAGAGGACCTACACTGCATGTGCTGCTGTGACCTGTATCTGGAACCTACCATGGCCCCTGTGACTGGGGAAAGGGCCCCAGCCTTCACTTCAGAGGAGTTGGACAGACTGGTGGATGGGGTCCTACCCCAGTATGGACAGCTGTATGTCCGCCAGACCAACAGGTAAGTACACTGTGGGCACGATGCATGTGGCATGAATGTATGGAGGTGTGTGTGAAGGCCTCGTGTAAGGAGTGTGGGATGTCCTCTTGGCTGGGTACACGTTGAGTGCTGGGCTATGTGTGTGCCAATAGTGATGGAAACGGGTACAGTGGGCCATTTGTGTTACTGGCTGGACTGTTTGTCTAATGGTGTTCTCCTGTCTTTATTGCCTCTGAAGGTCAGCGCCCATCAAAAGAAGGGTATATGTCGTGCCATCGCCAACGAGGTGCAGAACCTGGGGGTCTATGGCAGGCAGAGCACCCACTGTTGCAAACAGTGGGAGGACCTGAGACGCTGGGCACGGAGGACTGCGGAGGCCCAGCTGGGGATGGCCTCCCAATGAGGAAGGGTTGCCCGTTGAACCATGACCCCCCTGATGGCCCGCATACTGACGGTGGCCTCTCCAGCCCTTGATGGGCACTTGAGGGCATCACAGCAGCCACAAGGGGGTGAATACAGTGGCCATCATTTAAGTTCACGGCTGGAGGGGTGGTATCCAGGTGGTGGTTGTGTGTCCATGGGTGCCCCTAGGCCAGGCCAGACATAGCAGCATAGGACCTCTGGTGGCTAAGGGTCTGAAGGGGAAATACTGCCTACCTAGCTGGTTAGCATCCACTACTGGTCAGGGCTGCGTGGTCCCAGGTGTGCTGCAGTTGGCGGTGTGTACTCCTCCTCATGCCTTGGTGGCTAGCAATATCACTGGTAATACAATGCATAGTGGGTAGGCCTGTCCCTTGTGTGTGAGGGTGCTGTGCTGTGTACACCAACAGTGGTGTTGGTGCAGTCATTGACCCAGTGTATCCTTTGTCTCTCTTCCCCCTTTCTTGTTTTGTCATCCTGCTCTTATGTGCATTAGCATAATGTGGCGGAGGAGCAGAGGCACTGGCGATGGAGGGAGCTGCATCCCACAGGACCCAGGAGGCAGAGTCCACTGATGCCGAGGGGACCAGAGGGTCGGAGGGTGAGGGGTGCACCACAGCGGAGACAGGAGGTGACAACACTGACTGATTCCTCCTCCGATGAGAGCTCCTTGGTGGTGGCGGACACCTCTGGAACCACCCCAGCTACAGGTACAGCCGCCACCCCTGTACCAGCACTGCCCTCCCAGTAGCCCCCCACCGAGTTCCCTTGCCCGCTCACCCAGGAGGGTGCCCTGCTGCCCTCAGTGAGGAAGCTATTGACCTCCTGAGATCCATCTCTGTAGGGAAGTCAACCATTGTGAATGCCATCTAGGGGCTGACATCCCAGAGGCAGCAATGCAATGCATACCTGGAGGGCATCCATGGTGTGTTGGCGGCCCTGCAGAGATTGTTTCAGGCTCTGGCCTCCTCTCTGATGGCAGCTAGTGTCCCTGTTCCTACCGTCCCCCCTCCAACTACCACTTCCCAGTCCCAGTCTCCTCAATCCTGACCCATCCAAGGCACAGATACAGGCAAGCATGCACACAAAATATCACACAGGAGTAGCACAGTCCAACACAGGCAGCACACTTCAGGCCACAAACGCACTCACACAAACAACAGACAGTTGCACACACAACCACATCCACTTCCTCCATTGTCTCCCTCTCCTCCTCCACCCTCACAGTCATATCCGCTCTCACACTTGCTTTCATCGCATCAACAGCCACCACCACCATATCATGCAGCACCCACACCTCACTTGCAGACACCTCCACATCATCCATCCACATATCCCCTTTGTCCTCTCCCCCTCTGTCTCCCCCACCAAGAGACACTAACGCACGCACACAGATGCCCAACAGCCATCCACCTCACACACGCACACTGTCCATGCACCTGCACCCAAGTCCAGCAGACGTACACCTCCGACAACCACTCCCTCAACCTCTACTCCCATCCCTCCTCCCACATACCACCCCAACACCCCTAAGAAGCTTTTCCTTGCACATCTTGACCTCTTCCCTCCCCCTCCACCCCCATCCTGCCTGTAAAAGCAGGGTCCCAATGACCCAGCCCAGCACCTCAGCCAGTCTCCCACTGCTCCCATCAAATCATCAGCTGCTGGCACCAAGGGGCCCCAGAGTGTAACGGCTGCCGTTCCTACTGAGGGCACCCCTCCGGCTCAGAAAGGGAGGACTAGGGTGGTGAAAAGAAAGGGACGTGAGATGGGGACAGAGGAGGCACCTCCTATCCCTGGAGGCAAGGACACAAGTGACATGTCCAAGGCAAAGGGGACCCATCACCAGAAGGGACACATGGTCCCCCACCACCACCAAAGAAAGTGAAGGCTCCTACTCAACTACCAATGAAATTGAAGGTTCCCACTCAACTATCAACGAAAGTGAAGGTTCTCACTCAACCACCAATGAAAGGCAAGAGCCCCACTCTACCACCAATGAAAGGCAAGAGGCCCACTCCAACAGCAGAGGGCAAGGAGCCTCCACCTCCAGCAGAGACACAGCAGCCCTCACCTCCAGCTGAGACACAGCAGCCCTCACCTCCAGCAGAGACACAGCAGCCCTCCAGGGACTGTTGTACAAGGAGCCCCCTCCAGAACCAATCCCCCACTTCAGAGACTGCGGCCTTGCACTCCCCAGCAAAGACAAATGCGCATGGTGCCCCCTCCAGAACCAGTGGGCAAGTCCCCCACTTCAGAGACTGCAAATGGGCATGGAGCCCCCTCCAGAACCAGTGGGCAAGTCCCCCACTTTAGAGGCTGTGGCCTCGCACTCCCCAGCAAAGACTAATGGGCATGTGCCCCCTCCAGAACCAGTGGGCAAGTTCCCCACTTCAGCTGTGGTGCTCCCCCACCTCTCTCCACTTTCCTCTGAGGTGCCTGCCCATTTCCAACATGATGCCCCTGATCAGTGGATTCCGGAAGTAGTCAGGAGTCAAGTTGGGCCTTGGGCTGTGCCATGTGGCTCTGTTGTACTTTGGACTGGCCATTGGCCCATTCTGAACATTGTCGCCTGCATTTGGAATCACATGGACAATGTGGTGGCTGTTGGCATTAAATGACAATGTTTGTTGATTCTCATAGTTGTCCTTTTTTTATTTTAACATGTGTCCTGTGACATTGGTTTAACTCTGCAGCTGGTTCTGTGTATGGTGTGTGTGTGAATGGTGTGTGTTGTGTGTGTGTGTGTGTGTCACTTCCTTTCCTTCCTCCCTCCCTCCCTTGTGTGCTAGGTGGCTGTACTCACCGTCGTCATCTGCGTTGGTGATCCAGGAGGGCCATGGCGTAGAATAGCATCAGGAAGACTTGAAGTTCCGGTTCCATGGCTGCGGCAGTGTCCTCTGTGTACCTGTCGGTGAGTCTTATGTTTTCTGTGTTCTGTTTCTGCCATGCTTTTGATGGCGTTGTTACCGCCCTGGAAATCCTGGCATTTGCTATGGTACAATATGGTGGGCGGTACCTTGTCTTCTGTCTGGCTGTTGATGCCTACTGCCGTGGTCAGTGGTGTTAATGCCCCGGCAGTTGGTGTGGTACATTGGCTGTCGGAGGGATCACCGCCATGGTCATAATTTGGCAGTAATTACCACTAGCCTGTTGGCGGTATTACTGCCACTTTAACAGTCACCACCTATGTGTTTGTTTCCTGACAAATATTGGACATAGTTAATGATTATAAAGTTGTTTGAAATATTGGGCAAAGTTAATGATTATAATGTATCTTGTATATTTAATTTACAGATTGCAACCCATTACGTTTTGATACATTATGTAATTTTCCTTTAAAGTGAATACCACCATCATACCGTAAAAATAATCACTTAAGGATGGTGAATTATGGTTATAATGGGAATTGTTTGAGCCTTTTTAAGTTTTAAACCAGAGCACCAGATTTGGTCTATACGACCTTGGTCTCAAGCGTTACTAATGTGATCTGCAGTACTATTGGTAATGAAGGGCCAAAAATAATATTATGTGAAGAGTAATATTATACTACATGCAACCACATACACTGTATCATGGCTATTGTGCAACCCAATAATTGACGCAATTAAGCCACCATACCATAGCTGCTCTTGTCTGGTTACACAGCAAGATCCTGTTTTTCGGCATTGCTGTTTTTTAAACGGTTTTCTTCATGATGTCATTAAGGTCGTTCCGTGCAAATTCTACTCTTTAACAGGCGTCTCAAGGGCACGCGCAGTGCCGAGAAAAAAGAACACGTTGACTGATATAGGTACTGAGGTTTTTTAAGAGAGTGCCTTTACCTTCCCTTTCTAACTAATGAAAAGCCAAACACTGTTTTCTTTAGCGTGGGGCAGTGTTATTGTTTAAATGGGGAACTAAACATTCCTAATTTGCAGAGCGAAATAACCTGCGTGGTTGTATTCAACTCTCACTGGTAATGTCGTTAATCTTCTGAAACTGTATCCACATCCACCTCTAGGCTTGAAAAATATTTTTGGGGAATAAGGAAAGACTTGTAAACCTTCCAATTCTTGAAGGCCATAAGTAAATCAGCATCATTTTCACCACGGTGGGATTGGAAACAAAAAACAGCCGTAGGAAAAATTTCCAAAGTAGCCCGCACTGTGACTAGTATGGGGCAAATGGGCTTTCATGTTTGGGTCAAAGCGACCTGCCCGGCCTTCACTGCGCCTCTGGTCGAAATTTCACTCTTCTTGTTTCTTTATCCAACTCATTGTCGGGTTTTTAATTTTCATCTACAAGAATATCAACTCCAGAATATCCATTACCACTTCATCAGCCAAGTTATTACATTTGTTTGACTCCCTGTGTAAAAGATGTGCTTGCACTGTAAGAATGCACAATTTATATGTCTGTATGAGTAATTACACAAATATTGATTTAAATGGAACCCACTATTTTTTTAATGTAATTCTCTTACAATGCTATTCATCCCAGTGTAGGGTGCCAGAGCGCTTTACATCAGGCACAGAGGCACAATGAATCATAAAAGTGTGTACATCAATGTACAGGAGATGTCACACAGCAGAATGAGTGTTGTAAAGTGTAGGACTCATATATAATTTATACTAATAGGCAATATATTGTTAGAGTGAATGGTCAGGAGAAATAAAAAGTTAGGATACAAAACGTAACACAGTGATTGATTCTCATTGTCCTCTCTAGCAAGTCTTTATCACTTTCCAAAGGTACCCTTCTTTGCAATCATAGAATAATAGATTGATAAAAAATAAATGTCTAAACCCATGACTTACAGTTTGCATGCCACTCCTTGACTTACAGTTTGCATGCCACTCCTTGATGTCAATAAAAAAATTACTATGCTATATTAGAAGGCTTGCCACTAATGAACTGAAAGTAACAAAAGATCTCAGCGTCAAAATCTACTTATCTCTATAAATAAACTACCAATCTGTAACCTGCAAGTTACAAGATGTGCAGGCACATTAATCCTTTATGCTACTTTATGAGTTAAAACTGTAAGTGGACATGGACAAAACACAGAACTGTCCCAGAACGGGGTTAACCTCTAGAGTTATTTTACAGCTATTTAATCTAATCATAAATGCTGAGCACACAATGGTCTGGGCAGCAGGTGTCTTAACCTTGTAAGATATGTTGAAATACAGCCTCTTTGAGACCAATTAAGTAAGCTAGAACAGATTTACTGTCACATATGTCCTTCTTGCCAGTGTCTTAGCAGCAGTTTTTTTTTTTTTAAATAAGGGACATATTCATCAAGGACAGGAATGCTCAATGTGATGTTAAATAGGCACATTCCTGCCCTTTCACGCAGCGCAGCACAGCGCAGCAAGGTGGCTTACTGAGTTGCTCTGAATAAAAATATAATACATTTGCATCTAAATGATGAGTTGATTGTCAGACTCTGTTTATAAAGCTTTGCTCCTCGTGACTTTGCACCCATTCGTCTGCCACACCTTGACTGCCAATTTATGGGTTCCCGGAGTAAATGTGTGTCAATTCCAGCACTGACAGTAACAGTTTATGTTTAGTGGTGTAGCAAGACCACCTTAAACTCGAAGGCAAGCAGTAAAAAACTGCTGTACTTACAAGCTCCCCCGTCCCTCCGAAAGTGAACTTTCTCTCCAGCTCACTTCTGTGCATTGTATCTTAATGTTTAACTCATAATTTCATATTGTTAGGTAATATAGAGCTTCAATTAGCAAAAAAGGGGTAGTACAATTTAAAGTTGTTCCAAGCAAGGGCCCCAAAATATTTCTAACATGTAGGCCCCAAAACTCCGAGAATGACACTGAACTGAAGAATTTCTGCATTTCTTCTGCTTCACATTTCTGCCACAACGTGGCTGCTATCACCAATGGTGCTAGTCAGACAGAAGGCGGTCTTGGGATGCAGGTAGGCGTGGAAATGGTTTTACCCTGTGCCTACCGAACGGAGGCCTTGTGTCTTGTTGGTGAGCTAGGAACTATTTTTGTGTTAGTTTCATTGATGGGCGCTGATTTTGGCTGCTGCACTGTATCGCTTTCTGCCCTCTGGGTTCTCCATTTGAAAAGAATCTATGGAAATTATTTTGACAATTTGAAGATGAAGAATGGAAAACGTGTAAAACTTGAAAGAGAAAGGGCTGGATGAAAGACGGCGATCTCAGCAGATACTGCCCTCCCTTTGAGCTGAAAGCGAGCATTATGTGCCCGAAGCTCTCCGCTCTAATGAAAGGCAAGATGGAAGCAGCTGCTGCAAGAAGATTAGCACACCAGCAACTCCAAGTGCTGCAATCTCTGTTTACCATCAGCCCAGTTCAGAGAGTTTACTGTACGCTAACTCTTTCCTTAAGTGGGTAAAAGTTGAAAGTCCTAAAATATTAGATTGATCAAACAGGGGAATTGGTCCTTATTTATAAGTACTGCAAAATATATTTCATGAAAAAAATATCAACAAATTGAACATTCTTCTCAATATTCCCTTGCACATGAACTGAGAGGTACATTCTGCTTGTAGAATATTTTTTTCATGAAATATAATTTGTGGTTTGATGCTTTATTCAGAATTTACTTTCCAGCATGGCGTTTTGGTTTGCAGAGGAGATTGTTGCATTAAGGAAAAGGTCCTAAAAATGATAAGGGGGGTCTACTAACAAGAGTACATAGATCTTATTGATGTTACTGGAAACTAAATCATATGAAATGACGCCTCCAACCTATGGTGGTACTGAATTTCACCAGAATGGGTCTTATGACAGGCTAGTAGCCAATATGTCTACTTCACCTCAATAAGAACACGTTGTACATTTCAGATACTGCTTTTAGGTCGAGCCTACCAGACAGCACAACCTGTCTGGTCACAAAAGACCTATTGCGGGCTTAGCAAGAATTTACAGTGGGCTGAAAGCCCATTAATTCCTTACCATTGGTTGACTTTAATGTCACTCTCATTTGCTTGCTTCTTATTCAGTGTCTTTCCTTACCCCATACTCCATCTTGTAATTCTCCCCCCACTGCTCCATAGCCTCTTTATCATCTCGCTGACTGGCTGCCTTCCATCTTTCTTCTATTTACTTTGAGAGAACTATTTTTTAATTTTTTTTGCTTATGTACTCCATGATACTGCTTGTCTGTTCCAGCTCTCTCCCTCGTGTGCTTCTCCTTTCTATGTGTGACAAGTAAACCACAGATTGCGATCCTGGCATTGCCTACTCACCTTTTCATTCTTCCAAGTTCAATGAAACACTTGCATATCAAAACTTTCTAAGTCATTACAGAATAAGTGCTTTATAGAGAATGTTTTTATTATCCTAAGAAAGGTGGTTCACTTTCATTACCTTTAAATTTTGGCGTTAAGTTCTGCTAGCATGTTTTAAAAAAGAAATCCACATTCATCAACCAATTAGAACAGCAGTTCTGAACCTTTGACTACTGTGACCATCCAATGAATCACTCCTGGAAGCCGAGGAACCCCGCCTAAAAACTATCTATGATTTGAACCTCAAAATGTCACACAAAAATATATAAACAATTATATATTAAATAAATACATAAATTATGAAATAATGTATTTAATTCCTTAAAAATACAGAGGTAAGATTTTAGTAGGAAAGTTGGAGAATTTCAAAAGTTAGTTTTAGATCTAAAAGACAAACTAATATGCTAGACTCTAGCATTTCAATGTCTATTTTGCTCCTAATGCACGTTCTCTCTTTGTCTGCACATACCATTGCTGCATCAATTGAGGCCACCGATATTGCATACTAGCTTTTTGCTATTCTTACATTGCTGCTACAATTCAAATTAAAGATGCTAACTTAATTTTTTGGTTCTGATTTCAAATTCTTACACAGTTACAGAGAGCATAATTATGAGTGGCTTGTTAATTTTTTTCCAGTCCATAAACACCTATTTGCGCATGGGACGGAATTATGAGCTTGGTTTTATTTAGTGCATCTGATAATCATAGGATACGTTAAATAACAAAACATTTGTTAAATTTCGGCAGGTACAACCTGCTGTAATTTAATAGGGGAAATCATACGGTATTTACTGTGTCATGCAGATTTTGATGCATTAAACACAAAATCTGCATGTTATTCCTCATAAACTCATAATAGTTGTTATTTATTGCACCCGATAAATTATGTATCCCTCGGTATCGTTATTTATCAGAGCGATATATAATGCCTCAATTCATAATCAGGTTGAGAATGTTTTAAAAGTTAAAATTTTCAATTTTGCTTTTTTATGCATATATATGCTTTGTTAATCTGGTAATTGTTATTCATTTTTAAAAACATTTTAGGGCCTCCTGAACATATATAGTGGACTCCCAGGGGTCTTTAAACCACAGGTTAAGAACCACTTCAGTAGAACTATATTCTGATCTATTTGAGTTCAAAATACACTTTTACATGGGTTAATGTTTGGAAGCACCCTGTGCAAATAATAGCAAACTCCAAGGGCCCTTCTCTTGGGCCTGTCTCGAAGATAAGTTGGATGCAACTGGCAAGACTTAAAAAGTTGTGGTGAGGTCTCAAAAAATATTATATGTATTATGCAATGATTGCATCACCTAACAGCTTGCATGGTGGACACATGGTGACCAAGAAATCATGTCACATGCCTCTCCTTCAACCTCTCTGATTAAAGGGTTTCCCCTTCAGAATGCTACAATGCCACTTTGTGTACAACACAGGTTTCAGAGTAGTTGACCTCTACAAAAATGTGCCAGACAACATCACACGGAAAAAGTTCTAAGGCTCACTAAACTCCATGATGTGGCATCCCAATGGCAGAGCTTTTCCTAAAATGCTGAATATTAGAGCAAGGTAAGACCAGGACCACAGTTAGCGCTTACAAGACTTGAGTAGAGTTGAAAGTAGAGTTGAAGTATGCAGGACCGCAACTGGTCTGAAGGGTCAGAATTTGAAGAGTACCTGAACATTCAAGACAGGAGTGGAACTATAGCATGCAGGACTAATGCCAAACTGGATCATGAAGGATGAAAGCTGAACTACAGCATACACGGCCAGAGTATAAGTGTAGAATGTAGAGAAATACAAAGGAGATGGGACCCACTGACACACCAATCACATATTTAGTGGTAGAATATGAACCATCTGACAAAAAGAGCAGGTTCCAGAACTCCAACAACCTTGTAGGAGATTACTTGTTCTGCTAAAACATAGATTATAGGGCATAAATGAATGGTATTTTTGGTTAGTGTCTCAGTGTTTGTGTTTGGTGGCCATCTTACAAATGAGTTTGTGTTTGATGGCCATCTTAGTATGATCTACCACTAAGGTAGTTGTCCTCATACTTACTACCTGCAGTAATGCTCATTGTGGGACCATAGACGTTACACATCCTTGCTTAACATGCAATAAGAGTCTGCCATCCATTCCTCTCTCTGCCTGAGTCTAAACCAGAAAACATCCACTCTATAAATTGTGGAAGGATGCCGCTCTGTTACATCTGTATTCCACTTGTGCCATGGTTTTCATTTATGAATTTTTCTGGGCTTTAATTTCATATAGAGTATTTCTGAAAACACTTCAGATGTGTCAGAAGGAAGGAAAGCTCCATGTTGTAATGATAAAACAAAATAAAAAGGTACCTCCCTAATTCCATTGTCTTGTGACAATATTGACGCAAGATGTAGTATCAGCTAAAGGAAGACCTACAAGGAAACAATGTTGTGGTAAACCTACCCTAAGCAATCCTTTGTGAGTATGCTTGAATCAAAGGTTGCCATCACACCTTCTGACTTATGGCTCAAGGTATTGGCAGATGTATTGATAACTAATGTTTAAGGTGAGCTGTGGGTGACACGTCTGTGCTGCAACACCTCCCTTCCACACTCACTTATGCAAAACACTCACTATTGACATCTGCACTGAGTCTGCTCATAGTATGGCTGTCTTGGCTTCAAGGCTTCTGTTTTGTAGGAAGGTAGTGGGCTTTAGTCTGCAGCTTCCCACCTCATGTTTGATTGCATGTATTAATGTATTTGATATTTCTTTGGTGCAAACCTAGCCAAAAGGCAGAGGAGAGCTGTAAATGGTCAAAGATAAGCACAAAGTGAACAAGTGACCGGAGAGGTAGCTGGATGGTGAATGAATAATGTATTGCAATGAAGTGTTCTTTAAAGAAGTGAGTCCTATATTGGAGCAACATTGGAGCAGTCTTGGTGGATACTCTGATGTTGTTGCAGTAGGCGTAGTAGACCATGCAACATTGCTCCATGGATTGCCTTCCACCCAGTCTGCAGAGCTGCAGAGGAGCTGCAGTCCTGATAAACTGTGAGCTATCTATGTAAGGACTGGGGCATATCTAGTGACCAAAAATAATCTTCTGTGTGCCTGCGCATGTCTGTCTTAGCATGTATAAGTGATTGGGCATGTGACTGTGTCAATATGGACATGTGTCGGTGTCTGTGGTGGTTTATGTGTCTGTGTGTGTGAGTTTGTGTGTGTCCGTGTGTGACACTTCCTGGGACATGCTGGATAACCCGGCACATAGCAGGCCTCACTAGCATAGCATGGCCTTTTAAGGCACATTGTGTTCATCCCTGGGATTGGGTGGGAAAAATGCTTCTCCCTGGAGTCACATCTCTCCCCAGGCATATGTGGCATGGAGTGATTATACCCTACTTATGGAAAAATTCCTGGGCATGTTGTAGCCATTTTTGTTATATAACAACAATCCTTGAGTTAGGGAGGACAGCCTTGGCATAGGATGTGAATGTAAGTGAGCATTAACCTGTGCATATGATGCTGAATCTGGGCATATGAGGTTGAACCTGGGCGTATTACAGAGACATGGGAATATGAGGTAGTATGGTACCATGTAGGTAGATAGTAAACTAGAGCACTTTATAATGAGATTGGCAACATGAAATTTAAAAATGCCATTAATACATTTAAGGCAATAAAACTGCTAGCTGATGTGTGGAACTAAATCATGTTTTAATAAAATAATGAGCTTTTGTTTGAGACTATGGCCCTCATTACGACCCTTGCGGTTGGCGGAGAAGTGGCGGTCTTACCGCCAACAGGCTGGCGGTAAAAAATTGGAATTATGACCATGGCGGTTACCGCCATGGTCATCCGCCACGTCTCCGATCTGACCGCCAGGGCGGAGACGACCGCTGGGCTGGAGACTTGGGTCTCCAGCCCGGCGGCTGTCACAAGACCGCCGGCGGTATCACAACCAGGCTGACCGCCATGGATTTCATGGTGTTGGGAATGGCCATGAAATCCATGGCGGTAAGCACTATCAGTGCCAGGGAATTCCTTCCCTGGCACTGATAGGGCTCTCCCCCACCCCTCCACCCCGCTTCCTCCCCCCACACTCCTCACCCCCCAAAGGTGGCAGGATCCCCCTCCCCACCCCTACCATCAACATCGCAACCCAGACACACACCGTACACGCATGCATACACCACCAACACACATACCCGCACACATATCACCAAACATGCCAACAGCCACACACAGAGTCATACACGCACACCCACATACAGACATACACGCACACATCCATTCAGACATACAGACAGACACGCACACATTTCCAAACACAACACACCCCCTGCATGCATACACGCACTCACACACACCCTCTACATCCTCACACGCACACCTCCATTCACGCACAGAACACCCCCTCAACCCCCTCCCCTAATGGACGATCAACTTACCTGGTCCGTTGATCCTCCGGGAGGGGACGGGATCCATGGGGGCTGCTCCTCCGCCAGCACCCCGTCAACAGGACGTGATTCGGTGGGTGGTGTTCTGTTGACGGGGCGGTGGAGGTGAAGCAACCTCCACTTCCCCGCCGACCGCCAGTATGGCTGCTGGCGGTTCTCCGTCCAGAAAAGGACGGAGGACTGCCAGCAGTCATAATTCGCCGATTCAGCACAGCGGTCCCTCTGCAGTCTTGCAAAAAGACTGCTGAGGTTATAATGACCACCAAAACTCTTTCTTACTACTATGACAATTATTTATGATTTACGTGGAGGCATTTTATGAACTGAACAACAGTTTGTTATGCCTGCATTGCTTCTATGATATTTGGGTAAGGATTTATGCCCAACTGGTTTGAAAGTTCATCTATGCCACTGCATTGGAAGAGGTACAGTGCTACTGTGTTGTCAAGTAAGTGTTATCTCAGTAACGAGCATTGTGTAAATAACAATGTGAACAAAGCTGAAGCCACTGCCTTTAAAAATGACAAAATGTTACAAAATAAAATGAAAAGCATCATCTGCGGATGAAGATGGTCCATTTGTTATTCATACCTACCACACTTATCACTTATAAATAATGCACCAAATCAAAATATTTGAAATATTTGAAACTTCCTAAAAACACTAGTAGGAAATTTCAGGGGGCTATAAACGTGATTTTAAAGCAAGTTTAGACAAGTTGTAGCTGGTTGTAAAAAGTATCATTTTTTGGTAAAGGAAACGTCTCAGGTTACCTACTAAATACATACTACCAAAGTCCCACACGTCCCTCATCAAACTACTAAGCAGTTCTACAATTTCAGCAACTGATTTATGCCAGCCCTTGTCTCAGTTTAGCAACCAGCACAATATACTTGAAAGTACACTATGAAGTTCAATGTCAGTTATCTCACACATCAATATGAGATTATGGTATTTTGGCACATTAATTATACAAAGCCTTTACACTTATATAAACCATCAGAATGCTGCTGAGCTAATGTAGGCAGTACTTTGTCAAGGGTTCAGAATTGAAGATATTGAAGTGAACTCCAAACCTCCCCTTCTTGCCAAAACTCTGCCTGAATATGCACATCAGGCAACTTGTTGGGTAGTCAGTGGGGAGAAAGGAAGGGGAGGAGACAATGGGAACACTGCACAGCTAAGGGATCAATGAGGCTAACACTTCAGTTGCAGAGAATGTCCCTGGTATCTGGGAGAGATGATTTTAAATAGAAGAAAAATATAAGAATCAAAGTAAACAGGGTAACCAGCATATAAGCGGCTGTAACAACACCTACCTAATGTCCTCCCAAAGATTCTATGTGGAGTGGAAAGAGAATACCCAGACTAGAGAAAGAAGGATAATACTTCAGTCCAGCAGATGCTAAGCAAAGTGCAACAGAGGAGTGTGTAGATCTCACTTACGAGGGAAGCCTTTGAAAAGAACAGAAGGCAAATACCTGAACCGATGGATCTGAAGAAAGAACAACTAAACACAGTGAAGGAAAATTGGAAGACTTGGTGCAGTCTTGAGCATCAGTTGGAAGCCTTAGCAAAATGCACATTTGCCAGTCAAAGCACCACTGTGGGAATCCTACGGGATGGCGGCTTGCTAGCTTTAACATGGCAGTAGTAAAACCCAGTTTGGGAATTGTCTAAATCAGTGTGCTTGATACACTACTGTGCTGATCTGCCTCTCAGCATTCTCCAAGCTGCAGTCATCAAGAGTCACCAGCCCATACATAACCATCATCTAATCATCTATCCTACCTGCTTTCTCTGATTATCCACGCAAGATAAGGTGTGCCAATGCAGAAACGCTTGACTGATGGATGCTGCTTGTCTGCACTGCAGTGAACACACACTAATTTATTAAATTAGGATGTTCTGTATAGTTATTGTAAAACATTTTACACATTACATAATTTACATGTGAAAATTATTCATATTTACAATCCCATGGACCTGCTATGAGCATCAATATAGCCCCGGCATGTGCAAATCTAGTTATATGGACTTTTTAAACAAAGTTTGTATTAAACAGTAATGCAGGTTTGTACAATATATAGCTTTGTGTGTACACATACAGACAATAATTACAGCTACAGGTTACTGGAATTTATTCTCGGATACAGATATACCAGCATTTTGTTTTTTTTAGATTTCCTTTCAGACAAGTTGGAGGTGTAAAATCAGCACATCTATCATCCGACAACCTACTGATAGGAATACACTGTTGCATGCTTCCACCCATCACATGGTAATCTTAACCAGGGTCTCCCATAAAAAAAAACATGCCAAGCCTTCTGTATACGAATTTAGTTAAAATTATACTAGGCAGGACTGTCACAGGATGGCGTGGAGATGGAAGGGTCAATATTTACCAAGCTCATGCTTTTACAGTGCCCACTCCGTCCTGCAAAATCTATAGATTTTGGAGCAAGCCACTTTTTAATGAGGAGATGCCTAGGACCTGAAACCACTACACAACCAAAGAGGCTAAAAACACTGTTTTTCTTGTTCCCTGAGGACAGTATGTTTTAACTTCAAAATAGGCGTTCATGACCCCTAGAGAAGTGCACATTTTCAAACTGGACCTTGAAAATACAGCCTTCATGCCTACTCCTTGAAATAAATCTAGATAAAATTCAAAGCAGATTCATGTTCTGTGGATGATAAACCACATGCTCAAGTGCTACACATGTTTCACAAGAAGCCTTGCATTATCTTTGAAGTTAGTTTAACACTAAACGGATCCATTTCTGCACACACTTTAGTTTCAGCTCTCGCACAACCAGAAAAATTATTAACAGTGTTGTCTCATATTATGTAGTGATTCCCTTCTCCCAAATATTTTTGGATCTCTTCCTGGTATGAATAGAAAAGAAGATGAAGGCACATGGATAAGAACGGGTGATCCCACTATATATATGACTCAACCTACGAATGGCCATCTCAAATGTTTATGTTTCAGCTACTACAAATGTCCTAACTGTAATAGCCTTATCATTGGGAACAATGCCAGCTGTTTTTTACCACTAAGACATATCAGAAATGCATGTAGATTACATGTAGCACATATTTTGTGATATATAGATTCATATTCCTTTGTAGCTTCATGCATATTAGCAAAGCTAATTTCAAACTGTAAATCTGCATAGCTGAACATAAATCTAAAATCTATAAAGTAGTGTAACTAGTCACCTTTCTTAAAAAAATTGCCACATTGAAACATGCCTTGACATAACTATGTATTGAATTAGTTAAAAAAAAAAGTGGGTAAGAGAGTGGTCTCCCTGCACAAGAAAGGAACATTTCGAAAATAAAAACGTGAAGATCCTAAAACTGGGGATGTCATTGATGGAAGTGGTCTTGCCAACTTTTTGTGGTTTCACTGTTAATTGAGGGACTTTTCTGCATACCTTTTTTACTTGTTCTCTTTCCTTGTTGTTTTCTGCTGCTCCTTTTGCTGTTCTACCCAGTAATGTTTATCTCTATCTTTTATTTATCTGTATCATCTGGTCTTTTTCTAGTGAGACTGGTTTCTGAAACCTCTTTAGCCTCACACCTAGACATCAATGCATACTATGGGTTTCTTATCAACAAACCATGAGTTGCAGCTCTCCATCACCTTTCAGCATTTTTAATGATTGGGTTAACCCATTCCTGTGGAATGCAACATGAGTGCATGTTCTGACACCCGCCCCTTGGTGGAACTACAAAAAAACAATGTTATTCTCTCACCTACCCAGCTTGTGTTTGAGACTGTGAACAAATGATTCTGAATCTGGAATTGATCTGCAGCCCTTGTTATTGATTAATTTTGAAGATATGCCTTCTTGTTTCAGTGTCCCCTCAAAGAGTTGGGGTTATGTTTGAACTATAATCAATTTGTTTAGTTTGTAGAATATGATGTATTCCCTAGCATGAGTTGTCAATGTTATGCATCCTGTCTGTAGTTACAATATTTAATCTCTATTCTTAGCCTTCAATCCTGGCCTTTGTTTCATCCAGTTAATGTTCTCTGATCGACTGTTTTATATCTACTAGCATGCTTTATAGTCTTGGCTGCAGACATCCTTAACTGCCTGTAGACAGGCCTATTGCTTCCATATATTCAGAATGGGGTGTGTGCAAGCACCTTGCTCATCATTGTATGGCTTTGGGGACACACCAGAAAAGGAAACACACTGGAGCCATGAATCAATAGACCCAGATTGACAAGTGCCCGCAGGAGAAGATGTGTGCAGGAGGCAGGGCTCAGCAGCAGCTGAGTGCTATATACACAATTTTTTCCCTGTGAAGCACGAGGCGCACCAGGGCAGAGAATGGACCAAAAGTGGTCCAATCTGCACATACCAGAGCCCAGAAGATGCTAGGCCATCTCTCTTGGCCCCGGCACATTCACACATGAAAAGCACCATGACCAAAAGGAAATCAGCAGGAATTACCAATGGCAAGGCAAGTTTCTCACAAGTGCTATGCGGGCCTTGAATGAGGAAATAAACACAGATGAAGATAGATTGGAGGTAGCTAAATGAGTAATCCTGGAGTCTGCCTTGATTCCCTCACTCTCATTCCTCATGGACTGACAGACTGACAGACTGATGCTGTTCTCTCGACTTCAGTTGGGGGTGTTAACAATCTCTGCATTTATAATGAGACCCTAGTGATCGATTCACCCTCAGATATGGCAAATGCTACTCTTTTTTCCAGCCAAGAGGAAAAAGGACGTTCCACAGGGACATGCAAGAAGAATAATGAAGTCACCCTCCTTTACGATCCTCAGCAAGTGTCCCCAAGGGTTCTCCAGTTCATTCAATGAAGATGTTTCTGTCCCATCTTGCCAAACACTTTTATAGACAACTAGCAGCCAATTTATTAAGGTTGAAAATCTGGTTAATAGCTCATTTGAATCTCTGTTTACAAGACTAAAGAATATTGAACCAGTGGCAAAAAAACGACTGAAGCGATGAACAAGCTGAATGGTTATTATTGATACTAAAAAGATTTTGTGTCAGGGACAAGTGGGAAGGGCTTACCTCAACCTTGTGTTTTTACCACCTCATGGAAGCCTGCTGGGGAAATTTGAAGGTGAACCAGGGCCTGCATAATGATACCATACTCTGCTAATCAAAATAATGACCAAATTGCTGCAGATTTCAATGACACCCCTCTACAGTGTTAACCTCATGTAGCTGTTTTTGCATTTACCACTAGACGCTATCCTGTATGTCAGTGTATTGAGTAAATTTGCAATTATACAATACAACTAAAGGGAGGATTGATCAATGTTCAACTAGATTGTGAAGAATATGGGTCCTAATCCATGTGCTCATAATGACATCATAATAGTTGGAAGGGCCAAAGGGATGGGAAATGTTCTCAAAGAGACACACAGTGATTGTGTAGTGGTAAACCGCAGGGACTCTTTGTTAGTTTGCTTCCTAATGTAAGTTAACTTATTTATCAGAGAAACCTGGCCATATTGAAGGAATTCCCTTGGGGTATTTTTATAGACCTATGGTCGGCTCTAGGCCGCACATATATGTTCTTCCTTTGCCAAAGGCCCATGAGCAATTGTTCACTCATAAAGCGATGGTTTCAACCTCTTTACACATTTGGAGTCACTAGATGGAAAAGACCTATATAAAGATTTTGAATGTAATGTTGATGACGTAGAGATGGTGCAAACTCATGCAGCCCAGAAAGGGCTAATTGACTGTTCTGCGTCTCGAGATCGAGACCTACAGGCTAGGACAGCAGCCTGTTTGGATAACTTAATTGTGAAATCCATTTCTTGTAATATCCTTCATTTTATAACATGGAATGTGGCAGGAATTTGTTCCAAATTGGCAAATCCTGGCTGGGTTCCTTTTATTATGAAATTTGATGTAATTTGTCTAGAAGAGACCTAGGGGCATATTTATACTCCGTTTGCGCCGGATTTGCGTCGTTTTTTTTAACGCAAATTCGAAGCAAAACTAACTCCATATTTATACTCTGGTGTTAGACGCGTCTAGCGCCAAAGTCCATGGAGTTTGCGTCACTTTTTAGCGTGGACACCTACTTTGCGTTAATGATATGCAAGGTAGGCGTTCCCGTCTAAAAAATTGACTCCGAGGCATGTGCGCCGTATTTACACTCCCGGGCAAAAATCACGCCCGGGTAAAAAAAAATGACGTCCAGCCGCTTTAGCGTCGTTTTTTAGCGCCTGGTCAGGGCAGGCGTTAAGGGACCTGTGGGCTCGGAAGGAGCCCAGAGGTGCCCTCCCATGCCCCCAGGGACCCCCCCTGTCACCCTTGCCCACCCCAGGAGGATACCTAAGGATGGAGGGACCCATCCCAGGGAACATAAGGTAAGTTCAGGTAAGTAATTTTTTAATGTTTTTTTGTGGCATAGGGGGGCCTGATTTGTGCCCCCCTACATGCCACTATGCCCAATGACCATGCCCAGGGGACAGAAGTCCCCTGGGCATGGCCATTGGGCAAGGGAGCATGACTCCTGTCTTTGCTAAGACAGGAGTCATTACAATGGGGGTTGGGAGTCGAAAAAAATGGCGCAAATCGGGTTGAGGCGATAATTTTGCCTCAGCCTGACTTGCCCCATTTTTTGGCGCCCAAGCTCCATATTCCCCTACGCCGGCGCTGCCTGGTGTACGTCATTTTTTTTCACGCACACCAGGCAGCGCCGCCGGCTAACGCCGGCTAACGTCATTGTATAAATACGGCGCCCGCATGGCGCTTCAGAATGGCGTTAGCCGGCGTTAACTTTTTCGACGCACAACTGCGTTGGCGCAGTTGTGCGTCGAAAAGTATAAATATGGCCCCTAGTCAGTAGAGTCATTTTGGGTCATCAATGGGTACCTTACATTGGGCACACCAGCAACCCTATCAAGTACTGGTCGAGATAGGGGCAGTTTATCCATTTTAATTTCAGTCAACTTTCTTAGAAAGAAGCTGTGGCAGCAGCTGGATTGTTTTTTCTACCACCTGGTGTGCCTTTAGTGTAGAGGACCATGGAATATATTGGTAGTTAATTACAATAATAATAAGTTTAATAAAAAGAACTGAGTGTTTGTTAAGGCACTTGCCTCTGATTTAACTAAGCTTAGTGAATGGGAGAGCGAAGACTGTTCCATGGTATGGATGAGTTGATTTTGATGTTCATTTATGTAAACTTCCCCCAAGACAGTTTGTAATCTTAACACGTCTGGAGAAGTGCAGGCTGACTTCGATTATAATATTGTAGGGGATGCCTTGAACATTTTTCTGTTGAAATACAATTTGTTTTTTACTTCTGACTTTTGTTTTCCATCTTCTCATGTGGTCTTACTTTTAGAGGAAGGGGAATTTCATCTATCATAGACTTCTTTGTTTTACACAGTTGTGTCAGCTAACATAATTCTTTAGTTTTGTCTGTTTGCACCTGAGATGAATTTAATCTAAAGATAAACATCCTGAACTGGCATTAATTAGGAATAAAGGGGTGGTACTAAAATGGTTCCAAGTTAATTCAACTATGATCACTAAGGAACTGACTTGGCCCCTCATTATGAGATGGCCCTGCCAAACTCCCGAGGATGGGTTAGCACAAGTACGGTCCCCTTCCCGTGGCCCCTGTTAGGAGTTTCCCACTGGGTCAGCGCTGGCCCAGCAGAAAACATCCCACAACATTGACGATGGCTCATAATTGAGCCAGCAGTAATGTTGCAGTGCGTAGGGTGCACCAGAACCTGTTGCAAAGCAGACAGTGAAAAGTGCAATGGGGTTTGCCATGAGGGCCCCTGCACTGTCCATGCCAAGTGCATGGGCAGTGCAGGCGCCCCCACGTGGCCCCCTGCACCCGTCTCCGCCAGCCTTTACACGGCGGTGATACTGCCATGTAAAAGCCGGTGGAGAGGGGACTCGTAATTCCCAGGGCAGCGCTGCTTGCAACGCTGCCCTGGTGGATCAGGACTGACAGCACTGCCAGACTGATGACAAGCCATGATCTGGCGGCGTTTGAGGTCCGAACGTGTTGCAACCTCCATGGTTGTAATGCGGCTGTTGGACCGCCACATTGATGGTGGTCCCACCGCCACCAAGGCCATGGCGGTCTGGAGACCGCAGGGTCGTAATGACAGCTTTAGTGTGCCAAAGAGAAGATTATGTTATGGATAGATGAGGAATTATCTCCCATTATATTCCCGTCTCTATTTAATGCCCTTTCATACCTACATCATGTAGCCGGTTTCATTCAGTCTGCACTGTTATGCCTAAGAATTTAGTGGGGCATTTTGAGAAGATACTGCCAACCCTATTGAAGTGCCAGCCTGTAAAAGAGACTATAAAAAGATCTTAAGTGCTAGGGCAGGAACTATTAGGAAATAGACTTGGGCCTCATTACAAATGGCTAGTGCTTCATATAGTAACAGCATGTTTTGAAAAGTGGTCAATGCACCTTATTTTAAAGCAGCCCTTGCTCCTAATTTAACCTTTGCACTATCCGCACATAAATGGGAAGATCATTTGAGAAACATCTATTCATCTAAAAGCTTGAAGAGGAAGGTATGTGGACCTGATGAGGTTCTCATAGACCTGTATATAAACATAATATTGATATATGGGCCCCTCTTGTTACCAGCCTTCTAAGGGGCGCTGCAGAGAACAAACTGCCACAATCTTGATCTATTATCGTCCCCATATTTAAGAGGGGACAAAGCACACCCCATTTGTTATAGACCAAAATCTTTTATTGGACTCTATTCCGGAAGCTGCTGATATGCTTGTGCTATTCAAATTGGAAATGTGGGCCAAGGAGAATTCTATTTTCTCCGATGTCCAATATGGTTTTCGCCCAGGACCTAGGACCCAATGAACAATGCCTCAATTTGTATTTGTTAACATTTAAATGCACACTAGTCACTCACAGTAATATCTGTTTGGCATTTAAGGATTTCACTAGCTCTTTTAATGAAGTTAATCAATTGGAGCAGCGGTCAAAAATTATATCAATGTACGTAGATGTTTGTATTGTCCACTTTTTGAAACAGCTCGTGTTCATTTTGGTTCCTGCAGAGAATGTGATATCTCATTTAAGATTGACAGGGGAATTCAACCACATTGCCCCCTGATCCCTTTCTTTCTATTGTGTTTTCATCCACCTTCTGTGCTCCTACATGGTGACAATGCTATACTAATGGCTAGAATGGTGAATGGGCTTCAAAGGCTCTTGGATTCATTTGCATGATTTATGGAGGACCTAGAACTGCAAATGAACCAGGGAAAATCTTTTTTTACGGTTTGTCTTCCTCGATCTGTGAAAACTCTCTCTCTTCCAGTCTGTGGTTGGTACATATGTACTTAATGCAGGTACTTTCAAGTATTTAGGGGTTTGCTTGAATTCCGCATTGAAATAGGATCACCTTTGAACTATTCAAATAAAGCAATTCAAAAGGTCGGTCAAATGGCTCTTCAGGTTTGCCACTAAATACGTTCCAAACCATTGAATGAAATGCTCACATTTTATAAAAATCAAGTGTATCTACACAGTGAGGATCTATGGGCATAAAGGCCACCCAGTATTTAGAGTATGCCTTCTTATGAAGGGTATTGCCCATCCCAAAAGCACTTTTACATGTATTTGTCATGCAGAATTAAGGTTTTCTTATCTGGAAGATCTAATTATGTCTTACCCTTTGGAATAGGACAGTCCTATCTTTTTATGTGTGGAGACTCATAAAATACTGTAGTCAATAGCAAGCAATCGCAAACTTGCACAAAATTGTAAGTTTACCTTTGTGAATCAGGCCCATAATCTTCCCTATGAATGATATGATGAAATATTTATTTTTCTGAAAGAAGCACAGTTTAGTTGATTTTAAATAAGCTTAATAAATCCTTGATACATGCTTATACAGTAACCTCCATGAACAGTAATACTGAGCCACGTTTAACGTTGCTAATATTGAGCATAGATTCATTTTAACACATTTGAGATTTGTTAGACCTGGCATCCTATGTGTGGGTCCCCTAACATTTCGTCCTCGGATCTCCAGTTTTCTGACTTAATTTCTGTTGGCTTTGTAGGATTCTGGGCACTTTACCACTGCAGACCAGTGCTAAAGTGTAGGTGCTCTGTACTCTTAATCAAGCTAACATTGGCTTCTCCACAACTGGCATATTTAATTTACTTGTAAGTCCTTAGTGGCCAATTCAAACAACGCACACCTGACACCCATACACACACCATACCTACACACCCACACCACTATAAAACACACACCCACATTACCCACAACCCTTTACGACTACAAAGCATTGCCACCAGAGAGACACCAAGACCACTGACACAACTAGAGCCACACACTACTCACACCTATACACCACTCACACACTCGACATCACACCCCAGCACATTACCCAACACACCCAAACTAATACACTCACATAACACCCATGACACCACAAAGACACCCCCGTTTCACAGAGGAGGATCTAAGGGTCATGGTGGAGGAAATTGTCAGGGTAGAGCCACAGCTATTTGGAGCACAGGTGCAGGAAGATGGAGCTATGGCAGAGAATCGTGGACAGGGTGACTGCCGTGGGACAACACCCCAGAACAAGGGATGACATCAGGAAGAGGTGGAATGACCTATGGGGGAAGGTACGTTCCATAGCAGCAAGACACCAGCTCGCTATACACAGGACTGGCAGTGGACACCCACCTCCTCCCCCACAACTCACAGCATGGGAGGAGCATGTCTTGGCAATACTGCATCCTGAGGGCCTGTCTGGAGTCACAGGAGGACTGGACTCTGGTAAGTCAACTCTCTACTATTATCACCCCATACCTGCATGCCATCACATACCCTCACCCTCACTCCCATCACTCCACTCCATCCCACACACTCCACCATCACATCTCACTTATCCCAATGCCAAGCCCTGCATTCTGTACCAAAGCATGGACACCCCTCACAGCCCTGCATGGACACTCATCACTAAAGAATGAACACCATAGAGAACTAACAATCCCCCCATACACCAACATACACAAGTGAAAGCTGGCAGGGCAAATCCAATTATAGAGGGGAAGCCACGGATATACAATATGTCAGACACATTAACCATAGCACATCATTTACATCCCCATAGGTACCCCAGCCAATGTCAGTGGAGAGGAGGTGCCAGCACTATCCAGTCCCCCAACTGAAGAGGCCCACAGTGATGACAGTAATTCTGGTCTTCAGGATCTGGATGAGCTACCTCGCACATCAGGAACCACTGAACAGCTGGTTACCCAAGCCCAGTCACACACCACCACCGAGCCTCCCCATCTGGAAACACCACCACAGCACCCACCCAGCGTGCCCACACCTCTGTCCCCAGGACACGTCAATCAGCAGTGTGTCCACCTCTACAAGGACCCCAGGCCACACCTCGCACCCAAGACAGTCAGGGACCTGGGGTTAGTGGCAGTGGGCACACGGTTCAGGGGACAGAGGCACAGGCCAACAGGGAAACTAAGAGGAGTGCTGTGCACCACGGGGAGGACAGGCCCAGGGAACCAACTCCCCAGGAGGCACTCTCTGAGATCCTGGGAGCCTATCAACATTCCCAGGAACGATGGGCCAGATCCTGGACAACGTGCAGGAGAACAGGAGGCTGCAGGAGGGACAGTACCAGGGGATCAGGGAGGACTTGCAGGCCATCAACAACACCCTGATCTCCATAGCAGGGGTGCTGGAAGACATGGCCAACATACATCTGAACAGCCTTTCACTTCCGCTGCCGCTAGTGGCCAGGAGGCCCCACCACAGGACTCACAGGCCACCAGAACCCCTTCCCCTGCAGGAGGTGAACCACCCCGCAAACTTTCCCTACGTTCCAGACAGAAGCCAGAGACACTTGCCAAGACCCCCACCAGGAAATGAGACTCTCCTGATTGTTACCCTTGTGTCCCACTGAGTCACCCTTTCCACCTTGAAGTGCCATTGCTCCCCTTCCTCTGTCCCCTTAGACAATGCACCTGTGCTACAAATAGACTGGAACAATACCCTGGACTTTCCTCCATCATCACCCCATCCCATTGCACTTTCCCCCTATTTGTTAGCACTTCAATAAACACTCTTTGAAAGAAATCTATTTGGAGTATGTCATGTATTTAAAAAATGTATTCTTTGAAACAGGTACAAACGTTGCTAATTAAATGTACATATGATGAGCATAGATTAATGACCTGTAGCTGGCTATAGTGATCACACCAGGAGTATTTGTCACATCACCAACATCTGCTAAATGAATTGCCAGAGGGAACAGTAAGTGGGCATAGAAGTGGGTACATGCCATTGCCACACAGATTACAACCAAAGTCATTGAAATGTAAAGTTACACTGTCCTACCTGTGTGTCATTGGAAGCACTGTTGTATAACTGATGTTCTGTTGTCCTCATCCTCATCCTCTGCCTCCTCATCCTCACTGTCCACAGGGTCTACTGCTACCACAGGGGCATCTCCTGTCTCCTCCTCCTGCAGAAAAGGGACATGGCGTCTGAGGGCCAGGTTGTGCAACATGCAGCATGCTACTACTATCTGGCAGACCTTCTTGGGTGAGTAGCACAGGGACCTGTTAGATGAAGGCACCGGAACCTGGCCTTCAGGAGGCCAAAGGTTCTCTCTGTTATCCTTCTGGTTCACCCATGTGCCTCATTATAACATTCTTCTGCGCCTTGTCCTGGCATTCCTCACGGGTCAGAAGCCATGATAGGTTTGGGTAACCAGAGTCACAACATTTAGCCACACACTATCCTATACAGCCCACACCATACCCATATACCAACATCTACTTGGTGGGACCAAGGGCTCACCTATTAGCCACATCCTATGCCTTTGTAGTAGGCCCATCACATTTGGGATGCTGCTATTCCTCAGGACAAAGGCATCATGCACCGACCCAGGATACTTAGCATTGACATGGGAGATTTACCGGTCCGCCAAGCACACCATCTGAACATTCTTGGAGTGGAAACTCTTACGATTTCTGAACACCTGTTCTTTCTGCCGGGGAGGGGAGGGGGAGACAAATGCAATATATGTACCATCATTTGCCCCAATTATGTTGGGGCTATGTCCCATTGCATAAAACTCGGCCTTCACAGAGCCAAATCCTCAACCTGGGGGAAAACAATGTAGCTGCACATGTGTTTTATCAGGGAAGACAACACTCTTGTCAGCACTATTGAGAACATTGGCTGTGACATTCCTGCTGCCAAGCCCACTGTTACTTGGAAAAAAACAGTTGCCAGGAAATGGAGTACAGATAGCACTTGCACAAGAGGGGGGATCCCAGTGGGGTGACGGATAGCAGATATCAGGTCAGGCTCCAACTGAGCACACAGCTCTGTGATTGTGGCCCTGTCAAGACTATAGGTGAGGATAATGTGCCTGTCATCCAGTGCAGCCAAGTTCACCAGGGGTCTGTACACAGGGGTATGTCTCCATCTCCTATTCATCTGCAGCGGTAGGTATCTAAGGGACACAAAAGTGAGGAGGCAGTCACAAACTGAACATTGGAGCCACAAGAGGAGTTTGCAATCTATAAACTTGTAATGGGTCAGTGTGAGTTTTCCAGTATGTGCCTATTTTTCCTGTGACACAGCATTATTCCATAGGGCTGTCCTCCCCCTGAAATGGCGTCCGCCTGTCCTGTGTGGAGGGACAGGTGGAAGTGAGGTAATTCCGCTGATGTTTTGCGCTGTGGTGGGAGGCGGTCGGGAACCGCCGGGAAACTTCTCATTGGTTAATATTGGGCCCTATGGGTTACAGTGGCCAATGGGGATCTACGCCGTTGGAGACGGTATGCACAGCCACAGACGTGACCACCATTTTCTATCATATTTCTCACTTGCTACCTGACCTTCCATAGAGGAGGACCTACACTGCATGTGCTGCTGTGACCTGTGTCTGGAACCTACCATGGCCCGTGTGAGCGGGGAAAGGGCCCCAGCCTTCACTTCGGAGGAGTTGGAGAGACTGGTGGATGGGTCCTACCCCAGTATGGACTGCTGTATGGGCCTCCAGGCCAACAGGTGAGTACACTGTGGGCATTGTGCATGTGGTATGAATGCATGGAGTTGTGTGTGCGAAGGCCTTGTGTAAGGAGGGTGGGTGGATGTCCATGTTGCGGTGTATATGCTGTGTGCTGGGCTATGTGTGTGCCAATGGTGATGGAAACAGGTATGATGGGCCATATGTGTAACATGCTGGACTGTTTGTCTAATGGTGTTTTCCTGCATGTATTTCCTCTGCAGGTCAGCGCCCATCAAAAGAAGGGTATATGGTGTGCCATCGCCAAGGAGGTGCCGACCCTGGGGGTCTATGGCAGGCGGTGCACACATTGTAGCAAACGGTGGGAGGACCTGAGACGCTGGGCACGGAAGACGGCGGAGGCCCAGCTGGTGATGGCCTTCCAATGAGGAAGGGGTGCCTGTCGAACCCTGACCCCCCTGATCGCCCGCATACTGGCAGTGTAAACTCTCTAATGGTAGAGATGGCACACTAAGGTGAACTCACAATATTATATTTATGCGACTGCTATATTTGCAACGGTGCACTACAATGGGGAATACACCCTAAAACCCCAAACGTCGATTGTAAAAACAACCAATTATGCTTATGAAAATGCTGAGGCACCCGTTGACCAAGTGTACAGTTATCTTAAATATAAAGTTGTTCACCCTTTCAACAAGTTCCTATGTATGTAATACAATTATCACAACACATATTTTGCAATAAACGGCTCAATTAAAGGCAGTAAACCTTGGAAATAATACTTCGTAAATTTCCTGGCACTTTAATTCACAAACACAAAATTCATTGTTGATTCCCTCAAAAATCAAGAGGAAACTCTTTCAAGTTCACCGGACAGTTTTAGTAGTAGTCCATGTTATCTCCACAGTCCATTCCATTTATCCTTGAGTGTGTCTCCAAATCTTTTTATAACTTTAAATCAAAATATAGCATTCAAATTCCTTGTAACGACTTCTCAGCCAACACGTGTTTCGTCACTTGAATTCTTCAGGGCTGGATTGTAGTCGCTTCTTATATGAGCTATTCTGAATCCCCAAAATCAACAGAGACAAACATTTTATTCAATATAATCATATTGATTATCACAACACCTATACCATTTACTCATAGTGGAGCCCAGTGATCTAAAGTCCATTAGATGAAACAGTGTCCAAACAGCCAAATCAAAACTCAAAGTAGCACCCTATTATACCGTGCAAAGCACCCAAAGTTCTAAAGATCCCTATATATGTCACCAAAATCACCCTAGTGTACATGCTTAAGTTAAAATTAAAAGGAACCTTTATATATAAATAAGTAAAATGTGAATCAGCAAGAATAAAAATGAAAGATATAGTGCAACCCTTATATTGTCACGTTATAACTAACCAGCCACTAAATAACAATCCAGTTTCATATGTCCATTTGACATTTTACCTTCAAAATCACTCCCAAATTTTTTTGGAACCTGACTGCAGACCCACAGTCAGTGAGTTTCCAAGAGCTACTTCCCGAATGGAACAAAATCCAAACGCTGTCCGCTGCCCTAAAACAAACAAATTATGAGCCATTTCCATCACTCTTTAAATAAGGACACAAACGCTATATCTGCCGCTTTCATCATTATACAAAGAAGTTTTTATACATGCACCTTCAAACATAGTACCTTAAGTGAATTAATTGTCCTCTGGCACCTGCCAAAGTATCCTCTGCCTCCGTATAACGATACAGGAACACGCGCATTCGCTGCGTACCGCGCGTCCATGTAACCACCATTTAACTTTTTGCACTATCACCAAAATGGAGGAAGGACGAATTCTTTTTCCAGTCCTTCGTCACTCGAAATAGAAAAAGGACTATGCATCTTTCTGCAGTGCCAAATCCAGCTGTTCAACGACATAGAGGAAGGACCAGCTTTCATCGTCCTTCCCTGGAAATAAAAGAAGGACTGTGTTTCAATCTGCAGAGCCATTTCCTCATTAACAAATATAGAGGAAGGACCAGTTTTTCACCGTTCTTCATTAAGAATGAAGTAAAAGAGGGGACTGCATCTTTCACTGTAATACCAATTAAGAATATATAACAAGGCAAGAATCTCAATACACAATAGTTAAGCGTCAACGATCCTACAGCCCATACTCATACACCATATTTCCAAATGAACTGGCCCATCCTGGTCACAGATCTGTGCTGACCACTACTCCCTATATGAGTACGCTTTAATTTCTAATTGAACTGGACCATTGCCCCTGTATACCTCCTAAATATCCCTGGACTAGCATAGTTATAATGTGACAGTGACAAATATTATATCAGAGATGGAAAAAATAATAAGAAATAGAAAGAGTAAGTAGAATAGATATTAGTTAAATCATAGAAAAAATATAAATACACAATGCTCCCAATACAATTTTTTTTTAGCAATCTTTACCACCTAGGTATAAAAACTCTGGGTACCACTATCCCACAATAAGAGATGTATTGTGAACAAAAACATTATAAATACACAATAATTTAAATCGCATACTGGCGGTGGCCTATCCAGAGCTGGATGGGCACTTGAGGGCATCACAGCAGCCACAAGGGGGTGAGTACAGTGGCTACCATTACAACTTACGGCTGGTGGGGTGGTATCGGGGTGGTGGATGTGTGTCATTGGGTGTCCCTAGGCCAGGCCTGAAATAGCAGCGTAGGTCCTCTGGTGGCTAGGGTTCTGAAGAGATAATCCTGCCTACCTAGCTTGTAAACATCCACTACTGGTCAGGGCTCTGTGGGTTCCAGGTGTGCTGCAGTTGGAGGTGTGTGCCCCTCCTCATGCCTTGGTGGCTAGCGGTATCAGTGGTGGTGCAATGCATAATGTGTAGGCCTGTTCCCTGTGTGTGAGGGTGCTGTGTACGCCAACGGTGGTGTTGGTGCAGCCATTGACCCAGTATATCCTTTGTCTCTCTCCCCCCTTTCTTGTTTTGTCATCCTGTCCTTATGTGCATTAGCATTATCTGGCAGAGGAGCAGAGATACCGGTGACGGAGGGAGCTGCAACCCACAGGATCCAAGAGGCAGAGGCCACCAACACTGAGGGCACCAGTGGGATGGAGGTCGAAGAGAGCATCACGCCGGAGACTGGAGGGGACAATTCAGAAACAGATACCTCCTCCGATGGAAGCTTCCTGGTGGTGGCGGACACTTCTCTGACCACCCCAGCTACAGGTACAGCCGCCAACCCCGTACCAGCACCACCCTCCCAGCAGCTCCTCTTTGAGTTGACTGTGCCCGCTCACCCAGGAGGGTGGGCATCTCCTTCATCCCAGGCACCTCAGGCCCTGCCCCAGTGAGCCCTGCTGCCCTGAGTGAGGAGGCTATTGACATCCTGAGATCCATCTCTGTAGGGCAGTCAACCATTGTGAATGCCATCCAGGGGCTGGCAGCCCAGATGCAACCATCTAATGCCTTCCTGGAGGGCATTCACACTGGATTGGCAGCCCAACAGAGATCGACCCAGGCTCTGTCCTCCTCTCTGATGGCAGCCATTGTCCCAGCTTCTACCATCCCCCCTCCAACTACCACTTCCCAGTCTCATTCTCCTGTACCCCAACCCATCACAAGCACACAGCCAGATGAGCATGCACACAGGACAATGCCCAAAAGTGTCAAACACAAGCACCACACTTCATTACACAAGCACTCATGCAAACACCATACAGTTGTAGACACTACAACATCCACTACCTCCACTGTCTCCTCCCTTCCCCCTCCACTACCTCCCTCCCAGTCACGTCCACACTCACACCTGCATGCACTACATCAGCATCCACTGCCAGCATCACCACACCAAGCAGAACACACACCTCACTGGCAGACACCTCCACAACATCCATGCACACGTCCCCTCTGTCCTCTCCCACTGTGTCTGTCACCCCCAAAGAACACAAACGTAAGCACTCAGACACCTACAGCCATCCACCTCACAACAGCATACACCCCATGCAACTGCACCCAAAACCGGCAGGCAGACACCTCCAACAACCACTCCTTCATCCTCCACTCCCATTCCTTCTCCCTCTTCCTGCCCCAATGTCCCTAGGAAACTTTTCCTATCCACCATTGACCTCTTCCCTACCCCTCCCCCTGTCCTGCACATATGGCCAGGCTATCACGAACCCAGCCAAGCACCTCAGCCACACAGTCCACGGGCCCAGTTCCATCTGCACCTACTCGTGGTGGAAAGGATTCCAGATCACATATACTGAATGGGAAGGAGCCTGCACCAGCATGCAAGAAGGGCAAGGATCCTGCACCTGCCACCCGAAAGGGCAAGGAGCCTGCACCAGCAGGCAAGAAGGGCCAGGAGCCTGCAGCTGTCACTGAGCCCCAACCACCAACCTTGGTTGTGCATCCATCCGAGGGTGCAGGGGATGTGAAGGAGCCTACCACCACCAGAAGCAGCACCACCACAGTGCATCCATTTGAGGGTGCAGGGGATGTGCAGGAGCCTCCCACCATCACCAGCACCACCACAGTACAGCCGTCACCGCCGGCGGATGCAATGTGATCCTGCCTCCATGGGCTGCTGTGCAGCCTGTCCACTCCCAAAGCAGTGGGGAAGACACCCACTCGAGAGACTGTGGCCCATCACTCCCCAGGACCAAGCACGGGGCATGTTGCCCCTTCCAGAACCAGGGGGCAAGACACCCACTTGAGAGACTATGGCCAATCACTCCCCAGGACCACGCACAGGGCATGTTGCCCCCTCCAGAACCAGTGGGCAAGACACCTACTTGAGAGACTGTGGCCCATCACTCCCCAGGACCAAGCACAGGGCATGTTGCCCCCTCCAGAACCAGTGGGCAAGACACCCACTTGAGAGACTGTGGCCCATCACTCCCCAAGACCAAGCACAGGGCATGTTTCCCCCTCTAGAACCAGTGGGATATTCCCCCACTTGAGAGACTGTGGCCCATCGCTCCCCAGGACCAAGCACAGGGCATGTTGCCCCCTCCAGAACCAGTGGGCAAGACACCCACATTAGAGACTGTGGCCCATCACTCCCCAGGACCAAGCACAAGGCATGTTGCCCCCTTCAGAACCAGTAGGGTATTCATACCACTTCAGAGACTGTGGCCTTGCACTCCCCAGGACCAAGCACCGGGCATGTTGCCCCCTCCAGAATCAGTAGTCTTGTTTCCGCTCCCGGCTGAGGTGCCCCTCCTCCCCTGAGGTGCCTGCCTATTTGCCAACTGATGCACCTGCAGTGTTCTCTTCGTATTGATGCAGGTGACAAGTGGGGCCTTGGACTTTGCCCTGTGGCCATGTGGCCCACATAAACTGAGGATTGGGCAGTGTCCTTTTTTCTGTAGATTTGAAGCTATCTGTAACATTGGCTAAATTATTTTTGTACTGTGTTGATACTGTTACACTCACTTTAGTAAATTTGTGTTGTCCTTGCTTTATTCAGCCGATTTAGGGGGATTAACTTGTTTTCTTCTGCATCCGGTTGTGTGTATGGTGCGTGTGTGTGTCACTGTTGTTTTCCTCCTTTCCTCCCTTGTGTGTAGGCGGCTGTACTCACCATCGTCGTCTTCGCTTGCGTTGGTGTTCGTGGTGGAGATCGTAGAAGATCATCGGGAAAACATGCAGTTTGGGTTCCATGGTGGCGTGGTTCTTCCCTGTGTCTCCATGGTGAGTCCTTTCACTTCTGAGCTCTGTTTCTGCCAGGCTTTTGATGTCGTTAGTACTGCCCCGGAAAAGGTGGCGGTTTGCAAGGTCTTAATATGGTGGGCAGAAGTTTGACATCCGCCTGGCTGTAGGCGCTACCGCCGTGGTGGCTTATGTTTCCACCATGGTGGTCGATGTGGTACATTGGAGATCTTTCCGCTATGGTCATAATTTGGCAGTAATTATCGCCACTTTGTTAACGGTATTCCCGCCACTTGATCAACGACGCCTGGGTCGTAATAAGGGCCTCAGTCCCTTGGAGATGTAGACACTGAGAGATGGACGATTTCTGTGCTTGGTACAGGAGAGAGTGTCAGTAGCACAGGGAGACACTGAACTGCAAAACGGAGACAGGTACATTGGGGTAGGTTAAGAGTGGGAAGATGGACAGTGTAATGTAGACATTGAGTAAGGGAGACAATCAATGGGAGAAGGACTGGGACAAGTAGATGAAATCACATTAGGAGTGTGCAATATGCACTCGGACATGAGATGAGGGACACTCAGACAGCAAGACTGTGACATTTGGCTGTTGGTTGACTGTATACGAGCCCTGGTCAAGCAATGGCCAATATACCCAGCTTGGTGCACCACAAAAGTAAACTAACTTGTGCTTAACCCTGGGTAGCTTGGCACAAAAAGCAGTCAGGTTTAACTTATAGGCAATGTGTAAAGTGCTTATGCAGCACACAAACCGCAATAAAGTGAAAACATAACACAAGAAAAGTCCCACAACAATCTAGAAAAATAGAGTACAATTTTTTAAAAAAATTGATAGAAACATTACAAAAATCCATTCAATAGAACTGTAGTTATGAATTCTTAAAGTTTTTAGTGGAAACTATCTCCTAAAAGGTCAAAGCGCCAACCACCGACAACTAGTCATGTGAGACCGGGTTGAAGTAAAAGAATATGGCCAGACATAATGGAGTGTGGGCTGGATACAAGAAGTGGATTGGGCCTGGTCAGAGCTTAACTTTGGACTTAGAGGAAATTTTGAAGAAAATGTACTTAGAAGGTAAAGTTCAGCAGGGCAAGGCTTCGCTTGCTGCCCATAGAGGGAGTGACAGGGAGCTGCTAGACGAAGCCACAGTAAAGATTTCTAGTGGGATGAAGCAGGAGGCTGTAGCCGCAAGAGTTCCAGGCGGGTGGAAACCCCTTTAGCGAAGGACCACTAAACAGGATTTGCTGCTGCTGAGAACAACGTAGCTGGAGCTGCCTCAAAGATAAACCGACAGGAGATGCACCTTGGATGGATCAACAAGCAGGTTCCTCCCTAGGTTCCCAGAGCAATTTTTAGCCCACAATTTTGTAAGTACCGACCTCTATGAATCTAAGCAAACCTTCTGAAGATTCGAAAGAAAGTAGCACCAAGATCAGACTCTGTACAACCACACAGCCTTCAAAAACGCCATCCGCAGACACCACCAACTCATCTGAGCCACTAAGAGAACTGTCTTCAAAGACCAAATCAACAACAACGCACACAGCCACAAGGAGCTCTTCAATGTTGTGAAGAAACTCTCCAACCCCAGCTCCAACGCCAACAACATCCCGCCATCCCAAGACCTCTGTGACTCCCTTGCCTCCTACTTCCACATCAAGATTGCAGACATCCACGACAACTTCACCACCCAGACCCCCCCTGCAACCACCAACACTACAGATTCACCTCCGACCAACCTCCTGCTCTCCTGGACCCCCATCAACGACAACAGCACCATCAAAATCATGAAAACCATCCACTCCGGCTCTCCATCTGATCCCTGCCCTCACCACATCCTCAACAAAGCAAGCTCCGTCATCGCACCCCAACTACGGAAGATCATCAACAGCTCCTTCAAGTACGCCACCTTCCTGGAGAGCTGGAAACACGCAGAGATCAATGCCCTTCTCAAAAAACCCAAGGCAGACCCAAAGGACCTCAAGAACTTTCAGCCTTGTCTCCCTGCTCCCCTTCCTGGCAAAAGTCATTGAGAAGGCTGTCAACAGACAACTAACCCGCTTCCTGGAGGGGAACTGCACCCTGGACCCTTCCCAATCCGGATTCTGCAGCAACCACGGTACCGAAACTGCCCTCATCACCGCCACTGACCACATCAGAACCATACTGAACAACGGCAAAACCACAGCCCTCATCCTCCTGGACCTCTCGGCCACGTTCAACACTGTCTGTCACCACACCCTACACTCACGCCTCAGCAATGCAGGAATACGCGACACCGCCCTGGACTGTGTCACCTCCATTCTCACCGGCAGAACCCAGAGAGTCCGCCTCCCTCCCATTCTACTCGGAGGCCATGAAATCATCTGTGGCGTACCCCAGGGTTCGTCCATCAGCCCGACCCTCTTCAACGTCTACATGGCTCCGCTCACTCACATCGCCCGATCCCACAACCTGAACATCATCTCATACGCCGATGACACCCAGCTGATCCTCTTCCTCACCAAGGACTCCGCTAACACCTACCTCCACGAAGGAATGAAGGCCATCGGCGAATGGATGAAGAGCAGCTGCCTCAAACTCAAATCCAAAAAGACGGAAGTCCTCATCTTCGGCTCCACCCCCTCCGCATGGGATGACTCCTGATGGCCTGCCACTCTCGGAGCCACTCCGTCTCCCACCGACCACGCACGCAACCTAGGATTCATTTTGGACTCCTCATTAACCATGACCCATCAAGTCAACGCCATCTCCTCCTCCTTCTTCAACACCCTCCGCATGCTTCGAAAAATCTCCAAATGGATACCCACCAAAACCAGAAAAACAGTCACCCAAGCCCTCGTAATCAGCAAACTGGACTACGGCAATGTCCTCTGCGCAGGAACCACGGCCAAACTCCAGAAGAGGCTGCAACGCATCCAGAACGCCTCCGCACACCTCATCTTGGACATCCCCCAGCACTGCCACATCACAGACCACCTGAGAAACCTGCACTGGCTCTCTGTCAACAAGAGAATCACCGTCAAACTCTTCACCCACGCTCACAAAGCACTGTACAACACCGGACCAGAATACCTCAGAAGACAGCTCTTCTTCTACACTCTGCCCAGGCATTCCCGCTCCACCGATGTCGCCCTCTCACCCATCCCACGTGTCCGCAGAACTTTGACTGGTGGTAGACCATTCTCGCACCTCGCCGCCAAAACGTGGAACTCTCTTCCCACCCAGCTGTGCCAGATTAAAAACCTCCATACCTTCAGGAAACTTCTCAAGACCTGGCTGTTTGAGCAGTAGCAGCACCTCCCCTTCCCCCCCCCCCCTCAGCGCCTTGAGACCCTCACAGGTGAGTAGTGCGCTTTACAAATTCCTGATTGATTGATTAAGTACCAAGTTTTGGATTTTGGCTATCTGGACACCTTTAACACCACTATCAAGGGTCCACGACAAGTGGGTCATCACTTGGGAGGTTAGGATTCACTCAGGCTGGGTTCAAGGTGTATGTTCATGATGGTGGGTGCTTGTTATGTCCCTATAGCTCAGAACAGGTGGCCAGCAAACTAGCCCTTGGCTACTCTGGTAGTCCTAGGTTCAATTGATGAAGCAGAGCTCAAGCAACAGGGCAGATCTCTGAGGTTTCAAGGCAGGCATCAGGCAGCAAAGCAGTTACTCCAGGTGCAGCAAAGCAGTTTTATGGATTACACAGTGGGCCACAGTAGTAGGCATCACAGTAGTAGGCAGTCCTCTGAGAGTCCTTCTACAGGTCCAGAAAGTGTACTAAAGAGCGGGTCTGAGGGCCTAATTTTTTACCTGGTTCCTTCTTTGAAGGATAAATATCTAGAAGTTTTTCTTTTTAGGGTTTGCCCTGGCTACAAGCTGGCTGCCAAAAACAAAGCAATGGTGAGAAGCCTGTTGTGTGAAGGCAGAGGACATCCTAATCAGTTCCAAGTAAGACTGTGCTCAGCTCCAACCCTCTATTGTACCAGCAGAGGTCCCAGGTACACCAAATCCCTTTATTGTGTGACAGGCCTGGGAGGAGTTCACAAAGTGTAACTGCCAGCTACACCCAGTCATGTGACCTTGGACAGGCTGCAGGCACCAAATGGCAAGGAGCAGGAAAATGTTAACTCTAATAGCGGCATTTTCAGAATTGTAATTTAAAATCCGGATTTAGCATTAAAAAGGATTTTTAATTACAATTTCATAGACACCAAACATGAAATGCTTATCTGTTCCCAGTCAAACGTTAGCACGAATTAAAGATAATAAGCCAACTCAATGTTATCCTACTATGGGACAGGTAGGCCTCAAAGTAGTGAAAAAAAAAATGTAGGAGTTTTTCACTACCAAGACATGTAAAACTTACATGTCTGAGCATTTAAGTATAATGCACCCTGCCCTATAAGCCACCTCTGGCCTACCTTAGGGGTGACATGAACAATAAAAGGGCAGTTTAAGGCTTGGCAAGAGTTTATATTGGCAAGTCAAATTGGCAGTTAAAAATTGCATTCATACGCATAAGGAATTGCGAGGGCAAAAACAAAATATATTCTTAATACATTTATTGTCCAAGCAGAAATTGGCCAACACATGTTTCACAATAAAAATCACTTCCTCTGGGCCTATTTAACAATTCTAGTGGTCCAGGAATTCACTAAAACAACAAAATGAAAAACTGTATCACCAATCAAACATTTCTAAAATCCAATATATTCATGAGTAGTCCTAAAAAGTAAGAGATCAAAGGGGTTCTCAATTCTTCAACAATATATAAACATCACATCAAAGCACTCATCTAAAATTAAAACTGTGCAACATATACAGATACAGCACAAGAGAGCTGATCAATTAAAAAATACTGCTAAAAAGACTAAACACATAGTTAAACACAAATGTCTCTCCTATATAAACAAAAATATGTGGTATTCAGATAGTAGTATACCTAACAAAAATGACACATCTCAAAAATGTTTCTTGTAAGAATATTATTTTCATTAATTACATTTACTTTCATTAGATATCCTAGTAAAAACATTTCACTGTGAAATGTTCTTTAAGTAAATGTCATTTATATATATCATTTATCACAGGATAAGTCACAGTCAAATATAAGGCAACAAAAAACAGCAGTATATACCTATTACACCAGTATACTTCCTCCAAAGACATTTGAGTAGTTAAACACATGCCATGGTTGAAAACCATATTCCATCAAATATAACATTCTGCATTCGTTCAAATATCACTCACATACACCTCAATGTATGATATCATAATTACCTCAATTCGTATTTTCTTTTAAGAATGTTCTCTCCATTAATTACATTTACTTCCATTGGGTATCCCAGTAAGATATTTTGATCTTATAACATTCTTTAAGTACATTTTATTTATATATATCAAATATCACATTATAAGTCACTGTCAAACCTAATGTAACAGACACACAGCAATATAGACCTATTACACCAGTATACTTCCTCAAAAGACATATGTGCTAGGGTTAAAAACCATATTACATCAAATAGCGCTAAAAAAACACAATATATGATACAATACTTACCTCAATTCATATTTTCAAAGAAGGTTTCTCTAAAGCAGCGATGTACTCAAGTTTCAAATTAAGGCAGTTCTAAGATTACAGTAAAAGAAACAAAGCATGAAAGAAATAGTAAGCATATTACATCTATGTGCTCGCTGGAAGGAATTTACATTACAACTAAAATCACACCCGTTCCCCTTGAGATCACTACCTACCTAGTATAACACAAACTGTAACTGGCACAGTGCTGTTCCAGGATCAGTGTATCAGCAAGAATACCTTGGCCACTTTATTTAGTTTGAAGCTGCCAAAATGGAAGCCACCAGGTGCATCTCGGCTCTTTAGTACCATAGGGTTGAAAAACTTAGGGACTCTATGATCCCACACAGCAGTAAATTACATAAAGAAGGTACACAACTAAATAAACTTAAGAATGACAAAATTCACCTGAAAAGACTTTAAACAATTAAAAACTCATAATGAACAAATAGGTTGAATCTAACATCTAAATTCAAGTTGATAAATCATATCAAGTAAAACTAAAAAATAAATAAAGGAAATGCAATGGTCAGTCTTAAACCTAAATCTTCATTCGTCGCATAAGACATTTAAACATTATTCTACCCCTTTTCTGAACTGTTTTCTTCCTTTGGGGTTCATGTGACTCACAGTTTCAACTGTAGTCTCCCATGGTTTGAATCTGAGACTACTTCTTCTTGCTGCAACTCATACCTTTGACATTGACATTGCAACAGCTCTTCACTCTGATCCCCACTGTTAGAAATGGGGTCTCTAGTTGGCAGAGGTATACACCCTTGTCCAAGTAGGGACCACAATCCTAGTCAGGGTAAATCACACACAATCCAAATTATCCTGTGCCCACCCTCGTGAAGCTTGACACTGAGCAGTCAGGCTTAACTTAGAAGGCAATGTGTAAAGTATTTGTGCAATAAATCATGCAATAACACAGTGAAAACACCACAAAAATATACAACACAGGTTTAGAAAAATATAAGATATTTATTTGGTTAAATTGAAGTCAAAACGATCAAGATTCAATAGGCACAAGTTGAGATATCATTTTTGCAAGTATAAAAAAAAAAAGAGTCCTAAACCTTAGAAATCAAAAGTTGTCTCTTGTTTGCACAAAGTGCCTGGTTTGCATCCAGATTATCACACATGGAGACCGCACAGGAGGAGATGCGTGGAAAAATAAGGTGTGCATCGGATTCTCCAACGTGGCACAGACAATGAGTTGTTTCTTTCCACACTGTAAGGGTCTTTGCGTCGATTTCAGGCATGTAGTCTTGGTTCCTCACTGCGATGCAGGGACCTTTGGACGCCCAGGGAGATGTGGGGAAAAATCCTGGGCGTGCGGGAAGAAGTCACAGGCGTTGCATCGATCCGGTAAGCGATGCGTCAAATTTTCTGCTGCACGGCAGGCTCTGTCTCGATTCTTCACTCTGGAAGTCGCGCTGACTTGTTAAGGCTCAGCTGTGAGTCAATCTGGTAGGGCCTTACGTCAAATTTCCAGTCGCAACACAGGCACTGCGTCGATCTTCGCTCTGGAAGTCAAGCTGCGTTGTTCTAGTTCAATTTCTCATCGCTGGGCAGGCTGTGCATTGTTTCCAGCACGCTGTGCATCAATTTTTGGCAAGCAAGGAGTTTCCTTGAAGAGATGAAGTCTTTTTGGCCCTGAGACTTCAGAAAACATGAGGCACGCTCAATCCAAGCCTCTGGAGAGCACTTCTCAGCAAAGTCTGAGGCCAGCAAGGCAGCAGGGCAACAGAAAGGCAGCAGTCCTTCACAGCAAAGCAGTCCAGGTGTGTCCTTTTGGCAGCCAGTCAGTTTACAGGAACGGTGTCTAATGCTCAGCGGTTCTGCATCACCAAAGCTCTAACAGTAATTAGTTCAGTTAGTGGAGTTTGTTCTCCAGCTGTACCTTAAGCAAATCTATTCACCAATTTAGATAAATATCTAAATTTCATATCATTCTTAGCCATGCCTATAGGAGCAATAATAGCACCTAATATATCAAGAACTACCTGGCAAACTTTAGTTTGACTCTCCTCAAACCAACCGCACCATCCATTTCACTCATATGAAAAACTCTAGGACACACCAAAACAAAATAACAATATCCAACCCAATTACACAGCAAATTAAAATAGGCAGTCGTACCACACGGACTAAATTCCTCTCAGAACTGGCTTTCTTCCAACCAACTAATCACCACTTGCAACATAACTCCTTTCAACCTCACTCTCTCACACATTTTCATCCTTTCCACCTTTAAGCAGTTTACAATGCACCAAACACATTTTACCTATTATTTCTTGTTTCATTCTCAAACTAGGATGTAGATTCAACAATTTAAATCCTTCCTTTTCTTTACTTTATGAGCATGCTCTTCTCCACTCAAATCATACATATACCCCTGCCTAATAGTTTTAGTTTCATGCATAATTTCTGCAATTATTTAAACAAAATTACCTTGCTTATTACCGTAATACTGTTATTAGATTCTTCCTTTTCTGAGATAGGCAGATCCTCTAATGACATGTTGAAATCTGACAAGCAGGAGACAAAAAATAATTAATATTAAATATACTAACAGACATTGTGCATGACAACATGTAAGAAATTGGAAGCTGTATATACATAACACCCTCACCTGCAAAAGAAGGGCGGTAAATGAAAACGAAACAGTTCCTAACCTTAATAATATCAGCATACTCATGTATCATTTTAGTATAAATTATATCTTGAAATCCACTAACTCAATTTTTCCTGTGTTTCAATGTGTAATGTTTCACTTCATTATGTACTGTGGTTAATGTCACTCTTGTGGAGACATTTCCCACTGTAGATGAAAAGCACAGCAACATGCTAGGTCTGTTAATATTGTTAATAAAACAATTAAACCAATAGAATTACAGCCTTTGCTGGACTCCATTTTCTATTAAGACTAGAAAAGAATTGTGAGGCTCAACACTCAAATGTTAGCAACAATTTTCATGAATACAATAATAAATTTTTTCTTCTCCTTTCTTTCAAAAGAATAATCAAAACAAAAAATTAAAATAATCTTTTTTATATGTCTCAGTTCACGCTCTCAATAGATTTGCTTCCATTTAATTTTCTTGAAAAATTCTCCCTTTACAGTCTTTAAAAACTTTTTAGGCAGTTATTCTTCTGATTCACTTCCAAACTCACTTTCAAAGATGTATTGGTAACAAATTAATAGACTTTTGATCTCTGATTCCTCCACTTCTGACACTGTAGTTAGATATACTCATTCAGGTGATACATAGTTCCTAGGTGCTGTTCTCTTTACAACTGTTTTTTATCAATTCAATTACTTCAGAACATTTATTGATTTTTAGTCTCTCTTGCTTCTCTTATTGACAATACTTTCTTTTGCAGGTACTTTTCAATTACTTATTTCCTTCTGTTCCCTCTCTTTCACTTTCTTCTTCATTTACTCGGGCTTGAACCTTGATCAGCTTTGACTACACAATCACTGTGAACTGTTTTCTTCCTTTGGGGTTCATGTGACTCAAAGTTTCAACTGTAGTCTCCCATGGTTTGAATCTGAGACTACTTCTTCTTGCTGCAACTCATACCTTTGACATTGACATTGCAACAGCTCTTCACTCTGATCCCCACTGTTAGAAATGGGGTCTCTAGTTGGCAGAGGTATACACCCTTATCCAAGTAGGGACCACAATCCTAGTCAGGGTAAATCACACACAATCCAAATTATCCTGTGCCCACCCTCGTGAAGCTTGACACTGAGCAGTCAGGCTTAACTTAGAAGGCAATGTGTACAGTATTTGTGCAATAAATCATGCAATAACACAGTGAAAACACCACAAAAATATATCACACAGGTTTAGAAAAATATAAGATATTTATTTGGTTAAATTGAAGTCAAAACGATCAAGATTCAATAGGCACAAGTTGAGATATCATTTTTGCAAGTTTTTTTTTAAAAAAGAGTCCTAAACCTTAGAAATCAAAAGTTGTCTCTTGTTTGCACAAAGTACCTGGTTTGCATCCAGATTATCACACATGGAGACCGCACAGGAGGAGATGCGTGGAAAAATAAGGTGTGCATCGGATTCTCCAATGTGGCACAGACGATGAGTTGTTTCTTTCCACACTGTAAGGGTCTTTGCGTCGATTTCAGGCACGTAGTCTTGGTTCCTCACTGCGATGCAGGGACCTTTGGACGCCCAGGGAGATGTGGGGAAAAATCCTGGGCGTGCGGGAAGAAGTCACAGGCATTGCATCGATCCGGTAGGCAATGCGTCAAATTTTCTGCTGCATGGCAGGCGCTGTGTCGATTCTTCACTCTGGAAGTCGCGCTGCCTTGTTAAGGCTCAGCTGTGAGTCAATCTGGTAGGGCGTACGTCAAATTTCCAGTCGCAAAACAGGCACTGCGTCGATCTTCGCTCTCGATGTCAAGCTGCGTTGTTCCAGTTCAATTTCTCATCGCTGGGCAGGCTGTGCATTGTTTCCGGCAGGCTGTGCATCAATTTTTGGCAAGCAAGGAGTTTCCTTGAAGAGATGAAGTCTTTTTGGCCCTGAGACTTCAGAAAACATGAGGCAAGCTCAATCCATGCCTCTGGAGAGCACTTCTCAGCAAAGTCTGAGGCAAGCAAGGCAGCAGGGCAACAGAAGGGCAGCAGTCCTTCACAGCAAAGCAGTCCAGGTGTGTCCTTTGGGCAGCCAGGCAGTTCCTCTTGACAGGTTGCAGGATTTGCTCCAGATGTGTCCGATTTGGTGGGGTCAGGGACCCAGTTTATAAACCCAAAAATGCCTTTGAAGTGGGGGAGACTTCAAAGAGTGGTTTTGAAGTGCACAAGGTCCCCTTTCAGTACAGGTTTGTCGGCCAGGGTCCCAGTAGGGGGTTTGGCAGTCCATTGTTTGAGGGCAGGCCACTAGTCTTTGAAATATAAGTGTCAGGCCCTCCACCCTTCCAGCCCAGGAAGACCCATTCAGTATGCAGATGAGTGCAGGTGTGACTGAGTTTGTGGGTGTCTGGGTGAAATGCACAAGGAAGCTGTCCATCAGCCCTGCCTAGATGTTGATTGGAGACAGGCTGTAAGGCACAGATGGATTTTAAGTGCAGAGAAATACTCACTTTCTAAAAGTGGCATCTCTGAATAGTAATAGAAAATCCTACCTCACCAATAAGACAGGATTTTCTATTACCATTCTGCACATACTAAACATGAACTATTTACCCCTTTCTGATCAGATTCTACCACTCAAGTCTAGAGCTGGTTGAAGACTTGATAGAAACAGGATCCAGTATATCCATTAGTTGTTGGGTTTCTATCCTTAGGCAAAAGAATCCAACTACGTGTTTATGAAGGCCCGAGATAAGTGGCAGTCTAAGGAAGGTCTTCAGATCTAAGTAGAGACCTGTAATAAGATAATTAAGTTTAATTTCTCTCTAATGAAGGGAGCGAATTTCCCATGAATGCAATTTCATCCAAAGTGGTTACTTAATAGTACCCAAGTTTTTTGCATCAAATTAGCCCCCATGTACCAGAAAGTTGTTTTAGGTATTCAATGAAAGGGGAGGGTAACTGGACCCACATATTCTGGGGTTGCTCTAAAATAAATCATTTTTGGGCAGGGAGTCAGGAATATTGTCTTTGTACATTAGGGATGGAACAATCAATAGACGCACAAACAGCAATTCTACCGTACTCTCATGATGTCAAAACAGAACTCTTGCAAAAAAAATGATTGTTTATCATTGTATTAATAGCAAGATCAATAATTCTTCAAAATTGGTGTTCGGAAGCAATCCTGACTTTCCAACAATGGTTGTCAAAAATATTAAAAATTAAAGAGTTAGAATGCTGATACGCAATAAGGTCAGGATCATATAATAAATTTCTGAGATTATAGGGGGTGTTGGGATAGTTGGGGGCTAGAGAGAGGCTTCCTCCCACTCCCTAGAAACACGTTTGTAAGATTAATGAACTAATTTGAGACTGGGGACAAAGGGCAAGGTTGGTGTTATCCTATTGTGCTGGATGCCTGTACTTTCTGAAATTTGAACATTGTCCTTTAACATGATGCTTTGAGTTAAAGAATAACTCACTTGATGGCTGTACAAACTCTTCCAATAAACAATCATTTTTAGTGCACAAAAATATAAACTTAACACAGTTTTACAATAATCCAACTCTGATTATTTTATAAGCACTAAAACAATTAATAGAACTTTATTAATCTGAAATCCATTGTCTGCATCACTTTCTGCTTCTTTGTGGTACTCTTCTCCACCACCTTCAATTGTTTGTAGGCATAGGCCCTCATTATGACATAGGCGGTAACTGCCACCTACCACCATGTCAACGGCCACCAACGTACTGTCGCTACCAGCCGTCCACACGTATTATGACCGTCGACGGTATTCCGCCAGACAGCTGGCGGAATACTGCCAACAGTCATGGCGGCGGACGGCGGTAAGGTAGCGCTGCTGTCAGCTGCACCGCCACGCCAGCAAAACACCACCGACCGTATCATGAGCATTGATACGGCCTGGCAGTGTTTTGCTGGTGGATGCTGCTGCTGACGGCAACGCTGCGTCCATCTCCAGCTGGAGGACCCCCTGCAAGCAGGTAAGTCGGGTGCTCCGACAGGATAGGGGGTGGGGGGTGTTGTGTGTGTGTGTGAGGGGGTTGTGTGTGTGTGGGGGTGTGCATGTTTTGGTATGCGTGCATGCGGGTGTGAGTCACGTTGAATGAGTGCGTGAATGACTGAATGTAAGTGTACATGTATGTTGTGTGTAGTGAATGCGTGTGTGCGCCAAAATATGTTGGTGTGTGTTTCAATGTGTGGCAAAGTATGTGTGCATGCTTGGGTGGATGTGGGTATGCGTCTGTGTATGAGTGTGTATGTGTGCGTATGGGGGTGTGTAAATGTGCAGGGGCAGGAGAGGGAGGGGGAGTGTGAGTGAGGGCTCTGGGGAGAGGGAGGAGGGCGGGTGAGACCCCTATCAGTGCCAGGGAAGGAATTCCCTGGCACTGATAGTGCCTACCACCTTGGTTTTCGTGGTGGTATGTTTGCCACGAAAACCATGGCAGTAGACGGGGTCATAACCCCGAGGATGGCATTGTGACGGCCACCTGGCTGGAGACCAAAGTCTCCAGCCCAGCGGCCATTACCACCCTGGCAGTCGGTGTGTTAAAGTGGCTGTCTGTGTTGGCGGTTTCCGCCGTGGTCATAATTCCATTTTTTTAACCGCCGGCCTGTTGGCGGTATTACCGCCACTTTACCACTGACCGCCAGGGTTGTAATGAGGGCCATAATGTTTGATGGTTTCCATTTCAGAATTTTTAGACCACATCCTCTCTAGTGGTCCTTTTTTATTCTTGTACCCAAAATGTGTAATCAGACACTCAAAAATGTTATTAAATGAAACAGAATCATTGCACAAATCATTATAATAATTAATATAGAAGGGCTAGTATAATATGTAAGGCCCCCCACCTAAATTATCAATTAGTTCACAAAATGTATTAAAACCGTTCCCAATCTTCCGAAACCAGCAACCTATAGCTTCCTGCAGGCCATGCTCTTCTAAAGATCCAGGTTCATAGGACAGATTAGTCAAGTTTGTGAAATAAGGTAATAAATGGAATGTTATCAGGAATTAAAGTGCAGGGTCTCTTACACTTTAGTATTTTGCAAACACTGCCTTCCTTTACAGGAAGGGTGTCTAATGCTCAGCGGTTCTGCATCACCATAGCTCTAACAGTAATTAGTTCAGTTAGTGGAGTTTGTTCTCCAGCTGTACCTTAAGCAAATCTATTCACCAATTTAGATAAATATCTAAATTTCATATCATTCTTAGCCATGCCTATAGGAGCAATAATAGCACCTAATATATCAAGAACTACCTGGCAAACTTTAGTTTGACTGTCCTCAAACCAACCGCACCATCCATTTCACTCATATGATAAACTCTAGGACACACCAAAGCAAAATAACAATATCCAACCCAATTACACAGCAAATTAAAATAGGCAGTCGTACCACACATGTACTAAATTCCTCTCAGAACTGGCTTTCTTCCAACCAACTAATCACCACTTGCAACATAACTCCTTTCAACCTCACTCTCTCACACATTTTCATCCTTTCCACCTTTAAGCAGTTTACAATGCACCAAACACATTTTACCTATTATTTCTTGTTTCATTCTCAAACTAGGATGTAGATTCAACAATTTAAATCCTTCCTTTTCTTTACTTTATGAGCATGCTCTTCTCCACTCAAATCATACATATACCCCTGCCTAATAGTTTTAGTTTCATGCATAATTTCTGCAATTATTTAAACAAAATTACCTTGCTTATTACCGTAATACTGTTATTAGATTCTTCCTTTTCTGAGATAGGCAGATCCTCTAATGACATGTTGAAATCTGACAAGCAGCAGACAAAAAATAATTAATATTAAATATACTAACAGACATTGTGCATGACAACATGTAAGAAATTGGAAGCTGTATATACATAACACCCTCACCTGCAAAAGAAGGGCGGTAAATGAAAACGAAACAGTTCCTAACCTTAATAATATCAGCATACTCATGTATCATTTTAGTATAAATTATATCTTGAAATCCACTAACTCAATTTTTCCTGTGTTTCAATGTGTAATGTTTCACTTCATTATGTAGTGTGGTTAATGTCACTTTTGTGGAGACATTTCTCACTGGAGATGAAAAGCACAGCAACATGCTACGTCTATTAATATTGTTAATAAAACAATTAAACCAATAGAATTACAGCCTTTGCTGGACTCCATTTTCTATTAAGACTAGAAAAGAATTGTGAGGCTCAACACTCAAATGTTAGCAACAATTTTCATCAATACAATAATAAATCTTTTCTTCTCCTTTCTTTCAAAAGAATAATCAAAACAAAAAATCAAAATAATCTTTTTTATATGTCTCAGTTCACGCTCTCAATAGATTTGCTTCCATTTAATTTTCTTTACAAATTCTCCCTTTACAGTCTTTAAAAACATTTTAGGCAGTTATTCTTCTGATTCACTTCCAAACTCACTTTCAAAGATGTATTGGTAACAAATTAATAGACTTTTGATCTCTGATTCCTCCACTTCTGACACTGTAGTTAGATATACTCATTCAGGTGATACATAGTTCCTAGGTGCTGTTCTCTTTATAACTGTTTTTTATCAATTCAATTACTTCAGAACATTTATTGATTTTTAGTCTCTCTTGCTTCTCTTATTGACAATACTTTCTTTTGCAGGTACTTTTCAATTACTTATTTCCTTCTGTTCCCTCTCTTTCACTTTCTTCTTCATTTACTCGGGCTTGAACCTTGATCAGCTTCGACTACACAATCACTGTGAACTGTTTTCTTCCTTTGGGGTTCATGTGACTCAAAGTTTCAACTGTAGTCTCCCATGGTTTGAATCTGAGACTACTTCTTCTTGCTGCAACTCATACCTTTGACATTGACATTGCAACAGCTCTTCACTCTGATCCCCACTGTTAGAAATGGGGTCTCTAGTTGGCAGAGGTATAAACCCTTGTCCAAGTAGGGACCACAATCCTAGTCAGGGTAAATCACACACAATCCAAATTATCCTGTGCCCACCCACGTGAAGCTTGACACTGAGCAGTCAGGCTTAACTTAGAAGGCAATGTGTAAAGTATTTGTGCAATAAATCATGCAATAACAAATTGAAAACACCACAAAAAATTATCACACAGGTTTAGAAAAATATAAGATATTTATTTGGTTAAATTGAAGTCAAAACTATCAAGATTCAATAAGCACAAGTTGAGATATCATTTTTGCAAGTTTTTAAAAAAAAAAGAGTCCTAAACCTTAGAAATCAAAAGTTGTCTCTTGTTTGCACAAAGTACCAGTTTGCATCCAGATTATCACACATGGAGACCGCACAGGAGGAGATGCGTGGAAAAATAAGGTGTGCATCGGATTCTCCAATGTGGCACAGACGATGAGTTGTTTCTTTCCACACTGTAAGGGTCTTTGCGTCGATTTCAGGCACGTAGTCTTGGTTCCTCACTGCGATGCAGGGACCTTTGGACACCCAGGGAGATGTGGGGAAAAATCCTGGGCGTGCGGGAAGAAGTCACAGGCATTGCATCGATCCGGTAGGCAATGCGTCAAATTTTCTGCTGCATGCAGGCGCTGTGTAGATTCTTCACTCTGGAAGTCGCGCTGCCTTGTTAAGGCTCAGCTGTGAGTCAATCTGGTAGGGCCGTACGTCAAATTTCCAGTCGCAAAACAGGCACTGCGTCGATCTTCGCTCTCGATGTCAAGCTGCGTTGTTCCAGTTCAATTTCTCATCGCTGGGCAGGCTGTGCATTGTTTCAGGCAGGCTGTGCATCAATTTTTGGCAAGCAAGGAGTTTCCTTGAAGAGATGAAGTCTTTTTGGCCCTGAGACTTCAGAAAACATGAGGCAAGCTCAATCCAAGCCTCAGGAGAGCACTTCTCAGCAAAGTCTGAGGCAAGCAAGGCAGCAGGGCAACAGAAGGGCAGCAGTCCTTCACAGCAAAGCAGTCCAGGTGTGTCCTTTGGGCAGCCAGGCAGTTCCTCTTGACAGGTTGCAGGATTTGGTCCAGATGTGTCTGATTTGGTGGGGTCAGGGACCCAGTTTATAAACCCAAAAATGCCTTTGAAGTGGGGGAGACTTCAAAGAGTGGTTTTGAAGTGCACAAGGTCCCCTTTCAGTACAGGTTTGTCGGCCAGGGTCCCAGTAGGGGGTTTGGCAGTCCATTGTTTGAGGGTAGGCCACTAGTCTTTGAAATATAAGTGTCAGGCCCTCCACCCTTCCAGCCCAGGAAGACCCATTCAGTATGCAGATGAGTGCAGCTGTGACTGAGTTTGTGGTTGTCTGGGTGAAATGCACAAGGAAGCTGTCCATCAGCCCTGCCTAGATGTTGATTGGAGACAGGCTGTAAGGCACAAATGGATTTTAAGTGCAGAGAAATGCTCACTTTCTAAAAGTGGCATCTCTGAAATAGTAATATAAAATCCTACCTCACCAATAAGACAGGATTTTCTATTACCATTCTGCACATATTAAACATGACCTATTTACCCCTTTCTGATCAGATTCTACCACTCAAACAGTATATGATGGTAGCCCTAATACAATCCTATGAAAGGAGCAGGCCTCATAGTAGTGGAAAACAAATTTAGGAGTTTTCCACTATTAGGACATATAAAACACGCAGATATATGTCCTGCTTTTTATCTACATACCATCCTGCACTATGGGTTACCTAGGGCCTAATTTAGAGGTGACGTATATGTGGAAGAAGGGGAATATAAGGCTTGGCAAGCACTTTTAAATGCCAAGTCGAAGTGGCAGTGAACCTGCACACACAGGCCTTGGAATGGCAGGCCTGAGACATGTTAGTGGGGCTACTTATGTGGGTGGCACAACCAGAGCTACAGGCCCATGAGCAGCATTCAGTTTACAGGCTCTGGGCACATGTAGTGCACTTTACTATGAGCTTACAAGTAAATCAAATATGCCAATTGGGTATGAACCAATTTTCCATGTTTAAGGGAGAGAGCATATGCACTTAAGCACTGGTTAGCATTAATAAAGTGTGCAGAGTCCTAAAACCAGCAAAAACAGTGTCAGAAAAGTGGAGGGAGGCAGGCAAAAAGTTGTGGGGTGAACACCCCAAAGCTGTCCGGTCTAACACTCACTTTGAAACTAGACAGCAGCACCACTGGTACAACTGACAGATTATTCAGAAGAACTTCTACTTTCACTGATCTAGACTTTTATGACTTCATTTTCTTTACCAGTTTAAAAAGGTTCACCCCCTCTGGATCCACGCTGTGAATCTGAGCTTGACTTTGTGAATCAGTGGTTGTTTTAACTGCTTCTTCATCTACCGCCTTCACTCTTTTTGTGTGAGTGGAGTGGATTCACTGAGCAATTTCCATCACATTTTGCCGCAGTGTTTGTCATTAGGATCACCTGATAGGGCCCACACCAGGGATCCTTGATGCACTTTTGTCTTATGTGTTATCAGACTACTATCCAGTCTCCAGATTTCAGTCTATGACATGGTAACTCCTTTCTTGCTAATGTTGTCACATTCAGCTGGTGAGAGACACATTTTGCCATATCAGTCAGACCTTTAAAGTAATCTAGCACAATGTCACCAGGTACTGAAACTAATACAGCTAAAGGACTAACGCCAATCTCATTGCTCTGCCTATGATCACCTCATTAGGTGACAGACCAGTCTTTTTGCACAGGGTTACATCTAATGCTCATAAAAACAAGGGTACGAGTGTCTGGCAATTCCAAACCAGTAGAAGCACAGGCTTTGGCCAATTTGTTTGTGAAAGTTACATTCATCCTCTCAATCACTCCAGAAGATTGAGGATTATGACTGCAAAGGAAGCTGTGATTATTTTCGAAGTCGGTACAAATTGCAAAATCTACTTTTTAAAGTGTAAGACATAGCCTGACTCAATAGAAATTGGCAAAACTAAATGTGGATTCAACTTCCCCAACAAAAGTTTATTACTCATAAGGCTATCTGATATCCAAGTGGGATACCCCTCGGCCCATTTAAAAAACAAACAGAGAATGCTCAAAATATACTTCAAGTAATTGCAAACTGGCATCTCTACAAAGTTTACTTAGAGTCTTGTAAATGGGCCTTCTGTTTTACCAATATGATTCATTACAGCCAATGTTCTCTTTAATTGATTATTTCTTTGACACAACTAACATCTGGAGCACAAGCTTTTAGCAACATTGCTAAAATGTATGTTTTCCCAATATTTGTTAAATGTGTGAATCACTGTGAATGAGACTGACAATGAAATTACCTTACAATAGGATATAACATGGCATATGAAACAGTAATTTGTTATCAGAAGTTTCATACAAATCCGGATGATTTTTCTTGTAACCCAATTTTTCTAATCTCCTTTTCTCATCTTCAATAGCATACTTTTGAAGGTCTCTCAAATTGCTATAAACACAAAATAAACTATACCTGGCTAATGAGCCCTTAACAAGTCAAAACTGGCCCTGGGTTGTTCTTGTCCCGGTTCAGGGAGGATCTGACTCGGTAATTCAGAGTGAACTGCTCCCATTGGAACACGGTCAAGACTGATATGCATGTAGCTGGTTCCAAACTGAGGTGACTGGGTGTGCAAAATAACAATGGACTGAGATATGACCTTAAATATTTACCATTGGCTTAGAATAATTCAGGCATTCAATCCATCACTTCTTATATGCAAAACTCTATCAGTACTCAGAATGCCTCCGAACACTCTTCTTTAAATGGTACTGGGACCTTTCTGTCACTGTGAGTTATGTTATAAAAGGTTTTGTGATCAAGGAAAAGTTTAGAATCCACCAAAGACAGTAGCCAACAATTTCTAGAAACCTTCTCACCTCCTTCTGGAAGGTAAGGGGATTCATTATCAGAACTGCGGAAACACATTTTTTTAGACTTTCCTCACATCATTCTCAATTTGGTGATCAAGATAAATGACTTCCTTTTGACTATACTGGATTGTTGCCTGGAAACCTTCATGACCACTATTAGCTAAATGACTCAGCAAAGCAATTGTGTGAAGTTTACAGTCCTCTTTTCGTCTTTGAAGTGACCAAAAGGTCATCAATTTACTACACTAGGACTGAGTTGCAGGGCAACCTTACATTTTCTAGATCTTTCTTTACAATTTGGCTAAGGATTGAAGGACTTTCAGTATACCCTTGTGGAATTCTACACCACTCAAAAAATATTTGTAATTGGAATGCAAAAAGGAATTGGCTACCCTCGTGGAGAGGAACTGAGGAAAAAGCAGATTTATCATAGTGTTATGTTGCCCTTGCATCATGCATGGAACGGAAAGGCAATGCAACACTAAAGTCACATTTACGAAGCAACTCAAGGCCACCTTGCGTGGCCTTGCAGTGCTTGGTAAATCTGGAGTAACGCAGGGCAGTGCAAGCTGCTGCATTTAGGTACAATGCCCCAGGAAGGTGTTCCATTGGTGAATCCAGCCCATAATTACTTTGTAGGTAGATCATGTTTCAACACACATAATAAAGCAGGAGTGCAATAAAGATGCCTCCAGGAAGAGGTTAATTTTCTGAGGATTGACAGTACTAACCTTGACTAGACACTGTAGAAAAATACTCACCATCAAACCATTGTTTTTTTTGACTGGCTCAGATAAGTTATCGAAGAAAATGCCTCTAGCTTATTTTAAAGCAGTTTTCTAAAGTTTTCATTTTCAAAAATAAAATATTCTCCCTGTTTCAGTACTTAAATGACATGCATTGGGTGAAGTGAACACCCAGAAGAAAGTATATTGCAGCCTGGGTGCCTTCCACCTTTTGGCGGGAAGTAGGAAATCAATACTGTCCCAGGTAAACCAAAACAGGAAGAAATACTTCATACTTCATAGTTTCACAGTTGTACTGGTTATTCGAAATGTTAAGAAGGTCTAGGGAGTGGGCATTTGTTAACTGAGGGATGGGCCAGACCTACAATTCCACACTTGTATCTGGTACACATTACCAGCAGGAAAATTACCTTTGACCAGTTACAAATGGTTTCTACCGCATCCAATTGCATTGTATTGCACTCTCTAATTGTAGCATTAAAAAAAATTGAAAGTTATTCTAGTCAACTAAAAGCGCCAAATAAAACCAGTAGGTATCATACTCAGATAACCAATCCCAAAAATGCAACTAGACTCAACCAGCAGCTAAGAAGATGTCCAAAAAACATATATTGGCTTCCGGATACACAGAAAACATTTAAATTAGGCAAATTAAATTTCCCTCTCTTCCTTCCTGTCTACATATTCCATCCTTTCTACTTCTATCTTCTCTTTCTATCCACATACCTGCTGAAGTAGCTCATCTTCTGGTTTCCAAGTTTGTTGAGTTCGCATTTTTGAGGATTAATCCTCTAAAGCTGCCAGCCAGGTTCGCAATTAAAATCTGCTGATTTTCTGCCGACCCAAAACTTTTACTGTGTTATCAGTGGCATCGTAAACTCTGTGGGGAGGAATACTACTGATTATAGAATTTTTAGGAATAAAATACAGGAATCAATGTTTCTGCCTCGATTCCCTGGCGTTTGCTTGGTGAAATACTCCTGATGGGGCCGGTAACTCTTGTTACTTAACCTATCGCAATTACTTGGGGGCCTGACTCTACTGAGACCTCAGTGGTCCAGGTGACGATGCCAAAGTGCAAGGGCGCTAATGCAAGTAAGGATAATAGGCCTGATCGAATGCTTAATGCTTTAGCAGTAAAATATTATCATTAATATTTGGGGTGCAGCGGGCCTCGGATACTTGGGTTAATGCAACAAAACAATTGGACGTCTCTGCCTTTGAGATTCAAGAACACGGTCACCTCAATGATTTGTCTGCATTGCATTCTCGTGCCTCTGTTATCCAGTCTAAGTTTTGTGAATATTTCGTCCAATGTTTTCTTCTTCATTGCCATGCCGTTTAGATGTCTCTTTCAGAACATTAGTGAAAATTAGCATATACTTTAATGAGCTACAAAGAACTCCAATCTAATAAAGTAACAAAGTGGACACCGGAGTACACCATTCCTTGTTAACGCTGAGGCTGCGCAAAAATACAGGTAAGCGTCATTACCGTGGCTTTTTATGTCCCTGTGACACACAAAGGGACACGTGTGTATTTGCTTCTATATGTGCACTGCTCATTTATTGGACATTCACAAACTATTTTATTCCTTTTGTTCAGACAAGCCGAGATCTTAATGTTTTCTTATTACCTGTTTTCAATTGGTAGTCGGGTGCAGTGATGCATTCCAGTCTTTCTTGCAGCGGCGGGAAACATGCTGTTATTATTTTGTACACAATACTTACAGATCAGGGACATCAATCATAATAGACATTTGCCAATGGGTATCTAGTGGCCAAATATAAACAGATTAACATTTCGTTCCCGAGTGTAATAAGAAGTTACAAAAAGAAAAATAAATTGTTTTCCTTTTCAACCATAGTTACATGGTTGGAATTGTGAAGCCAGCTCAAATACCGCACGGGCACACACACACACACACACACAACCCCTCACCACCAAGATGACAACACAATAACATATTACCAATTATATATTTTTATAGTGCTTGTTTTTGGTGTAATTAGCAAGATGCAACCATTTTTGTTCCAAACAGAAAGGTTTATGAAAACAGAATTGGCTTGATTACAAGTGGGTCAGTTAATTCCGTAAACACCTTTTTATGCATGGGTAGGAAGTAGGAGCTTTGTTTTATTTAACGAATTGAAAACTATCGGATGCGTTCGATACCTCAAGGCTCGCTACATTTCGGCAAGTTAAATCTGCCGAAATTTAACAGGGGAAAACCATACAGGGCCTCATTTACAAGACCTTTGTGCCACCCTTGCATCATTTTTTTGTCTCAGCAGTGGTGCTAAGCAGTACTTTACGCTGCTCCAGATTTGCAAACTGACGCATTGGGCCCAATTCTCAGGTTGTAAAGCCTTGAGTCACACTATACCTGCGCCAGGTATAATATATGCATGGTAGTTCCCTGGCAAAAAGCCACGCAGAACTGTCGGAGTGAAATTTACATTTCACTGCATCATTCTGCAACTTCACTGTGTCAAAATCTTAACGCCTGCTCAGAGCAGACGTTAACATGATGCATGGCTTTTGTCAGTGGAATCCTCCCTTGCATTGCTGGAGTAGCGTTTTTTTACGTTAGTCTGGCGATGCATCTGTTTAGCACCACAGATACGCCATGGTGCTCTTGTTAGGGAATTGTTGGGCAGCTCAAGAAATCTGATGCATTGGGTTCGATGGGTCAATTTCTTGTAAATGAGACCCACAGCATTTACCGTATCATGCAGATTTTGATGAGTTGAATACCAAAACCTGAATGTCATTCCCCATAAACTTGTAATAGGTGTTATTTATAGGATCTATAAATTGTTTACCACATGGTATTTTTATTTATCAGGTAAGCTACATAGCACCTACACTCATAATCAGCACCTAAATCAACTATTGTATTATATTGTTTGTAGTAAAAAAATAACAATATATTTAATTGCTATGTTAATAATACAGGGCTGTAGGCTTTGCTTTCTTGAAAAATACATTTTGGATATAGAAATAATAGATTTTTTACAGCATATTTTATTCATATTTGCATAACAAACAACCAAACAGTCCCTTAATTTAGTTTGCATCAATCACTTGCAGCAAAATGGCACTCGTCCATTTACAATGAGTACAACAGTTTGATAATCCACTTTCCAATGGATACGCAAACATGTCTCATATTGGCAACCCATCCCCCCAATTATCAGCTTGATAAGAGTCGCAAATGTTGTCCCCTCCCACAAGGACGAGTCCCCTGTATTCCTGCCAACCAGACAAAATCTTAGCATGCTTTTGGTGGCAGCCCATAGATTCTGAAGCCGGCATTTGCAGCATCATACACTGGTCTAGTCCCTTAGCCCACTGCTTTAGCGATGGGCATGATGCATTTTCCTATTCACTCGCAATACCCCTCTTTGCCACAAAGTGACCCATGTGAAGAAAAACTAATTTGCTAAAGCTAGTTCATCAGTGATATGTAGCAGAGTGATTTTGGGTTCAGGCTGTAATGGTCAACCTAGTACCCCTTCCATTGTCCTTATCACCTGCATGAAAATTGTTAATTCGGAGCGCAGGACCAAATAGTATAGAGGACATTTCCCTCCCGTGACTGGCATCTAATATAGACAAGGGATGATCCCTCCCAAAGTGCCATTATCTAGCGTGGATGACATATATTCTGTTTAGTATCCGTAGGTGGGTCACTTGGAACTGCATGGCTATGGTTGTCACTCTCTGTGCCATTCTGGTGTCACGCCACTCCTCCTCTGAGAGGTCTCAAATCGAGGTTCTTTTCCCTAGCCATCGGCAAGAGATCTAAAGTGTTGGATGAGTTATTCATGAGGGTTGGATAGATTAGAAAAAATTGCATGTGTTGAATTTCTCTGGTGAGTAGTCAGCCTCCTAGGAGTTGTGTTCAGGGTGGTAAGTTAGATTTCTAATTTAAGGGTGCAGAGTGTGATGGAGTTGATAGTAGCAAAGAATTGGTGTTTATGCATAACAAATGAGGTCTGGAAGTGTGTGAAGAAAACCATCTGTGTCCCATCCATTATGCACCCCGGGCTGGAGGCACCTATCAGATCCCATCCCCAGAATCCCTCATGGGATGCTACTTCACAGAGTGTCATCCCTGTCCACAGCGAGTCCCCCAAGTGAGACGATTATGCCACTCCAGGTGCCTGAGAGTTGCAGGACAGAGTTCCAGAACTTGCATCATCAGTGGTGGCACTTATTGTGGAGGGAGAGCTGCTATAGATAGTGAAAGAAGTGGGTGTTTCACATGTCCACTTTTCAGTCGCAAAGGCAGGGTTTGACTGAGGGGAGGGAAACCAGCAATCTATTACAGAAAGATGTGCCACTCTATAGTAAGATTGTATATCCATTGCACCTATGTCTCTATTGTATATTGACTTGTAGCACTTAGTGCAATTCAGATGATTCCTCCAGCTACTGCCAGCAATCGAAGAATTACACCATTCACGTTTTCAATTCCTATAATGAGATCCCCTAAGTGAAACGGTATGTCCACACATGGGTCTTATGCTCACTGTGCTACTAGAATCAGGTTTCATTCTAATGAAGATGGCCAAATAGGCTAAAAACAGTCTTGGGGTACTCGTGTTCTAATCAACAATAGACTGAGGCTGGAGCAGGACAAGGCTGATATGTATATGGACGGTCTTGTCTGAAGTGTCACTGTGGGTAAACAAATGATGGACTGCGACGCAGCCACAACTAATTAAAAGTGGCTGATATTTATTCAAGCATTCTGCCTATCACTTTTTTGTATCCTTCAGCAATACAGAACAAGCAGTGGATCTTGATTGCAATTAGATTTCATGAAAAGGCTTTTGATTAAACACACACAGAAGTTTATAGTTTCTCACTAAAATGGTGAATTACAGCAGATTGTAGGTTTTGCAAGAAAACCATAACATTATTTGAAATGAAGTTTTTATGGAAACTATTTGTCTTCTGAGTACCTAAACATATCTTTCATCAAACTTCTTTTAATTAATGTTTTGTATTTTGTAAATACTATAATTTAGCTGCTTGATAAATGAAACAATCACTGTTCATGGCCTTTGCTTAAGTGCGTTCAGCCATTGCACTGCACCAAATATCCATGTTCATGGTACCCAATGCTCATGAGTTTTGCCACTGAGCAGCAGACACTGAGTCTGGCCCTGCACCCAGTTCCTACGTTCATAGAGTTCAACTCTGCATGGCTTTGGGTTTGCACTGCTGGGATTGGGTGGAGGTCATTGCCTTTGGCCGTGCCCAGCAAGGAGCCTCCGTACCCACCAAAACAATTATGTATGACTTAGGTCATGTGCATCACTCTCTGGGCATATTATCAGGAATGCCTGAGCATGCACTCTCCAGAGGTTGTGATATATACTGGGAAATTGCTGTTACACTGCCTGAATTTAACAGGATAGGGTTATAAGAGACAAGCCACTGGTTAGGCTGGCAAAGGAGGACGGGGCCACAGGGCCCTAGTGTGCACCACTTCTCGGTCATGACAAAAAGAATAAGAAAAAGCATAAATTAGTAAGGCAATCGGAACAGGGAAAGATATAAGTACCAATTACACCTGCATACTATGCCTGAGAACATCGATTGGTGGGTTCTTTACTCTGATATGATTAGTTTGCAGCTCTTTTGTGTTTCCTGTCCTGAGTTCCATCCTAATGAAGCTCAGGACTCTTGCGCACAGAGGTAGTACCATGCCTCGCTGTTGTCCCATTCTCCTGACCTCCTTCTGACCTTTCCAAAACAACTGCCCGAGGTCTGGTGTACTAAATGGAGAAACTGATGTTTGCCTTTGGCTTTCAGGTCGTCTAGAGGCTGGTTACAGCTGATTTGATCCTATAGAGAGTTAAGAAATCAAGAGTGGTGTTCCTTCCTATTGTCTGAATTGATTCCTGTGCATGCTTGGTCTGGCTGAGCTTTACCTCGGGTTCAAGGGACTCCACTAATTAATTGCCAATTACCCATGTTTCTACTAAGCCACACCTTCTGCAACCATCTACGGAAGCAATCACCCATCTGAGACAGTGACAGAGTATGTTTGTCTCTCTCTTCCATTACCCTTTTCCCCTACTGGGTGATTGGTCTTCTGTACAGCTTATGGTTGACTGGGAGGGTAAGGAGTAGAGTTAACAACTGGGTCCAGTGGTGCATACACAACCAAAATGCTGACACTGGGCTTGGCCTTTGTACAGTTTCTGCACCCATATCCCATGGCCACAGAATCTGCTGTGCATATACTTCCATCCAGCCCTATACCTTGCCTTTGTACCCGCGGAACTAGCTGCATACTGTCTTTGGCCGTTTTCAACACACTGTGGAAGTCAGGCCTGGTCTGAACCTTTGTCCTCTCACTGAAATTTCAAAGTGCTCTTGGTGATGGATACCGTTGTGTTTCTCACTTCTGCCTGGTTCCATGAATTATGTATATACATTTTAATGTACATATAAATATTTATTTTTGTTTCACTATTCAAAGCATTCTGTATTTCAAATCACTGTGGATTCACAACATGGTGGATATCCAATGAAAGTTAGTAATACAAAGTTTATTTGCAAAACTGTTGCGCTTAAGTTTGATTGCTGTAGCTTCTTTAATTCACTCAGGGCACACTTAGCCTTGTTTATGCAAATCTTTGCTTAATTGAAAATGACAAGCATTGCACCTGCAACTGAGTAGCATAATTATTTTTAATGCAAGGACGAATTGTGTAATAATCATTCTCCCCAAAACTTAAAAAAGTGTGCAGGTGAAATAAACGTGTTAGAGGGCTTGCAAAAACAGGAATGATACATTTATTAATAAAAGTCACTAATGCCAAATAAGTGACCAATATGTTGACAGCAATTATTACTGTTAGTTTCAGAACATTAAAGGCTGTAAAACACAGAACAAAATGTTGTGTGTGTAAAAGGTCAGAATGGGAGTGCTGAGGCTTGAAGTATTTTACACAAGTGTGACTCCATCATATCGCACATCAGTGTTAGATCTTGCGCTACCTATAAGTGCCAGCTCTCGCTCTGCTCACCAGTGCTGACTCATTGTATTTCTTTCCAGTACCAGTCCCTCACCAATGTAATTGCTCCACACGCAGCCCATCAAGTTGATTTTTCATGCAGCCTTCCTGAAGTGAAGTCTCCTACACTGCCCACAAGCACAATCTCCTCCCACGCATATCCAGTTTCATTAAAAATACCGGTTCTCCCAGTGTGTAACACTGCCCACCAGTGTCATTCCCACTTTGCCTTTGTAGGAGTGTTTTTTGTATCAAGAAAAATGTTGCAAAAGGTGCAGAATTAACAATTAGTCTTCAAAGACAATAAGGGGGTCATTATGACCCCGGCGGTGAGTGTTAATGTGGCGGTAGTACTGCCAACAGGCTGGCGGCACATACTGCCACATTATGAGAGTTGTGGATTGGCTGCAGCCAACCCGCCACTTCTCCACTCATACCACCATGGTGGTATCAGCTGCTGGGCCGGAGATGTCAGTCTCCAGTCTTGTGGTTGGCACAGTACCGCCGGGGGCATTATGAGCCTGCCTACCACTATGGTTTTTGTGGCATTAGCAATGCCATGAAAACCATGGCGGTAGGCCCTACCGGTGACAGGGAACTCCTTCCCTGTCACCGGTAGGTGGCTCCCCCACCCCTAACACTCACCAGACCCGCCCATCCCCCTCCAACCAAACTCCCCCCACCCCCTTCCATCCTAAGCCCCCACCCCCATACACACACTAATCCCCCACCCGACATTCAAATACACCCCCACACCCCGATCTAAACCCCCCCCCACTCCTGATCCAAACACCCCCCACCCCCTCCGATCCTTTTACTCATCTCCCCGCCCCATACACGCACACACTCGCATACACGCACCACGCATACACCTAATCACTCACACTGGCATACACGCGTTCACACACGCATACTTCCAGACATGCTCAAACACATTCTTACACACAATCACACTGACATGCAGACATGCAGTAATGTCACCATTCTTACACGCATTCACTCACACACATACAACCATGCAAGCAAAACAACACACACAGATGCATTCACACACTCACTCACACATACATGCACACAATAAGAAACACACACACACAACACCCCCCACCGCCTCCCCTGTTGGAACCCTGACCTACCTTGCTCAGGAGGTCTTCTGGCAGGGAACGGAAAAGGGGCACTGCTACCGCCAGCCGCGCCCCGCGAGCCGAACACCACCAGGCTGTATTACTTGTCACAATAACGCTGGTGGCGTTCTACTGGTGTAGCGGTGCTGGTGGTAGCAGCGCCACCTTACCACCATGAACACTGCCGTATTTCCGCCATTCTTGTGGCGGAAGTCCGGCAGTGCTCATAATATGTCAGATGGATAGTAGCCACGGTGACGGTATTTTGATGGCCGTCACCGCGTCACCGCGTCAAAAGGTGTTTTTTACCGCCAAAGTCAAAATGACCACCTAAGTGATTTTAAATGCAAAAATTGTATTGGGCACCTAGCCTGAATAGCTGAAGAAGCATTTTCTGACATGACTAGGGAATGCTAACCCCATACAAAATGTTTCTTTCCTTCCTTCCAATGGATATGATTTTCATAATAAATAATAGCTGCAAAAAATGTTTTAATTTAACTCTGAAAATGTTTCTCATTACACAAAGATACATTTTAACTGATAAATAGAGATTTGTCATTTAGTGAGGTAATGAGAAGTTCATACACAAAGATGCAGCTTTTCTAAAGGCAATGAATGGCGTGAGCAAGCAAGGAAAACAACATTGAAGTTGATAAAAATGTTTCAATGAACACTGCTGCTTAAGATTATTGTATTCCTGGTGAGACAATGAAGAGTGATTATGTTCCCATGAAAGCATCACAAGCTGCTTGGCTGACTGCAGAAAGAAGAAGCAAACACGTTGCAAAAGCTATACAAAGTCCATAATAGTGTGTGTTTCTAGAGTAGGTGACCACACATTTTCCCCATAGCCACTTTACCTGCAACTTTTTTGCTTATGCTGAGACTGTACTTAGTTTCCTAAACCTCTCTTTAAGGGAAGTTCTGCTTCGATTTATTGTTGAATTATTGAGGTGATATTCTGATGCTAAACCATTATGCTTATGATCTCTCTCTCTAATTGGAACTGGTTATGAGTTCTAACAGACACCTTTTCATCCTCATTACTAGAATAGGGATTATTTCATTCTTGGAGTGCACTTAATGCACATATTATGATTTATTGATTGCTTATTCTGACTATTGACAAAACTAATGAGTGATATTGACAAACTTAAATGCTGATTCCAATAAAGATGAAATACTAAAATATTTAATTAATAAAACTCTGAAAAGTCACATCAAACTCTCATTATTGATTGAAAAATAGAAGTGAGATTGTGATGATAGTTTAAGTTGAAGTACAGCTCCTGGTTGACCTCAGCCAATGTCAAGGATCCATTGCCCAATGAAACAGCTGGGATTTTTCTCATTTAAGAGTGGTTAAATCTTTCTCGTAAACCGATAACTGAGATCCCGCTCCAGCAAGTTGGTAGCAAGAGGATGGTTTACTTTAGGAGAATGGGAAGCTGTAATTAATTGCCCTGGCCTAGAGAGATGGCCATGTCCCTAAGCCCAAAGCCCAAAGCCCGAATTTTGAAGACTGATGCAGTGCAGTTTCAAAGGCAGTTGCAGATTTGGATGTGTGAGTATCTGCAGGGTCCTGCATCGCAATTGTCTTGGTAACTGAAGTTTTGTTTGAGTAGTTGTTTACGTGTGTTGAAAGAATTGGTGATCTTTCTATGCTTATTCTAAAGACGTTGAAGAGGTTGTCAAACTCCAAAGTAGTCTGGGATTTATGGCTTTCTTGTCTGCTAGAGATTTGTGGTGCAGGTTGTGAGGTACAGTTGCCTGCACAATTGAGATCGAGACTCTAACGATGTGTTGTGATTGTACTAATATTGATTAATGTTAGCTGAACCTATTGGGCAAAGGTGAAGCTGCATTGATTAGGGTGATTTCCCATTGGTTGAGAGTTCATTGGCATGTGTGAAAAATCTTTGTGTGTGGGAAAAGTCAGAGGGTGCAAAAACCTAAATATTTTGGTTGTTGAATTGCCCTTGTTTTCTTTAGAGGAGCAACAATTGTTTATTTTGTGGTCGCTTAGTGTTGTAGAATCGTGTGTACAAGAAAATTGTAAAGGAGGATGAACTGCTGCAAGGACTGTGGAATTGCATCACATTGTGCTGCCCTGAGATTGGTAAGTTGGTATAAAATGCTGTGCAGTGATTGAATGGTTTGTGTGCAGAACTGTGCTGAAATTGAGAAGATTGGCTTTCTAAGAAACTGACTTACACAGAATAGAAACAAAACATAGATTTTTTTAATTTACGTTGTTTGCCGTTTGTTGTATTACACAAAGTCATGAAATGTTTCAAAGCTTTTACAAGTATTGTGAAAGCTGATGTGACAATTCTTGGATAAGAAAGTGAAGAGGCACCTCCTGAGGGTACACTGGCACATTAGCTTGCAAAGAGTACAGGGTTGCGTACATGTTTGTGGCTTCGTCAATGGTGCAAGATCACTGAAAATGAGGGTCCTTTGGGTTGTTCAAGATATGGTACATTTGAATTAAGAATTATTAAAAGATTGACGGAAAAGCTATATGAAATGAAGCCACCTCCTAGACCTACACAGTACAAAGCATTAAATGCTTGGGAGAAAACAGCACATGATAAAAAGAGATAAAAATATTGGTACAAGGCAAGAGAGTATTGCACAATTATGCAGATGCTAGATGGGATGAGCAACAGCAAAGGTGGAGAAAATGTATAGCCAAAGAAGCTAGACAGTACCCAACAATTACTACTGAAAAACCTGAGAAATCAAAAAAGAACAAAGCACACTGAGATTCTACAACCTTATGTGGCCCCAGCTACAAATACTGAGGGTGCTATAACTTCTAACACAACATTGGATACAACCCCTGTTGATCCGAATATGATTCAAATTGAAAGACCATTTCAAATGACATAGCCTTTTGTGACACAGCCTGTTGTACAATATATTATACCTAATGTTGTGCCTGCCGGAGTTGAGACTGTTCCTACAGTGATGCCTCCAGGTGTTACTGCTTCTCTTGTGAACGTACCAGCACCTGTTGCCACAGTTATAACAGTAGACCCATTAGAGATCCACAGAACAACTGCTCTGATTAATAGTGTCCCAAACACTTCAGTTCAAGGAGCTGTTGGAGGAGCACCTGCGATAGGGTTTATCTCAACATCGCAGAACCCTCATATTGTTGTGTGGGTCACCACCTCAAACTGTTCAGTCATTGAGAGAAGGGAGAAAGACTCTCTTTATGACACCAATGGCACAAGGCGAGACCAATTGATTTGAAGATTGGATTTTGCCCCCATGTTTTGAAGAAACTGCAGAAAATAAAAAGACAGGAAAAGCAGGAAATCAAGAGGTCATTACACAGAAGAAGGAAAGACAGTTACATGTCCAAAACAAAAAATAGAGCTAGAAGAAATAATTAGGGGAATTTTAGGTCTTGAACATGTGAATCAATAACAAGAAAAAGAGCTGATTTAATTGAGCAAAGAGATTTCTGGGCCTGCAGTATTTACGCATGATAAATAATCAAATTGGTTGGAAAATATGAAGTTGACCTCTCAATAAGTCTCTCGTTGTAGAAAGGTTTTAGGGCACAATGGAATGATGAAGATATTAAGACAATGCATTCTTCAAGAATATGATTACATAATAATGAATTAGTAAAATGCATTTGAAAATAGAGTGTTTTTGAGAAATTAGAGAGCAAATGGGCAAAAAACATGAGAAGAAACAATTAGAGGTGGCTGAAGCAAATGGTAAGCCACTTGCAGGGGCCCCAGAAAAAGGAGAAGCGTCAGTTTTTTCAATGAGAAAAGTGCCATGTGGAGGGTATGACCATGTACCTTGGAGTAAAGGTGATCTTACAGCATTTACAAATACTTTTCCAAAATATAGAGAAGAGCCTGTACAGTGGTACACCTGACTTGACAGATTTGTAAAAATGTCAAAGATACTGTGGACTGATGTGAATACGTTCTTTGATATTGTAGTGCCAAGTGATTTGTGGACTGAGTGTAAAATTGTTTTACAATGGCTGTATTCAGAACTACTGAGAGATTCACATACTTATGTACCATCTCCTGTAGTAGTGAATAAATATGGTGAGGTGATTACTTTTCTGAAAGGCAAGGTTCCTGCAAAGGATATTGATTGGGTGAAAATAAAAAGAACACCACAAGAGTCGAAAGATTCAGTGCATGATTATTATGAGCGATTGCTGCAGGTGTTTAAAAAACATAGTAGACATGAACATCCCAACAAGAGTGATATGGGGTTCTTTGTGTCACAATTTGTTTATGCTCATACAACAGAGAGTGATTTTCTGGCAGACAAAACTGTTAGATGAGATCTGGAGATATGTGACATATTGTAGTGACAACAGGAAATGAAGCAGAAAAAACTTAAGGATAAGATAACACTTGCCCAAATGAAATTGGCACAGAAAGCATTTGAGAATCATTTCTTTACAGGGGATTCTGACGGAATGCAGGCTGTTTGTCTCAAGCTGGTATTCAAGGTGTTCAAGGAGGTATGATTGTTCCAGAGGGTGGAGTCGAGGAGTTCCGGTTGATCCAAATTCTGGTTTAGATGTTGCAATGCTGAAGAAAATGACTCCTTGTCGTTTCTGTAACATGATCGGGTATTGAAAGAGAGAGTGTAGGCTGAATCCAAATAGAATGAGTGCCTATGGTCAAATGCAAGGAGGAAACCAAGTACAGATGCAGAATATACCCATTCCGCAAATGTAAGTGCCAATGCAGACACAGGCTCCAATGATGAAGGTCCCACAAGCCCCAGTGGTCTCACAAAATATGGGAAACCCTAGATTTAATATGAATCAGATGCTGAGAGCAAATTCAAACCCCATTTCAGACTCAGAATCTGTTTCACCAGTTCCCTATGTTGGGCAGTGAGAGCTTTGACTCTGAGAATTCACAATTATCAGGGCCTGGGGGATGGAAGATTGTGTACTTGGCACAATCTTTGAGGTAGAGTAGAGTGGACCATTTGTAAAATGTGAGGTGAATGGTCACCAGGTGTCATTTCTTATTGACACTGGAGCTACCGTTCCACTGTTAGAACAGCAGAAGTCCCAGAACTACCCCTATCGGAAAAGAAGATCCAAGTGGAAAGAATTACAAATACACATATTACAAATCCTGTTTCAGAAGACGTTTCTGTAAAAATAGGTTCATTTGATGAAAACCCAATTTGAGATGTTTGATTTGAGTCCTGTAGTTGGAAGAGATTTTTAGAGCAAGGTAAATTGCACAATTTACTGAACATCGGATGGTGTTGAGTTTAAAATTCCTGATAAGGATGTTGAATTCAAAATGGCCTGAAAAGAAATAGCTTTAGGATTGTGTTCAGTGAGGACAGTATAGAATTTACCTCATGATTTGATAGAAACTGAGAACCCAGAAGTATGGGAGTTTACAGGGAAAGACATTGGACTACTCAGTGGTGTAGTATTGCAGTGAAGCCTAATACAAACTTTCTGAGGGCGCCACAATATAATTTTACCCCAGATACAGTTGCAGGAACAACACCAATAATCAAAGACATGGTGAGGACTGTTCAAGACCTCTGAAAGATTAGCAACATGGTTAATCCATGCTGTCCTGTGGTACTGAATCCAGCCACCATCCTTTTCCAAATTCTGTGCACTTCTGAATGGTTTGGAAAAGAGGACACTGATGTTTCAAAGTTGTTGTCAGTAGCTGATACATGGAAAGTGCTCAGTAGATTGCAGGAAGACGTTTTGAGGTGGGACAGCAGGCTTGAATCAGAGCAGGATGTGGGTAAAACGCAGATTACATTTGGATTTCAGAGGATGGAAGATCAGTGTTGCCAGATAGTCTTCTATTTCCCATGATACAACGTTTCTTTGGCCCAGCACATATAGGGAGAGAGAAACAGTGAGAAACAGTGAGATTATCCAAACTGGGGAATACAAAAAATTTAATGAATCCAGATTTTTGTGACTTGGGGTGAATGTTTGCATTGTTCAGCATTCCGTCCATCATCTTTTCTTTTTGCTGTTGTCACCCTAAGTAGGAAGGGTGTGCCCAGACGTTTGTCCTGTGCTCACTGCACCACTCAATTCAAGCTAGCCTGGCTGATGAGGAGTTAAACCCCAAAACCAGTCCCAGGATGCTTGTGCCCGGTCCACGGAGGACCTGGCCTGAGAGTTCAGGCTGCACTGTTCCCACTAGGAGCAGGGTCAAGACTGATTTGCATATGGCTGGGTCCAAACTGGGGTTGTGTGGTCATCACAAAATGATGGATTAAACCCACATCTTTGTGACTGGGGGTGAATGTCTGCATTGTTCAGGTTTGTGTCCATCATCTGTTCTTTTTGCTTTTATTTTAAATTGCCAGCTGATTGGGAGGATATTTGTTACTTAGCTTTGCTGTTTCCTAAGTTGTGTATAGCATAGATGCTTTGACAATGACACCACCTCATAGAATCACATGTAGTATATGTGCTGGAACACAATTAGTTGAAGTAGTTTTTGAAGCAATCATCCCATCAGTGGGAGTTGTTTTAAATGATATAAAGAGTAGAAGGCTTTCAATAGTAGTAGACAAATTGGCAACAAGTACCTCTGGAGCTTTATTACTTTTTAACACGGAATTAATGGCTGTTAGATCAATGGTTTTAAAAAGTTGCTTGGCTGTAGACATTTTGCTCGCAGAGTCTGCAGGATGCTGAAACCTCAGCATTGCTGTACTTATATTAAAGATGAGAGTAAACGTTTTTTAGAATTTACAAAGAACATTTCTGATCTGAAACCAGAGCTAAAATTATTAGAAACCACTAGTGTTCTTGAAAGTTTACGCAAATAAGTTTGTGCAGCTGGCAACTGGTTTACAACAGCTGGAGGAGGGATTTTTAAAGGAATCCTAGTACCTATACTCATTTTTGGTGTTTGTTGTTCTGACCTTTTAGGGTTTTACTCAGGTTTCAAATGTTATCTTGAAAAGAAAAAGAGTGGCCAGCAGCCAAAATGGCTGTCACAGAGCTCTGAGCTCCGCATCAGCACCTGATGTATCCGTCACCATTCGCCACTCTGATCCTGCTGAGTGAGGTGGAGACATTGACTTGCATTCCCTCTCTCCCCTGAAGCTGGAATCTGTTGCCCATATGCTCCTGTCTGGCGTGTGACAAGCTCTGTGGGCCGGCTGGCCCATACGTGAGGGCGCGGTTCCCTCGAGGCTTGGCTGCGAGACAGGGATCAGCGGTGGTCAGCCTTGGTCAGGCCCTGTAGTAAGGGGGCAGTAGAGGGGAGCAGTGGTGGCACCCAGTTTGCCTGGGAAGAGGAGGCAACTGTAATCCCAGAAGAGGGCCACAAAGGCTGTGAGGGGAGCTGCAGAGGCAAGAAGATGTTTGGCACATTGGAGATCCTGACGTGGCTGCGCCTGGAGGTAGAAGTATTCTTCCCAACCCCCTTGAAATAGGAAAGCAGTGAGAGGCAGCAGACCTCAGCGGCAGACGCTGTGAAGGCGCTGGTGCAGTTGAGAGATGAGAACCATGACACAGTGGCCTATTGACTCCCGTGGGGGTCCCACATGTAAACAAGTCCTGTCCCTGGTAAGTGCAGGGGGAAATGAGAAAGTAACATTGGCGGTGGTCAGCCTTTGGACCTGAGACAGGTGTGTGATACTGAGCCTGGACGTCTGGTGATTTCTGAGGCGTAGGGGTGCCTGCCCTGAGTTGGAGAGGGGGGCCCACAGTGTTGCAGAGGTGCCTGAGAGGGGCTAAAAGAGGGCCTACGGGCCTGACTGACCCACTGAACTGTCAAACTGGGTTCGGAGGCTGAGTAGACGCGGGTCGAACGAGCTCTGAGACCTGCTCTCTGGACAATTGGTTACTTGCCTGTGCATCGGTCACAGAGGTCCTTGCCCAGACTGAGCAAGAAGGGGCCCAGTTCATGGCCACCTATTTTACAGCCAGAGTATCAACAATTCCAGGGTCAGCAGACAGCTTGGGACCACTGGTCACACCCCAGGGAGTTGCTGTCCCTGGGGGGATGCATCCAACACTGTAGGTAGAGTAAGGCGCTGACTAGAGTTTTCCCCATCGGGCCATACTTCCCAGACAGGATGGTATGGGTCAGGAGGAGATGGCACCCCCAGCCCAGGGGAAAATAGGCAAGTGTACCCAAGCAATCTCAGATAGGAAGGTGGGTGTGCGGAAGGATGGCAGCAGGTTGGCCCCCTTCGTATTCCACAGCGTCAATTCTTCAGGCCACACATGAGACCTGCTCTTCGCTGGAGGACAAGATTGGAGAACTCAGCATGGACCTGTCCCTTTTACACCAGGACCTCCGCAATACAGTGGAGAGTGTTTTGAAGGTGGAGGGGAGGCTGTCTGCGGTGGAGGACTATTAGCTTCCAAGATATGCTGGCAGCCCTCAGTACAGGGTTGGCATGCTAGAAGCCAGGGCTGGAGACTTGAAGGTCTAGCAGGAGCAATATCTGCATAGCGGGGGTCCCAGAAGGGGCAGAAGGGCCCAGGCTCATCACTTTTGTTTTGGAGTGGCTTCACTCAGAGTTCCCCAGAATGTTCTCTCTGACTGCTTTGTCATAGAGCAGGTGCACAGCTGCCGTTCTGCCAGGCTGCCTCGAGGGGACCCATTGACCAATAATAGTAAGTCTCTTGAACTTTATCAGTGGAGATGCAATACTTCAGGAGGCCTGAGCACTTGGTGATTTGCAGAGTGAGGGGTTCTGAGTCATGCTTTTTCAGGACTAAAAGTTAAATGTGTAGCAGCAGGCAGGCACTTTCCAGGCTGTTAAGGAGAAGGTTATGGCAATGCAAATCAAATATATGCTACAGTTCTTGGAACTCCTCAAAGTCATTCATCACGACCACACTTTGTTCTTTAACACTGTGGAAAGTTGGTGGGCTTATGTTCAGGAGTGTCCAGTCCTTTGCCTGGGGCATCAGGGTTGGCTGCCACCCCTGTAAGGGCACATCACCTACTTTATGGAGGCAGCAGCTACAACACACCAGGAGAAACAGATGGTGGCACAGATTAGAAGAAGAAACACAATACAGCCCTAAGCTCATGAGATAGACATCCATGGACGGTTCCCCTGGATGTGGGGAGGAGAGGGTGTTGTAGGACTCTAAGGGGCTATGCAGGGGCTCTCTCCCTTATGCTGTTCATTATGGCTGGCTCAGTGTGGTACTTTACAACAAATTACTTATGAGCTGCAGAAGATACACCCCTGGATATTGTTCTTACTGTTGGGGTGTTACGTCAGTGTTTTCAGTTGAGCAATGGGTGCTTCAAGAGTGGAAGTGTAGGTTGGAGGGTGGGAGGTGAGTTAGACTCCCACTGTTTGTGGGGCTTTAGGGGTGTGGTCCTTTGGTTTGTTATTGTTTAGTTATGTTTGTTGCAAATGCGATGCTGGATCTACTCATGTTTCTCCTATAAGCTTTTCTTACCGTGGCAGGCACTATAGGCAGAGACATATTGGATGCTCCCACTAGGGAACACACAATAGTCATCTGGAATGTGAATGCTCTGATTGATAAGAACAAGCAGGGGGAAGTCATGGCATATGCTAGGAGATATCAACCAATGGCACCCCTTCTCCAGGAAACGTACCTGCTGGGGACAAACTGTTCCTTCCTGGGTCGGTTTTGCTACTCCAAAATATATAATTCAGGCTACATTTAGGTGGCTAGGGTTTGGCTATTCTGTTGCAGAAGACATTCCTGATAGTGGTCCAGGAGGTGCGCACCAAACCTTTGGGAGGTTTGTGAATAATCTAGGACTCTTGATGGACTACCCTTTACGTTGGGAAGCATCTTCACTTCTCCTCAGTTGCTCGGTGTGACACTAGAGGCAGTGGTGCAGGGCTTGGTGAGGTAGATTTTAACATGGTAATGGTCCCTGCGGGTGGACAAGATTGCCTGCCCAAAAACAGCCTGGCGATGACAGCACCATACCGAGCAGCAATACAATTTTTACTCTGTTCCTCATGGCACCTCCTCCCATCTGGATTATTTTCTGCTACTCTCCTCAGAGGTGGGGCATGTTACACAGGCTCAAATCCTTCCTAGGGGGCTTTCTGACCATTCCCCTGTGTTGTTGATGTCAGAAGAGGTGAAAGGGGCGAGTACAGATTATCACTGGTGAAACCCTGGTGGGTCCTGGCCAGTTATTTTGTGGAGGGGATCAGAGAAGCTATTACTATATTTTGAAAATAATAAGGCTACAGTCTTCTCACCTACTATCCTCTGGGAGGTGGGTAAGGGCATTCTCATACATTAGCAGGTATAACAGACACAGGGAAAGGAAGCTGCTCCATCTCAGGTTGAGGTCGCTAGACTAGACTGGGTGGCCTGAGTCTCCCCCTTACAAACTGTGCAGCATAGTCTTTATCAATTTTGTCGAGCCCTACAGCAAAAGCTGCGTGACTTGACAAAGCTGTGCTGGCTCCACTCTTAAGGGCGGGTGTATGAGATGGGAGACAAGGTGAGCAAGCTGTTGTACTGGCTGTGGTGGCCTCCCATCTGTACAGCATGGTCACCAAATTGCAGAATGTGGGGGGTATAATGCTGAGGGAGATGGACCTGTTAGCCATGGAATTTGCATCACATTTCTGAGCCCTGTACACCAACCAGGAGCCCTCGGCTTCTGAGTGAGACAACCCCATTGTATCTGACCTGCCTGTATGCACACTTTCAACTGGGGAGAATGCTGACCTAGCCATGCTGCTCACCACCGAAGAAGTACAGCTAGCGATAACTTTAATGCCCTCAGGAAAAATCCCTGGCCCAAAGGGATTCCTGTTGGAGCTGTAGAAGAAATATTTCTCACTGTTAATCCCACATCTCCTTGCGCTCTATGAGAATGTGGAGAGCTTCCCTGGGACCTTCAGGAAACAACCATTGTGGTTCTTCTTAAGCTCGACAAGTTCCTCATAGACTGTGGGTTTTATCACCCCTATTTCCCTCATCAACCTAGAGGTGAAAATCCTGGCCAAGACACTGGCAACACATCTGTCCAGTAATACACTTGGTTGTGCACCCCAACCATAATGGCTTTTTACTGGGAAGGGGCATCAGACATTGTCTTTGACAATTGCACCTGGCATTGGACCACTCGAACGAACTGCTAGGCAATGTGGCACTTCTACTGGTTGATATTGAATGGGCCTTTGACCTCGTACATTGGCCCTTTTTCTTAGCTGTACTCCGAAAGATACAGTTTGGTCCCAGCTTTATGAAATGGGTATGCCTACTATACAAGGATCTGTGGGCGCAGGTCTGGGTTAATTGAGCCCTATCACAGAAGTCCCCATTGAAATAAGCATGCAGGAGGGATGCCTGCTTTTCCCCTTATTGTTTGCCTTTGTGGGTGAGCCTTTTGCAGAGCTCATTAGGGTAGACACCAGACTCAGAGGTTTCCAGTAGTGGGAGGGAATGGAAGATCGCATCTACCTGTATGCTGATGATATGCTTCTCTTCCTACAGAGTCCCAGAGACACCGTTCAATGGCTTATGGAGTTTCGGGTGGTATAAGGGGAGGGCTCTGGTTCAGGGTTAACTGGGGAAAGTCAACTCTGGTGCTTTTATGAGGGGTGCTAAGTGCAGAGGAAATTGACCACTGTGTAAGGGTGGCCGGTGACAGCTTCCATTACCTTGGCATGTCAGTGGCACTCACTCAGCAGTGCTACTGGGAACTCAATATTGCCTCACTACTGGCCAGGACACTGCGGGATTTGGAAGAGTGGTCCAGATGGCCTCTCTCAAACACTGGGAGACATGCATTCTTTAACACGGTTTCCATCCCACACTTTCTCCACATATCACAACACTACCCCCTCCAGCTACCGCCCACCTTCTTTACAGTCTTGCAGGCCCAAATTACCATTTTGTTGTGGGTGGGTAAGGCACCCAGGGCCTCATTCAAGAAATGTCGGCACTCCTCACGCTAGGCTGGCCTGGGTTGGGCGAACGTTAAACTGTACTATTGGGCCTCACAGTTGGTCAATATAAATGACTGGTTCTGAGTAGACAGAGACGACTGTCCCCACAGACTCAAGTTGAAGTTGCTATGTCCACATGGCATAGTCTAGATGCTGTGCAGTAGATCACCCCCTCACTCACTGCCACCAGTCAACCAGGTCCCTATCCAGTGGTGGAGCGTGGCCCTTACACAAATGAAAAAGTATGTTACCCTCACCAAAGAGACCCCCCCCTTGGGCACGGGACTTGACTGTCAGAGACCGTGAGACTTGCTAAGTTTTGCTCCTGGGACGTGATAGGTATTCCCACATTGAGAGATGACTGGGAGATGGACACATGAGGTTGTTCTAGGAGCTCGCGGCAAAGTTCCAGCTGCACTCCTCACAGTTCTACAAATATCTCCAGCTATGCCATGCCCTGGCTAGCCACCAGGACAGACTAAACACTCTCCCCAATTTCAGCCCTCTAGAGTGTGAACTTGTAATTGAAGAACTTTGAAGGGGAGGAATCTCTTGCCTTTACAAATCTCTGATAAATAATACACTTGACCCCCTGACAGTTCTTAGGGCCAAATGGGAGGAGAATATGGGGACTCTTGACAATGGTGAATGGAACAAATCGAAAATGGCCACAGGGTGTTGGCTATATTAATGCCCTTCCAACAGATCCAGTTTAAATACTTTAGTCAAATATATTTCTCTCCAGCGCAACTTTGGCAGATCCGAGGCCGGAGTGTACCTGCTGTCACCATCCCCTAACTCCCTTTCTCATATGGTATTGGAATGCCAGTGGCACAAACCTATCACCAGGAAGTCAACCACTGGATTGGGTAGGTGGTTGGCTGCCAGCTGGCATTAGATCCCAAGGTCCCACTACTGGGGATCATAGACACCTTACGAAAGTCCTGAGCAACATGTGCCCCTATAGCCACAGTACACCTGGTGGGCAAGAGAAGCTTGGTTAGGCACTGGAGGGATGTACAGGCACCACCACTGCATGAATGGGTTAGGGGCGTGGATCATTGTGCAGCAATGAAAAGGCTGATCTATAGGGTACACAAGGCTCCACATACATATGAGCGAATATGGATGCACTAGAGGAACTGTGGTGGACTCCTATCCTGAATGTGCTCAGAAAGCCGGAAGAGCGACTTACACCTCAAGCCTTCCGGAAGACGATGTGTTAAACACAGTTGGGACTCCATTCTTTTATGCTCCAATGTGTTTTGGTTTAGACTACTCTGTTTTTGCAACAAAACCTGCATGCATGTTGATGGCCCTGCGCTGACGCAGGGTCACTCGGACCGCACCGCAATGGTACTTTTGTTTCTTGCTGTTACGTAACAAACAATAAAATATATCATTAAAAAAAGAGAAAGAGTAGGGAGAGAAATAGACAGATAAAGAGGGAATCACAATTCAATGACCACATCAATCTAGAGTATAAAAATCTGAAGGAACCTGAGAGCTAGGAGAGAAAAGACTCAACTGAGGATGAGAGTGAACTTTAAAGATTAATTTGTGAAGAAATGATGATGGCTGATAACCAGCAGAGGGGGGAATTGTGGGAGTGTTTTATAATAAATCAAGAAAAATAATGCAATAATGTGCAGAATTAACATGTAGGTTTTGAAGAAAGTAAGTACTTTTGAGTACAGCAATTGTAGTAGGCAGCCATATTTACTTGTTTAAGGCCTCACTGGCTGAAGCAACATCTTCTGACAAGCTGACATGACTAAGGAATGCTAATCCCATACAAAAAGTTTATTTCCTGACTATCCCATGGACATGTTTTTCATAATGAATAGGCCCGGGCAGAATATAATTCTGCTTGCAGAGTTGCCGGAATTCAGGTGACTCCACGTTACACAAATTTCTGGTTCAATTCTGCCATCTGTTGCGTGGTGGAAATATATTCCCAGTGGTGCAAGGGATGCTCCGCTAGTGGGCGCTCGTATTTGCAAACAAGATTTTCTGCCCACTAGCGCAATATCCAGTCGCCACAAAGCCTACCGGTGCCATATTGTGATGCTGGCACTCGTGAGTCGCCACAGCTCCTTCTTGAGTAGAGTTTCTATTCTAGAAACAACTAAATCTACTACAAAATACCTTTTGGAGTTGATATTCCACTTAAGTGGATGGTTCAGTTTGTTTTTTAGAGTGAAAAGCTTTTTTTTTATTTTACTCTTTTTTTTTTAAACATATATTCCCAGTGGCGCAAGGGATACTCCGCTGGTGCGCGCTCGTATTTGCAAACAAGATTTTCTGCCCACTAGCGCAATATCCAGTCGCCACAAAGCCTACCGGTGCCATATTGTGATGCTGGCAATCGTGAGTTGCCACAGCTCCTTCTTGAGTAGAGTTTCTATTCTAGAAACAACTAAATCTACTAAAAAATACCTTTTGGAGTTGATATTCTACTTAAGTGGATGGTTCAGTTTGTTTTTTAGAGTGAAAAGCTTTTTTTTTATTTTACTCTTTTTTTTAAAAACAGGATGGAAGTGCCCCAAAGACTCCCACTTCCTCCTAGCGCTTTGTCCATCTCCTGGTCGCTTTTCATTTGGATTCCAAGGTAAAAGGATCACTCTCTTTGTCTGCAGTTCCTCCTGCATATATACCATTGGATTCTAAGGACTTTATTTTTGTGACATCTCAATAAATACGTTGAAAAACCTCTTGATCAGGGTGTTGTTTGATAGAGGGCATGCACCTGTATTTTTATTTGTACTTTTATTCAATTTTTAAATTTGATTGTGGTTGTAGTGAGAGGTCTGGAGTTGCAGTGGAGGTGTGTACGTTTTTATATTTAACTTTCAACTTTTAAGTTAAGTACATTTTCTCCATGTTTGTTAAATTTGCACTATTCATTTATTTTACCATGTGACCTAGTCTGCCCATGAGCATCCAGCCAATAGTAATCATTGGGTACATGAAACAACTATTTCTGTGGTATATGTTTTTTAAACATATATGATTTATGCCAGGAACAGCACTGGATTAAATTAAAAATGCATTTTTTGTATTTCACTTTGTTTTTCTGCACAAAGTGTATTTTGGTGGGGTAATATCATGCCTCGGGAGGCTGTGTGTTGTTGGAAAAAGTTTCCTTCCTGACTTAATTTTCATCCTTGGCACTGCTGAATTAATGGTAGTGGTTTCTTCATTGCTCACCATGCCTCTTTTGTCTTGCTAGTCTGTATCTCTTTGTGTATGCCATATGTCACCATTTTCACTCCATGCCATGTGGCCAGTGACCATTTTGTGTTGTCAGTGTCCATTCATAGCCCTGCATGTGTTCTTGTTGTCTATGCCTTGCTTGTTGTTTTTTTAGCATGTGGCTGGTGGTCATTGTGTTTAGCCAGTCAGTGTGCTTTTACCATAGGTCTGCATGTGTTCTCTGTTGGCCATGCCTCCTTGCTTGTTGTTTGACTATTTTGCCACTGACCATTTTGTGTAGGTAGTCAGTGTACTTTTGCCATTGGCCTGCATGTGTTCTTTGTTCTCCATGCCTCCTTACTTGTTGTGTGACCATGTAGTCGGTGGCCATTTTGTGCAGCAAGTCAATGTGATGTTTCATTGGGCCTGCATGTGTTCTTTGTTGTCCATGCCTCCTTGCTTGCTGTTGTTGTTTGACCATGTGGTCGGCAGCCATTTTGTGTAGCCAGTCAGTGTGCTTTTGCTATAGGCCTACATGTGTTCTTTGTTTTCCAAGCCTTCTTGCTTGCTGTTGTTGTTTGAAAATGGGGCCCTCGGCCATCTTGTGTAGGCAGTCAGTGTGTTTTTGCCATAGGCCTGGGAATGGTATTTGTTCTTTATTTCTCCTTGCTTGCTGCTGCTGTTTGACCATGTGGCTGGCGGTCATTTTGTGTACACAGTCAGTGAACTTTTGCAATAGGCCTGCATGTGTTCTTTGTTCCCCATGTCTTCTTGCTTACTTGCTTTTGTTATTTCAAAGCCGTTTTAGGGACATTATGCCTGCCATTGGCACACACCAGCATTCAGTTTTGAAGGCCAAACGTCCACATGCTAGCACACATGCACTCACACACCTCTACACACAAACACCCCCCCACTCACCCACGCAAAGGCGACATACTGTAGACATCCATTCACACTAACATACATACACAAACACTGCACTCATGCACGCATTCACTTCCCCTTCCTCCCTCACCCCGGTGCATACATACATTCGCTCCCCACCTCTCTCCCCCAGCGCATACATACATTCACACCCCCTCCCCCAGCGCATACATAGATTAATTGACCCCTCCCACTCCACCCAGTGCATACATATATTCACACCCCCTCCCCCGTGCATACATACATTCACTCCCCCTCCCCAGTGCACACATACATTTACACCCCCTCCCCAGCGTATACATACATTCACACCCCTCCCCCGTACCGCATACATGCACTCAGTCGCTCTCCCCGTCCACTGACATACACGCACCTGCTCTCCCTGTTCATTCAAACAAACACACACACCCCACCCGTTCACTCACACAGACATGCACCCCCTCCACGTCCACTTACATACACATGCACACGCATATAAGCACTCACCCCTTCCATTCGCTCAATTGCACTTGTTGTGTAGCCATTTTAGTTATAGCTCCATGCACGTTATTTTAGCACACTAGGCCTGCCGCTGTGCACTTTAACCTAGATATAACCTAGAGATTTATTATTTATTTCTCTCTATCCAGCTGTTCTTTGCCTAGGCCAGCACTGTGTTCTTAAATAAGACATTTCTTTCACTCTGTGCTTTTCTCAAGGCTACAGTAAGATAGGTTGCCAGTGAATGTGGTACCGTTTTATCTCTGGTATTCATAGAGACATTCACATCCTTACGTAGGGACATTTTCTCAGAACATCAGTTTTATCATAAAAACACTTCCCTATCCCATACACTTTAGAGGGAGATTCCAGCCAGATAACTACGACTGTATGCTGATTGCTGAACGCTTCGCTACAGCTGGTTATGCAGACCTCAGGCCTTTTCTCAGGTATGGGGGATGCTGTGTTCTCAGGGGAACCTGAAGGGCAGAACTAGAGCTTAACACGCTGTGCTGTAATATAGCCTAGGTAGGAATTTGTCTATTGACTCTAGTGACAATATGGTAGCGGTATTTTTATGAATCACTTTTCTCGTCACAATTTTCATCCTGTCATGCTTTATCGTCCTGTATATTGCAGTACATGCTTTATTATCTAAGATGTAGTTGTTTCATTAAAAACCTTATTGAAACATATACTGCCTCTGCTTGTCCTTGTAAATGTGATACTAATGTAACTGAGAAAAATGGATGAGATCTGATTGACCACAATTTCCCTGAGGAGTCAATTGTGTAATGCGCTCTGCTGCCTAATCATCCCTGCTCTTGGTTAGATATGAGGCACTGCTAGTTAGCCAAAGCAAAACCCGGAATGGGGTGACAGGGGTCACCTGTAGTGGGTTAGACTCAATCTCCCACACCGCAGGCGATTCTGCCGCTCAAATCCAGTAGTCTCATTAGAATAATGAGAGCTTACGTGACACACTCATGCCTTCAAACACTTGCACCCGCACGCATGCACTCATGCACTCATGCACTCATACCCCTCCCCATCCACAAACACTCACCCCCCCCACCCCGTCCACACACAATCACTCAAACACATAGACACGCTCTCACAAACACTCCCTCCTCTCCCTGCATTCACAACATTCACACATGCACTCACACACACACACACACACACACCCTCCCTTGTCGGATGATCCACTTACCTCATCTGTCGAAGAAGTCGTCTGGGAGGGGACGGGTCCTGGCACTTCCACCGCCAGCAACACTTTGCCATATGAACACCGCGCACACCGTATTACAGGTTGTGATACGGTGTGCAGTCTCTTTTTGGTGTGGCGTACCCCAGTCCGCCAGCACAACTGGTCTTGAAATTCCACCCAATTTTGGGTGGAAGTAAGAGATCAGTTGTATTAGGGCAGTCTTAAGACCACCAGCACTGGCGGTATTTCGGCGCCTGCGGCTTCTGAGGTCTTTGGAAAAGACAGCTGAAGTCGTGATGAGGGCCTATGTCATTTTCCCCTGCATCCCCTGCCTGCCATAAGTGCACAGCAGCATTCATTTTTTGAGGATTGTAATTTTCTCCTGCATCCCCTGCCTACCATGGGCACAAGCCAACATTAATTTTTAAGGATTATTGCATTTTCCTCTGCACCCTCTGCCTGCCATAGGAGCACATCAGCATTCATTTGTTAATTATAAGGATTATTATATTTGCCCCTACAGCCCCTGCTTGCATAAATGCACACAAGCATTACTTTTTAAGGATTTTTAAACTTTCTCTGCATCCCCTGCCTGCCACAGGTGTCTCCACTTAGATGCACATACAGTTCTGTATGTTGTTATCCTGATATTATGTTATGGTGTGGATTGGAATAGATAGACTGTTGTTGTTAATTATTTGACAAAACCTCACTAAGTTATATTGTCTCTACTATGAATAATTCAAATTGCAAAAATGCCACATTTCACTAAATGTTTTTCTTGTTTGTTTGCTTTTAGGTGCACAAGAGACATCACCCAGAGTACTTCCAGACAGAAGTCAGACACAAAGCGACATGACCACAACAAGTTACTCCTCTTTTCTGCTTGTGCAGCTAAGTGCCAAATGACAAAGCTTGAAGATGGCCCCAAAGGAAGGTGCTGCCAAGAAAGTGGACAGTGAGGAGGAGAAGAAGAATCAGATTGCTACCACTGGCTTGCCTCCCTCCTTTTTCAGGCAACTTTGTGTGCCTGCCACACCGTACTTTGGGCACCAAGCTGGGAGCATCACTCCTGCATCAATGACAGCACCACCCCAAACTAAGCCCATGTCTTAGCAAAGTAGGCACTGCAAACATGGTGACAAGCAGTGAGTCTGAATTGGAGTTCTCTCAGTCATAAACTAGTACCCAATTATCACAGGAAACTGAGAAAAGTGTACAACAGGGGCTGAGTTTCCTGCTGAGCAAGATGTACCTCTTCCCGCACTATTGGCTTCCTAATCTCCAGCAAGAAAAAGAAAGGGCACTCCACCATCTTCTACAAGCCCCCCTTCTGGTGAACTGGACATGGATAGGACCCCAGCTGAGTCCGAGACCTGTGATGAGAGATAAGGGTAAAGGAAAGTTCCTGAAAGCCTTAGAATTATGGGAGGGGATGTGGAGGACAAACTACTGATTGTCATGGAAACTGGCTCTGAGGACACCAACATTACTTCTCCTATTCCGCTTGCTCAGAGTGATGTGGCACTGGTTGCACCACAACTGTCAACTTCCATATTTCTAAGGTCTCCTCCGAGACCTGCATCCACCGCTGCTTCAGTCAAAGTTTGCACTACAGAGAGGCAATCATGCACACACCCACCTACTTTGAGTTCTTCAGGCACTGGCAGTGGCACTAGTGGCACACTAAAAAAGTCTCCTCCCCAGTTTGGGAATTCTTCACGATTAGGGAGCAGGAGGATAACATTGCAATATACTCCATTTGTTACATTAGTGTTTGTCAAGGTAAGCCTGGTCCACACTATGGCACTGGAGGCCAAATGACCCACTAGAAAAAAGCATCATGAAATCCGGTGGGAGGAGCACATTAAACAAAATTGCTGCAGGTGGTGGTGATGAGAGAGGGGACTCAGCTCTGATCATGGGAGATGTTAAGGAAGAAGTGGGTGACAGCTTCACACAAGGCATCCCTGTCCCCAGCAGTGCACCAGTATCACCCACATCAGAACCCTGGGAATGCCACAAGACTTTTGGGCCTGCAAACCTTGATGTAATCCAGTAAAGAACTCTTAAGCAAATCATCTGGCTTTGCAGGGACCAATGTTTGTTGTAACCCCATAAAAATGTTTTACAGATACCAATGGTCGGTAACAAAGACCAATGCTTGTTGGAACCAGTGCTTGTTTAAAACCAATGCTTGTTTCAGACATGTGTTGCTCAAGCCTCCAGCATCCCTCAGACTGGGTGTGGCTGGATGCAGCAGGTATTTAAACCACACCCGAACTGAGTGAATTGCTTGCTGTACAGGCCACCAGCTTCAGAGAAGGCTTCTCTGCTTCTCCATGTTTGATCTTCATGTTCAATCCTGTATCCTGGTTGTCGCTTCTGGGGAGATGAAGAGATCAAGAGAATTGACTGCTAAGAAGGTGGTAACACGCTGCACATGCTCGAAAGGCATTTAAAATGTGACACTTGCTGACTAGATATTCAACAGTCGGATGTTTCAGAGCGCGATGCACCTAAGAAGGCACATCATCGACGTTTAAGGTCATTGGGATGCGAGTCGCTAGTCGCGTAAAAACGCTCATCGTTGTTGCTTGCTGTTGTAGAAAGGAAATACTTTTGCTATCGCTAAGTTTAATATGACATTTGCATAACTGATGAGGGTGATATGGAACATTCTATGTATAGTCTGAAGGTTTCAATGCCATGCTCAGCTTACTCTGTGATGTAATAGTAATAAAACTGATTGCTTGTGTTATTGATATTAATCCTATGTTCCCAGAGTGATGCAAACATTGGACGGTGATCTTTTGATATTAACCCTATGTTCCCAGTGATCAAAACTTTGCTCCATAATCTTTTGATATTAACCCTTTGTTTTCAGTGTGATCAAAAAGCACTGAATTGTGTTCCTTGGAATTCTAAGTACAGTGTGTTTATTAACCCATGAGTGCCTGAATACCCAAATTGATTGAGAATCTATTTAAATGTCTGTGGAGCTGAGTGAGTCAGCACATTAGGAAATCTCAGCAAGGTGATCAAGCAAGATATCCACTCAACTTCCAAAACATTTAGGTGGGCATTTAATTACAGATAATCCACATCATTTCCCGAAAATTCCTGGAGAGAGGAAAAGCCATCTAAAGTGGGAATGGGGAGCCTGACAGGTACATCTAGCTTTCGCATAGTAGTTAGAGACTAGTATATAGATTGGTTATGAGTAATAAGATGTTGGACTGATATGTAATTTATCATAGGAAATCCAGACTTTTCGAGGACCACCACTAGTCGTTGGGATCTGGACCTGCGGCTCCAGTGTCCCTCTCTCTCTCTTTCACCCACCCCTTACCCGGGGCTTTCCATTGCCGATCATGTGCGTTTAAGTGGGAGGGACGCAATGTTTAGAAGGAATTGGGAACAAGCAACCTCTTCAACATTGTGTCTCCGTGGAACAAACAGGTTAGTGCTTAACAAAGACTCACATGTACTGACTAAGTAGGCCACCATGGAACTTTCAGATTATAATCCAATTGTCTTACAAAAAAAAACTGGAGCTAGCTAGAGGAACATTACTGTTTTGTGTCTGACATATGCAACCCTACCATTTATTCACATGTATGGCCGGATTAAAGCTGGACCAGTGTGCAGTGAATAAGCCTCCCCAATCCTTTCAAGGACATTGGAGACACTGCCTGACCCCAACCCTTGCCTATCCTTTTTTATTTCCTAGCAGGTCTCCTCCTGTAAAGATCATAAGACTGCCAGTGTGTTGCTTCCATGGGCAAAGAGGAGATAAAGTGCAACAATTGTGGACCTGCCAACATGCTTGGATTGCAACAGGTAACTATTGCGCCAATGAGTGACGTATTATTGTGTGAGTGTGAGTGATGATGATTCATTTCGTGGCATACATGGAGGGTGTTCAACTAATTTGTAAACCTAATTTTGATGACTTACAATGTTTGGAGGGCTGATGGGTGATTTTGTCTGAAGGTGATTGGCCCTTTCACACTTAGCTAGATTTACGTGCATGACCCAGTCCTTGCTGTACTTTTTTTTTTTAGAACAGGTCAATCTTATTTGGGTTGGGAGTCAGACTGATTCACTAGTTGGAGTTTAGGTCAGGGTTTAGGGAAGGACTACCTCAATAGCCAGAAGAAAGAAGTTATCTATTTCAAAGGGAAAACAAGATGATGATGATTCTAAGAGGCCTACTCAGCCCTCTGTACTGGAGAGAAGTAAGTTGATTTGGGAAATGCAGAAGAGCTAGTGCGCTTGGTCAAATGTCAAACTCCACTATTATGTGGTTGTGATTGTGGTGGCTGTAACAGGAGACAGATATTTGGATGTCAATCACATCATTATGTGATGGACACACTCGGCTAAATGTTATGACACCTGTGAGATTGATCAGCTAGATACATGGAGTTACTTGTCTGGGATAGGTTGTAAAATTGCTCCCATTTATTCAGACATAAGTCATCATGAATGATTGCCTCAGCCTATGCTCTTACCCTGCCTTATGGTCCACTCCTCATGAAGCTTACCTTCTGTCCTGGCTTCTCATTGATTCCACAATATTGTTTTCATTTTATAATCCACAAACTTTCTCTTCTTCTACACGAAAGACGAAAGCTCCATAACCCTCCTGCTTAGGGCTTACCTTACTAGATCAGTTCAGCCAGGTGCTCAAGGCGGACATCCTGAGAAGAATGCAAATGCACCACTCAATTTGGCATTTACATACAGTATCATTTTTCTTTTAACAATCATAATTTTTAGAACTATGTGGATGACACGCCACTTATATATATATAATAACTTGGGTCTCTGAGGGTGAAGGACTGTTTGCAATGCATTTAATTGTCCTTAATTTCCTTCCATAACAGATTTGATGATGTGCTGCTCATTGATCTGATGAATATTGCTGCTGTGAGGTGGTTGTCTTTGTCACACCTTTCCCCAATACCCGTTCCCATTCATTTATCAAACCCCTAATCCTCTTCTCCCAGGCTGTGTGATTTATTGAGGTGTGACTTAATTTACACTATAAATGAATCACATACTTGGTGAAGCGGATGTGATGAAAGTGACACCAGCTCACTGCAGGATCTTCTTATCTGAACAATACAATAGCCCACACCAGCCCTACTTACCCACACAGGCATGTAAGGGATCACATAATAACACCGTCATAGTGCAGAAGAGTCAGAACAATGTTTTGCTCTGTTCCAGGGTCCCACAATAGTACATATTAGTCCAAGAGTTTTTTGTCATGGTGGTATGGTCTCAGTCTTTAATAATAACCCTCTAAATCTGTGTTTTTAAGTCTAGTTGCCTGTGATGAATAAATATCTTTCTGATAAATCCGACAGTTGGAGTTCAACTCATTGGAATGGAATGGAGTGGGACCACAGTTTATGATGTCTTCCCTAGCAGCACAAAATACCTAGAAGAAGTTGTTAACTTAGTAATTTAGTTGTTCTTTGGGAGGAAAGATAAATTACATTTTTTTCTATGTTGATTATCCTCTACTGGGCCAATTGTTACAGGCAGTAGGACAGTTACTACACTAACAACTACTATACCGTATAATCGGTTAGTGGCTACTTTCTGCACAACCTCATCAAGTTAACCAGATTTAAATTGCCCACTTTTCTGTTCCCAGACAGTGGCACTCTGGTGGTGGGTATAATTGAACTGCTGTAACAGGTACGTTACCTACTGAAGAATAATACATGGAAAGAGATTTCAGGAGGGAAGGTTTAGGGGGAACAACAGTGCACTCAACAATGCTATAATAAATTATACTATTCCAACTAGCAATAGAAAGACAGATAATGTATGATGGCAAAGAAAAAAAGTAAAACTCATTTATTTTTAGAACCCACCCTCTCCACATGCAACAGGCCCACCCACTCCCCAAGTTGAAATGTCCCAAAAAGTCAGCTTTGTGCCTTCACCCTCTCCACCTACCACATGCCCTCCCACCAAAACAAAAAAATAATGAAAAAGGGCCTTAAGGGCATCTGCTTCACAGAACAAGTCCTGCTGCGCTTGCCGGACCAGTGGCGTCTTGCATGAAAGGTGTGCCAGCTGTCGTAGGATGTGGTGGAGGTGATGTATTACATCCAAGGAGAGGAGGGCGGTGGTGGTATGGGTGGCAGTGGAAGACATTAGCTACAGGTATCGGTGGTGATGTGGATGAGTTGGAGGTGGGCCTGACTGGTGAACTGAGGTACCCTGTTGTTCAGTCAAATAACTTTATTCGGCGATTGCCATAAACTGTGAACCAGAACGCATTTGCCGATCTATAAATATTATAAAACACAGATAAAACTTAAAAGTCATTACTAGAAACACCGCATAAACATCCAATCTAAAACCCCTTAACATAAACAAATAAATATACTAAACATGAATAAAATCACAAAATCAGAAAAATACAAATATTTGCTTAAAATGATAAACTACATACATATAACAAATTTAAAATGGAATAAGCCTTTTCCTAATACTTAAAGAAGCTGTAACAAAGTTTAATATGTGGTGACAAGTTTGAATATCTGGCAATCTCTGAAGATATGGTAGAGCTTCCTTGTAGAGAATGGGTCTAAGAGGACATACAATGGGTAGAATGAAAGCCCCTCTGGGAGCAGCATATAAAGGGCAAAAAAGAAGAAAATGCAAGGTACACTGAGTTGATTTGGAATCACAGGGACAAAGTGGTAAATCCTTTTTCCAGAGACATGGTTCAGGGAAAGCTACCTTAAAATGAATTAGATTAAGTCTAAAAAGTGTTAAAAGAGAAATTATCCTAAAACTTGAGAACCAGGTCAAATAGGGTTCAAGGCATGGAACAGTCACAATCCGAGAATAGGGATCGAAAGATTTCAGTTTCAGGGAACTATAAAATCTCAGCTCTGATATATGGTTGGAATAAGTAGACTTCAAAACAAACCTAGAGTTTGTAGTCAACAAGTGTGGTTCATCAAACATGTACCTAAGCCCTAGGTTCACAAAGGAATTTCACAGAAACATAAGCCAAGGGATCCTATTTGAATTTTCCAGTTGTAAACAGTCAGAAATACAGTCTTGGACAAGTTTTGCCATAGGGTTTGACCAACATCTGATCCAGAGCAGTAGGGGAGCCATAGAGACCCTATCCTCCAAAAAGCGCTGGCCAAGTTCTTCATGGCAGATGATGTTTGCGATACATTTTGGAACCAACAATAATCTGCGCAGGAATTTATTTTCAACGCTCTGGAGAGAGGGTATTTTGTTATAGCCCCAGACACCAGCCCCGTAAAGGACTGCTGCAACGCACTTAGAGTTGTAAAGGGTTTTCATATGTGCAGGGGGTCTGTGGCCTAATTTGTTTGAAAAGTGAAATATCGCTTCATTATTCCTTATCAACTGTTGGAGCTTAAAATTAATGTGTGTCTTCCAGGACAAAGAAGAACTCAAATACATGCCTAGATAACAAAAATTATTAACCTTGTTTAAAATATGTCCTCCCATGGTAAATTGTTTAGACTTTGTGTTACGTGGGCCACAGGTCATAACAAAAGTCTTGGGGTAATTTACTTTCAAGTCGAGGTTCAACATAAAATTATAAAATGCATCCAATAGTCCCTGTAAACCATTAGCAGTACGAGCAATTAAAACTGCATCATCAGCGTATAATAAAACTGGCAGTAGTCTCTGGCCCATCTTCGGTACGTCCTTTGCATGTTTTACCAGTGAGTCATAGAGCCCATTTATGTATATTAGAAAAAGAAAGGGGGCTAAGATACATCCCTGTCTTACTCCCCTTGTTGACGGAATGGGAGAGGTTCTCTGCCCATGTGGGCCGACCTGAACAGAAACCGTTACGTCTGTGTGTAGGCGTTTGATGAGCTCCAATCGGGACGGATCACAGCCTAAAGCTCCCAAAATTTGCCATAGCTTTGACCTGTTGACCATACAAAGGCACTAGTTAAATCGATAAAAGCCATGTGAATGGACTCTTTTTTAACTATCACATACTTACTGAGTATCAGCTGCAGGTTTAAAAATTGCTCAACTGTGCCTATACCGGGTCTAAAACCAAATTGAATAGGAGATCAAATCTGAGCCTCGGTCACCCAATCTTCTAACTGGGACAGGATCACACTGCCTAAAATCTTTGCAGTCGAATCGATGAGAGAGATTGGTCTGTAACAAGAAGGATCTTGTCTGTTTCCTTTTTTGAATATGGGGACAATAATAGCCGATTTCCATGAGATGGGCACGTTACTATTTGCCACACTATTCAACACATTGGTAACTAGCGGGCCCCAAAGGTCAATTTCTGATTTAAAAAGATCAACGGGAACCCCATCAGGGCCAGGAGCCTTTCCCTGCCTTGATCTGTTAATAGTGCTTAAGACCTCATGGAGATCAAAGGTAGTATTTGGGGCCTTAGTACTAAAATCTAAAATAGAATGTGCAGAAGAGTTATCTGTTATATGCAAATTCTCGTGAATTCATGAACAAAAGACTTTCCTAAAATGAGTTACCCAGACGTCCTCAGCAATAAGACAGTCATCGACCCTGGAGTGGTTATCAGAGAAGTAGGAGTGATTTATCACTTTCCAGAATTTAGTAGTATCCTTCAGCTCAGTCGCAGCCAAAAGTTCGTCCCAGGCCTTAGACCTAATTTCTGTTTTCCGAGTTTCAAGGGCGGCCTTATAGTCAGCTCTGGCTAATTTGACTAATTGACGGGAGAAAGGAACTGCTTTAAGAGCGTCTTTAAGTTTTTTATGGGCGGATGAGCACACAGAATCAAACCATCTGTGGGCCACCAGCCCCTTCAAAGGCCTGTCCACCACCAGGGCACGTGAAATATTAGTGCTTAAAGATACAAATTCATGGACTATACAGTCAGGATCTAACTGCTGGGACAAACACATATGAATGGAACCAGACCTACTACTTACAATTTCCTGGTTAAAATTTTTAGGATCTATTCTGTCCCATTTTAAACGTAGCCTGCAATTTGGGTTATAGACAGTAGCATCTCTCTTTTTTTTCGTCTTAGGTGCCTGGTTAATTTTTAGGTCCAAAATAATACTAAGGGGGTTATGATCACTCGCACAATGAGGCATAATCTTAAAATCTTGAATTAAATAAAAATCAGAGGAGCCAATAAGTATAAAGTCAATAATACTCCCCTTCAGATTCCCTGTAAAGGTTGGTGTAATACAGGCGTCAGGATCCAATTTCTCTATAACGTGTACCAAATCAAACTTACAAGTAAAAAGGTTCAAGGCGTCTCCTTCAGTAGTATGATTAAAATGAATTCATGATTCTCTGCCCTCAACAGGGAAGGCACACAGATCCATGTGTTCCTTGCTACACAAAGGAGTATTGAAATCGCCCACCCATAGAATGATTAGGTCACTATTCTGCAAAACGTGAGATGAGTCTATGAGGTCCGTTACCTCCTCCAAATGACCCATAAGAAGGCCCCGAGGAATATTATTGTAAAAGTTTAAAATTAGGATGTCCTTTTGTCCGCTAATAGACACTGAAACAACCATAAAATAAGGGGAAGACCAGATTAAGGACACATTTAAAAGCGGAAGATGTAAAGAAACAAGAACTAGAAGGCCGCCGCGCGCTCTCCCCATTTGGGAGGTTAGTGCTGGCTGACACAGGGAGGTAAAGCCGTTCAGAAGGAACGTATCTTTAGACCAAGTCTCCTGTAAGCAAATTATGTCGTATGATGAGTTAACAATGATGCCTTAAATCAGCCCAAGTGAGCACCTGCCTAGCTCATACTAGAACAGAATCCTGGCAGTATCATTCACTTGACTTCCACTACTCTCTTATGCTCCCAATTTCCCACATTCCCCCTGTCAGGGTGGGGCATGCACCACTACTTTACTCTTATCAAGGCATTGTGTTGCCCTTGGAACTATCTGTCTGTCTGCCTGTCTATCTATCTAGCCATCTATTTATTCACTGAAAAAAACAACGGTTACAGGGACGTTATAGTTAGGTTCATACTTCACACACAAAACCATAGAAATTCAGCAGTTATAGTTAGAGTTATCTCAATAAATTATAACTTGTGCCCTAATGTAACTATATCTAGCACCCCCGCTATGCACAGTTTTTTCATCAATAATTTTACAGCAAATGTTGCACTGATATATTAATAATGTCATTGAAGATGTCCTGAGTGATATAATATGTGGTGTAATTAGCAGTGCATGGCGAGGCCACTATTTGACAAATCATCATGAAATTTTCAAAACTTGTACACTAATTCATTCAGCTGCTGTCTTAAAAGTTTCAGGATAATCCTTCAAGTGTGAGCCAAGAAAAAGAGGGGTCCTAAAATGTGTTATCCCTATGCAATTTCCCATAGGGATTTTGAACATGACTACAGGCCGTACCGCTGAATGGAATTATTAAAAATTTGGCAGAAAGCTAGATCTTGGTCCAGAAAGATTTATTTTTGTGACTTGGTGTGAATACTTTCATTACTCTTTGACTTACTGAAGAAAGAAAAATATAGCTATTTAGGGACGTGGATCAATCGCAGAACAATCAATCAATCAATCAATCAGGGAATTTGTAAAGCACACTACTCACTCGTGAGGGCCTCAAGGCGCTGATCTACTGCAGTGCCTAGATTGGATGGCCACAACCTGACTGGAAAGTTGTGGCTGCCATTTTATGTATCAGGGCAGGTCCTGGGGAGTGAAATCTGAAGTGAAATCTAGTATAAGGGATCATGGTAGAGGTACCCATATTGTAATATATGGGTCTGTGAGGGACCTCTGATGGGCAAGAAAATGCCCCAAATGTTTTTTTACACATGTACAAATCTGCAGATCTGCTGTGTCACTCAGCGCAGCCCCTGCATGACTCCAATACGAATCTGTGGTTCCTGATGTACATTTTTTAAAAACACACTAATGGACCCACTCAAACACACACAGCCACTCACAGACCCACTCAGACACTCACACACCCACTCAGAGACCACTCACACATCCACTCACAGACCCGTTCACACACCTACTCACAGACCCACTTAGTCATGGATCCGCTCACTCAGACACTCACACACCCACTCAAGACCCAATTACACACTCACATAGCCATTCACAGACCTACTCAGACACTCACAAACACACTCACAGACCCACTCAAGTAGTCACACACCCACTCAGACACTCACACACCCGCATAGACACTAAGACATCCACTCACAGACCGACACAGACACTCACACACCCACTCATAGACCCACACAGACACTCCCACTCCCACCAATGGACCCCCACAAGCTCTCACACACCCACTCACAGACCCACTCAGATGCTCACACACATGTCCACAGAACCCACAGGTACTCACACACCCACTCACAGACCAACTCAGGCACTCACACATCCACTCATAGACAGTCACACATCCACTGACAGACCAACTCAGACACTCACATGCCCACTGACAAACCCACACAAACACTCTGAAACCCACCCACAGACCCACACTGACATTCACACCCACTCATAGACCTACACAGGCACTCATACATCCACTCACAGACTCAATCAGACACTCTCACACCCATTCATAGATCCAATCAAACTCTCACATACCCAGTCACTGATCAACTCAGAATCTCCCCACCCACTCACAGTCACACATCCATTCTCAGACACACCCAGAGACTCACACACCCACTTACAGACCCACACAAACACTCTGATGCCCACTCACAAACCCACAAAGGCACCTGCACACCCACTCACAGAGTCACTCAGACTCACACACCCTCTGAGAGATCCACACTCACTCAGACACCCACTCACAGACCTAGTGTGACAGTCACACACCCACTCACAGATCCACTCAGACACTCGAGTACCCAGCCACAAACCTACTCAGACATTCACACACCCACTCACGGACCCACTCAGATACTTATATACCCACTCACTGACCCACACAGACACTCACACACGCACTCACACACCCACTCATAGACTCACAGACTAATTCACAGACCCCCTCAGACACTCACACACCCATTAACAGGCCTCTCAGGTACACACCCACTCACAGACTGACTCAGACACTTACACACCCACTCACAGGCCAATTTAACCCCTTCCCCGCCACGGACGTAATGGTTACGTCCATGGCAGCGCCCGTGTGGCGCTATGGACGTAACCATTACGTCCTGAATGCTTCCCTCGGGAGAAGCGCTAGCGCTCCTCCCGAGGGACGCCCCCCCCGCCCCCCCAGGTCAGGGCTGACCGGGGAATCCCTTCCCCTTCCACCCCCGACCCCTCCCACCCCCCCCTGTGACGTCAGCGCGCGAGCTCGCGCTGATTTGTCACAGGGGCCTCCCTAGTCGCGCTGGAAGCTCTGCTTCCAGCGCGATTGAAAAAGAAATGCAAAAGCATTTCTTTTTCAATCACTTGGGAGGCCCGGAGGGGCTTCAAAGGGAAGGAAAAGTATTTCCTTCCCTTTGAAGTCCTTCCGAGGGTTTCAAAAGCCGGATTGCTTGCAATCCGGCTTTTGAAACCCCACTAGACACCAGGGATTTTTTTTTTTTTCATTGAAATTGACCAAAGGGAGCGACCCCTTGGGCAAGGGTCGCTCCCAGGGGGGGCATTTTTTTGAAAAGGCCTTTTCTGCCCCCCCTGGGGGCAGATCGGCCTTACTAGGCCGATCTGCCCCCAGGGGGGGCAGAAACCTCTAGGCACCAGGGACCATTTTATTATTATTTTTTTTTTTTTTTTCATTTTTTTTTTTTTTGGTGGGGAGCGACCCCTTAGGCAAGGGTCGCTCCCCTTGGGGGAAAATTATATTTTGGCCATTTCTGCCTCCCTTGGGGGCAGATTGGCCTATTTTGATGAGGCCAATCTGCCCCCAAGGGGGGTAGAAACCACTAGACACCAGGGAGTTTTTTCTTTGCGTGAATTTCACGCAAAGGGAGCGACCCCTTAGGCAAGGGTCGCTCCCTGGGGGGGAGGGCAATTTATTTTAGGCCATTTCTGCCCCCCCTGGGGGCAGATCGGCCTATTATTAGGCCGATCTGCCCCCAGGGGGGGAAGAAACCTCTAGGCGCCAGGGCAATTTTTTTTTTTGTGTTTTTTTTTTTTGTTCTTTCTTTTTTTTAGAGATGGGGAGCGACCCATCAGGCAAGGGTCGCTCCCCTGGGGGGCAAATTGTATTTAGACCATTTCTGCCCCCCTGGGGGCAGATTGGCCGATTTTAGGTCAATCTGCCCCCAAGGGGGCAGAAACCACTAGGCACCGGGGATTTGTTTTTTGGCGCCAATGTCACGCAGGGGGAGCGACCCCGTAGGCAAGGGTCGCTCCCGGGGGGCGGGGGGTGGGGGTTGGGGGGGCAAATTTATTTTAGGCCATTTCTGCCCCCCCGGGGGACAGATCGGCCTATTATTAGTCCGAACTGCCCCCGGGGGGGGGGGGGGCAGAACACTCTAGGCGCCAGGGCAATTTTTTTTTTGTGTGTTTTTTTTTTGTTGTTTCTTTTTTTTTAGAGATGGGGAGCGACCCATCAGGCAAGGGTCGCTCCCCTGGGGGGGCAAATTGTATTTAGACCATTTCTGCCCCCCTGGGGGCAGATTGGCCAATTTTAGGTCAATCTGCCCCCAAGGGGGCAGAAACCACTAGGCACCGGGGATTTGTTTTTTGGCGCCAATGTCACGCAGGGGGAGCGACCCCGTAGGCAAGGGTCGCTCCCGGGGGGGGGGGTGGAGGTTGGGGGGGCAAATTTATTTTAGGCCATTTCTGCCCCCCCTGGGGGACAGATCGGCCTATTATTAGGCTGAACTGCCCCCGGGGGGGGGGGGGGCAGAACACTCTAGGCGCCAGGGCAATTTTTTTTTTGTGTATTTTTTTTTTTGTTGTTTCTTTTTTTAGAGATGGGGAGTGACCCATCAGGCAAGGGTCGCTCCCCTGGGGGGGCAAATTGTATTTAGACCATTTCTGCCCCCCTGGGGGCAGATTGGCCAATTTTAGGTCAATCTGCCCCCAAGGGGGCAGAAACCACTAGGCACCGGGGATTTGTTTTTTGGCGCCAATGTCACGCAGGGGGAGCGACCCCGTAGGCAAGGGTCGCTCCCGGTGGGGGGGTGGGTGTTGGGGGGGCAAATTTATTTTAGGCCATTTCTGCCCCCCCGGGGGGCAGATCGGCCTATTATTAGGCCGATCTGCCCCCGGGGGGGGGGGGGCAGAAACCTCTAGGCGCCAGGGGAATTTTTCTTTTTTTTCTTTTTTTTTTTTTTTTTAGAGATGGGGAGCGACCCATCAGGCAAGGGTCGCTCCCGGCGGGGGAGGGTGGGGGTTGGGGGGGCAAATTTATTTTAGGCCATTTCTGCCCCCCCCCCTGGGGCCGGCTGAGCTACAGGCCAAACACCACAGGTAGGCACCTTGCAAGAAACACCTCTGTTTTCTGTGAAAAAATATGTTGTGTCCACGTTGTGTTTTAGGCCATTTCCTTTTGTGGGCGCTAGGCCTACCCACAGAAGTGATGTACCATTTTTATTGAGAGACTTAGGGGAACGCTGGGTGGAAGGAAATTTGTGGCTCCTCTCAGATTCCAGAACTTTCTGTCACCGAAATGAGAGGAAAAAGTGTTTTTTGGGCCAAATTTTGATGTTTGCAAAGGATTCTGGGTAACATAACCTGGTCTGAGCCCCGCAAGTCACCCCATCTTGGATTCCCCTGGGTTTCTAGTTTTCAAAAATGCACTGGTTTGCTAGGTTTCCTCAGGTGTCGGCTGAGCTACAGGCCAAAATCCACAGGTAGGCACTGCTTTTTATAAAAAAATGTGATGTGTCCACGTTGTGTTTTGGGCCCTTTCCTTTCGTGGGCGCTAGTCCTACCCACACAAGTGATGTATCATTTTTATCGGGAGACTTGGGGGAACGCTGGGTAGAAGGAAATTTGTGGCTCCTCTCAGATTCCAGAACTTTCTGCCACAGAAATGTGAGTAACATGTGTATTTTTAGCCAAATTTTGAGGTTTGCAAAGGATTCTGGGTAACAGAACCTGGTCCGAGCCCCGCAAGTCACCCCTCCTTGGATTCCACTAGGTCTCTAGTTTTCAGAAATGCACAGGTTTGGTAGCTTTCCCTAGGTGCCGGCTGAGCTAGAGGCCAAAATCTACAGGTAGGCACTTCGCAAAAAACACCTCTGTTTTTTTCCAAAATTTAGGATGTGTCCACGTTGCGCTTTGGGGTGTTTCCTGTCGCCGGCGCTAGGCCTACCCACGCAAGTGAGGTATAATTTTTATCGGGAGACTTGGGGGAACGCTGGGTGGAAGGAAATTTGTAGCTTCTCTCAGATTCCAGAACTTTCTGCCACAGAAATGTGAGGGACATGTGTTTTTTTAGCCACATTTTGAGGTTTGCAAAGGATTCTGGGTAACAGAACCTGGTCCGAGCCCCACAAGTCACCCCTCCTTGGATTCCCCTAGGTCTCTAGTTTTCAGAAATGCACAGGTTTGATAGGTTTCCCTAGGTGCCGGCTGAGCTAGAGGCCAAAATCTACAGGTAGGCACTTCGCAAAAAACACCTCTGTTTTTTTCCAAAATTTAGGATGTGTCCACGTTGCGCTTTGGGGTGTTTCCTGTCGCCGGCGCTAGGCCTACCCACGCAAGTGAGGTATCATTTTTATCGGGAGACTTGGGGGAACGCTGGGTGGAAGGAAATTTGTAGCTCCTCTCAGATTCCAGAACTTTCTGCCACAGAAATGTGAGGGACATGTGTTTTTTTAGCCAAATTTTGAGGTTTGCAAAGGATTCTGGGTAACAGAACCTGGTCCGAGCCCCGCAAGTCACCCCTCCTTGGATTCCCCTAGGTCTCTAGTTTTCAGAAATGCACAGGTTTGGTAGGTTTCCCTAGGTGGTGGCTGAGCTAGAGGCCAAAATCTACAGGTAGTCACTTTGCTAAAAACAGCTCTGTTTTCTGTGATATGTCCACGTTGTGTTTTGGGGCATATCCTGTCGCGGGCGCTAGGCCTACCCACACAAGTGAGGTATCATTTTTATCGGGAGACGTGGGGGAACGCTGGGTGGAAGGAAATTTGTGGCTCCTCTCAGATTCCAGAACTTTCTGCCACAGAAATGTGAGGAACATGTGTTTTTTTAGCCAAATTTTGAGGTTTGCAAAGGATTCTGGGTAACAGAACCTGGTCCAAGCCACACAAGTCACCCCTCCTTGGATTCCCCTAGGTCTCTAGTTTTCAGAAATGCATAGGTTTGGTAGGTTTCCCTAGGTGGCGGCTGAGCTAGAGGCCAAAATCTACAGGTAGTCACTTTGCTAAAAACAGCTCTGTTTTCTGTGATATGTCCACGGTGTGTTTTGGGGCATATCCTGTCGCGGGCGCTAGGCCTACCCACACAAGTGAGGTATCATTTTTATCGGGAGATGTGGGGGAACGCTGGGTGGAAGGAAATTTGTGGCTCCTCTCAGATTCCAGAACTTTCTGCCAGAGAAATTTGAGGAACATGTGTTTTTTTAGCCAAATTTTGAGGTTTGCAAAGGATTCTGGGTAACAGAACCTGGTCCGAGCCCCGCAAGTCACCCCTCCTTGGATCCCCCTAGGTCTCTAGTTTTCAGAAATGCACAGGTTTGGTAGGTTTCCCTAGGTGGCGGCTGAGCTAGAGGCCAAAATCTACAGGTAGTCACTTTGCTAAAAACAGCTCTGTTTTCTGTGATATGTCCACGTTGTGTTTTGGGGCATATCCTGTCGCGGGCGCTAGGCCTACCCACACAAGTGAGGTATCATTTTTATCGGGAGACGTGGGGGAACGCTAGGTGGAAGGAAATTTGTGGCTCCTGTCAGATTCCAGAACTTTCTGCCACAGAAATGTGAGGAACATGTGTTTTTTTAGCCAAATTTTGAGGTTTGCAAAGGATTCTGGGTAACCGAACCTGGTCCGAGCCACACAAGTCACCCCTCCTTGGATTCCCCTAGGTCTCTAGTTTTCAGAAATGCACAGGTTTGGTAGGTTTCCCTAGGTGGCGGCTGAGCTAGAGGCCAAAATCTACAGGTAGTCACTTTGCTAAAAACAGCTCTGTTTTCTGTGATGTGTCCAGGTTGTGTTTTGGGGCATATCCTGTCGCGGGCGCTAGGCCTACCCACACAAGTGAGGTATCATTTTTATCGGGAGACGTGGGGGAACGCTAGGTGGAAGGAAATTTGTGGCTCCTGTCAGATTCCAGAACTTTCTGCCACAGAAATGTGAGGAACATGTGTTTTTTTAGCCAAATTTTGAGGTTTGCAAAGGATTCTGGGTAACCGAACCTGGTCCGAGCCACACAAGTCACCCCTCCTTGGATTCCCCTAGGTCTCTAGTTTTCAGAAATGCACAGGTTTGGTAGGTTTCCCTAGGTGGCGGCTGAGCTAGAGGCCAAAATCTACAGGTAGTCACTTTGCTAAAAACAGCTCTGTTTTCTGTGATGTGTCCACGTTGTGTTTTGGGGCATATCCTGTCGCGGGCGCTAGGCCTACCCAAACAAGTGAGGTATCATTTTTATCGGGAGACTTGGGGGAACATAGAATGGCAAAACAAGTGTTATTGCCCCTTGTCTTTCTCTACATTTATTCCTTCCAAATATAGGGGTGTGTGTAAAAAAGACATCTATTTGAGAAATTCCATGTAATTCACGTGCTACTATGGTCACCCCGGAATTCAGAGATGTGCAAATAACCACTGCTCCTCAACACCTTATCTTGTGCCCTTTTTGGAAATGCAAAGGTTTTCTTGATAGCTATTTTTTACTCCTTATATTTCAGCAAATGAATTACTGTATACCCGGTATAGAATGAAAACGCACTGCAGGGTGCAGCTCATTTATTGGCTCTGGGTTCCTCGGGTTCTTGATGAACCTACAAACCCTATATATCCCCGCAACCAGAGGAGTCCAGCAGACGTAACGGTATATTGCTTTCGATAATCTGACATTGCAGGGAAAAGTTACAGAGTAAAAAGTAGAGAAAAATTGATGTTTTTTTCACCTCAATTTCAATATTTTTCTTTTTCAGCTGTTATTTTCTGTAGGAAACCCTTGTAGGATCTACACAAATGACCCCTTGCTGAATTCAGAATGTTGTCTACTTTTCAGAAATGTTTAGGTTTCTGGGATCCAGCATTGGTTTCATGACCATTCCTGTCACTGACTGGAAGGAGGCTGAAAGCACAAAAAATTGCACAAATGGGGTATGCCCCAGTAAAATGCCAAAATTGTGTTGAAAAATTGGGTTTTCGGATTCAAGTCTGCCTGTTCCTGAAAGCTGGGAAGCTGCTGAGTTTAGCACCGCAAACCCTTTGTTGATGCCATTTTTAGGGGAAAAACCACAAGCCTTCTTCTGCAGCCACTTTTTCCAATTTTTTTGAAAAAAACAAAATTTTCCCTGTATTTTGGCCAATTTCTTGGCCTCTTTCAGGGGAACCCACAAAGTCTGGGTACCTCCAGAATCCCTAGGATGTTGGAAAAAAAGGACGCAAATTTGGCTTGGTTAGCTTATGTGGACAAAAAGTTATGCGGGCCTAAGCGCGAACTGCCCCAAATAGGCAAAAAAAGGCCTGGCACAGGAGGGGGAAAAGGCCTGGCAGCGAAGTGGTTAAACACTCACACACCCACTCAGAGAGCCTCTCACACACCCACTCACAGGCTCACTCAAAAACTCACACACCCACTCACAGGCCCACTCTCACACACACACACACACATTCACAGATCCATTCAGGCACTCACACACTCATTTACAGACCCACTCACTCTCCCACTCCCGCTCAAAGATCCACACAGATACATACACACCCACTCACTGACCCACTCATACACTTACACACTCACTCATAGATCTACTCAGAGACTCATGCACTCACTCACAGCCCCACTCAGATGCTCACACAGCCACTCACAGACCCACTTAGACATTGACACACCCACTCACAGACCCACTGACATACCCACTCACAGACCCACTTATACACTCACACACACACTCACAGACTCACTCACACATCCACTCACACATCCAGTCACACACCCATGCACAGATACATTACACAGTTATAAAATCATTTTCATATCCACTGACATATCCATAAGTGTTGTTGTTGGGTATTACATGTGTGCGTTTGGTTTATGATTCTGCGATGGATCAGTGGATCCTAATGAGATTTTTTTTTTTAATGGTATTGAAAATGAAAGAAACCAGGAGTTGGAAAATAGATTGACTCTGAAAAGATACTTTGTTTTAATGATTTGTAAATGACTACTTCAGGTAGTACATGATGCAGTCATTCAAGTCGTTAAGGAACACCCTGTTGGCTTTCTCTGTGAAATGAACCCAATTGTTTCTATGTATTACATCCATATCAACGCTTGATTTTTTGTGATATATGGACCCCATATTGTGGTCTCTGAAGAATTCAGAAGCAGTTTTATTCCTGGATGAATCTATCTGTGGACAGAATTTGTTTGACCACTTCCACTTCTGCCTTTGGCAAAGGTTGGAAAACACCAAGGCAGTGTGTGGTATCCTTCATTAGGTTTTCCAATCCTACCCCAGTAGTTGTGTCTTGGTCATTGCCACCACAGTGCACAATCATGAGGTCAGGATGTTGGCAGTCCATCTTGCTTACAACCAAAGGCAGCAATTGATGCCTCTTTAACCCTCTCTGGCCAACCCAAATAATGTATACATTAGGTAAACTCAAACCCCTTTCAATGCCACTCTCTCTGGCCCAAAATACAATACTGTGAGCCACAAACCATACTCTGAGGATTTTGGAGACAAGAAGGAGTTGCATACAGGAGATGGCTGCAGCTGAATGAGACAGTTTTTAAAATGAAAGGCACATAAAATGGAGGACAGTATGTAAAATTTAAAATAATATATTTGATTGGGTTGTGTAAATGTGGAGCTGTCTACAATTAGGTGGTATTATTGAGATAAAAGTAACTACATTTGTGATTGGCTTTAGAGAAATAACAAAACAGTTATGTTGTTAGGGATATCATTATAATTCCAAACAGTCAACCATGCCTGGTACAGTTGAATTTTGAGATAGTATGCGGTTCAGAGAAAGTGTTGGGAACTTTTGATCTAGTGCTAGTAGAGAAAGATTCAAACTTGGTCACTATGGAAATAGAGCTACATGAGCATGGGGGAAGGGAACAAAAAAGGCTAGACTGTTAATCTGAAAAGTAGAGTGGCATGGGAAACTGCTGATTTGTGAGCGTTTGGTTCAAATCCAGTCATTTTAATTAAGTAGATTATAAATAATATGGTTTATCAGAAGATTATGAAATGGTTTTTAAAGGCTTCTGTAAAGATTTGTGGATCTACCACGATTTTACATGGGGTGCCTCACTGAGTGCCACAGTGGATCCATGAATCTGCCCAAAACCCCTATCAATGTGGGCTTTATAACATCAGTCGAAGGGTTTATAAAAAGTGCCCATTCAGAAGTAGTGTACGCAAATGACATTTTGAAAGGGTGGATGTGATTTGCTTATTACATCAGTATCACTGAAATCATACTGGCAAGGTTTGCAATTAATAGTTCCTTTGTACTGAGAATGGCACTCCTGTACTTCACATCTGAAATTGTTATTGTCAAGAGATTCTAACTGATATTGAAATAAATATTGAAGAAGAACAAAAAGAGTATAAATATGGCAGTTGGGATGTATTCGTAAAGTATAGGTATTTAAAAAAGATATTATTGGATATAAGGTGAAATAAAATATAGGAGAGACTGTGAGATCCTGTCAAATACATGTAAAGTTTTTCATTTACCCAGTACTCAGTAAGCTACAGAGAGATGTACTTAGCTACAGAACCAGTTATACATGCAGTTGTCCACTCACACAGCCACTGAATTACCTATTCAGTAAACCTTAGAGACATTTGCTCACTCAGTGAGTGAGAGAGACTCTTAGATATCTAATGACCTAGCCAGACCGGATTTATGTGGTCAAGTAATCATACTGCGATTTACCTACTGTAGAGGTACTAATATAACTGAGCAAAATATTTATATTTTGAAAGCACATGTTTATTGAGAAGTTTTTGTTGGTATTAAATAAAAGATGATTATTAATACTCAATTGAATGTTACTGATTTTGAACACCTTTCAAGGATAAGAGGTAGAGTGGACGGTGGGAGATATATTTTGTAACCTTGACATGAAACACAGACCCTAGAGCTCTAGAGATTAGCATTGTAATGAAGCAGGTCCAGAAGACTTATATATAACTGCATAGTGTGAAACTTACACAGGATCTTAGACAGAGACATATTCAGTTATGTAGTGAGTCATTTGCTTATACAAAAAGTGATATAAAGTGTCTTAAGTCTTTTAAAAGCAATAAATGTCTCTTTCAAGCACAAAGTACCTGGTTCACATGCAAAATCTCTGCAAAGAACCGCAGAGGAGGAGATGCGTGGAAACAAAGGGGTGTGCGTCGATTTCTTGGGCTGCATACAGCAATGCGTCATTTTGTTTTCACGTAGGGACGGCTGTGCGTCGATTTCCGGCACTCGGTCGTGGATCCTCTTTGGGTTGTGGGATTTTCGGATGCCCCAGGGATGATGCGTGGATTTCCTGTGCTGGCAGGACAAAGTCACAGGAGCTGCATCAAATCGGTGGGCATTGCGTTGAAATTTCTACTGCACAACAGGCGCTGTGTTGATTCTTCTCTGGAAGTCGGGCTGCGTCGTTCCTGCTCGGCTGTGCGTCAATCCAGTGGGCCATGTGTCTAATTTCCGGTCACTAAGCTGGCGCTGCGTCGATCTTCTCGATGCAAAGTCAGGCTGCGTCATTCCGGTTTGGCGTGCAGTGAATTTTTCACTGTGGTGCAGGCTGTGTGTAGTTTCTGGCAGGCTGTGTATCGAATTTCGCCGCAAACTGAGTCCTTCTTGTAGAGATAAAGTATTTTTGGTCCTGAGACTGCAGGGAACAGGAGGCAAGCTCTATCCAAGCCCTTGGAGAGCACTTCTTCACCACAGCCAGAGAGCAGCAAGGCAGCAGGGCAACAGCAAGGCAGCAGTCCTTCACAGAAAGCAGACAGGTGAGTCCTTTGGGCAGCCAGGCAGTTCTTCCTAGCAGGATGCAGGTTCTGGTTCCAGTTTCTTCTCCAGGAAGTGTCTGAGTTGGTAGGGACAGAGGCCCTGTTTAAATACTCAAATGTGCCTTTGAAGTGGGAAAAAATTCAAAGAGTGGCTTAGAAGTGCACAAGGTCCCCTTTCAGTTTATTCCTGTCTGCCACTGTCCCAGTAGGGGGTGTGGCATTCCTTTGTGTGAAGGCAGGCTATTGTCCTTTAACATACAAGTGTCAGGCCCTCCACCCTCCCAGCCCAGGAAGACCCATTCAAAATGCAGATGTATGCAAGTGAGGCTGAGTATCCTGTGTTTGCGGTGTGTCTGAGTGAATGCACAAGGGAGCTGTCAACTAAACCCAGCCAGACGTGGATTGTAAGGCATAGAAGAATTTAAGTGCAGAGAAATGCTCACTTTCTTAAAGTGGCATTTCTAAAATAGTAGTATTAAATCCAACTTCACCAGTCAGCAAGATTTTGTATCACCATTCTGGCCATACTAAATATGACCTTCTTACTCCTTTCAGATCAGCAGCTACCACTCAAACAATGTATAAGGGCAATTTTAGCCTATGAAGGGAGCAGGGCTCACAGCAGTGTAAAAATGAATTTAGGAGTTTCATACTACCAGGACATGTAAACTACCCAGGTACATGTCCTGCCTTTTGCCTACACAGCACCTTGCTCTATGGGTTACCCAGGGCACACCTTAGGGGTGACTTATATGTAGAAGAAGGGGAGATTTAGGCTTGGAAAATACTTTTAAATGCCTAGTCGAATTGGCAGTGAAACTGCACACACAGGCCTTGCAATGACAGGCCAGAGACAAGGTTAAGGAGCTACTCAAGTGGGTGGCACAACCAGTGCTGCAGGCCCACTAGTAGCATCTAATCTACAGGCCTGGGCACACATAGGCCTTCATTACAACCCTGGTGGTCAGTGTGTTAAAGCAGCAGTAATACCGCCAACAGGCCGGTGGAAAAAAAAGGAATCACGACCATGGCGGAAACAGCCAACATAGACAGCCACTTTAACACTCCGACCACCACGGCGGTAGAAACAAACACCACAGCGGTAAGTGGAACAGACAGGCAGAACACAAGGTTCCGCCCACTGAATTACAACCACCTATTCGCCACCTTTTCCGGGGCGGAACCAACGCTATCAAAAGCACGGCGGAAACAGTACACAGAAGGGACACCACTCACCTCTCAACACCCAACGAGGAACCAGGATGCCATGGAGCCCGAAATACACGTCCTGCCCATGCTGGTCTTCCTCCTTCTGTATCAGGAGCAGGACAGACGCTGTCGATGACCACGGTGAGTACTGCACCTACAACACAGGGGAGGGTGGGAGGGAAAAGAGAGTGACACACACATGCGAAATGCAATACCCCCACCCCCACCCTCACCCACAACACCATACACACAAACACATGCAGCAACATTACATATACACCACCTCACCCCCTGGAAGAACGTAAGGACAAAAAGAAGTGATTGTAACGAGGGTAATCAATAAAAATCAGATAGTGCAATTTCAAAAATCAGTATATACAAATATGTACACCAACTACACAAGTCCGTATAGTGTTCCAATCATTGTCCGTGGACCAGTGGTCCCAAAATCCATGGGCGAAGCCCACACAAGATATCTGACTCAAAAGAGAGAGAACATTGCAGGGGCATCAGATCGAAATGAAACAGGCACCTCAGGGGGAGGGGCACCTCAGCCGGATGAACGCACAATGCCACTGCTGCACGAGGGGGCTCCATGCCCACTGCTGTATCCTGGGGAGTGCAAAGCCACAGTCTCTCAAGTCTTTCCAGTGGGTGGTTGGCCCACTGCTCTATCCTGGGGAGTGCAAAGCCACAGTCTCTTAAGTAAGTCTCTTCAGTGGGTGGTTTGCCCACTGCTCTATCCTGGGGTGTGCAAAGCCACAGTCTCTCAAGTGGATACTTTTCTCCACTGGTTCTGGAGGGGGCTTTGTGCCCAGAGTGCTTCATCCTGCCAAGGACTGAGGTAGTGGATGTGAATCTCCACTGGTTCTGGAGGGGGCTTTGTGCCCAGAGTGCTTCATCCTGCCAAGGACTGAGGTAGTGGATGTGAATCTCCACTGGTTCCGGAGGGGGCTTTGTGCCCAGAGTGCTTCACATGCAGTGTGGCTGGTCCCATTCCCTCACATGTGTATGTGTGCCACACGATTGCCTATGAACAGGTAGCATGATACGCCATGGAGGCAGAGACATCCGCCACCCTGCTGCGGCTTCGCCTGCCACCTGCAGATGCAAACAGTGATGAGAGTCATGCCTCATGGAAGCTGAGCAGGGTCCAGGACGTCTCCTCCAGCCTCGGACGGCTGCCCACTGGAGATGATAGCCATGTCAGCTGTGGTGGCACTGTCTGAGCACGTCACGGGGCTGGTGGTGGTGCTTGCGGCGGTGTCTGTGGAGGAGGCGCTGGCGGTGGTACATGTGTCAGCACTAGTTGAGGGACACAGCAGGACATCTCCTGCAGCCTTGGACGGCAGCCCACTGGGGATGATGCTGGGGACTGTTGCTGAGGCAGCAGACGTGCAGGTGGAGGTGCTGGTGGCGGTGCAGGTGGCAGTGCTGGTGGCGGTGCAGGTGGCGGTGTCCACCGCCGTACAGGTTGGTCTAGTGGTTGACAGAAGGGGTGACTCTAGTCCCTCAGTCGGCGCCACCGTGCCCTGTCCTGACCTGCTCTTTGGCTTGTATCCCTTCTCCACTTTTGATGTTGCTGCTAGTGTCTTGCCACTGTCCCCTTTTGGTTTAGAGGAGCTCTTGCTTGCTGGTAGGTGCGGCTTCTCCCTCCGGTATGTGGGCACCTTCTTCACCTTGGCAGGTGGCGGAATGTCCTTGACCTCGCTAGGTGGCACACTGGCTGCCCTGATGGGTGGCACACTCGATGAGACCGCAGTTGCTGGCACCACTGTGCCTGGGGATTTGGAGGCTGAGGTGCTGGGCTGGGATCTGGAAAGCCTGGCCGTAGGGGAAGGACGGGGGGGAGTTGTAGTGAAGAGGTCAAAGTTAGCGAGGAAAAGTTTTTTAGACACACTGGGACGGGAAGATGGAGGAGGTTTGGGAGTGGAGGAAGTAGTGGTTGTAGGAGGTGTATGTTTGCTGAATTTGAGTGAAGTTGTATGGGCCGGAGGCTGTTGTTAAGTGGATGGCTGTTGGGTGGGTGTGTGCCTGCATTTGTGTACTTTGGGAGGAGGGCTCCAGACACACTGGGAGAGGACACTAGGGATGTGTGAATGGTAGTAGTGGTGGTGATTGCTCGTGAGCGGTGTGTGGTGATGGGCATGCTGGTGATGGAGGTAGTGGCTGAGGATGTTGTGCATGCAGGTGTGAGTGGAGACAAGACAGGGAGGGAGGAGGAGGACGTGGAGGAGGGGGACACATTAGAGGCAGTGGATGATGCTGTGTCTGAAAGGGGATGGTACTTGTGTGAGTACCTGTGGGATGTGTGGTGCTTATGTTTGCCATCTCCACTCTTGTGTGCATGCTGGTCTAATGGTGTGCTTGGGATAGGCTGAGGTACATGGGATTGGGTCTGGATGGAGGAAGTTGGAGGGGGGAGGCTGGACACAGGGACAATGGCTGCCATCAGTGAGCCAGAGCCTGAAATGCTCTCTGTTGGGCCGCCTGCCCAGAATTAATGCCCTCCAGGTATGCATTTGTTTGTTGCAAAGGCCTCTCAACACCCTAGATGCATTCAAAATGGTAGATTGCCCAACAGTGATGGATTTCAGGAGGTCAATGGCCTCCTCACTGAGGGCAGCAGGGCTGACTGGGGCAGGGCCTGAGGTGCCTGGGGCGAAGGAGATGCCCACCCTCCTGGGTGAGCGGGCACGGGACACACGCTGAGGGTCTGCTGGGAGGGCGGTGCTGGTAGGGGGGGTGGTGGCTGTACCTGTTGCTGGGGTGGGTACAGAGGTGCCTGCCACCGCAAGGGAGCTCCCATCAGAGGAGGAGTCGCTGTCACTGGTGTATGCTCCTCTCCCCATCGTGGAGCTCCCCTCGCCCTCCGTCCCACTGGTGACTTCAGACTCCGTTACTTCACCCTCCAGGGCCATGTGGGATGCAGCTCCCTCCTGCTCCGGTGCCACTGCTCCTCCACCAGATGATGCTAATGCACGCATGAACAGGGTGACAAAACAAAAAGGGGGGGTAGACAGAAGAAACACATGTTCAGTGCATGCAACACCACCACCGTTGGCGGACACAATGCACAGGGAGCAGCCCTATGCACTAAGCCATGCACTGACAGTTCTTAGGAAATTCACATGCTCATGGGGGACGATGCCTTAACCCAATTGCTGCACACCTGAAACCCACAGGAGCCTGACTAGGTTGAGCTGGCTATTACCACTAGTGGGGTTGGGGTGCCACAGAGCCTGCCTAACAAGGGACCTACCCTACCAAGTTCGCCCTGGCCTAGGGGAACCCACAGCCCACTTTCCCCAGCCAGACACCTCGTTAAGCACGCAGAGTCAGATGAATGAGAGTGTACTCACCCCCTTGTGACTGCTGTGATGCCCTCAAGCGCCCATCCAACTCCGGAAAGGCCACTGCCAGGATCCGGTACATCAGGGGGGTCATGGTGCGACGTGCACCCCTTCCACATTGGGAGGCCATCCCCAGCCGGACCTCCGCTGTCTTCTTGCTCCAGAGGCGCAGGTCCTCCCATCTTTTCCGGCAGCGGGTGCTCCGTCTATGGTAGACCCCCAGGGTCCGGACGTCCTTGGCGATGGCACACCAAATACCCTTCTTCTGGTGGGCGCTGACCTAGAGGAAAAGTGAAGTTAGAATGGATGTTACTATCCTGTACATTTCATCTCATGCATTGCCTAAACACCTCCCACCCTGGGCCAGACATACATACACACACACTATCCTGACATGCTGGCCTGTCCCCCCTCCCCTCCCTCTTCCATCCACGACACTCCATACAATCATGTGCCATCCACCATGCTCACAGTGTACTCACCTGTTTGTTTGCAGGACCGTACAGTTGCATGTACTGGGGGAGGACCCCATCCACCAGTTTGTCCAACTCCTCCGAAGTGAAGGCAGGGGCCCTTTCCCCAGACACTGTAGCCATCATCGCTTCCAGACACAGGTCACAGCAGCACTTGCAGTGTAGGTCCTCTCCTGTTGAAGGTCAGGTATCAAGTGAGGGAACAGTTAGAAAATGGCGGCCACGTCTACGTCATACTGTCACTGCCGGCGTTCATCGTCATTGGCTCCTGGGACCCATAGGGCCCAATGTCAACAAATGCTGAATTGCGCCGCGGTCTTCGACCGCCTACTGCGACAGTGTACAGTGCCAGCGCAGTTACCTCTTTTCCCTTTGTCCCATCTTACAGGTCAGGCAGCCACCATTTCAGGGGGCCACGATGTAGGCAAAAAAACTGCGTCACACCTATTTAGGCCAGGAATACGGACAGGCAAAGGCACATCGCGAATTTCTAACGTTTTTGCAAAAAACACATTGTGATACCTAAGTGTTGGATTACCGTCTGCTCACTGTTCTCCTCCATAGGGCACGTCTGCTGGGGCAGGTGATGAGATAGCGGCAGCCTCCGGTGTACAGACCCCTGGTGGACCTGTCGACAATGGAAGAGAGACACATCATTATCACTTACAGACTTGATTGTGCAACAATCCAGGATCTGTGTGCCCAGTTGGAGCCAGACCTGATGTCAGCTATCTGCCAACCCACAGGAATCCCCCCTCTAGTGCAGGTTCTGTCTGTACTCCATTTCCTGGCCAGTGGGTCTTTTCAAACAACGGTGGCCATAGCATCAGGGATGTCCCAGCCAATGTTCTCTAACGTGTTGTCCAGAGTATTGCCTGCCCTGCTTAAACACATGTGCCGTTACATCGTTTTCCTTCAAGTGGAGGATTTGCCAACAGTGAAAGGTGACTTCTATGCCCTGGGACATATCCCCAACATCATTGGTGCCATTGATGGTATACATGTGGCATTTGTCCCCCCGCAGGAATGAACAGGTGTACTGAAACCGGAATAACTACCATTCAATGAATGTGCAAATGGTGTGTTTGGCAGACCAGTACATCTCCAATGTGAATGCCAAGTATCCATGCTCAGTGCATGACGCTTACATTTTGAGGAATAGCAGCATCCCTTACGTGATGGGGCAACTCCAGAGGCACTGTGTGTGGCGAATAGGTGAGCCTAAAGTCCCCACACAGTTTCATTTGGTGACTGGGTATGGGAGATTCCTTAATGTTTGGAGGATGTCTAACAGTTGTCCCTCGATATTTGCAGGTGACTCTGGTTACCTCAACCTGTCATGGCTACTGACCCCAGTGAGGAATCCCAGGACAAGGGCAGGGGAACACTACAATGAGGCACACGGCCGAACTAGGAGGATAATAGAACACACCTTCGGCCTCCTGAAGACCAGATTCCGGTGCATCCATCTTACAGGTGGATCCTTATACTACTCACCGAAGAAGGTGTGCCAGATAATTGTGGCCTGCTGTATGTTGCACAACCGGGCTTTGCGACGGCAAGTGCCTTTTCTGCAGGAGGAGGCAGAAGAAGAAGATGTAGACAACCGAAACAACATCATAATGTAATACTTCCAGTGAGACACAGCTAAGAAGATGGAACTGCTTCCCACATCTCATACTATTGTTGGAGCTAGCATAAGTCGGCCTTTTTAACTCTGTGTATGGACCCTGACTTGTTACTTTGCCTTTCAAGTTCACAGATCTGGGTCCCAATTTGTGCCCTCTGCTATGTTTACTGCTGACCGACAGCTGTGTAACATTGGTATGTGAACAAGTACATTGACATTGCTATATTCCAGAGGTTTTGCAATTACACATTTGTGAAAGCACAGATTGACTCCAGATTGTTTTTTGATTCAAGGGTGTTTATTTCTGTGCAAATAAGTGGAGTTTTTTTTTTAAATGGGCTGGGGTGATGGTGGAGGAATGTCCATGGCAGAGTCCACTCTATTTATATTACAGGTGCATTGTCCAAAGGGGCATAGGAAGTGGAGCAATGGCAGGTTAAGGTGGACAGGGTGACAGAGTGGGACAGAGGGATGACATTCTTATTTCCTGGTGGGGGGCTTGTCAATGTTCTCTGTCTTGTTCTTGGATCTCAAGGACTGTTTGCGGGCTAGTTCTCCTTCTGCAGGGGGTGGGGTGCTGGTGGCCTGTTGGTCAGGTGGTGGTGCCTCCTGTCCACTAGCACCGGTGGAGGTAGAGGGCTGTTCATCGTCCAGGCTAGTGCCAGGGGCCCATTGGTGTGCCACTGTGTCCCTCATGGTGTTGACAAGGTCTGCCAGCACCCCTGCAATGGTGACCAGGGTGGTGTTAATGGGCTTCAAGTCCTCCCTGATCCCCAGGTAGTGTTCCTCCTGCAGCCGCTGGGTCTCCTGAAACTTGGCTAGTACCGTTCTCATGGTCTCCTGGGAATGGTGGTATGCTCCCATGATGTTGGAGAGTTCCTCGTGGAGTGTCGGTTCCCTGGGCCTGTCCTCCCCCTGTCGCACAGCAGTCCTCTCAGCTTCCCTGTTATCCTGTGCCTCTGTCCCTTGAAACGTGTGCCCACTGCCACTGACCCCAGGTCCCTGATTTTCTTGGGTTGGTGGGTTTGCCTGGGGTCCCTGTAGTGGTGGACACACTGCTGATTGACGTGTCCTGGGGACAGAGGGATGGGCCCGCTGGCTGGGTGCTGTGCTGGTGTTTCCTGAGGGAGGGAGGCTCTGTGGTGGTTTAGGACTGTGTCAGGGGAACTGACTGTCCCGAGGTCCCTGATGGGCTGGGCTGGTCATCTTGATCCAGGCGTGCAGAGCTGCTGTCATCACTGTGGGCCTCTTCGGTGGGGGACTGGATATGTCTTGCACCTCCTGTCAGGTGACGTTGGGTATGGGTCCTGTTGGGGTGTAAATGCATAATCTTAGTATATGTGTGTGCCATCTTGTGCAATGGCTGAGTAAACCTCTACTCCTGTGCTTGCATTATTGCTGTGGCCCTTGTGCGATTGGTGATTTTGGGGCATGAGTGAGTCTTTCTACTGGACATGCTTTGGTGAGGGGTGTCCATGCATTGGTGTTACATGCAGGGCTTGGTTTTGGGATGTGTGGGTTGTCGTAGTGGGGTATCTGTGGGGTGTTGGGGTGATGGGTGTGAGGGTGAGGGTGGGAGTGTGTGTTGGCATGCAGGTAGAGTGTGGGGATATAGTAGTAAAGATTTACCTTACCAGAGTCCAGTCCTCCTGCGACTCCTGCGAGGCCCTCAGGATGCATGATCGCCAAGACTTGCTCCTCCCATGTTGTTAGTTGTGAGGGAGGAGGTGGGGGTCCACCGCCAGTCCTCTGGACAGCAATCTGGTGTCTGGATACCACAGAACGCACCTTCCACCGTAGGTTGTTCCACCTCTTCCTGATGTCATCCTGTGTTCTTGGATGCTGTCCCACTGTGTTGACCCTGTTGACGATTCTCCGCCATAGCTCCATCTTCCTAGCTATGGATGTCTGCTGCACCTGTGATCCGAACAGCTGTGGCTCTACCCGGATGATTTCTTCCACCATGACCCTGAGTTCCTCCTCTGAAAGCCTGGGGTGTATTTGAGGTGCCATGATGTGGTGTGGGTGATGTGTGAAGTGCTGTCTGTTGTGATGCGTGAGGGGATGTGTTGGTGTGTGCTGTTTGAGGTGCGTGGATGTTGTATAAGTGATGGTGTTTTGTGTCTGTGGATGCTGGTGTTGTGTTAGCTAATCTCTCTCTCTGGCCTTCTTTCAAATTTATGGTTGTAAGGGTTTGTGGGTGATGTGGGTGTGTGCTTTATATTGGATTGGGTGTGTGGGTGTGGTGGGTGTATTTTGAATTGTCCAATGTGGTTGTGTTTTGTAAATGTATGTATATTTTGAGTGCCGCGGTGTGTACCGCCAATGGATTACTGCGGTTGAAAGACCGCCACGTTGATTCGTGGGTCGTGATAGTGTGGGCGTATTCTTGTTGGCGTGAAGGTGTGGGTTTTGGTATCGCCAGTTTATCACTGACCTTTGGTGTGGCGGACTTGTGAGGGTGTCTGTATTGTGGCGGATTCCGAGCTGTGGGTCGTAATACCTGTAGCGGAATTCCGCTGCCACAATGGTATGTTGGCAGTCTTCAGCACGGGGGAAAGTGGGATTTACTGCCAGGGTTGTAATGAGGGCCATAGTGCACTTTACTAGGGACATATAAGTAAATTGAATAGTCCAATTGGTATGATCCAATGTTACCATATTTAAAGGGAGAGAGCATATGCACCTTAGCACTAGTTAGCAGTGGTAAAGTGCACAGAGTCTTAAACCAAGCAAAAACAGTATCTAAAAAGTAGAGGGAGGCATGCAAATAGTTAGGGGTGACCACCCTAAGGCTGTCAGGTCTAACATAGTAGAACAGTGACAGGTACACCCAGTTCAGCGGAAGAAGAACTTATGTATGCAGTTTTGATATAGGTATAAAGAGAGCATGAAACTCAGGAATGTACCATCAAACTCATTGTTATATAAATGTACTTTGGTATCCCGAAGGTGAGCAGCATTTCCCTTCCCTCATTGTGATGCTGAAGTGATTGCGTGAGCTATAGGAGGAAGGGGGGGGGGTTGAAGGCTACGGTATACAGTGCACAATAACCTCTGCCTTTAACGTTCTGTTGCCCACTCCATATATTTTGAGAGGCAGGGGAAAGAGAAAGGCAAAGGCTTTGGATTAGGGCATTGAACTGTTGAGAGCAGTGGGCCTATACCAGTTTATATAGGCTACTCCTGCTCCCTTGATTTAATGGAGCTCTCAGTATTCTACCCTCAGGCGAAAACCACTTATCTTGAAACTGAACAGGATGAGAACACTGGATTAAACAGTGTTGTGCATGAAAAGAAAAAGTCTAAAGAAAGGATTATTAATAAAAGTAATTTTTGCCAAGTTCCTAGGATGTAGGCTTTCTGTAATAAAGAAACCTTTTTGCAAGAGAACAAATTAGTGCATGCAGATGAAACAACTGGTCGATGACATGAGATAAAAGATGGTACTCCCATTCTAAAAGAGGAGATGGTTCCTAGAAATGTAGAGGAAGAGATAGCTGAAGAGGTAAAAGGAAGGCGTAGACAGGCCCATCTGCGTAAATGGGACTGCAGTAACATTTGTAGTGATTGTCAGGAATCAATTGATGTTTTAAGAACTTTTCTACATGAATTTCCATGTACAAGTGTGAAACTGAAAATTGCAATCATGCAAGGTTTAGATCCATGCAAGGTGAGGAAGTGCACTAATTTACAAGGGCGATCTTTGGACTGTTTATCTGAAAAAGTGTGTACAAGCACCTTTCATCATTTTCACATGCTGGCTGTTCATCATTCAAAAATGTGAAATTTAGTTAGAAGACTCTACTACATAAAGTCCTGGAGAGATCATAGGTCATAGGAGGGATAAACAAAGCCCCACTGTATGATACAATATCTGAGGTTGAAACTGTTTGTGAAGATATTCAGTTATGGTTCTTTGGTCCTATAGAGGAATGTAGGTAAAATTATTAGTTGGTTTCTTCTGGTGTAGGATAATGTAGATATCAGTACTGAAAACGTTGCATGAGAAACAAAAGTTAAATACATTTTCTACAGAGAAACCAAGCTGTTTGTTTTTGTTGTCAACACACTCACTACAAAGTCCAAACCAAAAAAGTTGATGCCTTATTAAAAACTGAACAAGCAACTAAAGATAAATGGTTAGAATTTGCAGTGTACTTGTTTCTGGAAGAATGTTTTGATTTGTATGAATGCCCAATTATCTGTAATATTCCTGTATAATTTAAAGGACAACAAGATGCCTGCCAGAGCAAAACACAATAAATTAGAGTTCTTTCAAATACCAGAGGAACTTCAACAGCTAATCTTTTAAGAAACAGTACTGATACAACTATACATAATTTTTCAAGCAAAAATTAGTTTTTAACCAAAGACTGGAAAACTATCACCCAATAGAGCTACAGAAAGGTCTTAATGGTAGAGTTGTGTACTTACCTTTAGATTTTAAAGGCACTATTGAAACTGTGGGTGACAAGAGATATGTAGATGAACCCCTTATTAGTCTAGCCAATGATGTGCCCACACTGAACAAAACAATTTGGCAGGAACTAGTGGATGTGAAGAAAGCAACATGGTATCTCAAACAGAATAATGTGTTTTTACAAGATGCAGATGTTCTTACAAAAACAAAGAATACACAGTTCCAATAGAGAAAAAAGGAAAGTGTGATCCCTGCTGAGTCCCAGGGGCAAGAAAAGGAAGTTTCTGGGATCCAAATATACTGGAACCAAAGCCCTCACTCACCAATAGGTGACATGCTTTGTCATTGGGCTATGCTCCTCGTTAGGCCGGCACTGCAATGCCTGATGGGCTCCACAAAGGGGGCTCTTTGCCAGAGTTCTTTTGTTGTAGGAAAATGCCGGTTGATGTAAATTGGATTAGTAAAGAAGGAAAATGCTGTTAAAAATGGCTAGAGGTAGAAAAGATAATTTATTAAGTATTAAACCTCTGTCGTTATTTAAAACAAGAAAAAGTAATTAGGGGAAAAGAGAATAAGGTCTCGTATCCCCCGCAAAAAGTAAAAAAACACCTTACCCTGAATTCTGGGAGTGTAGTGGGAGCAGGTATAGGAGCCCCCATACTGCTAAAAAGGTCAACATGTTTCTTGCTATATAAGTCTCTAAGATCTAATGCGATTCATCAGGACCAGAAAAAACCTACCTAATCCTAATTGTCACAGTACCTACAGTGGGTATTGCAGTGTTTCGCAGGAACCTAAAAAATGAATGTAGAAGAGAGTCAAGCGCATTGTACACTTTATATATCTCAAAATGTCATGAGGCAAAGAACATGTTCTAATACATGCAGCTTGTATGGAGGACGAAATGTTTCCTCCAACTGGACAGTTTGAAAAAGTGGATAATACTATATGTGAAGAAATATATGAGTACTACACCATCCATCCACTCCATTCACAAAGAGATTATGGGGGATGCCATAGAACTGTATCAGATGAAACAAGCTAAAGAAGCTCCAATGAGTGTTTGGGAGAAAAGTTTAGAGGCTCGATGCTTTCCACAACTGTTTCCAACTGGAGTAGGTGGACAGTCTGATGACCACCCAGTGCAAATTCCAGCAGATAAGTACAGATCAGCAAGATTATATTCAGAAGACCCCAGATTTAGACATTGTTTTCTATATATAGTTCATCTGTTATTTGAAAGTGATTTTCTGCATTATCATATGCTGTTAATCATATTCTTAAAACAGGAGTTAATCTACAAAATATGTCTGCAACAGACTTTTTTGACAAAACACATGGGAAAGATTAGAAGTTGGAACACAATTATATACATTTGATGGCATGCCAACGCAGGACCAAAGAATATTGGTATTGTTATCATGGTGACCTGAAGTGTATGTTACAAGATCTAGGTGCACCAACTTGGTTTGTGACCCGGAGTAGTGCAGGATGACTTACATGACTTTTTGTAAAGAGAAGGTAACTCTAATATTCAGGGCATCCATTTGAAGACACCAGGAGAAATTTGCTCTTTGGATCCTGCAAGTGTTTGTAGGTGTTTTAACCATAGGTTTCAAGCCATACTTTCCTTCATCTCCAACAAATAAAATCCACCTCTTGGATGAAGTTACAGATTTCTTTTGGTGTAAAGAGTACCAAGCAAGAGATGCTCCTCGTATTCATATGTTGTTGTGGATAAAGTATGCCCTAAAGTTTGGAACAGACACTTTTTTACAGTGTGTTACAGGTGCCATCCCAAAAGACAGAGATGTAAAATGCCTGAAAAAGCAAGTTCTATACTTTTAAACACATAGATGTGAGGAATACTGTTGGTGGAAATACAGATCTAAAGAAAAATATTACACAAAATATAATTTTGGATTTCCAAGACCTGAAATTTCCAAAGGAAGAGTAAACAGTTTTTTTGTTTGCAGTGAGACATCCACTTACCTGAAAATCACTGAAAAACATATAGAACCTGAAAAGAACAGAGGCTTCTAAATATATTACCAACTATATACAGTCATTCTCAAAATGTGGAATGTCAATATGGATATTCAGTTTGTGGCAGACACCTCCATTGCTGTTGCTCGTTATGTGACTTCATACATAACAAAATCAAAGAAGACAGGAATGAAAGATATGTGGGAGGAGATGTCTGCTGTAAAGTTTCTAAACGAGAAATTGTACAGATTCAGTTTGAAGATGCTTTCACACAGAGAAATTAGATCCTATGAGTGATGTGACCAATTAAGCTCAGGTAATTTATATGTGACGTTGAGACAAATTATTTGGCCTAGCATGTACATGCAAGAGAGTGTTAAAATCATTTTCAGAAATTCAATACCTTGCAGAATTTGAGCTAGAAAGCACTGACACTGTGAAGACAAACATGTTGTACCAGGACACTTAGGGCCTCATTATGACCCTGGCGGGCGGCGGAGGCCGCCCGCCAGGATCGCGCCCTCCAAATTACCGCGCCGCGGTCAAAAGACCGCGGCGGGTATTACGAGTTTTCCCCTGGGCTGGCGGGCGGTTCCAGTTAAACCGCCCGCCAGCCCAGGGGAAAACGACCTTCCCACGAGGATGCCGGCTCGTAATCGAGCCGGCGGAGTGGGAAGGTGCGACGGGTGCTACTGCACCCGTCGCGTATTTCACTGTCTGCAAGGCAGACAGTGAAATACATTTTGGGGCCCTCTTACGGGGGCCCCTGCCGTGCCCATGCCATTGGCATGGGCACGGCAGGGGCCCCCAGGGGCCCCGCGACCCCCCCTACCGCCATCCTGTTCATGGCGGCTTTCCCGCCATGAACTGGATGGCGGTAGGGGGGGTCAGAATCCTCATGGCTGCGGAGCGCGCTCCGCAGCCATGGAGGATTCCAATGAGCAGCGGAAAGTCAGCGGGAGACCGCTGACTTTCCGCTTCTGACCGCGGCTGAACCGCCGCGGTCAGAATGCTCATTGGAGCACCGCCAGCCTGTCGGCGGTGCTCCCGTGGTCGGTGGCCCTGGCGGCCACCGGCCGCCAGGGTCAGAATGACCCTCTTAGTATCCAAAAAGGAGTCCACATCTTGATAATGCATGCCTTTATGAAATACTTCAAAACTACAGCTAAAAAAACAATGTCACAGAGAATATAGATGAAGGTAAATTTGTACTAGTTGGTTATGATGGTTGTTTGGTAAGACACAGCAAAGACAGTCTTATTAACCACAGAAAACTTGGGGCCTGATTCAGAGTTTGGTGGACGGGTTACTCCATGACAAATATGACAGATATCTCGTCTGCTGTATTACGATTTCCATAGGAGATAATGGAATCATAATATGGCCGGACTTAATATCCATCATGTTTGCGAAGGAGTAATTCCATCGTCAAACTCTAAATCAGGCCTATTGTTGCCAAACTCCTCACAAAATAATAAGTTTTTCTATTTGGCACTTCTATAACTGTTTAAGCCTTAGTGTTATGAATCTGATTTACTCTGAGGCTTTGACTGCTACAAAGACTCTTTCAATGCTGCAAATGATTCCATTGAGTGTTTTGTTTTTCCTAACTATTTGAAAATGTAAATGATGAGATTTAACTTGCTGAGATATCTAGGGAGAGTTAATAAAACAGCCAAAATTGAGATCCTCTATGTCAAGATCCTCATGGACAGCCAGTCATTGAAAATGAAGCTGCAATTGCAATGATAGTGATGGAGACTACAATGCAACAGGCAAGGCAGGAAAGTATTGATTTGGAAGAGTTAGTTAGACAACTAAATGATGAGCTAAAAGAAATATATGTGGAGGCGAAAGACAGAGTAGAGCATGGATTTCTCCAGGAGAAGAAAGAGCGTGCATGCACATCATTTAAACCTGTACTTTTGTATGTCAGCAGTCAAGCTGGCTGTGGTACAAGCTTCTTAATACAAGTTCTCACTGCTTGACTACAGAAGACTACAGATTGTAATTTGTCATGTGTAATAACAGCACTGACTGGATTAGCTGCACACTGTTTTAATAGAATTGCTTTATATCAACTTCTCATGCTGCCTGGGGCACATGACAACAAACTGAAGTATCAACATGTATCCAGTGAAGCTTGTCATGAAGTCTCAAGAGTACTGAAAAAGTAAAAACTTTTAATCATCAATGAGGTACATATGTCATGTTGTTGAAAAGAAGGTAAAGAAGAAAATCGAAGACGTTGTTAAGAAAAAAATTGATAATGAAGGAGATATTGTTGGGTACCAGTTGTCAAACCCGTCCAGTGTCAACTGCTATGCTAATGTTCTTCTCAACATGCTGTTTACATTACCTCATGCTGTTCATACAATTGAACGGAAAAACAGAAGACATTGTGTTCTGTACTATTTACATTGTTGCAACGTGTGCATAGTGACAGAACTAAAACACATTGTGCATCACACATTTGAGACCTTGTAGATGTATGCATTGGCTCTGTACAGTTTACTTGTAACACCAAAGAAGATGCCCAGGAATTTTTAATGGTGATGTTTGGTGTTTTAGAAGAAGAGGAAGTCCTAATGAGGAGTTATTCAGACTTTGTTACTCATGGAACCTTGAGTTTGAAGATTGCTAATTTACATCAAGTACAGAAATAACTTCAGATCAATTTACTTATCTAACACTACTCTTTGCAAAACTGTGAATTTTGACAGATTGTCTAAACAAGCTATGCAAAACATTACCTGCTAAAATTGTCGATCTGCTCTTATGTCATTTTTACATATAAGAAAAGGTTGCAAGTATCTTAATGTAATGCTACAATGATGCGGAGCCAATGGCAATAAATTGGAAACAGAGATTACAAACTCTAAAGGAGGACAAATACCTATTTTTGGAAAAATGTTAACTACTATCCCTATAATATTTCATGAAAATGTATAAAGCTTTTGATGTGCCGGTGTGGAGTTAATACTACAATGGTGCACAGCATGTAGCAGTAAACTGGAAAAACAGATTTCAAACTTCAAAGAAGGACAAATATCTATTTCTGGAAAAGCATATACCACTATGCCTGTCATCTTTCATAAAGGAGTTAGGTTTATAACTGTCTATTTATAGATTAAAATTGAATGGAAACAATGTAATCACAGCACCCTCGAAATCAAACAACCAGTGCTTAAAGAGCTACCAAGTTCCAACCAGGATTACAATTGTAAAAATGAAATAGTGTAGTTGATGCATTATCAGCATTTATGACATCATACAGCCTACCAGGGGTGATGTCTCTATAAAGCTTTCCATTCGCTGGTGTCTTACATATTTATTAGTCATACTGCAGAACTTCTTTTTTTTAATAAACAACTTTGTTGCATTTTAGAGTAATAGTAATAGTGAAGCACTCAGATGACATAAGAATACATTCTAGATAATGCACAGGACAAATGTACAAAGCACCATAGGATGATTATGCAGAAAGGAGAAAAAATCATGTAATACTGTGAGGTGTAAGGCCATTCCAATGGACTCAACCATTTACCCCATACACGTTCATACTTTGAGAGGACTCTCTGAGCCTCGTACAAGGGCTTCTCTTGTTGTGCATACCAGTCCACACCTCAATGCCATTGTGATGTTTAGGGGGAGCAGGAGCGCTCCTTTGGGCTGTTATGTCATGTTCACCCCAATTGTAGCTGTTCCCAAAAGTTTCCAATCAGCTCTCGATCCCCCAAAGCCGTATAGGACCCCAAGCAGCAGCATCAAAGGCGAATGACACACCTCCTAGCCCAACACTTCTGTCATTCTCTTACCGCATATGACCAGTATCTCTGCAACATTGGGCACAACCATACCATATGATAAAGTTGGTGGGGGCATATGAACATCGATGACAGGTAGGGGCTGGAAGAAGGCCAGCTTGATGGAGTCTGGCGGGAGTGAGATAGGTGCAGTAGAGATAGGAGATCTGGATCAAGCACAGCCTCAAGAAAATCATTATGATTCGAGGTGCCGTTATAGCGTCCCACTTGTCGTCGTCTTCAAGGGGACCCAAACATCCCTCCCTATGGGCACCTGAGATGATCCAGTGTACCAGGGACATTAATGATGAGGGCACAATAGATCCGAGAGATGCCTCCCATTCCCAATGCCCCCATACGGAGTTTAGCATCCAAGGGAACCAATTTGCTCCACACCAAGGAGGACCCATTTCCAAAATTCCTCCAACGCCGTCACCTTATGCAGCCATGCCATGCCAATAGGGGGTTTGAAGCTTGGTATGTCAGAGCTCAGCCCTCCAGGCAACAACAAATACCCTGGTCACCACAAGAATATTGGGATTCATACAGCGTGGCTATTATCCACAGAAATCCAAGGATGTCAATTACAGCTGGTAGACGTGGTCAGACCAGCCCCACTAAGCCAATCATTGATTACTAGAATCTGGGAAGCTAGGTAATAGAGGTAAAGTTTGGTCATCCCCAGGCCTCCATCATACGTGGCACGTTGGCAGAAGCCAAGGGCCAAGCGAGACCTGGAGATATGCCAGAGGAACATTGATGATGATGACCTAACCCATTCTGGGATCCATCAACGAGGCAAGAGTATTGGGAGATTCTGGAGGTCGTAGAGGAACCTCGGCAGCACTATAATTGTATAAAGTGCTATCCTACCCATCCCATTCAACGGAAGAGATTGCTACTTGCTAAGGTTCTTTTAGCTTTCCGCATTAAGGTTCAAGATTAAGGGGGTCATTCCGAGTTTGGTGGGCGGCGGTTGCCGCCCGCCAAACTTCCCCCGTCGAAAGACCGCTCCGCGGTCAAAAGACCGCGGGGCCATTTCGACTTTCCCGCTGGGCCGGCGGGCGACCGCCAAAAGAGCGCCCGCCGGCCCAGCGGGAAAGGCCCTGCAACATTGAAGCCGGCTCTGAATGGAGCCGGCGGTGTTGCAGGGGTGCGACGGGTGCAGTTGCACCCGTCGTGATTTTCACTGTCTGCAAAGCAGACAGTGAAAATCCTGCTGGGGCCCTGTTAGGGGGCCCCTGAACTGCCCATGCCAGTGGCATGGGCAGTGCAGGGGCCCCCAGGGGCCCCACGACACCCGTTCCCGCCATCCTGTTTCCGGCGGTGAAAACCACCAGAAACAGGCTGGCGGGAAGGTGGTCGGAATCCCCATGGCGGCGCTGCAAGCAGCGCCGCCCTGGAGGATTCTCCCAGCCGGGGGAAATCCGTCGGGAAACCGCCGGACCCGGCTGGGCGACCGCAGCTTTACAGCCGCGGTCGGAATAGCAAAGGAAGCACCGCCAGCCTGTTGGCGGTGCTTCCGTGGTCGTCGACCCTGGCAGTAGATGACCGCCAGGGTCAGAATGACCCCCTAAGAGTCCAGGTGAGTTCAGGGTGAAGTACTATTCATATGCCCAGGTATTTGAAGCTGAGGTGGTGCACAGGGATGTTAGTATATCAGGCTCCGCAGTCTCGAGCCAGGGCTAGGGACCCAAGACTGATTTAGCTGGTTTAACATAGACACCTAAGGCGTCCACAAAGAGCTGGAGGATTTGAAGGCAGCAGGGTCTGTTCAATGCAGGGTCAGTCAGGAAGAGGACATTGTCTGCATAGAGCTCAATTCCGTCCTCAAACCCCTTGTCCCATTGTCAACCCTGCATCTGCGCATCATAGCGGAGGAGGCGGGCCAGCACCTCAATCACCAAGGCAAAAAAGAGGGGTGATAGGTGACGACCCTGCCATGTCCTTTGCCTGATGAGAAAGACATTGGAAATCACACCGTTGATGTGAATCCGTGCGGTGGCGTTGGAATACAGCACGTGGACAAATCTGAAAAAGTGGGGTCCAAAGCCAGCTCTCCGCAGCACACGTTTCAAGTAGGCCCAGAAATCCATGTCAAGGGCCATCTCAAAATGAATGTGGATTAGGGCTACAGCAACTGATGGTGGCCCAGAGCAACATGGAGCCACCTGAAGCCTTGTTGCATGCTTCTGGCCTGCATAAACCTGCATTGGTCAGGGAGTATGAGTGTGTGGAGGACCTGCTTGGGATGGGCATCCAGGATTGTAGAAAATAATTTGACTTCTCTGTTGATGAGTGAGATCGGTTGATAATCAGAGCAGGAGGTCAATGGGGGTTGTGTCTTTGGGATTACCACAATGGTGGCAGTATCTATCTCAGGTGGAAAGGCCCCAGTCTTTAACACTCGCTATAGAGGGCCAGGAACTGGGTCATTAGGATTTCCCAAAAAGTGGTACAGTATTCTGAAGGAAACCCGTCTGGACTGGGAGTCTTCCTGGGGCCACAGCAGAAGTTGCTGCTCCCACTCCTTCAGCCGATAGTGGCTGATCCAACAGCTATGTCACTGAAGGAGCCTGCAGAGAGAGGGGTACTTCATGTAAGAAGTGAGGGTCAGGTTCAGGTTCCAGTTTCGTGGTTGCCACGTACAGATGCCAGTAATAATTTGTGAATGACTGCACAATATCATGAAGGGTTTGATGGGTCTAACTGTGTTCGTCTGTAGTTTCAGGAACTGTAGCACTTCTAATGATGAATTTATTTTTAGCATATTTTTCTTTAGATTAGTGCGGCAAGTATAGCTAAAATGATAATTTGAAGAATAACATTGAGTGCAATGCACATTGGTGTTTAATTACAGTGACATAGTATACAATTCTGGGTTTTTTCTACAATCTATATGATTGTTGTTTCCCCACTGTTCAGGGATGAATCTTTATACAGTACATCAGTTATGGTGCATAAGTAAGGAACCTGAGAACAGTAAAAAATGGGAAAATTACATTTATTGCAACATAGTAATACACTATAAGAAATTAGTAGTAATTTGTTCACATTATGAAGTTGTGCAATATTAACATAGTGAGTATATTATCAAATTTTATCAATTGTAACTCTAACTCATATTTGTGTTTCTTTTTTTACAGACCAATTGCATCATGTGTTGGAGTAATATATTTTACAAATGAGTTCTTTCAGTCTTGTTCCATAACATTACATTCTCAGAGTGCACACCCAGGCAGATACTCATGCAGCCTCTCACACACTCAGGCATACACACTGATACAGGCACTGATATATATGAAGGCACCCACCAATGTAGCTTCTCCCACACCCAGGCACACACACTGGTACAGGCAATGACATACCCACACACACATCAATGCAACCTCAGGCACACTCACTGATACAGGCAATGACATACCCAGGCATACAATGATACATCCTCTCACAGGCCCAGGCACACATTGATACAGACCCAGGCACACACACACACACCAGTACAGCCACTAATTGACCCAGCCACACAACAATACAGCCTCTCACATACCTAGGCACACACTGATATACTCACTGACACACCCAGGCACACACTGATACAGTAAGTGACACGTCCAACCATACACTAATGCAGCTATTAACACACCCAAACACACACCATTGAGACACTGACACACCCAAGCACACACTAATACAGACACTGACACACTCAGGCACACACTACAACAGGCACTGACACACCCAGAAACACACTCATCCATTCACTGACTCATCCAGGCACACATCCATCCACACACTGACACACCAGCTCTCTTACCCATCCAGCCACTCACTCACTGACTCAACTAAACAGCCAGTCATGCACCTAAACACTCACCCCTACAGCCACTCACATACTCACTCACTGATCCATAAAGCCAATCACACACCTGCTCATTCACCCACACAGCCACTCACACACCCACTCACTCACCCACACAGCCACTGACACACCCATTCACTCACCCATACAGCAACTGACACTGACACACACACACCCATACAACCACTGACACACCCACTCACTCACTCATTTAGCAACTCACACAGCTAATCACTCATCCACACAGCCACTCATGCTGCCACTCACTTGCCCTTACAGCTACTTATGCAGACACTCACCCATACAGCCATTCACACAGGCATTCACTCAATGATACAGCCATGGACACAGCCACTCACTCACTGATATAGCCTCTGACACACTCACTCACTCATACAGCAACTCACACACCAACTCACTCACCTATATCACCAGTCACACACCCACTCACTCACCCACACAGCCACTGACATACACACTCACTCATACAGCAACTCACAGATTCACTCACTCATCCATACAGCCAGTCACACACCTATTAAATCACCCACAAAGCCACTCACTCACCTATACAGCCACTCTTGCAGGTAGTCACTTACCAACACAGCCACTCACACAGCCACTAACTCACCCATACAGCCACTGACACAGCTACTCACTCACCCATACTTCCACTGATGCAGCTACCCACTCACAGATGCAGCAACTCACATATCTACTCACTCACCCATACATCCAGTCACGCACATCTTCACTCACGCACACAGCCACTGACACACCCACTCAGTCATAGCAACTCACACACCTACTCATTCACCCATAGTGCCACTAATACAGCTAATCACTCACCCATACAGCCACTGATACAACCACTCACTCACTGATGCAGCAACTCACACATCCACTCACTAACCGATACAGCCAGTCACACACCTATTCACTCACCCACACAGCCACTCACACAGTCACTCACTCACCCTTACAGCTGACATAGCTCACACGGCCATTCACTCACCCATACAGCCACTGACTCACCCTCTCACTCATACTGCCACTCAGTCACCAATACAGCCACTGACACACCCATTCACTCACCTATTCGGCTACTCACACAACCACTTGCTCACTCATACAGCCAATCACATAGCCAGTCTCTCACCGAGACAGCCACTGACACACCCTCTCACTCATACAGCCACTCACACACCCAGTTATTTTCCCACACAGCCACTTATGCACCCAGTCGCTCACCCATACAGCCACTCACACGTCCACCCACTCACCCATACAGTCACTCACACATCCATCCACTCACCCATACAGTCACTCACACACCCATACAGCCACCCACATGCCCACTCACTTACACAGGTATTCACTCAATGATAAAGCCATGGACACATCCATATACTCACTGATATAGCCTCTGACACACCCACTCACTCATAGAGCAACTCACACACCCAGTCCCTCACCTATACCACCAGTAACACATCCACTCACTCACCCACACAGCCATTGTCATACCCACTCATTCACTCATACAGCAACTCAAGAGATCCACTCACTCATCCATACAGCCACTCAATAACCCATACAGCCACTGATGCAGCCACTTACTAGCCCATGCAGCGATTCCTTCAGGCACTCACTTACCCATACAACCACTCATGCTGCCACTCACTCACCCACTGACACTTATACAGTTACTCACACAGCCACCAACTTACCTATACAGCCACTAAAAACACCTGTTCACTCTCTCATACAGCCACTCATATACCCACTCACTCACCCATACAACCACTCTCACACACTCACTCATACACTCACTCACACAGTCATCCACTCTGCCATACAGCCACTAACACAGGCATTCTCTTACTCATGGAGCCATTCACACACCCACTCCCTCACCCACACATCCTCTCGCCCACCCGCTCACTCACTTGAACAGCCACTCACACAGCCACTCACTCACCCACACAGCTACTGACACACCCATTCACTCACTCATAAAACTACTCTCATACCCTCTTACTCACTCATACAGTCACTCACTCACTAATACTGCTAATCCCTGTCTGATATAGCGACTGACACAGCCATGCAGACACTCACAGAGCCACTCAATCACCCATACAGCAACTCCCTCACTGAAGCAGCCACTCACTCGCCCATACAGCCACTCGTGCAGGCACCCACTTAACCATACAGCAACTCACACCCCCACTCATTCATCTATAGAGATACTCACACACACACTAATGCACCCATACAGCCACTCACACACCCATACAACCACTCACACACTCACTCACTCTCTCATACATCTGCTCACACAGCCACTCAGTCACTCGTAGAGTCATTGAGACACCCACTCACTGACTCACACAGCAACTCACAAAGCAAGTCACTCACTCATACAGCCACTCACACACCCACTCACTCACCCACACAGCCACTCACACACCATCTCACTCACCCACACAGCCACTCACACACCATCTCACTCACCCACACAGCCATGCACACACCCACCCCACTCACTCACCCATACAGCCAATCACATACTCACTCACTCACCCATACAGCCATTCATACAGCCACTCACTTGCCCATACAGCCACTCATGCAGGCAATCACTTACCCATACAGCCACTCACACACCCACTCACCCATTCAGCCTCTTATACACCAACTCAATCTCTCATAAAGCCACTCACACACACAACTACTGACATACCCGCTCACTCACTCACCCAGTTACTTACACAAACTCAGACATCCATACCGCCACTCAAACACCCACTCATACACTTACTAAGCACCTAGTCATACTGACATACCTGTAGACATATAGCTACAGGTATTTATACATTCACAAACAAACATATAACATGTACATTTCCTTCTTTAAACTAAAAAAGGCGGTTGTAACAATAATTATTTTTTGTTTTTTTACCTTCAATTTTTGTGTTTTTTTTTGTGTTTTTATTTTTTTAAACAAGAGCTAAAAACAAAACCTCACCCAACAGAATGCACTAAAGTTGTGCATCATTTTTTATTAAAAAAATAACTTTAGCATGTATGGCTTCTCAGAACTTGTTTTAATGCAGCAATTGAATGCTCTCCTATTGTTAAAACTTTGTTTCGCTCTGTGAAACATTTTTCAACCTTGTGGAACTCAGACATTGGTGGTAATTTCTCACCAGACGCTACCTGTGCCGCAGTGGATGTTTATGCATGTGATGCGTCTTTTTGCAGTTGAGCTCTTTCAACGTGACATGGATGGATTGTCTTCAAATGCTTCATCATGCTTTTTGTCCCATGGCAATATTTATTACCAGTTCCTAGAGACAGTTGATGTTCACACAAGGAACATTTGACCAGCTCCACCATCACCTTCTTTTCTCCAGATGGAATACTTAAGAACTTCCATACATTGGATTCTTTCCTTTTTGCAACTGTCTCCTCTTCATCTGAAGAAGATCCTGTCAGCTGGCCCTGTGTAATCTCTCTAGAAGCCATCATCAATAGTGCAGGAAAAAAGCAAGTAAAAAAGCATCCTCACTGACTCTGTAGATGTGATTCTTCACAGCCACACCCCAGTAGTAAAGAAGTTGTGATGTGCTTCCTGTGGAAAAAATTTATATTGTAATCAATCAGAGACATTTTTTCCTGTGTCACATGTGATTTGCAGAGATTTTCTCCAGATGGAATACTTAAGAACTTCCATACAATGGATTCTTTCCTTTTTGCAGCTGGCTCCTCTTCATCTGAAGAAGATCCTCTCAGCTGGCCCTGTGTAATCTCTCTAGAAGCCATCATCAATAGTGCAGGAAAAGAGCAAGTAAAAAGCATCCTCACAGACTCTGTAGATGTGATACTTCACAGCCACACCCCAGTAGTAAAGAAGTTGTGAGGTACTTCCTTTGGAAAAAATTGATATTGTAATCAATCAAAGACATTTTTTCCTGTGTCACATGTGATTCGTAGAAATTTTCTCCAGATGGAATACTGAAGAACTTCCAAAAGGTCGTATATGAAGTAGTCAAATATCTTGGTTAAGTTATGTCCACACACATTGCCGAAACGCCAGAGCACGTCTCATCGTTAATACGATATGGCTTGATGGGCTTATCATGGCCTGTTTTTGTCATAACTTGACCAAGATATTTGACTTCATATACAACCTTTTCCCACTGTCACTGCATCACAACAGTTTTTGAACACCTTCTTTGGACTACTACAGGATACTCTGGATCACCTGATTTCACAACATTGTACATATGAATTCCTATACAAGCACACATTCACCTTGAAAAAGTCCCTTGGACGAAACACGTGTTGGCTGTTTGTGGAATATGTACACCTACGACTGTTCTGTTGAATTTTGAATCACACAAGGAATTAAAGCCTAACCAGTTTGAATAACAAATCTTGTTTGAACTTTGGACTTATTTCTCCACTTTGGATGATATTGTCTGGACTGTTTTTCTGGAGTGCCCTGGTACCATTTTCCAAAATACTTTCCAGCACAGTTCTGAAATTGTCTTCTTGAACAGTGCACTATAATACCCTTGGTAGTTGGGTATTACTACCAGGTTCAGAACCCACAAGAGCTCTAATGAATTTGGACTTACTATTCAATGGTTATTTTGTGTACGGATGTGCGAATATTAGGCATTAACCACTGCTTGTTTCTTTACATATATATATGCAGTTGAAGCTGCACTTCTCTAAAGCCCAAGTGAGCTTAACTGCTTGGGTTTGCTGAAGGCAAAGCAAATGCGTTTTCCTGCAATTCCAACTTCAAAAAACAAGAATTTGCAATGCAAAAGGTCTCGCATTAGCGAGAGTTAGAGTTGTTGACTTTTTTAGTGCCCAATTTGCATCGTTTTTTGACAATCAAAAAATTACGCAAATGGGGTGCTAAAAAAGTATAAATATGGGCCATAGTGTTTTAAATATTTGAAACAAACGCTTGGCAACACTGAATAAACAATAAATGCACATTCCTATAGTCTTTTACATGTAGTAATGATTCAAAGTGCTCATACACTAAAGCACATCGTTGCCATGGTGAGCATACTTGACTTCAAAAAGAGAAGACCAGAATTGTAAAAACACTCTTGCTTCTATCTTCTCATTACCTTCTCTGGTGTGTTCTCATGGATAACAAAATAATCATCAACTGTGTTTTAAATATTGAAGCAACACTGGTGATTCACATCTGGTGTTGGTTCTCTGTTCACAATTAAAACTATCAGTATACACCTATAGAGACTTGGTGTGTTCCTGATATCTATTTTATAATATTTCCCAACAGTATGTATATACCCTTGGAAACTGTAAAAATGATTTTAACTGGTAATATAATTTACAAAACACGTGTCGGCTGAGGATCTATGTGGGCTGAAATATACACCTTCTGGCCCACTGTCTTCAAAATTGGATCATCCCAATAAGAATATACAGTGTATTTAGTGATAGATGCAATTGTTGTGCATTTTTTTGTGTATTGTCTCTTATGCTGTGATTTGTTTTATATTATATGTGTTGTCTTGAATAAAATTTGTTCTACATATTAACATTGTTTTTAATACTGCAATAAGAGAACAAACACCTCTTACTGTAAATGTGAAATATAATCTTATAGATGAATAGGAACCAATTTTATTTCTCTTCAAGCCGTACTTGGCCCCTAATACTTTCATGTAATAAATAGTTTGTGTGCTCCACTATCTTTTATCTTTGTGTTTTAAATATATTCTGGCCTACCAGGCCTTTTAAATATCATTTAACTGTGGAGTCAGTGGCACAAGGTTGCCATGCCACAGATCATTACTAGATGTCTCTGTAGAGTCAATAGTAGAAGGTGCAGTACTACTGGTCGTGGCTAGATGTCCCTGTAGAATCAAAAACAGAAAGTGTGGTACAACTGGTAATGGCTAGATGCCCCTGTAGAGCCAACTGAATTAGTAATGCCTTGGAATCAATTATCCTTTTGAGTGAAGCATAGAGCATTACACATTTGCAGGCCAAACATGACTGTCAAAATACTAACACCAACAAAGCCCTTATAAAACAAACTTCTCTCAACTATAATAACAAAAGCTTCAGCTATGAGAATTTACATTTTATTACAAGACACAGAGGCTCCTATTATGCTTTCTTTTCTTGTGTTTAATTCAATAGCAGCCAAGATACAACTACAACTCCCAGCATTCCTAGCTGGAGAAACTACATAATATGTCATAAGGAAAACAACCAATCAGCACATGATATTACTATAAACGTCTTGACTGAGAGCGACAAGTCCTCTTTTCTTGCTGCTCGCAGTCAAGATAAGTACTACATTTTCTTCGTCTACATTTTATATATATTTATGTATGGTGCATAATGTTTTAATGATCTTTATTATTATGTAAATTGTATTGCTTATGCTCGTAATTGCCGTTTCTGCCCGTGTAGCTGCAACGTTCTAAACGACACTCCTCCAACCATTGTTTTCAACGGTAGCCCTCTTACTGACCTCTGCGTGTTGCGTCTGTGGAGAAAAGCTGCCGGCTCCTCGAGTCTGTTTTCACCCTGTCAGGCCTCATTCTTGCCTCCGTCTGCCTCAGAGTTCAGGTTCACGCCCCTTTTTCGATTTTTATCACAAACGCTTCCTGCTTCTGGTGTTGGCTTGATGAAAGTTAACCCTTTCAATTCCAATGGGTTATACTTTCCCTTTTCAATTTGTTAATTCTTTGGTGCCCGCATCCTTTGTCAGTAAAATATGGAAAACTTTTCTGAAGAAGAAGAAGCACAATTATTCAAAGATAATTTGGATTTCTTTATTAAAGACTGTACAAAAAGCTGTGTCAAAGTCTATGTCAGATTTTTCCAAATCTTTTGAGGCTCCTGTAAAAAAAATTATTAACATTGAACACCTCTGGTACTGGTACTAAAAAAGAAAACAAGAAAAGGATGGCAGATAATTTTGGTTCAAATATTGACTCTCCTTCAATTTTTTCCGTCTTTGAGCCTGGTTCGTCCAGTCATCCTACTTTTCTCTTACATATCACTCAGTTGGGAGACACGGATGATGATTTGGTTGATTCCGATAAGGATAAGGATGATCCAGACATAATGATCTGGTCAGGGCCTGTGGAGAAGAGGTGTAAAACTTCTCTTTCTGAATTGGGAGAGTCTTCAAAGGCAGTAATAATACTAATGAAACCATTTTAGACTTTTCGGGGCAACCGATGTTTGATCCTGTGCTTATCTGTCACCCGAACTCCACTGAGTGGTCACCTTGTGAACATGTTGCCTCTTATGTCTCTAATAAATTATGGCAACCTTTGGAAAAATTGTCATGCAACAGACTTAGGGCCATATTTATACTTTTTGACGCAAAGCTGCGCCGTCGCAGTTTTGCGTCAAAAAAATTACCGCCGGCTAACGCCATTTCGATGCGCCGTGCGGGCGTCAAATTTATACTTTGACACACTGTGGCGCAACCAACAGATGGGAGTCATTATTTCGTGACGCACACAGCGGCGTCAAGTCGTAAAGGAAACCAACGTTAACGCGACGCAAATGACTGTGGGTCGATTTACGACAGCGCAACCCGGAAAGCGCCGTCAATTTTGACGCAATAGCGTCAATTTTACCCGCGAACACTGCCCTTTCAGCAGAAGAGAGCCAAAATGGTTCCCAGATGCCCCAACATACCCCAGGAAGATGACAGCAGACCAGGAACCAGCCAGGATAATCCATACAGGAACCAGGACATTTTTAGAAAAAAAAGAAAGTGTCGCTTCAGTGCAGAGGAGCAGGAAATCCTTGTTAAAGAGGTGACGGAACACCAGCACCAACTGTTCATCACCTCTAAGTTGCCAATCAGCAGGAGAGAGGCCATATGGAAACAAATTGTGGACAAGATCAACAGTGTGGCTGAAGAACGCAGAACAGTCACTGAGTGTAAGAAACGCTGGCATGACTGCAAACGTAGGACAAAGGAAAAAATGGCCAGGAACAGGAAGGCAGCACTGCAGACTGGAGGGGGGAGTCCAGCACAACAGGAGGCCCTGGACCACATGGAGGAGATGGTCGCAGCCGTCATCCCTGAGGAGATCGTCACAGGGATTCAAGGACAGGACAGCGCAGACTACCAGGACACAACGCACATGCATGGTAAGTCACATGGGGAATTATAATGCAATAATGATAACTGCAACCGGGGTGGGGAATACCAACTACACAATGCATGTAAGTCAGCATATATATGAAGTGGCATGGGTAAAGGGGCACGGCAGGGGGGCATGCCCAGCACAGACAGAAGCTGGGGCACGACAAAACACAGCACCAACACCAGTCCCATGGGGCCATCCTGTCATGACAACAATGGAGCTAAGGGAAAGCAGGGACAGGTGGGAAGGCCACTACGTCAAACTTACATCCAGGCACTCAACAGTCAAAATGTATCCTACATCAACTAGGTCCCTATCAGTAATCCAGTAGCCAAAACAACAACTGCAATGTAACTGCAACAACAGTTGACACTAACACCTCTGATCTCTGTGCAGCTATAGTAGCAAATGGCAGGAACCTCCCCATGGAACATACCTACCTAAATTAGGGGGTGAGGATGACTTCTGCAACTATTTCTAGAAATAAGACAAAGGCACCAGTACACTCAAATGCCAATGCCCATAGTTGACACATACATCAGCCAAAGTAAACAGCAATAGGAGCCACACAGCACTAAGGACACACACATGCTGCATACGTCAGGGTCCCTCACGTGCCTGGCTAACAAGGCAACATCACTAATGTCATACTGCTCAGACAACAACATTGAGGAGGGGACACATGCAACTGGTCACTGAAACACACCTGCACAGTCTGAGAACCAAATAGGACATTGATACGATAAACAGAGCAATCCAATTAAACACACATTACCCAACATCAGCTGGAAACATCAACAATGTTTAAATCCATATCACATCCTAACATTGCCATGCATAGGATATGCCACATAACAATTACATTTAGGTCAATGTGAATAAAAAGATTTTGGGGCAGGTCCTGAGAGGCAAGTGTGCTGGCAGGGCAATCACAACACCCACAGCCAGTGAAAGTGTAGTGTGGTAAGTTTTACCTATCCTTTGCGCATTAGCTTCAGGCTTTAGGCCTTTGTGCACTCTGCCCTGAATGTATTTTATTCATTTGCTGACAGCTTAGAGCCTCTGTGCACTTTGCACTAAATGCTTTTTATTAGGCATCGTACTGTTATTTTCAAATAGCCAGTTCTACCGTCTTGTTTTGTATTCATTTCACACTGTTTTGCCTACTTCAGCACTGGAGTTCTCCATAACATATTCACTCTGTGTTTCAGTCAAGGATACAGTCTGGTACATTGCCGATAGACGTGGTAGGAGTTTAGATGTCGCATTCCTGCGTAGGGACATTTTGCGATCACGATGACATGTTAGTTATAAAAACACTTCCTTGTCCCAATACACACAAGAGGGAGTTTCCGAACAGAGAACCACAACTAGATGCTGCCTGCCTTGTTGCAGATGCTGAACCAGATCACAGGCCTTTGCTCAGGTATGAGGGCTGATGTCTCCCCAGTGATTCGGAAAGGCAAGCTAGAAGCTGAACATGCTGTGCTCTAAATAGAACAAGCAGAGGGAGAGTAGAAACTGTTAGGCACTATGATAGCTTTGTTCTTAAGTTTTACTCTCCTGGTGACTATTTCAATTCTACTATGTTGTATTGTTCTGGTTATTGCGGCTCACGCCTTATTATCTAAAATACAGTTGTTTAATGAAATCATCATATAAAACTCATACTGTCTTTGTCATTTGTATATGAGATCATACTGGAAATGAGAGAGTTGGTTTGGATCTGAGTGACCACCACTTCCCTGAGAAGTTGCAAAAATGTCATGCGCTCGGCTGCCTAATCATTTATTCCCCGTGGGAGACATGAGGCACTGCTAGTTAGCCAGAGCCATAAAAAAGATTTAGGGTGACAGAGTTCTTTACAAGTGGGTCAGACTCAGGCCCCCACACCGTTATCGATCCTGCTGCCTAGAAATCCAGTAGTCTCATTTAGGATAATGAGAGCCCACGCAACAAAATGTCTCTCCATAAGAATAGAATACACGGAGGGACGAGTAGGACAAAAAGATGGCAATTCCCTAATTGGTACAAAGCAACACCTAGAGGCGATTAGGCAGACAAGTCTGATAACTATATATCATACATGTGACACACAGGTGGGCCATAGGCCTATAACAATGCTCATATGAAGGACAGCAGATACCAATACCAAACCAGAGCACAAAGTAAACTCAGCAAAAGGCTTGCATGTTATGGCAAAATTGTCACAACACAGACACACTAATTGTACCCTGTTTCATTGCAGAGGAGCATGGATCTCCTGCCGATATGCCTGTCCCTGATGACATGGATGACGAGCCCATAAACATTTCCCAGGAGACCATCCAAAAGGTCCTTGAAACCCTCCAGACCCCACCTTCAGTCACAAGGAGGAGCAGAGAACAAGCAGCCATCACAGAAGACCCACCCACCACCCCAATTGTAAGACCTGCCAGCTCCTACACAGCTGAGGACTCTGACGACACTGGCGCCAGCTTTGAAAGAACTGTAGTTGGTGTCCAGCGGGAGCTGGCCAAGGAGGTGCGGGTGGGGATGCAAAACATGGCAGCCAGCCTTGAGGGGGTGCGTTCGTGCATGACGTCATTTGCAGATCAGGCAGCTGCAATGCAAGCCCTAACATCTCTCTTGCAGGAACTTGCTAAAACACAGAAGGAAATCAGCACAGCTGTCATCCAGTTGACACAACACCTACAACTGCAATCCAGTCAACGTGTGCACGAATGCAACATTGAACACCTCAGGGCCGACCTGGCTGCCTACCATCGTGATGTGGCTGCTATTCTCAAAAACCAGCAGGCCCTCCTTGCAGCAGTACTGCCCTTAAGAACTTCACAGGGAGCAGCCCCCGGGATGTCTGCCTCCACGTCTTCTAACACTGAGGTGTGTGTTGCCCCTTCACAACCAACAACAACAAGGACAAACCAGGCAACACACACATCAGAAGAAGAAGACATGGAACAGATCACATTCTCACGGAAGAGTACCCGGAAGCACTAGTCCCTGCACCATGGCCTACTTTGACCAAGGTCCTAGGTTTTGTCAAATGCCAGTCTCACTACAACTACACTCAATGACTGTTCTGCAATCCACTGTATGACTTGTCACCACTGCCAGTGAATGTCTCTCTCCTACTATTTGCCAATTCCTGTCCCTCTGCACTGACTGTGACATCACCCCAGCATGTCAGGAGCATCATCCACACCCCTTCTGTAGGATCACCATGTAAGAATGCACCAGAACGGACTCAGCAAACATGGACAATGGACATTTTGCACTACAGCACCTATCAATAAATAGCACTTGCACACCTAATATGTCTCTGTGTGATTTGACACATCAACTGTGCAGTAGATAACGCTAAAGTGCCTGTGTGGCAACCATGTAGCTTGTCAATACAACTGTCCTGACATCATGTAGTCTGATACATCTGTGCAGTGGCCAGGATTGCATCATAGCCTTACCATCCTGAGGAGAATAACTGATGAAGGGACAAACAACACACAATCATGCTGTGTTGGACAGAATAATGCTCCATCTATAGCAATTCTAGTCAACTAATGGTGGCTGAGAAATGTAGGCACCATGCAATACTAAAACATGAAATTATGCAGCAAAATCTAAGCAAACAAAAAAAGAAAACACTGCATCAATCACCCTTTCTGAGTATACTTCCATGAAGGAAAGTCATGCTGAATTATTACACACATGATCTAGGTCAGCAATGAAGGCAACAAGACAAGAGTGTTAACAACACCTCATCTACAAAGATCTCCCTGAACATCACACTGCAGTCCGACCTATTAAATTACCCACAATAACAAGTCTGGAAGCACACTTTGTGAAGTAGAATACCTACTCATCAACACAAAACCTTGGTGATCGATGCAAACTACCAATGGTGGGTCTCCCAAATGGTGGATACTTACCAAGTTAGCACACGGGTAGCTGGCATGTTAAACCTCAATTTTCTGTGGTGGGTATCATAGGACACTAATGTCATAGAAAAACATTCACCTACACTGATGTCAATCCATGATAAAGTAGCACCTAACGCATCATGCAAAAGGTTAACTATATATTTATTACTATTTATTCACACAAGAGGCAACTAAGGGAAAAGTAATACCTACACTAATCTAACCTGACTACTACAAACCCACAACTGTCCCTAACTAACCTAAGCTAAACTTACTCTACACATATAACGAAACGATCTAAACATCAACCCCCCACCCTCCATTATGAGACAGGACACATGCAGGACAACACATAATAACCTACACACATACTATACTATCCTAAACAATCATATATTTTGTTGTATTTTCAAAAATATATATTTCTTTTAATTATTTTTTTTTTTTTTTTTAAACAAACAGGAATCCCAACATTGACCCCCACCCACCCACCCACACAAAAAAGAAAAATAGAAAGAATAAGGACCCCCCACCCTCTTCCCTAACACTAACTAAGCTAACAACCTATACTAACCTAATACTAATCCCCAAAACCCAACGACTGTACGACGAAACAACGACTGCAAAAAAACCTACTGCCTTAACAACGAGGTCAGAACACCGACCTCGTTACTACTACTAATGATTTTACCACGAATGCCTTAACAGCGATATTTCGTTGTAAAGGCATTCCTGATAAAATCGTTAGCAATAGGCACCATTCACCCTACATCCCTCACCCCACCCCCCCAATCCCACCCCAAAACCTAAAACCCCCTGACCCCCCACCCACTTCCCAAAACCAAAAACGCCCCACCCCTCCAACCCCACCCTAAAACCTGAAACGCCCTGACCCCCCACCCACTCCCCAAAACCAAAAACGTCCCACCCCCCAACCCCACCCCAAAACCTAAAACGCCCTGACCCCCCCACCCACTCCCCAAAACCAAAAACGTCCCACCCCCCCAACCCCACCCCAAAACCTAAAACCCCCTGACCCCCCACCCACTCCCCAAAACCAAAAACGCCCCACCCCCCCAACCCCACCCCAAAACCTAAAACCCCCTGACCCCCCACCCCCCCCCCCAAAACCTAAACCCACACTTACCTTCGCCAAGTCCCTTCTTTGTACCTTAACCACACATGTTCGTTGTTCAGAACATACGTAGTTACGGCACAAAAAAACGAAGTCGTGGTTAAAAAAAGTGTTGTTGCGCTTTCGTTAACCACGACCTTCGGAAAAAAAAAGTCGTAAAAAAGGATGTTTCCCAAACCCAACTATCAGTACAAAATAGGAAAGAGGAGAGAGGGGAGGGGTAAAAGTAACACATGGCAAAAGTCCTAGAGGTTGGCCCTCCGTAGGGTCCGCCTGATGGACTGAACCCTTTTCTTGATATATGCCACATCCTGGCTTAGCTTGTCCACCTTTGTAAAAACTTTGTCCAATTTACGGCTGCAGTCTGTGTGCTGGCCGAGGTGGACCTTGTGCCAGTAGTTGAATGCCCACTGGACTGTCCTGGGTGGTGAACATGGCTGGGTCCAGGTCTTGATGACGAGGCAGGGTCAACTGTCCCCGCCGTTGCTGGGGCCACTTGGGGAGACCTGGTGGATGTGGTGGTGGTGGCTGTTGTGGGCAATGTAGGGCCACCCTGTGGTGAGGCCCACCATGCCCCGGAGGCCCGATCTGCTTGGTATTTGCGGGCCATCCTCCCTTACCCCGACTGCACCTGCAGGATGTGCCGGTATCGCATGGCACGCCTCTCAAACTGGTGTCTATCTGCGGCACTCATGTTTGCAGCTGTGAAGAGATATGGCAAATATTTACCATGGGAAATGCATTGGGTGGAATAGCACAATGGGTCATTTGCACATTACTTGTATTGTATTTGTTCCTGCAATTGTCACAACATAGTTCATTGAAAGTCTCAGAGGAAGTACATGTGAAGCCTGCATACATAAGGCCATCTCACACCTAGCATATCCATGTCTCTACATGATGGGTGACATCAGCCTAAACTTCTCATCCAAATAATGCCTAATGCAGCTGACATTATGGCTGAACCTCTTCCGCATACTGACTTCACTACATATGTCACTCTATGTGATAACTATCACAACCCTCACTCAATGCCATTTGTAAATTGTTGTTTGCAAATATTGAACCCATGGGCCATAACCGAATGTGTACACTAGGTTCTAAACAAAGTTGCAAAATGTCACAAGTATGTGTAACATACTGGTTGCTACAGTCCTAGGTACCCTATTCCCAATCACATGGCACTCTTTGAGGGTGGGGTGGGAAGAACAACCAACAATCCCAGATTCAATGCACACCCAGGAGTGTATAGAAAGGTCAACAAGTATTTGGCTCCACACACAACACCAATGAAGGGCTAGCAACACTTTGGAGTCAGCCAAACATTGTCCTATCCAAGGTCCACACATGTCAAAATGCACTGACTCAGGCCAACATCACATACTACCAGTGAGGCATGTTTTACCACACACACAGAGGAGCAAGAACACCCATGATCATGAGTCGACTGAACACCTAGGCCATTGCACTCTAGTCACACACACTTCTAGTTCAACTTGTGGAAGTACATGCCCCCGGAAGATCCAACCTACAGTGTACACAGTCCATCCTCAACTAGGAAGCTGCATATTTTATACAAGCCTTTTGCCAAAGCTATCTGGGAGAATGTCAGTCTGATATGCAGACTCAGTCCAAGCCAAGTCCTAGAGCAACTCTTACATTAACCAGTGTATTCCACATGACTCATCCCACTCCCCATAGCGGGCCGACTGGAATGACCTACAGCCCCTAAATCTGAGAGATGGCTAAGTATTGGTCTACAGAAACAGAAGTGATATTTGAAATCCCACTAAAGCAACAATGCCAATGAACGGGCAGCGCATAAAATATTGAATTCTGTTGAACACACAGTAGTCCATCATGCATCACTAGCAAACAATAAAAATAGCACTCAGGCCACACTCACTGTAGGTATCGGGGTCCCCAAAATGTGCCACCTCTCCCACGGTGTACGGTGCAGGTTCACTGTAAAGCATGAAAGGATGAATATACTCAGACTCCGTGCACTGACAAATAATTGCAGTTACTATGACACTGTGTGAATATGACATGCGTAATGATACACTTTCACACATGCTCATACTGCATGGATGTATTTTTAAGCAACATTTACATTGGATGAGTCTCCTGCTACAGTTACACACCCTACTACACACATGCATTGGCCAGGACAGTCATGTGGTGTCAAAGATACACCTCCATTACTATGCCCCAACAATATAGGGTTGCATTCATCTCATCATGTGCATCCCAGAGAGACATCCAAAAGCTGGGTACTTGAGGACTGCATGACCCCTCAAACTCAAACAGGCTATGTGGACATTTTCAACACACACCAACCAGACACACATGTGACATATGTGTGGACAACATAGCTAACTTCATGTGACGTGAAGGCACCACACATTTATAGCATCATCATGGGTTTACAATTTTCTGTCTAGCTATGGCGTCTACATATGTAGGTATGATGTTTCAACATCACTTTTTCACTGGCAATTATGACCTGTAGAGTTCAAATAGAGGCATTAACGTGTCGCTTGTCTGACACAAAGGCAACAACACATTACATACAGCTACAGGCATCCGGTATTTGTTGAAAACATGAGCCATCTGACTGCTAGCATTGGTCTTCCTACACATTGTGCAACAAATACACATTAGGTTTCCCTAGCATTACACACAGTCAGCTACTTATCTAGCAGATTGGGTAACAATCATCACATGTCCCCACAGAGCTTTCAATTATTCACATGTAATTGATTTGTACTCACCAACATGGCCACCAATCCTGATTCCCAGGTGGTCCAGCAGATCCTGCTCCCTGGATATCAGATCAGCCCAGCGGTGCTTGAGTTGATGCTCATTCCTAATGCTACTGTAGACCCGGCCCAGGTGATGCCGCACCTTCCCCCACCGGACTTTACGTGCCTCCGTGTGATACCCCTGTATCACACGGCCCCCAGCCTCCAGCATGAGTGGGAGGAAATGGCAAACAAGCCAAATGAATCCCCCCAATTCCTCCTCACCCATCCTGGCAAGCCGAGGCCTACCTGACATATTTACAAATTGAAAGGTGAAAAATTAGACAAAAAAGTAAAAGTGGGAAATGGGGAAAGGTAGAGTAGTGAAGGAAAAAGAAAACTTAAGAAAAATAGCCCAACTAACCCCAAATTTAAACTACCCAGAACAGACTCCCACAGACAAAACAAACAAACACAGGATTTGACAAAAGTATACAAAACAGACTAAGACAATATTAGACAACAAGACTATGATCACAAAAGCACAATATACAAGGTACACAGGACACAAAAGCAGTAAAACACAGGACAACACTTTTCACACAGCCACACAGTCTAGAAGAATCTGAGGCTGCAAAGTGAAAGTGAAAGTAAACTCACAGTACAGATTATGTAAACAGGATATCCTATTACATCACTTCCTGCAGAAAATGGCCGCCGGTTTAATTTTTCCGTTATGCATCATATTTTCACGCATACAGATTGTGCGTCATATTTTTTGATGCATAACATTGCACATAATGCAGAGTCAAAACTAATTTCTTCATTGTTCCCTTACATTTGTGTGAGGCTGAGTTTACAGTTCTACAGTAGGATTGTAATTTGCTGGCAAATATGAGAACCAAATATGAAAATTATATTTGACTCTGCATTCTGTGCACTCCTGTACGTCAAAAAATTATGACGCCCATGCTGTATGCGTGGAAATATGACGCTTCATAGACAATATGGTGTACATGTAATGTACCTTATTATTTTATTATTTTTCATACAATATTTTTTGACTCTGCATTCTGTGCACTCCTGTACGTCAAAAAATTATGACGCCCATGATGTATGCGAGAAAAAATGACGCATTTTGACAAAAATGTCTACATTTTTTCAAGTTGTGAAAGGAACTTTGTCATGGCCAAACGGTGCTATGTGATACACATTTGTGGTTAGCTATGACACATGTCCCTTATTGGATGTATAGAAGGCATTCACACTGTAATATTTATGATTGCTCAAAATGTTTATTAACCATATTTGTACACATATTTTGGGTAATTGCTGATGGCTATTTGGAAATGATGAATGGGATACCAGGATGTATTCCTTCTAAAAAATGTGTCCACATTTATCACGGGAATGCATTTATCTATAGTCCAAACATGGAGTGCAATAGTCACTTACACTTTTTATGGGGCTAACCATGTCCTAATAATGATTTTGTGTATCTGATTTGTGTTTGACTTTTGACATGTAGGCCACACATGCGCCTTATGCATGTGTTTACTTCACATCTACCTAATTCTTGTATATTTGGGGGGCGGTAGAGGTGGACTTAGGCCCCCAGCACCCTAGGTTTTGCCCTTCCAGATTTGCTCATTTATCCAGGTCTTTCATTTATGCTGTTATGCTAAACCTGCAGCAGCAGGCTAATGGAAGGCCATAGGGTATGAATCACTGTTAGCCATTCAATCATTCCATTAGCCCATTTGACGTTTGCCCTATTGATTATTTGGAGCAATCTGACATACCATTTTGCACTGACTATGTTTGCTAAATCTCGGCGTTCCTCATGTGCTGATGACAAATAGGTTGTTGATGTATGTGGCCCTTTATGCATTACCTGGTTTAGTGGCATGTTACATTCTTCCTGCTAGGTTCAAGCTGGGACACTACTGTGATCGGCTGCTTGCAAATATTTGGTTGATTGGATGACATATGTTTATATGTGTGGGCGAATGTGGATCCACTATCAATTGTCTGGGTGTATGTTGTCACTGTAACTTCAAGGTCTCCTCATGAGTTAGTGGCAGCTAATCTTGTTGCAATTGGGTATTGTTTATATCAAAAATTGATACATGCCATTGAGGACATGGTCACGTACACATGGATGGTCCCACCCTGTTACTGAACACGTGTAATGAGACTTTCAAATGAGCTACATTTTTGTGCTGAGTGAGAGACTGTCTCAGGTGTCTGGATCCGGTATGTGTCATTGCCACATTTGTACTCCTGTTGGCCTCTGTGGATGGTAATGTATCATGAAACATCATAGCCTCTGTGCAGACATTTGTGGTGTATATTTTTTGTGTGATGAGTGTTATGTCATTATTGCACAATGAGACGACATTCTTCTTCAGCAAATTCAAACTAAAGGTGGGCAGAAATGAATAGGCCAAAGCATGATGTGGTGTTTGTTATCTGTGTTTATTTACAATTGTGCAATAAGTGTTGATATAAGAAATTATGAAAAGAAATGATTTACAAGCTGTTGGCGCCTACGCACTCCAGCAGCCGTGTTTAGTTGTTCCCCCTCCTGTTGCAGGCCAGCATCCTCCTCTTCGTCGTCTTCCGGCATGTCTGGGTCTGGTTCAAGGAGGGGAATGTTCCTTTTTACACAAATATTGTGCAATATGGCACAAGTGAGTATGATCTTACAGACCATCTCTGGGGAATAGAGTAGGCTACCGCCAGTGATGTCAAGGCAGTGGAACCTTGACTTTAGGATCCCAAAGGTCCGCTCAACAATGCTGCGTGTCCTCTTATGGGCGTCATTGTATGCCCGCTCTGCAGCAGTAGTCGGGTTCCCAAATGGTGTCATTAGCCAAGGCTGGATGCCATACCCCTGATCAGCTGAAAGAGAAACACAGAATGGGATCAATTAGATGTAGGAGGCACTCTTTTACAGACCTTTGATGGCAGTAGTTGTGTTGTGTTGTCTGTGACTCTTTTGTGTACTAATGTGACAACCTATACTTGTAGGAGAAAAGTTTTGCATTGAGTTTTTTCCTTGGCTGAGCAAGTGTTTGTTAGCTAACCGTTTGTCAGCAGTATGTATTTGGATTTTCAGAACAGTGTGCCCTCCCTTGCATTGTGACTTGTGATACACGTGTCCGTGTGTCTTCACTGGGGGTGAGATGATAGTTCCATGCAGAGTTAAAACATGAAAGTGTAGTTAACACGTTCATATGAAAGTACCCTGGACATCCCATACCTTAAGACTCATGCAATGTGTTAATGTACAGGTTATTGTGACACTTCCAATTTGCAAGGTGACATTTAGGCAGCCACACTCATTAATGTCTTCACATTAAGCTGTGGAGTAAATTCCAATGTGTGACAGGTTCAATGGTGACTTCAGAAACATGGCTAGTGATGTGAGGACCTCAGTGTGTTCCTGGATAGGTGTTGCTATTGTGGTGTAGGTGTTGTTTGTCCTAGAGGGTTGCTGTGCAGTGTGTATATAAGTTTGATTTTTGTACTTACCAACAAGTAGTCCATTGCCCTACCGTCCTCCTGGAAGTGTTGGTTGATGGTGCTGTGACGGAAGATGAATGTGTCATGTACACTCCCAGGATATTTTGCCACGATGTTGCTGAACAATCCTTGGTGATCGACTATGGCCTGCACGTTGATTGAATGTGTGTGCTTCCTGTTGCGGTAGAGGTGTTCAGTTGCAGCAGGTGGCACAAGGCGTACATGTGTGCAGTCGATTGCACCAAGGACGTGTGGGAAGCCACTGATGGCGTAGAACCCCTGTTTATTTTCCTGCTGCTTCTGCAGTGTGTTAGGGAAGCAGATGTGGTGGGTGTCAGGCGAATGATGGCATCCAGGACTTTTGGCAGGAATGCGGAGAATGATGGTTGTGATATTCCACCAACCAGGGCACCAGTTGTCTGAAACGAGCCACTTGCCAGCAGGTGAAGTACGGCAAGCAGCTTTGTTTCTGTTGGTATGGTGTGGGGTGTCACCAAAGTGGGGGCCAACTGCTGTTCAATACTTCTCAGCAGCTGCTGAATGGCCTGCCAGTTCAACCGGTACCTCTGTATGATGTCGTGTTCCCTGAGGCCATGCAGGGTTGCTCTTGGGCGGAATATCCTCTCCTGCCTTCTGCGCTGCCTTTGGGGTCCCTGCTGTTGTTGTTGTAGCTGCTGTTGTTGCTGCAGGGCTCTGCGTCTACGTGCACGCTGAATAACAATCACCTCCATGTCTCCCTGTTGCTGCTCTGCTGCTCTGTTGTTTGTTCTGTGTGTTCTGATTAAATACAGGTGTGTTTGCCTCATTTTAACGCCTGCCCTGACCCAGGCGTTAAATTTTGGCGCACATCGGGCTTGGCGTCATTTTTTTGCTCTGCCTGCCCGGAAGCATAAATACGGCACATGGGTGTGTGCGTTGTTTTTTGGACGGGAAAGCCTACCCTGCATATCATTAACGCAGGGCGGGTTGCCGCTTCCAGAAAATGGCGCACAATGTGGTTTTTTCTCGTGCGCGGCCTCGGGCGTCAGGGTTTAAATATGGGGCAACGTTTGCGCTGATTGTGCGTCAAAATTTTTGACGCACATTCGGCGCAAACGGAGTATAAATATGCCCCTTAAGTCGGAATTTCCTAGACCGTCTTTAGCTAATAATATCTTGTCTACTCCTGTTATTGATCCTAATATGATAATGTTCTTTACCAAGTTCGGAAAAGACCCCCAAAAAGGGGTATACCAATTGCCAGGACAGATTGTTGGATCTTTCTTGTCCTCTCACGAGGATTCTAGACTTGGCTGAAGAAGTCAGGATGGAGGGCACCAAAGTCGACACTGTGATTCTATCCAATTGGTTTCAGAGAGCGATATGCCTATTGGGCAATACCAATGCGGCTATGGTGCAAGAGAGGCGGAAAAGCCTTATTTTGAAGATTGACCCCAAGTTAAGCAATTTAGCTTCAAAAGAGATGGGTCAGGACGCTAACCGATTGCTTTTTGGAGACTCCTTTATCAAGGAACTCAGCAAATATGTGGCCACTTTTGCATCCATTGACAAAGCTCAGACTTCTTTACAAAAAATATTTAACATACATGTTTTTGGCAGGGCCGGCAAAGGTAGGAGCCGCTTTGCCGGCCAATTTGGCCACAGAGGTGCGGTCAATCAGACCAGAGGCACCTTTGGATCCCAGCAGGATTTCAAGCCACAATTCTATCCACAGAGGAATTGTTCTTTCAGACAACATGGATACAGAGCCAGAGGGTTCCAAAATTCAGGTAAGAGATCCGTGTTCTGGCCCGTTGTTAGTCGGGGGAGGAAAAGTATGTTTCTACTGAATTGGAGAAAGATAACAGCAGATCTGTAGGTTTTGCAAACTATTTCTGGTTATTGCATACAGCTCTATTCAACTCCAATACAGGAGTTCTTACCAAAACTGCTGGTGTTTTCCAAAAAACAGGAAAGGCTTCACTCGCAAGAGATTCAATCCCTAATTCACAAACAGGCTATAGAAAAATGTTACCCTCACCCATTAGGTTTCGTAAGTACTTTGTTCTTAATTCAAAAGAAGAACAAGAAATAACATCCAGTGATGAATCTAAAGTTATTCAACAATTTTGTGGTATATCATCATTTCAAGATGGAAACTATCCTACATCTCAGGGACTCGTTGTTAGAGAAAGATTAGATGGTTCGTCTAGACCTCCAAGATGCGTCTCTTTCAATTCCAATTCATCAGTCTTTCAGGAAGTACCTTCAATTTCAATGGAAGGACCAGTTTTACCATTTCAAAAGCCTTCCCTTGGCCTGCCTTCAGCTCCATGGTGCTTTACCAAGGTTTTGAAGCCAGTTATAACTCACATGAGAGCTCAGGGGGTCAGACTCCTGGCTTATCTAGACGATTTCCTAATTTTACATCAAGAAAGACTTCTCCTGATAGAACAGTTAACGAGTTTTATGTCCGTCTTGGAGAGTCTGGGTTTTATCATCAACAAAGAAAAATTGGATCTCAACCCTTCCCGTCAGATGGAATTTCTAGGATTTCTCAGAGATTCAGACAAATCAATTCTCCAGCTTCCGGTAAAGAAATTTTTTTATATAAGGAAAGAGATTCTCCATAATTTGAACCAGTCAGGGCTAACGCTCAGGTTGCTAGCGCGCATAATAGGTCTTCTAGCCTCTTCTATCTAGGTTATTTGTCCCAGTCCTCTTCATTACCGAGATATTCAGCGTCTAAAAATCCAACATTTTCGAAAGGGTTGCGGTTATGGAGACCTTGTCTCGTTAGATCAAGACTCGCGGGTCGAAGTCCAGTGGTGGCTAGATCATCTGGAAGCGTGGAACAGGAGAGCAATTTTCTCTAGAGCACCAGAACTTGTCTTAGAATCCGATGCAAGTTGGACTGGTTGGGGCGCAAGGTGTGGTCAGTTCTCAACTGGAGGAGTATTGGTCAAAAGAGGAGTTATCGTTGCACATAAACTGTTTAGAGATTCTTGCAGGTTCCTTTGTGATCCGAACGTTTGCCAGAGACAAGGGAAGTTGTTCTATACTCCTCTGAATGGACAACCTATCAGCGGTTGGGTATATAAATCATTTAGGAGGCACAAAATCCAAACCATTGGCCGAATTGGCAAAGAGTCTTTGGGAGATCTGCCTCCAGAATCAGATATCTCTTCAAGCAGAATACCTTCCAGGGAACATGAACACGATAGCAGATTTGTGCTCCAGGTTTCTTCGAGGCTCCAGCGACTGGCATCTTCATCCTTCAATTTTCAAAAATCTTTCTTCCAGATTCGGTCCCTTCTCTGTGGACCTTTTTGCTTACCGCTTGAAAACCCAACTTCCTCTCTTTTACAGTTGGAGACCAGATCCACAAGCCCTAGCTACCAATGCATTTCTTCAAGATTGGTCCAACCAGACAAATTATACCTTTCCTCCCTTCATTAGGATATCCAGAGTTTTGGCTCAGATCAGACGCCAAGCTACAAAGGTTTTTTGATCACCCCATTCTGGCAGGGTCAACCTTGGTTCCCGTCAGCTCTGGAATTGTCAATAGAATTTCTAGTCCTTCTATCACAATTTCCTTCTCTTCTTCAGGATCCTCAAGGTGCCCCTCACAAGCTAATCATCGATCAATCGCTATGGTTAGTAGCATAGATGGTTTCGGGTCTTCCTGGAGAACCCCAGGAATTTTGCAGGAGGCTGCAAGCTTCATGAGACAAGCCTGGGCTCTTGGAACAGTCAAGGCTTACAAGTCAGCCTGGGGAGTGTGGAATAATTGGTGTATGGACAGGGGTGTCAACCCCTTTTCAGCAGATGTAATTTTGATTATCAATTTTTTGGCTTCCTTAGCTTCTCAGGGTAGAGCGTACAGAACAGTTAATATTTATAGGTCAGTAATCTCTACTGAACATGCTTGAATCAACAACAAACTGGTTGGAGAGCATCCATTGATATGCTGTCTTTTGAATGGACTAAGATTTTTGTAAACCTCCTTTACCAAAGTATAGTTCGATGTGGAATGTTAATGTTATTTTTTCTGAAGGAACCAGCTAATTCCCTTTTGTCTCTGAAATCTCTTTCTGCTACATTAACTGTGTTTTTCTGTTTAGTTTCATTAAAACGTATTTCAGATGTTAAAGCTCTAGGTGTCTCCTCTGTACAGTATACTGCTGCAGGTGTTTTCTTTCAGGTTTGAAGAAGAACAAAAACAAATTTAGGCCTATATTTATACTTATTTAGCCTCGCATTTGCGTAGTTTTTTTACACAAAATTGACGCAAACTTACAAAATACAATTGTCTTTTGTAAGTTTGCGCTGCTATTGCATCAAAAAATTACGCAAATACTGTGCTAAAAAAGTATAAGTATGGGCATTAATGTCTCTATTCTATCCGTATTTTCAGAACATCCTGGACTTCAGCATTAAGACTTTTAAAGTTATCAGTTGTTTGGAGAACTTTTTTACGATTTAATTCGCTTTTTCCATTATGATGCTTACTTTTCCTTTATTTAGAGTTTATTAACCACTCAAGCAAGAAAAGAGGACTTGTTGCTCTCTGTCAAGTCGTTTATAGTCATATCATGTGCTGATTGGTTGCTTTCCATATGACATATTATGTAGTTTCTCCAGCTAGGAATTGTAGTTGTATCTTGACTGCTATTGAATTAAATGCACGAAAAGAAAGCATAATACTCACCTCTGTGTCTTTAATAAAATCACAACTTTCTTTTACTGAATGCTAAGAAAATCTCCATTTAAAGATGCACTGAGTGTTAGAAGAGGTTACGATATTTGGGCCCCCTCTCACCTAGTGTGACCCACAAGATTGCCTGAACAGAAAGAGCACATCACTCTAAGGCCCATATTTATACTTTTTTAGCACCGCATTTGCGCCGCTTTATGACACAAAAGCGACGTAAACTTACAAAATGCAAGTGTATTTTGTAAGCTTGCGCCGCTTTTGAATCCAAAAATGACACAAATGCGGTGCTAAAAAAGTATAAATATGGGCCTAAATGTTTAGAGGGTTGTCCCATTGCTCTAGCACCACTAGCATTATGGGCTGAGTTTCCATGAATACATGAAACCTTTATGCGAAATAAACTGTGTTATTCTTTTGTTCATTATGGGCTGAGTTTCCATGAATATATTAAACCTTTATGTTTCCATGAACACATTAAGGGGCATATTTATACTCCGTTTGCGCCGGAATTGCGTCGTTTTTTTTAACGCAATTTCGACGCAAAACTAACTCCATATTTATACTTTGGCGTTAGACGCGTCTAGCGCCAAAGTCCATGGAGTTAGCGTCATTTTTTAGCGTGGACACCTACTTTGCGTTAATTATATGCAAGGTAGGCGTTCCCGTCTAAAAAATCGACTCAGAGGCATGTGCGTCGGATTTATACTCCCGGGCAAAAATCACGCCCGGGAGTGGGCGGGTCAAAAAAAATGACGTACGGCCGCTTTTGCGCCGTTTTTTAGCGCCTGCAAAAGGCAGGCGTTAAGGGACCTGTGGGCTCTGAAGGAGCCCAGAGGTGCCCTCCCATGCCCCCAGGGACACCCCCTGTCACCCTTGCCCACCCCAGGAGGACACCCAAGGCTGGAGGGACCCATCCCAGGGACATTAAGGTAAGCTCAGGTAAGTATTTTTTATTTATTTTTTTGTGGCATAGGGGGGCCTGATTTGTGCCCCCCTACATGCCACTATGCCCAATGACCATGCCCAGGGGACAGAAGTCCCCTGGGCATGGCCATTGGGCAAGGGGGCATGACTCCTGTCTTTGCTAAGACAGGAGTAATTTCTATGGGGGTTGGGAGTCGTAAAAAATGTCGCAAATCTGGTTGAGGCGAAAAAATTGCCTCAACCTGACTTGCCCCATTTCTTGACGCCCAAGCCCCATATCCCCCTACGCCGGCGCTGCCTGGTGTACGTCGTTTTTTTTAACGCACACTAGACGGCGCCGGCGGATAACGCCGGCTAACGTCATTCAATAAATACGGCGCCCGCATGGTGCTTCGGAATGGCGTTAGCCGGCGCTAATTTTTTTGACACAAAACTGCGTTGGCGCAGTTTTGAGTCAAAAAGTATAAATATGGGCCTAAACCTTTATGCAAAATAAAGGGGCATATTTTTACTCTGTTTCTTTCGGATTTGCCTCTTTTTTTAAACGCAAATTCAGCGCACACTTAACTCCATATTTATAATTTGGCGTTGGACCCGTCCAGTGCCAAAGTTATGGAGTTTGAGTCATTTTTTAGATGTGAAAACCTACCTTGCGCTAATGATATGCAAGAAAGGCATTCCAGTGCAGAAAATGACTTTAAGGCATCTGTGCCTTATTTATCCTCCCGCGTCATTTTGACGCACAGGAGGGGGCGGGCCTTAAAAAATGGTACCCAGCATGATGTGTGCTGTTTCTTAACGCCTGGGTCAGGGCAGGCATTAAGGGACCTGTGGGCTCATTTCCATGGTCTCCGACCATGGAAGCAGTCTACAGGTGCCCTTCCCTGCACCCAGGGACACCCCCTGCCAACCTCGCCCACCCCTTGAGGACACCCATGGATGGGGGGACCCATCCCAGGTAAGTACTGGTAAGTAGAGGTAAGTATATATGTATGTTTTTTTAAGTGGCACTGTGGGCAGGGGGGCATGACTCCTGTCTTTGCTAAGACAGGAGTCATTTCACTGGGGGTTGTGCGTCAAAAAATGTTGCAAGTCAGGTTAGAGCCAAGATTCTTGACCCTAACCTGACTTGCACCATACTTTGACGCTCAACCCCCATTTTTCCCTACGCCTGTGCTGCCCGGTTAGAGTCATTTATTTTTACTCTAACCAGGCCACAGCGCCGGCGCTGTGTGTTATTCTTTTCATACCAAAATAAAGTGTGTTATTCTACAGGCCAGGCAGAATTGTCAGAATACTAACAAGGCCCTTATCACACAAACTCCTCTAAGCTGTAAAAGAGAATTTAAATGTACATTGAATGGTGAAAGAGATTATGATATTTGCCCCACCTCTCACCTAGTGTGACCCACAAGATTGCCTGAACAGAAAGTACACATTATTCTAAATGTTTTTTTGGGGGGGTCCAATTGCCCTAGGACCACCACAGGTGTTGTGAAACAAATGCCTGCAAAGCATAAGTTTCTATAAATACATTAAACCTTTATCAGAAATAAATTGTGTTCTTTAGCAGAAGGTGCAGTGGTCCTGGCTAGATGTCCCTGTTTGACCAACTAAATCAGTATTACCTTGAAACAACTCTTCTATCAATATCATAGCACATAACATTGGCCAGGCCAGTCCAATAACACAAACACCTCACAGCTGTAGAAACACAAGTTTCAGCTATGAGAGAGTTTAAAAATGCACTAAGTAATGGAAGAGGTTATGATATTTAGGCCCCCTCTCTCCTAGTGTGACCCTCAAGATTGCTTGTGCAGAAAGAGCACATCATTATAAATGTTTTAGGGGTGGTCCATTTGCCCTAGATCCACCACAGGCTGACTTATGGGCACACATGTGTTGTAAAACCAATGCTTGCAAAGCATTATGGGTTGAGGTTTCCCAAGTGCAGTGAATATTGTAGTATCGGCTCTGCGCTGTGCCGGAGAGTCTGAGGATGTCTATATCCCGAACAACAGGTCTTCCAGAGAGGGCATACGTGCTGTAGAGGCTCGACCTAACAATGTCACCCTGACAACTTCCCTGCATTAGGCTCTGAAGGTATGACTGGAACATTGTGAGGCCTGGTGACACCAGGACAAAACACCAGCCTTGTGATGCAATGCCCACACATCACAGAAAACAGGTACACTATGATGGTTGTAACGTGTGATCCAGGAGCTTGTATACATTCTAAAGCAGCATTCTCTGAAATATCTATTTCAAAATATGTACCCAAAAGACTTTTCCTCTGAGTTAAGTGAAAGTATAGGAAAACCAGCTGCATTTAAAAATTCATTTAATGGCCTTTTCTTGTGAGGAGTGAATATTTATCGACATGCTTTGGAGAGCAAGAAGGCTTATGGCATTTGTTTAGTGATAAAGTCAGAAGATCTTACGAGTGAAAAAACACTTAAGGAATTCATAAAAGTTGGTTTTGCACTTGTTAGGATGACAAGTCGGTGGGGAGTTTGTGCATTTGCATTCACCGACTAACTTACCTATTTGTGGGTATTTCCAATACATTTTCTAGCTTACACTTGAAAAGAGAAATAAAAGTTAGCAAGTACACACAGCAGTTAGTTGCACGCTTGACATAGTGATAATTTTGAATCCCAGCAAAGCCCACTAAACTTTCTATATTTCTGCGGTTAGTAAACTTAGTACCAATACATTGCTAACAATACACTTGATTACAGTACGTAAAAACTGCCAAGGTGTGATGTAAAGAGCTACACAAAAACAAGTTATATTAAGTAAAACAACATAGTCTTACTACACTGAAGACATTTTCATGAGCATATATACATGTGGATATCAGTTAATGCCAAAATTGGAATTTACAAAAGGGTCACCGGTTTCAGGTAAAACTTGACAAACCTTTTCAAATTCCAGAACTGAGTAAATATATGCCGATGTGATGTCGTAAGCCTCTGGCTGATAGTAACTAATTTTACCAGAGAATCAGGTCCACTGTGTCTGGAAGGAGAATGTCAAGCTTTGTAAACTCTCGTAGACTAGCTTCCTTCCCCTCCAAGAGATAGATGTGGGAAAGAATCGCTCATTTGGACAACTGGCATAGGGATTGGTTTATTTGACAATGGACAACAATGGTCTCAAGGAGCTAGAGGATTGACACTTTGAGAATATTTTCTTGAACAGGAATGTTTTCAATATGCCCAATAAGTCAATGCTTTTAGGCCTGATTTCAGGTCATACCACAAGGTGCTCCTAGCACCTTGATTATTTTTTTGTGAATCTTTCTCTTTAATTTGGCACCACTACGTGTCCTAGTGGTGCTGGATCTGAAATTCGAGGCAGCTATATAAGGATGGAATGGATAAACCTCTAGAAATGCTGTACCTGGGACTCTATACACATTGAAAGTCACACAGAGGACATTGAACTTACTTTTTTGCTTCCTTGTGAGCGAGTCGAGAGCTTTTGGTGGGGGGTGGTAAGAACCACCATTGTTATTTCTGGTACAGTCTTGTTGCTTACTTCATGGATCATCACTATGCTGCAGTATTCTTAGTGGGATCAAAATAGTACTTTGAGGAAAAGATATCTTGCTTCCTTCACTACTAGGCTATCACCAGAAGGGGCAGGTACTAAGGCAGTGCGGGTGCCAGAGATGCCAACAGGTGGGCCCTGGTACCCGACTTACAAAGGGCCAGGATTTTGGATTAACAGCTTTGTTGCGAACAGTGACAGTGTCCTCTCCCTCAGCACAGCAGTGCTGCCATTAGAACCCTGATAAATGCAGCTCTATCTTAGGAGACGCAATCCTGTTCCATGACATTTTATCACAGTGTGTAGACACAATATGGGGCACTGTTTAAATTGTTAACTGAGCGTGAATATTTAGGTTTTAGTGCATTATAAGGTATCCTTTTCTGATATTGTGGTCTTGTACCCAGGATTTCATGCTCCACTCAACTACAAGAACACGGACCGAACAGGAGCATACCCCGGCTTCCACTAACACTGCACCTATCCTCAAAAATGGCACTTCAATACGAGTCTGTATAGTTGACAATCAATCAGTTTGGAACACCGGTAGCAGACCTACTCCATGAAAAAAGTTCATCAACAACCCATCACAGGGATCTTCTGCTGATACAGGCAGAAGGAGAGGTTATACTGTGCTGCTGCGAGTGGTGCCCCTAACTTAATACCTGGCCTTGCCCCGCACGTACCTCTCCTCAACAGCCCTAATAATCACTAGACATGGGACTCCACCTCGGCTATCTGTGTCAACCTAGGCAATATCAAAACCATCGCAACAGCTCCTATTTACTGATGAGGTAGCTGGAAACCATCCAACCCACCCCTCAAACTCATGAGAAATCATTGAAATACCTGGCTGCAGCCAGAAAGCATGGCAGACTCTCAGAGTCAGAGACACTTCAGTGACCCATTGACTGCAGACTTAATTTTCCCAGCTGTGCACCTGTGACTCTGAGACGGATTTGGTAAGAGTCAAAGATTAACGCTGCTAATTATAAATGTCCCTGATAAGGTCAGCGTTTGTCTACTGGCAGTTTTGACTCTCCATGATTTACTAGCACAAAGAGTTATATCCCTGCTCCAAAGAATGTGTAGCATGCTGAATAGAGGTTTTTTTTTTGTTACTTGTAGAACTTCTGCCACATGGCAGCTGGCGATGAGAGATGAGGGATGTAACACACTTTGGAGCATACGTATACTCTATTTGTGCCAAATTTGCGTCATAATTCGGCGCAAACCTAACTCCATATTTATATTTTGACGTTAGACTTGTCTCACATCAAAATATAGGAGTTTGCACCATTGTTGGATGCGTGCACCTACCTTGCGTCAATGAGTTGCAAGGTAAGCGTTACCATCTAAAAAATGGTGCTATCTGCATATCCCCATATTTATCCCCCTGTGCTAAAATGGCGCACGGGTGGGAGGAAGGGCCAAATAATGGTGGAAAGGTTGCTTTGCAGCATTATTTAACACCTGGGTCAGACCAGGCATTAGGGGACCTGTGGACCTATTTCCATGGTTAAACACCATGGAATGGGTCCACAGGTGCCATTCCCAAGCCCCAGGAACAACCCCAACCCCACCAGAGGGACACCGGAGGACGGGGTACCCCATCCCAGGTAAGTCTGGGTAAGTATTTTTTATTCATTTATATTTTGCCAACGGGGCCCTAACTTGGGGCCCCAGCATGGCACAGGGTGCAATGGCCATACCCAGAGGACACTTATCCCTTGTGCTGGCCATTGGGGTGGTGGGCATGACTCCTGTGTTTCCTAAGACAGGAGTCATGTTTTTGGTGGTTGTGCGGCAGGAAATGGTGCTAGTCTGGTTAGAGGCCTTTTTTTTGCCTCTAACCAGGCTAGCGTAATTTTTTGATGCACAACCCCCTCCTTCCTTACCACCACCCCCACCCGGCTAGCGTCTTCTTTTAAGACACTAGCCCAAGTTTAGTGCCGGCTTGCTCCATTCCTTTAATAAGGCGCATGTCTGGCTCTGTGGAATGGTGCAAGCCGGCACTATACTTTTTGCCGCAAAACTGCGTTTGCGCAGTTTTGTGGCAAAAAACATACATCTGGGCCTTTGTATTAATAGCGTGGGTTTAACACTGCCTAACAGTGGGGCTGAATTCCTTGTTTTCAGGCCACAATAAAAATGTCAAGATAACTCTGATTAATAAGGTTCCTGATGGAGTGAGATCAGCATTTTCCTAGTTGCATTTTTCACTCATGGTAAAATTGTGCAGATGGTTAATATGCCAGCTGCAAAGCAGGTTACTGACCTTCCATTTCTGGTGCTTTGCAGCAGTGTGGAGATCTTCTTAGTGTTTCTTATTGCTCAAATGGGTGTAATATTTCATATTTATCTGTTCCTTGGAGTTCATTGCTTTATTTTGCTCTTGAGAAAGTGTCACTAGTTCATCGCTTGGTTTTGCTCTTGAGAAAGTGCCACTCTAAGTGACATACACTTTGACATTGAAGGTTACTCATAAGTACCATGTCATATATAAGCAATCTGAAACCTTCACAACTATGCAATGTGGAATCCTTGATGCAGATGTATACATTATTAGCCTATCAGAGCACAATCACTTATGCAGTAAGTGTGACCAGTATGTTTTCTTGTCGTCTCCTGGTGAGAGGAGAGTCCATGGTTTTCCCTTTAAATTACTGGAAGTTTACATATCCACAAAATCTCTTGCATGCTCCACACACATTCACTCTCACACCCACTAATATACCTGCAAAATCACTGACACATCTACTCACAGACCCATATACCCATTCGCGCAACCCCTCACCAACCCATACAGCCACTCACACACTCACTCATACATCCATACAGCCATTCGCACAGCCACTTACCCACCCATACAGCCACTCACACACCAACTCACACACCCATACAGCCACTCACATAGCTACTTTCTCTCCCATATGGCCACTTACACAGCCACTCACTCACCCATACAGCCACTCACACAGCGACCCACCGCCCATACAGCCACTCATACTCCAACTCTCAAAGGTTACAGGTTACAGTTTGGAAATAAAATTAAAAGAAACCTTAAAATATCAGTGCAAAAACAGAGGGTAACTGAGACATTATAGTTAGGAAATAGCGTTTTTTTAAAAACCTTAGAAATTCACTGAAAAAAACAAAGGTTACAGGGACATTGTAGTTAGGAAATAAAATTTTAAAAAGCTTAGAATGTTTACAGGGACGTTGATCAGTATAGGGAAAGGTGCGGAAGACATTGTGATGCAAAGGGTTAATTAGCTTAAACAGTGTAGTTGAGCGAGATGCCTGCCGAAGCCAGAGCAACGTGGAAGAAATTCACGATGTTCGCTTTCAAGCTTGTTTTCTTTTGACATTCCGTAGATAAACTTATTCGCAGCTGCATGTTTGAGAAACAGGCTGTGAAGGAGATTCAGTCTTAACCTTGAGGGCGAGACCACAGTAAAAGATGGAATGAAAACAATGGCCAGGGAATGGCAAGGCAGCCAAGAGACATGGAGCCTCCACATAAGGAAATCTAGTACAGTTCTGGTTGGGCATGCAAAGTGGAGTCCATTACATGTGCCTCCTACAAGGGAGCCGGTGTGCATTAAAGAGTACCGCATACCCAGAGGTCATAAAGAGATTTCAGAAACCATACAGGGGTTGCTAGATGCAGGTGTGTTAAGGCCGTCTGTGAGCCCATTTAACTCTCCCATATGGCCGTGAAGAAACCAGATGATACCTATTGAATGACTGCCGACTATCGACAACTGAATAAAGTGGCTCCACCCTTGGTAGCCACCGTCCCAGACATCATCACACTGGTGGAACAGTTGAGCAAAGATGTGGGGGAATGGCATGCCATGATTGATCTAGCAAACGCCTTCTTTTCAATTGATATTGATGAGGCCAGTCAAGACCAATTTTCAATAAGCTGGCAGGACAGACAATTCACATTCAGGAAGTTGCCCAAGGGGTACGTGCATAGTCCCACATTGTGTCATGGGCTAATAGCCAGAGATTTAGCCAACTTCTCGGCTGGAAACACCCGACTTGCACATTACATTGATGACATCATGATCACTGGGGACACTAAAGAGCAAGTCTCAGACACGCTGGAAAGATTAATTGAATACTTACAGCAGAGGGGATGGGCTGTTAACCCAATAAAAGGTCCAAGGCCCGGCACAAGAGGTGAAATTCCTGGGCGCTATTTGGTCAGGACCAGTAAAAAGAATACCACAGGAAGTGATTGATATGGTACAGCAGCTAAAGGTTCCTTCAACTAAGGCAGAAGCACAACGATTTATTGGTTTGATGGGATTCTGGAGACAACATATCCCTCACTTGGGATTAATATTGAGCCGACATGCCAACGGACTGAACGAGTTGCAGGGAATGCCTGCAACAGTACAGGCTTTGAATTATACGATAAACATGATATGTAAATATTGTGATACCATTGTACCTTTTACACCAGTACAGACATATCCGTGTAGATCTTATGATTGTTCTAATAAACGAGATATTTTACCAGGACATTTCGTGGTTGTTACAATGACTAATAGAACCAAAGGAGTTCGATACTCCAAACCGCCCGCCTTTATGTTTTATGTAGCCGAAAGACGCATGGTCAGCAATTTAGGCAACGTTTCCATAGTTCGATATAGAATAGGATGTAAGCAAGCTTTGCAAGCAAGCATAATTAACCATATTGTGTTACAGATAACTATTGCCAAGGGGAATGTTTCTAAGTATGATCCACTATGCACACCATGGACACTACAGTTATGGCCCTTGCCGAAGTTATGCGTCAGAAGAGATCTAGGATCCATGATAGCCGGGCCACCGGAATTGGGGTATGGGCCCTGAACTCTTTTGATATTGAAGCCATTAGGAATAAGCTATCTTCTACAGGATATAGTACAGGGGAGGCCATAAAAGTAATTTCACAATGGGTGCCCACACACTCACAAGAAGTATGGAAGGTTCTGCGTGGGTTGTATCGTGATTGGCAATGGCATAATATCACTTATGAACAATTTGGAAAAAGCTTTTAAAGCACACAGTGTCCAAAGGAATTCAGTGCATACTATGGCAAAGCATTGTTAATCAACAGTATGCAGACTTCAAAGCGGAATGGGGACAGCTTCAAGGTGAATATTGGAGACAACAATTGCATTTGCCTGAGGAAATATGGGTAAAGCCCATACAATTTAATTGTGAGGGAGAGATGTGTTATGCTCATTTTGATATAGCGAGAAGTGATCTTCCTCCCGAAACATGGTGTCCCTTTATATTGCTCCCTGTAGTAATGGGGGAAGAATGGTGGATACCTCACACTGACAAAAAATGGATTGATCAAACAAATCACACTGTAGATCCCACTAGATGTGCAGATTGGTCTAAGGGGTGGGTATGTACCCACACTGGACGGGTGCTAGATCCATGCCTTCACCCAATACCAGGAGAATGTGAATGGTTACCTTATCCTATTAATGGCACAGACTTATATCAGATAGGAACAGAGAGTATATGTTACGTTACTAATCATCCCTTACTTATTAACGGATTTGTACAAACCACTGGAGAGCAGGTAATGTGTATGTGCAATATTACCAGCATTATTGACATAACTACTCAAATCCTATACCGACCGACTAAGTTCACCACAACCACATTACATACCCAAATGCAAGCACAGTTAGAATGGAACATTCCGCTTGTTGTGAAGCTACCTAGACTAGAGGCAATCAGGCGCTACGCACAAATCAAATTTTCTAAATTCAACATGGTGGCTAAATATACCAAGGATACCGCCATACAGATGACCATAGACGTCAAACAGCTTATGCACACTGCTTCACGCATTCAGCAAGTAACTGAGCACCATTGGTATGACATCTTCTTAGGTTGGGCACCAGGAGCTACGAAGACGCTAAATATAGGGGCATATTTATACTCCGTTTGCGCCGGAATTGCGTCGTTTTTTTTTACGCAAAACTAACTCCATATTTATACTTTGGCGTTAGATGCGTCTAGCGCCAAAGTCCATGGAGTTAGCGTCATTTTTTAGCATGGACACCTACTTTGCGTTAATTATATGCAAGGTAGGCGTTCCCGTCTAAAAAATCGACTCCGAGGCATGTGCGTCGGATTTATACTCCCGGGCAAAATTCACGCCCGGGAGTGGGCGGGTCAAAAAAAATGACATACGGCCGCTTTTGCGCCGTTTTTTAGCGCCTGCAAAAGGCAGGCGTTAAGGGACCTGTGGGCTCTGAAGGAGCCCAGAGGTGCCCTCCCATGCCCCCAGGGACACCCCCTGTCACCCTTGCCCACCCCAGGAGGACACCCAAGGCTGGAGGGACCCATCCCAGGGACATTAAGGTAAGTTCAGGTAAGTGTTTTTTTTTTTGTTTTTTTGTGGCATAGGGGGGCCTGATTTGTGCCCCCCTACATGCCACTTTGCCCAATGACCATGCCCAGGGGACAGAAGTCCCCTGGGCATGGCCATTGGGCAAGGGGGCATGACTCCTGTCTTTGCTAAGACAGGAGTCATTTCTATGGGGGTTGGGAGTGAAAAAAAATGGCGCAAATCGGGTTGAGGCGAAAAAATTGCCTCAACCTGACTTGCCCCATTTCTTGACACCCAAGCCCCATATCCCCCTACGCCGGCGCTGCCTGGTGTACGTCATTTTTTTCCACGCACACCAGGCAGCGCCGGCAGCTAACGCCGGCTAACGTCATTGAATAAATACGGCGCCCACATGGCGCTTCAGAATGGCGTTAGCCGGCGCTAATTTTTTTGACGCAAAACTGCGTTAGCGCAGTTTTGCGTCAAAAAGTATAAATATGGCCTATAGTGTTACATCCGCTAATCTGGTTATTGATTGTCTTTGTCATGCTAATGATTATACTATGTAGACTATATGTACGCACAAACCAGCTTTATACTAAAATGCAGGCGCTTAGAATAATGCTAACAATTATTCGTAGAAATCTAGCTAGCGAAGTGTTACAATAAATAATTCTTGTTTCACAAGCATCGCGCTCATCTAAGGGGTGGAGTGATCAGTATAGCGAAAGGTGTGGAAGACATTGTGACGCGAAGGGTTAATTAGCTTGGACAGTGTAGATGAGCGTGATGCCTGCCGAAGCCAGAGCAACGTGGAAGAAATTCACGATGTTTGCTTTCAAGCTTGTTTTCTTTTGACATTTCGTAGATAAACTTATTCGCAGCTGCATGTGTGAGAAACAGGCTGTGAAGGAGATTCAGTCTCAACCTTGAGAATGAGACCACAGTAAAAGATGGAATGAAAACAATGTCCAGGGAATGGCAAGGCAGCCAAGAGACATGTACTGATAACATAGCTAGAAAATACTGGAAGGGGATAGAATCCAAGCTTCAGGTTACTTAAACACTGAAAGGTGGGTGAGGGAATTGAAGCTTGCAGATGGAGTTGTGAAAACTAATCTTCAGACCCAGAGCTGCCTCCCTGTTGTGCTGTTCAAAGACTGTGACGCTCGATGGGGAGAGAGGGCCAAGCGGGCGTTAGAGGGCTTTCCAGCATTTCGTGGACTAAGTTAAGTTCCACCCAGGGATGAAAGGCTTTTGTTTCTCTGCTCTATTATTATGATCGATTATTATGCTTGCACTGTTTATAATCTGAAGAATTCAGCTCGTTTATAGTTTTTTTCTTACTGAACATCGTAGTGTGAGCCTGCTGCAGTAATTGAAACATGCATTTTAGTGTGCAGTAAATCAAAGCTTATCTGAAGTATCCAACTCGTTTATATTCTGCTTCCTGAACATCGTAGTGTATCACATTTTGGTACACAGTTATTCCAAGTTTATATCTGTCAATGAACTCTTTGCTCAGATGTATACCTAGATGCTCTTTGTAGTGTCCTTGTATATAAATAGATGCTTTGTCATTGCTATTCTTATTCTGTCAATGAACTCTTTGCTCATACGTATACATAGATGCTCTTTGTAGTGTACTTATATATGAATAGATGCTTTTCATTGCTATTCTTATTCCACTATTGTTAATGTGCTAAATGCCTGCATTTACCTGAAATTCTAGTAAAGCTAAATTGTATTCATAATTGGCGTGTGGTCCTTCATTGAGCGTCCCTTTTGACTTATACCGAACAGGTGTCAATCAGTCACCTGGATAAGACAGACGTTATAGTTAGGAAATAAAAATTTTAAAAGCCTTAGAAATTCACTTAAAAACAAAGGTACAGGGTTTTTTATAATTGGGAAATATAATAAAAAAAATTACATATTCACTGAAAAAACAAAGGTTGCAAAGACCTTATAGTTAGTCACACATTTTGCATGCACAAAACCATAGAAATTCAGCAGTTATAGTTACCTGAGCTAACTATAACCTATGCACCCGCAATGCACTAAATGTGACCTCACATATTAGATCACTCATGACATGGTCAGTGACATCACATCACAGCTGCTCACATCCTGTTAATCAAATGCATTTCAGTAAATTGTTATGGCATGTTCACTGTAAGCCTTAGCCACAAACTTCCTGAAATTGCAAAGAGTGGCATAACTTTGGGAATTCTGCATAACAAGAGCAACAAGAAAATTCCTGAAATTACATGAATAACACTGGCGTAATTTAAATTTCACCTAGGCCTGCTCAAGGGATGAACTGATCGACCTGAAGGTGTTATTGAAACCCTATGGTGTCTGAGAGTCATCAGCTCCACTTAGAAGTGCTGATGGCTAAACCGTTTAGTCTCCACAGTTCATCAATTGTATCTAATAGATTCTGCAGGCCTTTTGGCATGTTGGAGGCCAGTAGGGCATTATCAGTGAATGACAGCAGTGAGATTTTATAACCAGCCAATAGATCATCATTGGTGTCAGTGCTCACACACGGCAGTACTTGATTGATGTACAAAGAAACAAGCAGTAGAGTGAGAGAGCAACCTTGATAGATACATTTGTTAACATTGAATAGCCTTGTGATGTTTTCTGGCTAATCCCCAGTGTACTTTAACATCATTTCCATGGTGTAGCTTTGCTGAATAGGCCGCACAGAGTTCCCAAATGATGTAATGAACACCAAAGTAAGTGCCTGGGAACATTAATGATGTAGTGACATAACAGGCTGCAGGTCTCCTAACACCATACAAAGCGTCTCTGTCCTAAGTGAAAAATATTTTTTTCCTGGATTAGAGGGAACCTAAATACCTGGTCCACTCTACTTGTTTCTTTCTAAACCCTGCCTGGCAGTTATCCTGCTTATCCCAGGATTCTAGCTAAGCTAGCACAACCCATAAGAACATTGGCCCATATTTATTCTATTTAGCGCCGCACTTGCGTCGTTTTTTGACGCAAAAACTAAAAAGTATAAATATGGGCCATTGTTTGCTCATTGCCTAGTAAGCTCAGTGAGTGTTAATATACAGGGTCGTTTCCACAGCCTTTTTCATGAAGAGGCACCATCCTTTAGCACTGGCTCAGATATCTATAAATCAACCAAGATTATATCGAGGCCTTGGGACTTTCCCTCTTTTTCCTGTTGATTGCTGATAGAACCACACATAAAGTAAATGGTTCCAGATAGAAATTGTAGGTGTTGAAGCTTATTTCTGGTCTGGACGCAGCCTCATAATACAGGGATGAGTTTCAGGCTTCACATTGTGGAATTTGCTGCCATTAACTATTATATATCTCTTTCCTTGAGTAAGTGGATCCACCTAGAGTTTTACCACTCTCCCTTTCACTCAGAGAGGATAGTCTTGTATTGCCTCCTACATGTTTAAATCACCCTTTGGGATTTCCCTCTTTGTAGCCTCCTAAAGGAAAGTTGAACAAATGTGCAGTCTTTATCTAACATCAATGTACCTTTTGTTTAACTGCATACCTTCTTGTGACAAGTTTAGTAAGATGGAAAGTTATGTGTCCACAAGTTGTGTGGCTATTTCAAATGGATCTAATGCTACAGAACTAAGCAACCTTGTTGCAATTGCCAAGAAATGTGACACATTTATCATTCTTCAATTTGATGCCAGCAATGCTGTCTTTCAGTCTCTACCTGTGTTTCCAGAGGATCTCCTGTTGTCATTCCAAAGAAAGTCTCCAAAGTGCTCTTTCATGTTTCCAGCCTAACACGTTTGTCCTGCTTTACCATTATTTATTAGAAAACTACTGTTTCTCGCAAAGTCCACCTTAGTACACCTATTTTCCATACTTTAACGGAGCCTTGGTCAGCTTCCGACACAAGTTGCACTTGGTGAGTATTGCCATTAAATCAATCAATTATTTCTTATTGCCCCATGTGAATAGGCCTTTAACAAACTGATGTCTGATGTTCTGGCCATTGCGTATTCAGTTCTTCATTAATGTAGCTCACTATTGCGAGCGTGCATGAAGTGTGTTTTTGATCTCTCACCAGACTGCTCTTTTAACAATGAAGGAGAGGACAAGGGAATCACCAATATTAAACAATTTAGATTTCTGAGGAGTCCATTTGGCCACACAATAAAGACCAAGAATCTGAAATTAAGATTAAGTGATTTATTTCCAATCAGTAATCAATCCAATGTACATGCAGGCCATGAAAATATTGAAAATATACAGAAGCACAGCTGGAAAGCTAAAATATTGCAATCGGTTCTGCCTCATCAAATTAAGATACAAAGCAGTCACAACTGCAGAAATACAGGAAGTGTCTACAAAAGTAGATGTTCCATAAAGAAATTCCCATTCTCTCTTCTAAACATGAAATGATTCCTAATTCATCTAGTCGGGAATTTTGGATCAAGAGAAAGGGTGGTTGACATGAAATTTAGGGACATTCGAAAATGCAAGAAGGTATCAGCATAATGAAGTCTTCCCTAGAAGTCCTCCAGAAAAAGGAATAAGCTTAGCATAAAGCTTCACACTTACAAGAAGAAGGGACCCAGAGAGGTCTGTACCCTCAAAGTCTAATGGAAGTCTCCCTTCACTGTTAACAGCATAAGCATTAATTAAAACAAGCAGAATCTTCAATATGAAAGTTATTGTTGTCATCTCCTCCAAGGACCAGTCATCTTCAGATCCATTGTCTGCATTTGCAACACCACCTGATTTTCTCATACCACAGATCACAGGCAGTTCCTAGTACACAATGAATAAGAGGCTTCAACTGCTCATTAAATCTTCATGTCTCTTGCCAATATTTATTCTCTCAGACCTTACCATCAGCAAACATAATACATAAGATAATACTCCTTTTCACAAGCTAACAAAGCCTTGAAACTCACCTGCGCCTAGGTTTAACTAAACATTTAATACGTATTTCGAATACATGATTATACCTGCACACATTGACTTTTCAGATTAGCATAAACGTGGGACTTCAATGACTGCAACTTAAAGAATAAAAGCAAAACATGAATAATTAATACTTGTAACCACTTTATATGAACATTAGTTTGCATGCTATAAAACTCCAATGTTTCACTGATTACAATGCATTGATATGCCTAAATTATGCTGCTCTAATTCCCCCTCTAATGATGATGTAAGCCATCACAATATCACATATGTGAATGCATATCAGGTGAGATAAAGTCAAGACCCTGAGGTTCTCAACAACTTCTGTCTAGTATTTTCCAGATGTTCTTATGTCATCATAAAATCTACACTTATTCGCCTCCATTTTCATATCCCTTCTATGCGTTTCAATTCCTTTGAGTGTTCTCTTTCCTTTATTGCCTTTACATGTATATCCCTTGGAGATGATGAACAGACATATCGCCTAGAACCCATTATTCCACTTCATAGGTTTCCAACCCATCTGCCAATCCTAGAAAACCCATCTCCAGTTGCCTTCCAAGCATCCGTTGCTTCTAACTCCTTCAAATCTTCCTTCAAACCAGTAATGTTCTTGTTATATGCCTTCAAGATTTTGCCCTTGTCAGGGATGTAGATACAACATTGCTGGACCTTCAAAATCCTGCAGACTCCGCCCTGTTTTGAAAGAAGAATGCCTAGTGCAGGACGATTTCGCAAAACCGTCTATCTCATAGCTACCATTTCAGTATCTACAACCAATAAAGCTTCTGCTGTACTGGTAGCTAATGTTCTAATCTTTCTATCATTTAAAATCACATCTACAGATAGAATAGTTGCACCAAAGATGTCTCCCACTGCTTCTCTAACAACACCTTGTTTAGGTCTAGAATTAGCTTCCCTCACAGCATCATTTAAATGTTACACATGATATATTTTTGGGAAGACTGTATCTAAATAACATACACCATACCGTCTCTTGGGCAACTTCAAATATGCATGTTCTCCACAAATTTAGTACACTCCAGGAATAACAGGACCTTCACCTGCCAACAATAATTCCAAATATCATCTAACCTCAAATGTGTGATCACATTCTTTATTTCCCATAAATGTAATGTCAAAAGAAGATTTATCTGTAAGTATGCATAATTGTCCTTTATGTTTCCAATCCAAAGTCAATGCTGCTTGATTCCCTGCACTTCTCTAGCCCACTTATGCTGATTCTTAAGGTCTCTTTCTGTCTTTAGCTTATATTCCGTATCTCTCCTCCTGAAGTCAACGAAATTGAAAAATGTCTTCTCAACATCTGTCAAAATAGAAGTCAAATTATTTCAGTGAGCATAGGCAGTGTCCAGTGTCATGGTGGGTTTAAAGAACCTCATATTTATCCTTATCTCATTAATACTAGGGTGATCATTCGAACGATGCAGCATGGGAACCTCTGAAATAATTAAATCCTAATTCAAAAAATGATACTGGAAATGACCCTGTCCATAGAAAATACTCAGTAAAAGACTACAAATAACATCATAAGTCAGAGGAATATGATGGTACGTGATGCTCTCTGCAACTAATGCAGGAAGTTGCGAACATACGTGTACTGACAAAGCAATTTAAAATAAACATTTGAAGAAAAATCTCCTCTAGATGTGTCTACATACAAAGCCTTATAATCTGTGCATGTAAATTATTGTCTATAGGACTTTGGGTCAAATGGGGTAGCACTATGCATAAGCTTAGCTACTGCAGGAGATGTGGGTGAGGACAATCCTACAAAAAGAAATATTACTATTACAATAGTGACAAGCAACACCCCTCCTAACATATACCCACGTTTATGTGTGTTATTAGTTTCCAAACTTCTCTAGAATCAGATCGTTGAGTAGAAATTAGCAGCCAACAGAATCTCCTCTGTATGTTTCTACATGTGCAGATGGCAAAACAAAGTTCAAACATCGTGCAATGAAGTTCTGTACAACGTCTTTGAGAGACTTCCTTAGCCCTAGTCTAAATGACACCCTTACGCTCCTTCTGCTGCCTGGGGCTTCGGGATTCTTCTTAAACAATGTGCTTTTTATTATTTACAAGTCAAAGTTCAGTTCAAATGATCAGTAATTTTTCAACTCAGTTTGTTCAATAAAACTGCAGTTTTAAGCCCAGTTCAGGTCACAGTTCACATTTACGGGGGCTCAACTGGAATTTCACTTAGGTCTTTTAAATCACAGGTTTTCTCTCCATTATCAAAATCAGAAAAGTAAGTCCATTCAGGAGATGAGTACTTCAGACATGGCACTCAAGCTTTTTTGATCTCCTGAGTGCTCACTTTCGCTGTCATTCAGGTCAGACTCCTCAGTGTCCTTTGGGACAGTGTTCAGTCCTCATTTCAGAGGCAATCACAATCACTCTCTTTCTTGCATCCTCAGCCAACTGTCCTCAGTTTCCATTCTGTGTTATACAGCACTAGGCCCTTTATCAAGGTCTGAGTTTGGCTCAGGTATTGGTACAGGCAAAGACTCCTCAAGTATCAGTTCATCAAGACCTCCATCAGGCTGAGGATGTGCTGTCACAGGCTCTTACAGAGTCTCTGTACTCTTCACACACTCTTCTGGCTGCCTCTCAGTTGTCAGTTACACTTCTGGAAGAGACACTGTCACATCATCAAGGGGACACTCCACTCTCTAAATGTAGGCTGCATGAATCCAGTTGGGAAGGCATCCACACTTGACAGCTGTGTAGACTAGGATAGCCTGGTATGGTTCATGCCGTCTAGGCTTCAGACATGATTTCAAACATGCTTCTTGAGACCCAGTTGCCAGGACTGAGATCATGGCAACAACTTCAACCTGGTGGGACACAGAATGGACCACATCAGCTAGCCCCTTGGAATAGTCAAGAACCATGTCATCTGTAACATTCACAAGTACATTGGCAGGCACTGCAATTAGTCTCATGGCTCTCCCCATGAGTATCTCATTAGGTGTCAGTCCTGTTTTTCTTTCAGGGACACTGCGAAGGCTCATTAACACAAGAGGCAAAGAGGCTGGTAACTTCAGAGATGTTGATGCACACACATTGCCCAATCTGGCTTTCAACCTCCTGTTCACCTGCTCCACGATGGCAGAAGTCTCTGGATGATAACTGCAATGTAGTCTTTGCTCCAACTGTAATGCTGCAAACAACATTCTTTGGGCCTCATTGTTGAAATCAGTTCCTCGGTCTGACTCCAGCAAAGTCAGGAAACCAAGGCTACTATGAGACTATCATTTCTCCTTGTCTGGTAGGCTTCCACCCAACGCAAGAAGATGCACACAACTACCAGACATATCTCAGTCCATTGCACACAGGCATTTAGATGAAGTCCATCTGGTTTCTATTGAATGGCCCTCCTGATGTTCTTATGTGGGTCAGTGTCACAGGAATTCTCTTCCCTACGTTCATCTGTTGACACACAACACATCTGTGGCACAATTCTTCAGTCACCAGTCTGAATCGTAGATTGAACAAGTGCTGTCTAAACAGCCTCCCCATGGCATCCCTTCCAATATGAGTGGGTCCATGAAAAAGCCTTGCCATTGTGGATAGCATGCTGTCAGACAACACTGGTCAGCCATCTTCAGAAACCAATATATCATCATCTTTCTTCACATATCCGCCTCTGATCCAACCCTGCTGTTCTACTTTTGACACTTCCCATCCACAAGCAGTATGTATTCAGACTCTACCAGTGACTCATCCCATATATCTGGTCTCGGCTTGGTGCATAGTCCAGTAACATAGAGGCCATCATGCTTAACCTCCCCATCATCATTTTCCCTCTCTGGGAGAAGCTTAAGGATAGCAGGATTCAAAGTAGCACAACTGTGAGGTGAAAGTATAATTTGTTCATATTTTGCCAAACAGCTGTTTGTAAGGTGCTGAGTGTGATTTCATGCCAACAATATCTCAACTGAATGTGGCACAAGAACAGTCAAAGGATGTCCCATCACAATACTCTCACACCATTCGATGCTAACACCTGTGGCTGCCACTGCTTCAAGACTGCCAGGCAGTCCTGCGGCCACAGGGTAAAGAGTAGCATAGAAGTAGGCCACAGGGCATCTTGTATTTTTGTGTATGTGAGTAAGCCCTGAGAGAGCACAACCCTCCCTCTCACTGCAGAAAAGTTAAAAAAGCTTTATTGTAATCAGGTATTCCTCGTATCAGGCATGATAGAGACTTTCTCTCAGCTCTAGGAAGACAGCCAAGCAGTCATTATACCAGGATCAGACACATCCTTGTGTGTCAGCCTCTGCAAAGGCTTGGCCACTAGGGAAAGGTTGGTTATCCACAGGTGACAGTAGCCCACCATTCACAAAAACATCCTGAATTCTCTCTGGCTGGTTGGTGGATTCATTTTGAGGATTGCCATGATTCTTTCTTGCTTCCTTTTCAATGTGATGTCCGAGGTACAGAACTTCTTTCTGGCAATACTACAGCTGACTTGGGGGCACTTTATGTCCATTCTCGGCTAAGTGATTCGCTAATGCAATAGTGTCTCGTTTTCAAGCTTCTTGAGCATCAAACGCCACCAACAGGTTGACGATATACTGAATTAAGAAAGAATTATAAGGCATGATCAGGGCCCCAAGCTTCTTTTTGATAATCTGGCTACAAATCGAGGGTCTCTCTGCATACCCTTGTGGGACTCGGCACCATGCCAAAAACACGGTTCTGGAACTGGAATGTGAAAAAGAGCTGTCCTCATGAAGGGAAAAGAAAAGAAGGCCTGACACAAATTGAAGAGAATTACCTACTCAACCTCACATTGAACCTGAAATAAAATCACAGCTGTATTCGGTACTACGGAACAACAGGGAAAAACAATAGTGTTGATCCTTCTCAAGTCTTGCACTATTCGGTACCTACTGCTAGGCTTCTGTAAACCAATAATGGGTGAATTACAAAGACTCCCAATTATCTCCTTCAAAATGCCTTGCTGTATCATTGACTCGGTCACAGGAGTAGTTCCAGCAATTATTTCGGGGGTCAGATTGTACTTTACTTTTATGCCAGCAGACTCAACTCCTTGTATGAATTAAGTGTCCTTTCCTGAAAAGTTCCAGACCTCATGTTTCACTGTATTTCTAAGATCCAGTGATAAATCCTATCTTCAAATGTCATTACAGGATGGAACTCGGGCCCATATTTATACTTTTTTAGTGCCGCATTTGCGTAGTTTTCTGACACAAAAGTGACGCAAACGTACAAAATACAGTTGTATTTTGTAAGTTTGCGCTGCATTTGCGTCAAAAAGCGGCGCAAATGCGGCGCTAAAAAAGTATAAATATGGGCCTCAATCTCTGGTCTTCGACTAATCAATTTAAAGCTTATGTCCTCATCAGGGGTCTGGAACTTGACACCCTTCGGTGTGCAATAGACCATGCCCTAGAATACTCATAGGATTCGAATCACACCCAACAAGCTGGTGATACTTCTCAAAGGACCCTATTTTAGTGGGCACCTCTTCTGTTATGGGCTTTGTCATTTTCTGATTTGTGATTCAAACAACTTGGATTATTTTTCCCAAGAAGGGTTGATTTGGAACCTCCACTGTCTAAGCAGTAGAGCATGTAGCATCAGTATCAATCAAGAACAATATGGGGTACCCATTCCCCTCCTACAAATGGACCACTCTGGTCTAACTCTAATATTGCACCAACTACGCAATCTTCCTCCCCCTCAGGCACCGTCATTTTGACTGATCAGAAGTGTAGCCTTCAAAGGCATCAAACACAGGAACTGCAAAAACACATGGAACTGCAAAAATGGATTCTCATTTTAAGAGGGGTTTTGGCTTAAATTTGGGACTTGATTTAGATTAAATCAAAGACCATTTGCATTTTAATGCCACATTGGGGCTTGTGGAACGTGCATCACTGGGGCTTGGGACACATTCGAATTTTGCATTCTCGGTCTTTGCACGCTCTGTGGCAGTACTGGTTGTTATTTTGAGGTTGTACAAAACCTTGAATTCTGAACCTGATTCTCATTCATCACTCTGTTGGGATTAAGACAACATTCCTGCTTCCAGTGGCCTAACTTGTTGCAATAATGGCAAGGATTCCATCTCTTCAAAGTCACCACATCAATCCCAGTACTCGGGTCAGTTGGAACATCACTGCCTCCACTGTGCATCACAGGAACTCCCTGCTGATAGACTCCTTGCACAGAACTGTTGAAATTGGATTGATCAATGACTATGTGCCCGACAATAAGACAATTTTGTATACAAGCTATACATTTTCATACAGGAATGAAGTCGCATCACCACTGTTAGATTCCCCTGTCGTGAAATCTCCATCAATCCCAGCATGTAGGTACGTGGTCAGGCAGGCTCTGAGACCCAGGGCTGAAGGTTAGTGACTGACAGGTCACAGATCGGGTAATACTTAGCCAGCAGCCAAATGCACAAACAGGAAAACATAGATCAGATCCTGCAGATAGGAAACAGCACTACAATGTTCCCCGGAGATTGGCCCCAATAAAGCACACGTGGCCAAAGAGACAGATGCATTCCCAAACCACCATAAAGTTCGATGCCACACATAGTTAGGTACACATAGCCAATCAGGACACAGCACACACAGCACATACAATGACCATGTGCCTGTCAGGTCAATCATCTGGACATATTCTTGCTGGCCCACATTGTGTCCACGCAAGGTCGAGGGCCACCTGCATTCCCTATCTGTAATTTGTAAATATGACACCATGGCAGCTGTTCATGTTTTTTGTTTTTATTGCACTCAGAGGAAGTAAATAACTCACTTCAAATCCAATGTCCACTGAGACACAGTCCTCAGACCCCGGTTTTGTAACTGCTCTCCCAGCCGTAATGTTTAATTAAACACTGCCTCACCTAGATGACACCCCCATGCACACAGTAGGGCACCGAAGGGCTGGCAATGCCAACAGAGCAGCAAAAAAAACTACCCGCATGCATGAGAAAAGCCTGGTAAAGCGTACCATTCAAACTTACACTTGGTCAAACATGGAAAGGGGGGTAATGAGGGGGAGAAAAAAAAACTCCAAAACACATAAGAATAAAATGTTTACAAAATATAACCTATTTCTTCCACAACCAGGGATCCGGATTGCAGGCTACCTTCCGGTGCCTCACCAAAATCATGGAAAACACAGAAATTCTTAAGGATTAATTGGTGACATATAATGATGCAATGTTCTCTCCTTTTATAACAACCAAGCATAGCTCCTGCTCAACAGGTCTGCAGTCAAGACGATAAGTGCACCACCTCACCAGCGGACCAATGCCCTTTCAGCACCCACACCAGTACTTCTAATAGGATAAAGAGCCACAACAGGCCCCAAGACAATTTGCACATCCATACCCCCAATGGGATCCCGTACCACACCTTGCTCCAAAGACTTTTCCGAACTGTTTTTCTCAGCCCATAAAACTCCCATCACAAAGAAGACCACAGACATCACAACCGGAATCACCTCAAGACCTGCAATGTTTCCTAAGTTATGTGTCTTCATGCATTTATGCATTCTCTGTTTGCTAAGGATTCTACTGCATCCATGCATTTCCAAAGAACAGTTTGGTCCAATGGAGTCTATTAAAAAAATGTCACCACATTTGCGTAGGAACCTTTCTCACATCACCATTAATTACACTACACCCAATTCTAGCATCTCACACTACATAGCACCCTATTATAAAACACTTAGGCCCTCATTACAACCCAGGCGGTCAAAGACCACCAGGGTTGAATTGGTGATCGTACCGCCAACAGGCTGGCGGTACAATTCGCCATATTTTGAATGCAGCGGTAGCCCCGCGGTCACCCTGCCGGGACCGGCGGCTTTCCGCCATCGTTGTCCCGGCGGTTATAATCCGCCAGGGCAGCACTGCTTGCAGCGCTGCCCTGGGGATTATGACTCCCCTTCCCGCCAGCCTGTCCATGGTGGTAGAGACCGCCATGGAAAGGCTGGTGGAAAGAGAGGTCGTGGGGCCCCTGGGAGCTCCTGCACTACCCATGCACTTGGCCTGGGCAGTGCAGGGGCCCCCAGGCACAGCCCCACCCAGCTTTTCACTGTCTGCACAGCAGACAGTGAAAAGCGTGATGGGTGCAGTGCAGCTGCACCCGTCGCACGGCCATTAGGAGCCGGCTGCAATGTTACGGCCGACATCCCCGCTGTTTCCACCCGCCGGCCCAGCGGGGATGTTGAAATACGGCCGGCGGGTTTGTGTCCGCATAGGCGGCCGCTTGGCGGTTCAACCTTGGCAGGCGGCCTCCGTCGCCCGCCAAGGTTGTACTGAGGGCCTTAGTATCAACACATGACCACCATGGGCTCCAAGACATCAACCTTGTCATGTTATGTCTGTTTGCTGATACCACATGCGGGAGGCGCAGCTAGACTTTACTTATCCCAGGAGTTTGTGTCTGAAAAGTCAAAATGCCTTCTCTATCTAAACCTGTTTAGAATTAGGGCCAAAATACCACGTGATAGATTAGAGCCCCATAGGGTAGTAGTATATCTGACCTGCTATGAGACCAGTACTACAGCAGTGTACCTTCTTACCCAGCCTTGCGATATCCAAACTGAGCTAGACAGGATGCGCAGAAAGGGAGTTATAGGGGAGGATACTGTTTGGCCTCAAGAATTTAACGTGAAGAGATTCTTGGCAGTAGCTAAATGACCTAACTAGTGCACAAAAACGTCCACTCTCTCTTCCTTTTATGGTCTGGAGCTGTCTTTGTTAAAAACAAATGGGCTCCAGAATTTGAGTTTCAGTGCAGGGCCATCCACTTTGATGATGTGAAGGGAAATGGATCTCGTAGGGGAGGGTTGAACAACAGCATAGATACCCCGTCTCAGGAGATATGGGACACTGAGATAGACAGGTACACTTAGATAGAAAGGAAGGGGCAACCCCTAATTGTACGGAAACTCACTATGTATTCCTTATGTTTCAGAGGCAAAGGAACCATTCTGCTGGACACGAACAAGTACTGTGGCCACAATACTGCACATTCTGGACATGAAATGGGGCACATCAATACTGATGGACACCTGCTGGCAGTGCGGTGAGTTCGCTTACACCCAGCTCATCACTGGATGGTGTGGCCTCTGTTCCCTTGTCACTATACACACCCCAACCCTGGTCATCCCTAGAGGAGATCTGTCTGAACTCTACCAACACCTGCTGAGGAAGAAAATAACATTGCTGCCTTAGGCTCGACGGAGAAAAGCTGCTGTCTGTTTTTGCTGGGCTCAGTACAAGGGCATTCCTGAGGAGTTTAGACTGTTTACTGACCCCCCGGTATCGGTTAGAGTGGCCACACCTTCTTTACCTTGCAGACAAAAGCAAATGCCCTCTGATGGCAAATAACCCAGTTGGAAAATGCTCAAAATGATGAACAGTACTGAGCCCAAACTTAATGCAATCAAGGAAGAACTCAGAGCCAGCCTCCTCATGGTGAAGCAACATAGGTATGTCTTGGACTTGATGACCGCAATAGAGGGTGAGATGTGCTCCAAGATCGGTGGCACCTGCTGCACTTTCATACCTGGCAATGATATGGACAATGGAACTTTGATGTTTTTCAATCATGCATTGCATCAACTACAGAAGGACATGCTTGAAGAGGGAGGTGCCCCTGATCAGGAGTGGTTCACAAACCGGTTCTCCTGGCTCCCCTGGTGGCTAACCGGTTTGTGCACATTATTGTTGCCCATTTTCTTTGTGTTTCTGTTTTTCTGTGTTTTCCTACAATTGGGTGTTTCCTGCTGTGAAAACGCAGTCCCCAAATTGGGTAGAATACAAGTAGCGAGGGAGGTGAGACAACAAGATACCAATAATGTCACTGTCATAACTTGCGAGTGTGATGGTGTAGTTGAAAATTCAACTAGAGGGGAGAATGTTGATATTGGATTGATCAATGATGATGCGCCCAACAACAAGAATTTTTTATACACGAACGATGCATTTTAATACCAAAATGAAGTTGCATCCCTACTTTTAGATTCCTTCGTTCTGAACTGTCCATCAACCCCAGCACATAGGTGTGTGGTCCAGCAGGCTCTGAGACCTAAGCCTGAAGGTTAATGACTGATGGGTCAAAAGTCAGGTAACAGCCAGCAGCCAAATGCCTAAACAGGAAAACATAGATCAGATCCCACAGATAGGCAACACTACAATGGTCCCGGAAGACCTACCCCAATAAAGCACAGATGGCCAGAGGGACACGTGCATTTCCAAACCACCATAAAGTTAGATACCACATGTAGTTAGGTATGAGTAACCAATAAGGACACAGCACACACAACACACACAGTGACCATATCCCCCTCAGGACGGACACCTAGACATGTACTCACTGGCCCACATTGTGTCCACACTAGGTTGAGGCCCATCTGCATTCCCTACCTGGAATTTGTATCTATGACTCTGTGACAACTGTTCACATTTTTGGGGGTTACTGCACCCAGAGGAATGTATTAAACTCTCTTCCAATCCAATGTGCGCTGAGAGACAGTCCTCAGACCCCGGTTCTGTAACTGCTCTCCCGGCCATAATGTTTCATTAAATGAACCTTTTCCTGTTTTGTCAGATGCCTCTTGTCTCTTGTTTTTTAAGGTAAATTCTAATTCCAGAAACAGACCTAACATTCTCCTAGGTTCAATCTGACTTTCTCTCTGTGCTACGTTCACCTGTGTCACTACCAACTTCTCCTTCAACCGCTTCTGCTTCATTTCCAATTCATCACTACAATATTTGCATATCTCAGAATCTCATCAACTGACTTATTCTGCCAACAGATCAAGTATTGCTGAATCATCATACTAATCTCAGGTCTCAATCCTGTCACTAACCAATTTCCCATGTCTTTAGCTTGAAGAGTCTCCACTCCACTAAGCTGTTCAAACACCTGCAACAATCTCTCATAATAGGCATGCTCTTTGGGCTCTTGGGTCATCCTGTCAATTTCAACCCATTCAATATCTTTAGTTGGTATTTTCCCTTTATCACCTGCTGATACTTTTTCATTTACAGCAGTGAAGGGGCATTTGTTTTCAGATTTCTCTGAGGCTCTGTTTTTGGCTCTTTTACAGCCACCTTACATTCTGCTCACAAGTAACTTGGGGCCACAATGTCAAAGAAGGTATACAAACCTACCCCCAAACTTGTGAAAACTTCACAAACCACCCTGTTTATACCATTCAGCTTGTGTTTCTCTCAACTTTGGAAAATCATTAGTGAATGATGCAAGATTGCTTCTATTCCAAGGCACAAGGACACAACCACTCAAACACCATTCAGGTGGGTTACAAAACCTTCCTGAACTCGAAGGTGGGAAGATCCCTAGAACAAGGGTAAAGGGATATAACCTCCCTACACTGAACTATTACTAACAGTAGAGTATCCCTCAAGTACGAGAGACTCATACTGAAGCGGAAGGTTGTTTGCTACACCTGTCCACCACACCTATAGATGGGAAAGGAAGAAATCCTTTTTCTTATATGTAACACTCACTCACTCCAATAGTGGTATGCTTCATCATCGGGTTCACCCTGTCTCCTAAAGGACATGGTGGGATCAACCACCTTCCAGGGAGCTCTTATGAGATAATTAAACAGGGGGTGTAACCTTAAGATAAAAATTCCTCATCCAATCATCAGGTATCCCTATATTTGTAGGGTGGATGGGTATGAATTAAAATACAATATGAACGGGTATCAGGATATAATGGTCTTATGATTCTCGATTCTCCAATTGCACCAACATGTTTCAGCACTACACTATTGGCCTAAGTAGGTCCTGGGGTTTCGTCAGGGTGGGTTTATAGCTCATCATGCTTCCCCCATGATGTGTTTTAGTTAATTAACTGTGACATGCAACTACTCTGTAAGCATGCACAAGCAGCATAATACTTGCCACTTCGAGTCGTACCTGTAACCACAAATTACATTCAGGCATGACACGCACTTCTCCCCATCGTATGTGCCACCACATAAAATGCTTCTTGTGAGCACTTGCTAACACTCATTAGTATCTCTTAAGTCAAAACACATATATATCGCCAGGGTATTGTACCTTGCTTTATCCACTTATCATGCTGAAATTGTGCTCATCTCTCCTCATGCAAGTGTTGAAAAGTGAGATCAATCATCTGGCAGCCACTCTGTGAAATTTTGAACTCCGGTGTCCCTGATATCATTAGACCATTATTTATAGACCTCTCATTGGTGTTTTAGTTTTGCTCCCATACACCCAGTAGTAACTATTTCTTATAGTTTATGTACTATGCAATCCCTCACCTGATAAATGGGAAAACCTTCTCCCGCATCTCATCGGTATATGCTAGGCCCAGTTGTTCCATCATGTTCTGTTTTGATGGTGGTCACGAAATGTATAGGTGAATATCAAGACAAATTTTGCCTCATGGATGTCAAGGATGGCCATTGAGACCCTCAGTAAAAAAGAACCACCTGGTGATCAAACCAGCAGATAAAGGGGATGCCATAATGGTACAAAGAAAAGAAGAATATAGAAAAGCATGCCTTGATCTCCTATGTGATAAAAGGAGTTATGTGGTTCTTCAGACTGATCCCACCAGCCACCTACAAAATGTCATTAAGGAACTTGTGGCTGAAGCTGCTGATCATAATTGGATCACAAGGAAAGAGCAGGAGTGCCTCATTGCCACCGAGCCTGGGATGCTGCAGTTCTGTACCATTCCCAAGAGTCATAAATGTAGGATGCCCCCTCCAAGAAGACATATAGAATTAGGGATCGGTTCAGTGCTAGAGCCACTGTCACAGTACACAGACTGGTTCTTACAATCCCTGGTAACACATACAAAGTCCTACATCAAGGATACTAAGCCATTGCTTAATCTACTGAAAGGAGTGGAATATGATCCTGCACGAGAAACATTATTGTGCTTTGATATAGAGGTACAGTATACAAGCTAACAGCAAGTTGAGAGCTCACGGGTAATCACCAACTTTCTCCTGGCATAGGAGTGGCCATGGGCAGCCCCAATACGATGGATAATGAAACTTGTAGGGGTTGCATTGACGGTGAATGTTTTTGCCTTTGAAGACCAAATTTTCTTACAGTGCAACAGGACTTCAGTAAGGAGTACCTTTGCACTGAGTATAGCCTGCCTGTACATGAGCTGGCTTGAGGATGAAAATCAATTGTCCATCAACCCATTTATTGACCACATATGGTTGTGGTGGAGGTACATCAATGACACACTGGTCATCTGGCATTGTAAGGAAGAGATCATAAATAGAAGCCCATTCCTGAGCTTCACGATGACAACAAAAAACCTGTGTGTCCTTTCTTGACGTCAACATTGTGGTTAAAGAGGGAGAACTTAGTAGCACTTTGGATACCAAAGCATTGGATCTGAACAGCTTGTTCTATTTCAACAGTGCCCACTCTCACGCTCTCAGAGAGAACCTGCCGGTGGGACAGTTTCTGAGAATTAGAAAAAAACTGTTTAGACATGCAGGATTTCAAGAGTGAGGCAGTAACACTCACCAAAAATTTGAAGGAGAAAGAATATCCAGAAAAGACCATTGCCAAAGCACAGAGGGGGCATGAAACATCCCAAGAGAGGCCCTCCTTCACTACAATAGCAAACAGGACAATAACGCCCTCATTTTTGTGAGCACCTACAGCTTTTCTTCCAATTTTCCTCAAAGGATCGTGAATAAACATTGTGGTATTCTTACCTCCAGCCAGCTGCTAATTGATATACCACTGTTTTCATTCAGAAGCAACAGAAGTCTGGGGGACAGACTGGTGATAATAATACTTGAAGAAAATATTCAGATCAGCAAACCGCTCAGTGGAATCTCCCTTCTTTTATAGGACAATATCCTTCTGCGAACTCCTCAGTGTGCCAACTAACCACTCAAACTAAATCAGTAGACCTTGGCTTTCCCAGAGCATGGCAGCAGAGGGCACACACTAACTCTAACAGCAACAATGTCATATATATATTCACCTTTCCATGTGGCCTTCTCTACATTGCAATGACAACAAGAAAGATTAAAATCCATATACGTGAGCATAGAAGCACAACCAGATGCAAGAAAGCATCCACAAAATTGACAACACACTTCCTTGAAATAAATCATAATGACAGTGACATGAGGAGGTCAGTCATTGAGAAACTTAATCCTCATGCTGGGATCAACAACAAATTACTAAAAAAGGAGCCAACATGGGTCTACAAGTTGGCAACAAACAAGTGGACTCAATAATGAAATCCCATGGAATCTATTGAGCTGATGGCAGTCCAAGTCTAATCAAATTCAAAGCACATGCCTTAGGAAATACACCCTTGAAGCTATCCCAGGGCAGACTAATGTCTGATGGTATGTCCAAATTTGGGACAAGGGTGCAGCCATTATCTTTTTGAATGGAAAGTACATCAGCCTTCGTAGATAGTGATGAGTGGTCTCCCTGAGTAATTTTAAAATTTGGAAGGACAGTAATCATTCCGGCATTCCACATTGCCACATTGTGTGATTATTATTATTATTATTATTATTATTGTTATTATTATTATTATCCATTGCTAATTTCATTTTGAACAATAATAGTAACAACTTTGAGTGTTTTGAATGACACAAGGGTAGCCCAATATTTAATGACCCGTCTTTACATTCAGAAACCCGTCGGAAGTTTCCCAATTTTCAGCATGTAGGGAAACTGCAAGTCTCATGATGCAACTGCTCAGCTGGAACCTACGTCCCAATACTGAGCAACAGAAAACCGGTGGGCAATGCCTAGAGCACAGGGCATCCTTGAAGAGGGCGTGGCTCACGTAGCGAATGAAGACCGCACTGGGACTAGCGCAGTTGATGAGAGTCAGGTGTGCAAGGCACCTCGTCTGACGCATCACAACTTGGGTGCGTCTCTTGTTGGCATTCCTAGCAACACAGCTGGGAGGAGAGTTCCAATTGATTTCTAGCCCCTGAGACCAGCCCATATAGACCTAACCCCACATGTTGAAATACACACTCCATCCGGCACTAAACTGCACAAGCCGGGGAGAGTGGAGTCAAGTACGTGTATCAGAAAGAGGGACCCTTGAGGAAGTAACTACCTGCTCAATGCCAATGCGTGTGCAGTTCTAAGTGTATTATCTAGACCTAAAAAAATGACAGCATGTCTGTTACCCCTTGTAGGGTGTGACACAGGGCCAACCCCACTCCCGCCCCCATAGGAATAGTTTTTCCCATTTATTGGGTGAGTGAAGACATAGTACACAAACTACAAGAGATGGTTATGACTCGGTGTATGCGAGCTAGACTCAAGCCCCGATGAGGGGGCTATAAACAATGGTCTAATGATATCGGGGACACAGTAGTACGAGCTGTTACTGAGTTGCAGCTGAATGATTGATCTCACTTTTTGACATTTGCATGAGGAGAGACGAGCATTGCACAATTTCAGCATGACAAATGTGTAAGGCAAGGTACAATTCCCTGGCAATATATATGTGTTTTGACTTAAGAGACACTTATGAATGTTAGAAAGTGCTCACAAGAAACAATATATGTGGTGGTACATACGATGGGAAGGAGTGCATGTCATTCCTGAAGCAGCAATGGTATGGCACGGTATCTTACACAATGCAATTTGTGGTTACAGGAGAAACACAAAAAACCCACCTCCTTCATTGGTTCCAACAGTAATCCAAATAACGATTAATCTACCATTGAGCTGCAACAGAAAATTCTAATCTATCTGTAAATAGAACAATATCCCTTTATTAATAATATCTCTCAAATGATAACACATATAAATATAGATATACATTTTCAATACAGACTGGAAAACTCTCTTTCAAACACCACTCATACTCAGATATACGACACACAACCATACAAAAAACATAAAAAATAAATAGCAAAGACCAATAGTTGAATCCAGTACAGGTGTCTATCCATATGGTCATGCTTTGTGCATATTATATTTATCACATCAATATTACATGAAATCAGTTCCTACTCAATCCGTTTGCTTGTAATGTCAGAATAATTCTCTAAATCAAACAAATAGTTTGAGAAAATATATAATGATAAATCCTCCTTGGATAGTCTTTAATTAAAGCGGTCATAGACATGAAGTGCTGTTAGTCTCCATTCAGAGAATCAGGTTCTTCATCCTTGCCAACCATGCCGACGTACGTTTCGGTGTCAAGTGGCCAAAAGGCCACACACACACCTTCCTCAGGGCACGAATGTAGTATCCAAAATTAGTTTAAAATATATAGAAAGAGAGGTTCCATCCTACCAGTCAGACTCTAAACAAATTGAAATAAAACAGATAATGTAATGCTCAATCCCATATTCAAAATATGTCCCTGCATCACACACCCAGTGATAAACACCAACACACCCGATTGGTGTAGAAACCACAAACTAAAGTGTAGAAAGGAATAAAAAAACATGTAATAAAAGAAAAAAGAAGAAATATAGATAAGACAAGTGCTTAAAAACTGATACGAATTAACCACTCTAAAGTGACAACCCTAATCAGACATCCAAAGACACCACCAAACGTGATACCAATAAGAGAATTTGTGGTTACAGGTACAACTGAAAGTGTCAAGTATTATGCTTCCTTTGCATGCTTAGAGAGTATTTGCATGCCAAACTTAATTACATAAAACATGTCTATGGGGAAGTGTGAGGAACTATAAACCCACCCTGATGAAAGCCCAGGACCTCCATAGGCCAATAGCGTATGGCTGAAACATGTTGGTGCAATTGGAGAATTGAGGCCCTCATTATATCAATGGCGGTAATGGCCGTCTACCACCGCGGTGACGGCCACCAAAACACTGTCGCCGCGGCTCCCTTCCGTCCGCCATATTATGACTGTAGCCAGAATTCCTGGTGGAATTCTGGCTACGGTCATGGTGGTGGACGGCGGTATGGTCCAGTGGACCACTGCAGACCGGATAATGATCCATGATACGGCCTGGCGGTGTTCTGCTGGTCGGCCCTGCTGCTGATGCGTGAATGTGCGTGTATGTCATGGGGGGTCGGGAGGGTGAGGGTGGTGGGAGACTCTGGGGAGGGGTAGGGGGTCAGGGGAGACGCCTATCAGTGTCAGGGAAGGAATTCCCTGGCACTGATAGTGCCTACCACCATGGTTTTCATGGCGGCAAGGAAGCCACGAAATCCGTGGCAGTAGGCGGGGTCATAATCCCGCAGGGGGGACAGTGATGGCCGCCTGGCTGGAGACTGAAGTTTCCACCCCGGCGTCTGTTACCGCCCTGGCAAACAGATTGGCACATTGGCAGTTTGGCTTGAGCCAAACTGCCAATGTCATATTTTGGGGAAAGGTACCGCCAGCCTATTGGCAGTACCTTTCTCCAAAACACTGCCGTCAGCCAGGGTTATAATGAGGGCCTGAGTGTCAAAGGACCATTATATCCTGAAACCAGTTCATATTGTATTTTTGAATAATTCCCATCCACCCTACAAATAAAGGGATACCTGGGAATTGGATGCAGAATGTTTATCTTAAGATTACGCCTCTTGTTTAATTATCTCATAAGAGCTCCCTGCAAGATGGTTGAGCCTACCCTGAACTTTAGGAGTCAAGGTGAACTCGATGTTGAAGCATGCCACTGTTAGAGTGGGTGAGGGCTACATATCAGAAGAAGGAATTCTTTCTTCCCCATGTATAGGTGTGGTGTACAAGTATAGCAAGCAACCTTTCCCTTTAGTTTGAGTCTCTTATACTCAAGAGATACTACAGTGTTAGTAATACATGGACACAGCTTCTATCAGGCACTTCCCTCAATACAAAATTTGGAGCACCCTTTCCATCCTGTAAAGGTGGAGGCGCCCCTTTCTTTGGCTTTGTTTGTGCTTTTTTTTCCTTCCACCTGCTTTCCTACTTATCGACACACTCCATTTTCATATGCTGCCAATGAACTCTCTGATTTGCATTTTCATTCCTGACGTTCTCAAGCTGCAAATATCACTCTCATTAAAACACACACAATAACTTTTCTGCAATGAGTTGGTTTGATTTAAATCTATCTCACATGTTTGGGCTACTTCAGCCAATTTACCATGAGCTTGTCCTTCATGTTTACTAATGACTTTACACATAAACATAAGCTCATTCTCTTGAGAACTGTCTAATTTAAAAAGATCTAGATTTCTGAGTATTATTTCATCCAATACTAACTTGAATTTGACTACATCCACTGCATTTCACTGGGGTCTGAATTATTTCTGATCCTGAACCTTCACTCTTTCTTCAGTGTCCATTGAAAAATCTAATCCGATCATCAAATTCTTGTGAATTGGTATTGTTATGTATTCCTTCCCTGGAGCCACTGTTGACCACCTCTTGAGATGAATTCCAAATTGGCATGTTAGGATTTTGTGATCTTGGAGTAGACTCTACCACATGAGTAAGTCCTGTCTGATTCATGACTGACATTGAAGAGACAACAGAAGGCATATTCACCTGTGTCAGGAGTAAAGGAGTTTCTCTCATTCCTGGGACCACAGAAGTGTTAGCTGGCATACCTCCTCCGGTAGAAACTTTTGATGTACATGTTGTGATTCCTGATGAATCGTGTTTTTACAAGAGAAAGGCAGGACCAATAGTGACTGGAATATTGATCGCACCTGTGGTATTGGTAACTGTGGAATTAACAGGGACACTAATCCCCGAACTCTCCTGTCTAATTCTGACTTGTATTTACTATAGCTGTAGCTTTGCCAGAGCTTACAGTAGCTACTGCACCACTCAATCCTTCAGGTTGGGGTATATTATATGGAGGTGGACGTGTCAATAACAACGCATCTAGTATATCATTGCTATCATCACTATAACTGTCTTTGCCTGAACTCTCTGGATTCCCTGTCCATTCCTTCTTCTTCATCTTCTTCTCTTTCTTTCTTTATTTTTCTCAAGTTTTTCACTCATCAATGCAGAGTACAATCTAGTTCCCTCTATCACATTAGTCCTCTGTCGCTTCTGTTCTGCATCCTATCTATAATTTGCACAACTACGCACTACCTTTCAAACTCTTCCCTAATATGTTTCCCTTTCCCTAACAGGAGCTGTATGCTCGCAAGCATGAGGGGGCATATTTATACTCTGTTTGCGCCGAATGTTCATCAAAAAGTTTGACGCACATTCAGCGCAAACCTTACCCCATTTTAAACTATGACTCCCGACCCCGCAGACGTCAAAAAACCTCTGTGTGCGTCATTTTTTGTATGCAGGAAACCACCTTGCGCGAATGTAGGTGTTCCCGTCCCAAAAATGACTTTAAGGTCTGTGTGCCTTATTTATACTCCTGCGTCATTTTGATGCACAGGAGTGGGCGGGCCTTAAAAAACGGCATACAGCCTGATGGGTGCTGTTTTGTTACGCCTGAGTGAGGGCAGGCGTTAAGGGACCTGTGGGCTCACCTCCATGGTCTCAGACCATAGAAGCAGTCCAGAGGTGCCCTTCCCTACCCCCAGGGACACCCCCTGCCACCCTCCCCCACCCCTGGAGGACACCCATGGATGGGGTGACCCATCCCAGGTAAGTACAGGTAAGTTGAGGTAAGTATTATTTTTTTATTTTTTAAAGTGGCATGGGGGGCCTAATTTGGGACCCTTAAATGCCACTGTACCCAATGGCCATGCCCAGGGGACAGAAGTCCCCTGGGCATGGCCATTGGGCAAGGGGGCATGACTCCTGTCTTTGCTAAGACAGGAATCATTTCAATGGGGGTTGTGCATCAAAAAATGGTGCAAGTCCGGTTTGAGCCATGGTCTTTGACTCAAACCTGACTTGTACCATTTTTTGACGCACAACCCCCATTTTCCCCTACACCGCCGCTGCCTGGTTTGAGTCATTTTTTAAAAACTCTGACCAGCCCGCAGCGCCGGCTAATGTAAATCCTTAAATAAGGCGCCCGCATGGCACGTAGGAATGGCGTTAGCCAGCGGTAAATTTTTTGACGCAAACCAGCGCTGGCGCTGGTTAGCGTCAAAAAGTATAAATATGGGCCCAAGTGCTTCAAACTGTGCAGGTCTAGGAGGTGGTTTCATTTTATATAATTCCCTTCTCAAAATGTCAAGGATTTTCAAATTGAGTGTACCGTCGCATGGAAACATCAATGCACCTTCCTTCTCTGTGATCGTATGCCATTGACTCAGCCAAATACATGTTTGAAGTCTTACATCTATAGCCTTATAATGACCTGGAGTACCTTTGGGTGGTGCCTCTTCTCCTTCTCGTAACAGGTATTTTCACATCTTCCCAAATCAAATTTTGTGTAGCCTTAAAGAATTTCATTTTTCCAACAATAATGTCAAGTATCACAGATAGAATTTAAATTTTCAACCTGGAAATATTTTTTTTGTTGTCCACAATTCTTGTTTGATGTTAACAACCAATAGCAATGTGGCACTCTATGTAATCAACCAATAACAGAGCTGCACCAACACCAACAATCCAATCTCAGCGCAGTACACTGTGACGTCTTTCTCACTCCTTGCAGCGGCACATCCTCCTTTATAATTGTTTGTGAATATTGCAACACAAGCATAATAACAATGCCAAACAATATTTCAACAACATTTTCTGCTCCACTAAAGAATTTGTAGTATTCAATCACACAAGAAATGGTTCAGAGAGACACTTTCTGGCCTACTCTGATTCGCATTCGAACAAAACCTTGATCAACAGGGAATCACCCACATTAGTGTAGCTTCACCCCTGCGCAAAAGGATCCACCACACCAACCACACCTTACTCTCACACAGAGATATATGTCCATATGTCAATTGTGTAGTTGACGGCACCCCATTACAAACACCACAAAACTTAGCAGATAACTTGTTGCCATCCTGGGATCTTAAGCTACGTGAGCCCGATAACGACTTCAACTTTGTTGCATTAATCACTTCCTTATCCACCCAACAGTTTAAAGCATCACTTCATCACACCACACAGTCTCAGCAAAACACCGCAAGCTAGACAAAAGCAATTGCAATGCAATTGCACTGCTCAACCCCATTAATACTCACTTCTGTGTTGCTAAGACTTAATTTTAAATTTCTGGAATACTGCTGATTCTCTGTATCTGGACATGGGCTTTGGGATTGGGAATGAAATTGGGCAAAACTGGGCTCTCATAGAAATAAAATGGCTCCCTCTGTCTCTGTAACAGAACCATCCTCTAATACCGTCTGCGAGCGTGCATGAAGCGTGCGTCAATCTCTTACCGACTGATCTTTTTATGTTGGTGGAGACAATTACTGTATCAACAAAATTAAACAATTTAGATTTATGTGAAGCCCATTTAGCCACACACTAATGACCAAGAATCAGACATTAAGGTTAAGTGATCAATCAATAATCAATCCAATATATATGCAGGTCATGAAAATATTGAAAAGGTACAGAAGCAGAGCTGTCAAGCTGAAATAATGCAATTGTTTCAGTTTCATAAAATTAAGATACAAAGTAAAAACAACCACACAGAAACTGAGAATCAAATATATGTGTTCAATAAAGAAACCCCTGCTTTCTCTTCTAAACATGAAATAATTCCAAAAGCATGTAGTCAGAGTTCTAGATCAAGAATAAGGATGGTTGGAATTACATTTTGTGCAATGATGACTTGTAAATGATGGGGTCTAACTTGTGCTACTCCAATATTGTGTGCTGGCAGATCTGTTTATTGGGACATTTCCAGATCATATGGTCAAATCAGGCATTATTTGGGTTACAATAGGCAGGACCCTGTCCTTAGCCAAAGATTTGTTTCACTCTTAATGGTGTAAGGTCTGTCCTATGTAAGAGCGCAGGTACCCTTACGTCATATTGCATGTGTGCATGCATTAAGATTAAGGTAGTTTTTGTGCAGGACAGGATATCCTTTGAAGTGTATTTCTCTGCAGCGCACCTGCAAAGAGGAAGTAACAAAGGAAAAGAAAGATTTTTTTCCCCATTACGCTAGCCTCGGGTAGGCACAGCATTTTGGCGCAGACCTATGTTTATGAGTCTTTAGGAAATATGTAGGTTTGCTGCAATATACATGGGGGATGCAAAGAAAGAAATCTGGGCCTCTGTGTCTTCTACCCCGGTCAGAGCAACAGCATATCTGATTCTCTTCACTTATAGCAGTCTACCTCTTCACATGAAGCAACAGCAGGCTTCTTTCTCAGTCATGGAGCCTCCCTTTGTCTCTCAAAGAAGGGCAGCATTGTGCTGTACTGCATCTAGTGCAATATTTCATATGTGCCAGTGCACAAAATGTTCCTAAAGTCACAGGTGAACTGATACAATGATCCTGAGCAACGACTCTTATCCTAAAGGTATGACAGATGGCACTGGGCCAACTACTCACTCAGGTACTGAGTAATACTGGAGATTTCAAGGAGAAACCAATCAAATGCAGACATGGATGAAGTTTAAATTAAAAAAAGTTTACCACCTGAAGAAAAACACAAATATTGTGCCTTATTAATTATTAAAAGTGATGTATACAATTAATTAAAATTAATTTAGCAATGTTTTGAAAAACGTTTGTTACATTAATTTTTAAATTGAAAAACAGGTATTCAAATATTGACCTCCGTTATTTTCTAATGGAGGGTTATCCAGTACTAGTGGTTGGCCATTTGTGATGCTGGACTAACTGCTGTTTTATTAGTAGTAAGTTACACTCTGATTTTGCAAGCAAACTATAAGTAGTAAACTTACTGAAAAGTGTAACTTACTCAGAATTACTCAGAAGTGTACGTTACATTTGTATATCAAGCCCAAACTACTTAACAAAGAAAAAACATGGAGCATAAGTAACACAGTTGTTGTGTGAGTATGAATTTCATTGCTCTGAGTGTCTGTTTGTGAATGGTGTGCGTAAATGGGGTCAGTGTACATTTTGTGTATGTGAATATGGAGAGTGTGAATGTGGCATAATTGTATATGTTTGTGGATATTATGGTGGTCATAATGAACATGGCGGTAAATACCGCTGACCGCCGTGACGACGGTGAACAGAAGACCGCCATTGGCGGTGAACAGAAAACCGCCATATAATGAACCAAAAAACAGATTCCGTCAAAAATCACCAGTCTCTGCCAGGACCCTGTCGGCGGAAATGCTGGACCCCTCACCCTGCCACCGGCGAGCACACCCACATCCCGCCCTCCAAATATTGATGCACAAATCACCTTGGCGGTCAGTGGAAGCCGAACGACCATTGGCGTGCAGACCCCCACGGTCAGCAAGTGGACCCAACAGTAAAAAGTGCACACATTGGATAAGTTAGAAACCCACAAACCTGACACACATCTACAACACAATAAAAACACTCACAGACACACCCCACAATCCTTTGCAATGAAAGTAGGCCAACGAAGAAGAGAACACCAGAAGCAGACACCGAACGCCGCAATACACGCGACGCACACTGAGCCACAGAAGAAGTACCCTCACCGCGATTCCACCCCGACACCATTCACCACACTCACCATGTCACCCCCCAAACATCCACGCTTCACAGAAAGGGAGCTAAGGATCATGGTGGAAGAGATCCTGAAGGTGGACCCACAACTATTCGGGGCTCAGGTGCAGCACACACCCATTGCCAGGAAAATGGAGCTATGGCAGACCATTGTCAACAGGGTTAATGCAGTGGGACACCATCCACTCACCAGGGATGACATCCGCAAGAGATGGAACGACCTGCGGGGGAAGGTCAGGGCCAGGGCATCCAGGCACCACATTGCAGTCCAGAAGACAGGGGGAGGACCTCCACCAACATCATCCAACTACACTGACTGGGAAGAAAAGGTACTGGCCATCCTGCACCCTGAGGGACTCACTGGACTCACTGGAGGAATGGACTTGGGTAAGACATCTACATTTACCCCATACACATCACACCTGGAATGCATGCCCCACTCCACCTCTCCAACACTCACCAGGAACAACACCCCACCCAGGCCACAGGCACTGAAGCCATCACCCCTGCATGCTCACAAACCCACTAACAGGCCCACATCCCTCCCCCTGTGCACAGCCACCCACCCCTGCAGGGAAACACAATGGCCTATAACACCCACAATGCACCTCCACATCCTAAGCTAAAAGCAATGTTAACCCCACTAAAGCATCCTGCATGGTCTCAAAGTGTGTAAGCTGCACAAACCCGCCCAGGCCTCTGCACCCGCATCCGACCATGCAAATGTAAGAGACATGTCCATTTCCCCCAACAGACACCACCACCCATGCCACCCTGACGGACAGGACAAGGAGTGCCAGTGCCCCCCAGGGAGACAGAGGCACCTCACAGGACACTGGGGATGGAACCCTGGACACTGATGATCAGGCTGGCCCCTCACACAGTCCTGGACTGTCACCATCCAGCAGCCCCACCCAGGATACCACTGACACCCCTACCACCTAGGCAAGAACATCAGCCCAGGGCAACCGTCCACACACCTGTGTATCCAGGCCACAGACTGGGGAAACACAAGTACAGAGGCCACAGTCACCCCCTACCAACAGGCAGAAAGACGATGGCTCCTATACAAGTGGCACCACCAGACCTGTGCAGGGGACACAGGCACAGGGGGCCAGGCCCAGTGGGAAGGCATCAGTGGCCCAGGGGGGAGGCCACAGGATGGATGCTGCAGCCCAGGACGTGATCTCTGAGGTCCTGGGGGCCTACCAGCATACCCATGACAGATTGGCCGAGATAGTATCCACCCTGGAGCAGAGTCAGAAGATGCAGCAAGCACACCACCAAGAGGCCATGGAGCAGTGGAAAATGCACAACGCCACAATGGCCAGCATAGCAGGTGCGCTGCTGCAGCTTGTACAAACCCAGCATGAGGCCCACACAGTACAGGAAGCCCCCACTACAGCACAGGAGACAGACCGGACAATGACAGCATCAGCAGCAACTTCCCATGAACTACCCTCAGAGGAAACACAGGGAACAACCATCTCATCCCCTATAGGTCAATAACAGGTGCCCAAACGGACCCTCCGGACAAGATATGGGACTGGAACACCTGCCAAGAACAAGGCCCCCTCAAAGAAGTGACTCTGCAATAATCTGTCCACCAACTATCCCACACAATCAACCACCAAACAGTGCTAACAAGAAATAAGAACTCATGTAAGCATTGATGGACCTATCAGTACTTACAACAAGGCTACAACCATGTTGGCATTTAGGATAACCACCCATGACCAACTGCCATCACTGTAATTTGCACGATTCAATCCCTGCACCAAATAAAACTCATATGACACCTGTAACACTGTCACCTGTCATAATGTGGGAACAGAGTGAAGTATGGATGCAACTAGCTGATAACTACTTTATTTGTACCTGCGTAGCATGAAAGTACCCACTTGCCTTACATGTTGTTGTGCCTAAATATGTTTAGAAAAAAACAACTACATTGTATGCAGTCCTATGCAGACCTGGACACAGTTGCAATTAGTACATTCAAACCCCCCCAGATGACAAGGCACACTGACAGTATGTTTCACAGACACCAATCTCAGCCATTAGTCCTACATAGTTACTGGAAGTAGAGTTGTACCAGTTGGGTCCTGGAATTTACATCTTCCCCTTCCTCATCATCACCATCACTCTCCCCCCTCTCTAAGGAAGCTGGTCTGGATATACAGCACCCTCCACCTCCAAGAGGGAGATAGAATTTCTCACTGCCACAGTGTGCAGCATGCAGCAGGCCACCATTATTCTACACACCTTTTCAGGCCCATAGGCCAGGGAACCACCAGAAATATGTTGACAACAAAATCTAGCATTCAGGAGACCTATTGTGCGCTCTATCACCCTCTTAGTATGTCCATGGGCCTCATTGTAATTCCTCTTTGCTTCTGTCCCAGGATTCCTCACTGGTGTCAGGAGCCAACACAAGTTGGGATAGCCAGAATCACCTAGAAAGAGGTGCAAAACAGAACTGTCATTGCCAAGCCTCAGAGGCAGACAGCCTGGATGTCTGCTAGGTGACAGTTAGTGACAGAAACTACCTATGATCCACCCACTGTCCTCTTGTAGTTGTTCCATCTTGTGTGGCACACTACTGTTCCTCAGCACAAAGGAATCATGGACTGAATCAGGGAACATGGCATTCACATGTGAGATGTATTTGTCTGCACTACATACCAATTGAATCTTCATGGAGTGAAAGTTCTTCCTGTTTCTGTACACCTGTTCACTGACTCTTGGCGGGATTATAGGTATGTGGGTGCCACCTATCACATGGGGTATGTTGGCAAAGGCATAGAAGTCCGACTTGATGGCAGGGAGGTCAGCACTTTGGGGAAACCTCACATAGGACTGCAGGTGTCGTACAAATGCATTCAGAAATCTTGTCAGTATCGTGCTGAACATTGTCTGTGAAAATCAGGCACCCATGCCCACTGTCACTTGAAATGAGCCCGTGGCCAGGAAATGAAGTGCAGAGAGCACTTGCACTTCAGTAGGGATGGCATGCTGATTACGATTTGCCGGAGTCAGTGCAGGATCCAGTATTGCACAAAGTTCAAGAATAGTTGCACGGTGAGTCTGTAAGTGATAATGATGTGATGCTCCATCATGGTCCGCATATCCACAAGTGGTCTGAACACCGATGGGGCCATTCCTAGCCACAATGCTCGGTACAAAGGAGGAATTTGAAACAGGTGTGAGGAAGACACATACATCCGCACACATTGTCAGTCATTGAGCAGTGCTGACTTGATTGTAGGGACACAAATGCTAAATGTGATTGACATAACATCAACTAGACCATAATTATTGTTCAGGGTTTGTCAGGTGTGTGGTATTGTTTATGGTCACATGCATATGTGTGTTTGGTGAACATTAGGGCCTGCATTGTGCAGATTGCAGTATTATAAATGCGTAGTTATTGGCAAAATATCTGCCCCCTGTAATCCAGAACTGTCGTGGTGAAAGTGACCTCTTCCTGCTAGCATTTGACGTAACAGCGTAAGGTGGTGTTTACCGCCGTGCGCACAGGCATTGGTTAACATGGGTGTCAATGGGGAATCCTAACATATCATGATCGCCGCCGGCGATGACGGTGCACACCGCCGCGGTGCGTACGCGAAGTCGTCACCCCAACTTCACTTGACTCCCTGATCTCATGCAAACAGGTACTCCACTGAGTGTATTGCTGTGTCCTGCCTCTGGTCATGGAAGTGGCTCGTGTTGCAGAGGAAAGGGCCCGGCCTTCACCCAAGAGGAATTGGAGAGGTTCGTGGACGGGGTCCTGCGCCTGAACGCCAAGCTCTACGGACGGCCAGAAGTACAGGTGAGTAGGGGGATTGTGGGCAATGGTTGTGTGTATTGAAGGGTGTTGGCGGCATATAGGTGTGCACCTCTGACCCTGGATAGGCCATGGTTCCTGACATGCTGCATGTGTATGTGCTGTTAGTCTGTTTGTACTTTCCGTCCCATAGTGGACGTATAGCCAGCTGTATATGTTTGCCAAGTGCCTGACATCTGTGTTACATTTGTGTGTGTCCCTTTTAGGGCAGTGCCCACCAGAAGAGGGCATTTTGGCATGCCATCGCCAAGGAGGTGTGGACCCTGGGGGTCTACAACCGGCAGAGCACTCACTGCAGGAAGAGGTGGGAGGACCTGCGGCACTGGGCGCGAAAAATCTTCGAGGCCCAGCTGGGAAAGTCCTCCCAACAGGGAAGGGGTGCCCATCGGGCACTGAACCCCTTATGCTACGGATCCTGGAGGTGGCGTACCCAGGCTTGGATGGGCACGCTACCCACGCCAAATTTGCGTCCTTTTTTCCAACATCCTAGGGATTCTAGAGGTACCCAGACTTTGTGGGTTCCCCTGAAGGAGACCAAGAAATTAGCCAAAATACAGTGAAAATTTTGTTTTTTTCAAAAAAATGGGAAAAAATGGCTTCAGAAGGCAGCTCGTGGTTTTTTCCCTGACAATGGCACCAACAAAGGGTTTGTGGTGGCAAGATCACCATCTTCCCAGCTTTCAGAAACAGGCAGACTTGCATTGGAAAACCCAATTTTTCAATACAATTTTGACATTTTACGGGGACATACCCCATTTTTACTATTTTTTGTGCTTTCAGCCTCCTTCCAGTAAGTGACCAAAATGGATAAGAAACCAATGCTGGATCCCAGAAAGCTAAACATTTCCGAAAAATAGACACAATTCTGAATTCAGCAAGGGGTCATTTGTGTAGATTCTACAAGTGTTTCCTACAGAAAATAACAGCTGAAATAAAAAAATATTGAAATTGAGGTGAAAAAAACAGCAATTTTTCTCCATATTTTACTCTGTAACGTTTTCCTGCGATGTCAGATTTTTGAAAGCAATATACAGTTACTTCAGCTGGACTCTTCTGGTTGCGGGGATATATAGGGCTTGCAGGTTCATAAAGAACTCTAGGTACCCAGAGCCAATAAATGAGCTGCACCTTGCAATGGGGTTTTATTCTATTGCTGAAATATAAAAAGTGAAAAATAGGTATCAAGAAAACCTTTGTATTTCCAAAATGGCCACAAGAGAAGGTGTTGAGAAGCAGTGGTTATTTGCACATCTCTGAATTCCTGGGTGCCCATACTAGCATGTGAATTACAGGGCATTTCTCCAATAGACGTCTTTTTTACACACTGCCTTACATTTGGAAGGAAAAAATGTAGAGAAAGACAAGGGGCAAGAACACTTGTTTTGCTATTCTGTGTTCCCCCAAGTCTCCCGATAAAAATGGTACCTCACTTGTTTGGGTAGGCCTAGTGCCCACAAAAGGAAATGGTTTAAAACACAACGTGGACACATCACATTTTTTCACAGAAAACAGAGGTGTTTTTTGCAAAGTGCCTACCTGTGAATTTTGGCCTCTAGCTCAGTCGGGACCTGGGGAAACCTAACAAACCAGTGCATTTTTTAAAACTAGACACCTAGGGGAATCCAAGATCGGGTGACTTGTGGGGATCTGACCAGGTTCTGTTACCCAGAATCCTTTGTAAACCTCAAAATTTGACCCAAGAAACACTTTTTCCTCTCATTTCGGTGACAGAAAGTTCTGGAATCTGAGAGGAGCCACCAATTACCTTCCACCCAGCGTTCCCCCAAGTCTCCCAATAAAAATGGTACTTCACTTGTGTGGGTAGGCCTAGTGCCCACGAAAGGAAATGGCCCAAAACACAACGTGGACACATCACATTTTTTCACAGAAAACAGAGGTGTCGCTCCCCCTGCGTGACATTGGCGCAAAAAAAAAGATCCCCGGTGCCTAGTGGTGTCTGTTAAATTCGGCCGATCTGCCCCCGAGGGGGGCAGAAATGGTCGAAATACAATTTGCCCCCCAGGGAAGCGACCCTTGCCTAATGGGTCGCTCCCCATCTCTAAAAAAACAAACAAACAAATTTTTTTGAGCCCTGGCGCCTAGAGGTTTCTGCGCCCCTGCCTCCCCCAACCCCCCAGGGAGCGACCCTTGCCTACGGGGTCGCTCCCCTTGCGTGACATTGGCACAAACAAAACAGATCCCCGGTGCCTAGTGGTTTCTGCCCCCCTTGGTGGCAGATTGACTTAAAATCGACCGATCTGCCCCCCAGGGGGGGCAGAAATGGGCTAAAATTAATTTACCCCCCCCGGGGAGTGACCCTTGCCTAAGGGGTCACTCCCATTACGTGACGGCGCAAAAAAAAAAGATCCCTGGTGCCTAGTGGTTTCTGCCCCCCTTGGGGGCAGGTTGACCTAAAATCGGCCGATCTTCCCCCAAAGCAGGCAGAAATGGCCTAAATACAATTTGACCCTCCAATTTGACTAAGGGGTCGCTCCCCATCTGTAAAACAACAACAACAACAAAAATCCCCGGTGCCTAGTGGTTTCTGCCCCCATCGGCCTAATTGGGGGCAGATTGGCCTCATAAAAATAGACAAATCTGCCCCCAAGGGGGGCAGAAATGGCCTAAATATAATTTGCCCCCTATTGGAGCGACCCTTGCCTAAGGGGTCGCTCCCCACCTCTAAAATAAAAATAAATACAAATAAAAAAATAATCCCTGGTGCCTAGAGGTTTCTGCCCCCAGGCTTGCAGAAAAGGCCTTAAAAAAAAGCCCCCCTGGGGACAGACCCTTGTCCAAGGGGTCGCTCCCCTTATGCCACTTTCATTTACAAAATAAATCCCTGGTGTCTAGTGGACGTTTCAAAAGCCAGATTGCTTTACAATATGGCTTTTGAAACGCAGAGAGAAACTTCAAAGGGAAGGAAATACATTTCCTTCTCCTTGAAGCCTCTCCGAGCCTCCTCCACGTGATCGGAAGAGAAATGCAATGCATTTCTCTTCAAGGAGGAGGCCTCTGTGACAATCAGCGTGTCATCGTGCGCTGATGTAACGGGGTGGGGGGTCGGGGTGGAAGGGGAAGGTCTTCCCCTTCCATCCCTGCCTTGGGGGATGGGGGGGAACATCACAGAGGGAGCGCTAGCGCTCCCTCTGGGCTTTGTGCACAGGACGTAATGGTTACGTCCTGGGCACACAAGCACTGTGCCTCAGGATGTAACCATTACGTCCTGGGCACAGAAGGGGTTAAGTTGTTTAGGGAATGGGTGTAGAGCAGGGTTCTTTACACTAGTTAGGGGCATGGCCATGGGTATAGTGGAAGGTGCTGCCTCTTGGAGGGTCTTCTGGGTGGGTGTATGTATGAACCACTATGTTCACTCCTTTCAGCTATTTACAAGTGTCTCTCCTATTTTGTCTCCCCATCCCTGTTCTCTTGTGTTGTTTGTGTACATCAGCATCATCTGGCGAGGGAGCTGAGGCACCGGCGAGTGGGGATGCAGCGGCCCACGGATCCTCGGAGGCAGAGTCATCCGACGCCAAGGGGACCAGTGGGTTGGAGGGCGAGGAAAGTACCACAGGGGAGGCAACTACCACTGGAGGTAGTGACTCCGATACCTCCTCCGATGGGGGCTCCCTGGCAGTGGTGGACCCTAGTGGGCCCACCCCTACTGTACCATCTTCACCCACCCCCATGCCATCAAAGTCCTCCCATTTGCTCCCCACCGAGTTGCCCGTGCCCGCCCACCCAGAAGGGTCTCCTTCGCCCCAGGCACCACTTTCCCTGCCCCAGTCAGCCCTGCTGCCCTCACAGAGGAGGCTATTGACCTCCTGAGAACCATCTCTGTAGGACAGACAACCATCATCAATGCCATCCAGGGGCTAGCATCAGAGATGCAGCAGACCACTGCCTATCTGGATGGCATTCACGGTGCCATGTCTGGCCTACAGAGATCTTTTCAGGCTCTGGTCTCCTGTTTGACGGCAGCCAGTTTCCCTGGTCATGCCGTCCCACCTAAAACCTCCTCTACCCTTTCCAGCACTCCACTCCCTTCACCCAACCAAAGCACAAATTCTGACACGCAGTCACACACCTCAACACACAAGAAGTACACTTCTAAACACAAGCACCACGCCACCCACCACAAGCATTCACACAGCCAACATACACATGCACACACAGCAACATACACTTTCTCCAGTGTACCCACCTCTTCCGCCTCCCTGTCTGTCCCCTGAACATGCACACCCCCAGGCACTGCACCTTCATTCACTGTTTCTGAGCCTATTCCTGCACTCACTACAATAGCACACATCCATACATGCACCCCAGACACCACACCTGCACTCACCACAACTACTTTAGTAGACACATGCAGCACACTCACCAGACTTGCAGACACCCACACAACATACATTCACATTGGCAGCCTGTCTTCTCCAACTGTGTCCACCCCCACCTCCAAAAACACACAAACGCACCAAAACACCCAATAACACATCCACCACACCTCAGCATACTGTCCAGTCACCTGCACCCACAACACGCACCCCTACACCAGTTATGTCCATACCCTCTGCCTCCACTCCCACGCCCTCCTCCAGGTCCATCCCAATTGCTCCGAAAAATCTTTTCCTCTCCTGTGCTGACTTCTTCCTCCCACTGGCCCACCCCATCTTGTCCCTAAACGTGCACACCTCCTTGCCCTTTCCACTCCTTCCACTTCACAGCCCGCCCCTGTCCGCCCTTCACATTCCCGTGCCCCTTCCCCAGAGAGGAAGAAGCCCGTGTTGAGCCAATTCCATCTGGCTCCACCTGGTCCAAGCACACTCCCCCACCTTCCAAGGCCAAACCCAAACCCCTCCACCTTCCTAACGCAAATCCAAGGCCCAGCCCTGTCGTAAATCCCCACCCCCACCACCCCCTGCCCCTGTTCCCTGAGGTGCCTGGATGCCCCATTGTTGCCCCTATCAGTTGGAGTACCATAGGTCAGGTTGGGTCCATTGTAGCCCAGGAGACTCATGTCACCATGGACTGGCCATTGGCCTTACTTGACAATCGTTTGCTCAGTGAGCTGCATTAAAAGTTTATGTGTAGCCTGTGTTTTAGCAGCACACTCTTGATCCCTGGACTCTCGTTTCTTTGTTTGTGGGTGTGGGGCATTTGTATGTACTATGGTCAGGTTGGATTTGCCTGGTGCCAGGTAAGTACCTCTTGCAGTGGGGTGTATAACTTGTGCTGCTGTGAAGGGTTGTGGGAGCGTTGCAGGGTGGGTGGGGTGATTAGTTATGTCACTGTGTCCTCTTTTGCCTTGTTCCATAGGTTGCGGTACTTACCATCGTTGGCGGTCTTGGTAGTGGAGGTATATGGCAAGGAGCAGGGCTGGCATGATCTGCAGCTCTCTATCCATGTCTGCTTCAGCGTGTTGTGTGAACCTCCGGTGAGTGTTTGCCTATATATGGTTTGTTTCCACCTGGATTTGCGTGGCAGTGGTTCCCGTCCCAGAACTGACAGCAGTCTAGTGGTTCATTATTTGATGGGCAGGTTGGGCCTTTCCGTTGGTCTGTGGGCGGCCTCTGCTGTAGTTGTCGGCACTCCTCTACTGGCGGTAGGTGGTTTCAGGATACCTGTGTTTCAGTTGGTTCATTATTTGGCAGTCTGGACCGCTCTCTGTTGGTGGTTTTTACCGCCGCCGCCAGTGATGCGGTGTTTCCCGCCATGTTCATAATGAGGTCCTATGTATTTGAATAGTGTCAGAATCAAGTGAAAAAATAGTGCCAATGGAGTCTATGAACAGTCTGAGTGTGCATTATGCTTATGTTGTATGGCATTGTGTACATTGTGCGAGAGTGTTTGTGCAAATTGTGCAAGTGCTAATTGTGTATCTAAATATCAGCAAGGTAATGTTGTGATTCTAGATGATGTGTGTGTGAATGCTGGGAGAGTTAATGGAGTGAGATAGAATGCTGTGAGCATCCTGTAGTACTCTGACATTGTGAACATTCTCTCAGCAGTTTCTGTCCATCAACAATACATTTATTTTTAAAAAACATGAAAGCAGGGGCCCGACGTTTTTTCATAGGAGTCCTCTACTGGTACTGCCACATGTCGGAGTTGCCGAATACCAAATCTACCTTGTTTTGATTCCACCTCATCCCTCTATCTGCCTCTTTGTGCCACCGCACGTTTCCTCCTCTCTTATCTAACTGTGCTGATTCTTCCCTGCTGACAACCTTTTCACTGTTTCCTAGCTTTCCTCCCGCCTTTTATCTCTTCCCTTCATCCCTCTTACTCTGGATCCAAGTTCACTTTAAAAATGCTTGCAATACACAGTGCTAGTCTGGTGGGCTACCCCGACCTCCATGTTGTGCAGTATTTAGGCAGAGTTATTCCAAAATGTAGTTTACTTATAAATATCCATGCGCTCTGCAAGATGCACTGGATCACGTTACTTTATCTTACAGTGTGTTATGGTCATGCACACCAAATATATAATAGGACTCGGCTACATAATCTGGGCTGCAGAGTACTCCCCAGTGCCGAAAACTGTGAAAAAAGACTGTCCTGGCAATATTACTCAGTAATATGATGCCATCAGTGGCAAATTTGTTATAAGCAACACGGGGACAGTGTTCCTGTGTCCTTTGAAGGTACGTTTGTTGGGCCTCTCCAAAATATGGAGCCCTGCTCTGGGTCTTCAATACGGTTCAGTACATCTGAATCCCTGCCTGCAAGTATGGTTGTTGCCCCTGAGGCCCCAAAAATAGCCCCATACCATAGAGACTTCCACCTGTGCCACTCAGCCTGCTTGCAGTACCATGTAAGGTGCAGGACCTAAGAGAACCCTCCCAGATCTGACTCACCAGATCTTTACTCCAGAGATTTGTTCGGATTTCCAAACCAAGCGAGTACAAGCACCAGAGACTAGTCACAGACTCAGTAATCTCATCACATCCTGTACCGTGAGCCTGCACTTGAGAATTTCCATCTGTGTATTGTTTAAATGCCTTTCGTGTAGCACTATTGTTATAACCTGTGTTCCGTACACCTGTTCTTTTTGTGTTTTATTGCGTAATTGCTATGATAAAGTATTTCTTATTTTCATAAATTGAATACTGGCATAGACATACATTATGAAGAGTCATTGTGGTGAATGACTTAACCCTCATGTTTGAGGCACAGTAACCCCTGTGAGTCGCAAATGCTCAACTTTTCTGTCTTTATCTCTCCTCTCGCCATCTTACTTTCATTGTCTCTCTTTTAGTGTCCCAGCTGAACTGGGTGTGCATGAGAGCTCGCAGAAGCTATCGGACGGCGGCTGTTTGTAAGTCAGAGCAGTCCTGGCCCTGACTTCTAGAGCCTGGCCTGCTGCGCACGCCTTTTAAAAGCCATCTTGCTTTAGAATACTTACCTACGAAACATGAGAAATAGATATGAATTCGAATTACTGCCCTTATTCAATGGCCCTCGGTACAACTTTGGCTCAGGCTCTTTTCAATAGTAGGGCACATTTATACTAGAGCTATTCTTAATAAAAGATATTCAGCGTCAGGTTCATACAAATGAACCTTTTAGAAAACCATACGGCCAAAATAACAATGTTTCTCCGCAAAACATACTGTAGGCACTGACTAGAATAATCATTTCTAAAAAGGCCTTTCTTTCAATTTGAAACATGACAACTCTGATCTCATTCATAAAAGAGAGATTTTAACAATCAAGTCAGAGCCAAAATATTTGATCTTCAACTGGTCTTTAAATATCAGAATTAGCAATACGAACTCATCTCTCGCTCAGCGGGTCTGAGCTCTCATACACAGTTGTTTTCTACCAGCTGAAATTTCCCTGGGGATTTGTGTCCATTCTGTCATTTCCACTCCCAGTGACCAATGTGCATATTCCTGCTTGGTCCACGCTAACAGCATTTGTCATGGCTCCCTAAACCTGTGGCAGACATGTTGATAGTCCAAAATGCATCAACTTGGATGTTGTTCAAGCTTAGATCACATTTCCCCAGCTCTCCACTTGCTGCATTTGCCTTGGCTCCACCGTTGCGTCATTTTTTATGCAGAGGTAGGGCTGAGCAGTGCTCTGGATTTACAAACTGACGCAATGGGCCCAAAGCATCAGTTTGTAAAGCCTTGCATCACGTTATACCTCCACCAGGTATAATGTATGCAAGGTAGGCATTGCAGGGCAAAACGCCATGTAGAACTGACACATTGAAATTTACATTTCACTGCGTCATTCTGCGACTTCACTTCTTCAAAATTTTAACACCTGCTCAGAGCAGGTGTTAAACTGACACAGGGCTTTTGTCTATGGGAACCTTCCTCGCATTGCTAGAGTAGAATCATTTTTTTTTACGCTAGTCCAGCAATGTGTCAATTTGGCGCCACAGATGCATCTGAATTTCTGACACATCTGTGAAAACGTGCACCACAGAGCTCTGTATAATAAATACAGTGCATCCATGGTGTTGTTAGGGATTTATTGGGCAGCGCAAGAAATCTGACGCATCGGGCCGATGCGTCAGTTTCTTGTAAATGAGATCCAGAGAGTCTACAACACAGGAGCCCTCGCTTTAAAACATTTATGGAATTTTAAATGCTAAAATGTTGTATTGAATTTTTTATTTAATCCTGCAAACACAATTTTCAAGATAGCCGTCCCACAAATGGATTCAAGGAGCATATTTGTAACATTTTCACAGCAGTAATGATTGTAACTAAATTGTGAACACAGAGACATTACCATAAATCTCATATCACAAAAGCTGGGTAACTATATTGACAAGAATACTTTTAGAATTAAGTGCTTTCCTTTCTCTAATTGCTCACTTTCTTTCAGTTATAGGCTCAACAGTGCAGTCTTGATCACATCATTTATATAAGTATTTTACTTAGGCACACTGTATCACACTCAAGGCCCTAACAGCTTTTCAAATATCTGAAGACAGCCCCTCTCTGTGTATACTGTTTTTTCAGCCCAATGTGCCAATATATACTGCAGTTCCAGTCCCAATCATCAGCCATGGTGTGCTGACTACCCCAACTTTATGCTAAATGCCTCTTCACTACAGTAAGGCTTTGATTAAGAAATGCCTTACCTCGAGATCCCCTGTACTTTGCCATAGCTGTGTGTGATGGAGCACTCCACTCGCCCACAGATATTAAAAAGCATTTTAATTCATGGCTCTGTCCACAGAAATTCATTGTGTAGGGACCTCGAGTGTAAGCACCATCAGAAGCACCACATTTCATATAGGTGAACATAAGATAAGATAATTAGGTGTGGGCAGAACTCACAAATTTCACTCTATGGAATACCTTTGGAGTTACATAAAAACTCAGTGACATTTTGCAGAGTTCCACCAACATCTGTAAATGTTTGTGTCTCTCCACTTGTACTGTGATTTATCATTTGTAGTGCATTCTGACCTGAACAATCAGTATGAACTGCACTACGCAGTGCACAAGAGCATGGGGCCATTCAAGTTGAAAGTCTACTTGAGAAGCAGGCCTCTGATGGAAGCCCTCTAAGCAACCCAGATTCACGCCAGTAGATGCCAAATCCTGCTCGTGCTCACATTTATGCAGCCTCACAGGAGAAAAAATTCCTCCATGCAGTGATTGGCAGAATTTGGCCAGAATTCAGCATTACAAAAGTAACACAGAGACCCAAATTTTGCCAATTCCGCAAGCAGAATGAAATTTTTCACCCGGGGCTAAACGTAACATAACATCACATGAAATGACCTGACATAAAATAATTCAGGAGAAGCCAGCAAAGAGACATTGGAATGCCAGCTTGAAGTAAGTAGGTCATCCAGGAGAAGATAAGGAACTCAACAATGGAATATTTTCTTAAGAGTTTAATCCAGAAAAGGATATCCAAAGGTAACAAGAACTCCAACCTCTCCTAGCCCCAGGCTGCTGCTCTCCGAATGTCAAGACAGAACCTTCACACCGTTCCAGACAGAAAAACAGTCAGCAAGCCGGGGGGGGGGGAGGGCGATAGAACATACCAAGTACCACAAAAACATGAAGATACAGAAAACACAAAGATAATGAATATAAATAAAAGATAAAAACAACACTACAATACTACACTACCCATCATAAAGTTTAACTGACCCCTGGAACACTTTTACAACTCCGTAAGTCTTGCTAAAATGTGAAACACCAGATCTGTTTTTTCTCAGGTAATTTGACTCTAACCCTACCACCCACCTGTACATTCCTTTCCTTCACAGATTTGCAAATAACATATATTTCTTTCCTCTTGCTCTGATGATACTTGTTCTTCTTAATAGCCTCACTCTTGATAGCTTCTTTACCTAAATCAAAAGCAAGATATTTTCTTATCCATGGGGTTTTATTTTAGTATGGGGAACACGCTTCCTGAACAAAACAAAGGGAGACTGACCTGTACTAGAATGTGGGGTAAAACGGTAGTCTTCAACCCTGGATTTAACCAAATCTTCCCATCTAACTCCAACCAATGTTGCTAACTGAATAGTCTCCTTTAAAGTTCTGTTAAAGCGTTCTGCCATACCATTCGTCTCAGGATGATACAAAGCACATTTCTTATGACTTATTCCTCTAGAAGAAAGAAAATCAGACATAAGTTTTGAGGTAACTTGAACTCCATTGTCAGTTAGAATGACCTTGGGATTGCCTTCCCTGCTGAAGACCTTAGTAAGAAAATCCACAACAGATTTTGAAGTGACCTCAGATGTGATCAATACCTCAGGCCAGCGAGACAACATATCCATAAGCACAATCACATACTTGGAACAAGACCCACATGAAATAGGCCCCATTATATCAATGGAAACTTCCTCCTAAACTTCTTTTGGAATGTCTTTAAGCACCAAAGGTTGTGTCCTAATTTTCATCGTTTTATCAGCCAGCCTACATTCAACACACTCCCTAACTTTTCTTTCCAAAGCCAAATGCATACCAGGCCACCAATATGTGGTTCTCATTCTTTCTTTGGTTTTGCTAATCCCTTGATGACCTGAATGAGAAAGGTTAAGAAGACGCTCACGTAGACTAGACGGTGGTACTAACCTACATCCTCTTAGCAACAAACCATTGTGTACCGATAGTTCCATCGTGTTTTTTTAAAAGGTAACGCTGCACTATCACTGCTGCGTTCCAACCCTCCAGACATGAGCAAATTAGTGATCTTCAACAATTCCTCATCCTTAATCATCTCTTCTAACCACTCCTTTTCCGAGATACAACCATCAGTCACTACACAAACTTTCACCTCGTCATCTAGCCACCAAGTTGCACCATCAGTATCATCCGGAACACTTTCAGAACTCAACCTAGACAAACAATCAGCAGTTTTGTTGTCACACCCTGGAACATACTTAACAACGACCTGAAAATCCTGCAAGGCTACCATCCATTTACAAATGCGAGAAAGAACATTATCAAGACCCTTTTTATCAAAAAATTCTCGCAAAGGTTTATGGCCTGAGTGCACTTCAAGACGTACGCCCCAATGAAATTGTCTGAAATTTTTTATAGCCCAATATATAGCTAACGCCTGTTTCTCTATAGTAGAATATCTGAACTCTGTGCCACGCAAGGTGCGTGAGGCAAAGGCATTGGTAATAGTCTGACCATCTTTCACTTGTTTGAAAACACAACCCAATCCCTTATCAGAAGCATCAGCTGTAAGACAACAAGGCAATCCCGGTTGAAAACTGCTAAGGGATTGGGCACATGACAATTCATTCTTCTAATCTAGAAATTCCCTCTCACACTGCCGTCCACAAAAAATCAGAATTTTTGTTAAGTAAGTTCCTTATCGAACTGGATCTTTTGGCAAAATTAGGAATATACCTTGCATACAACTCAGCCATTCCTAAGAACACTTGAATGTCACTTTTCTTTTCTGGTGTCGCTAAATTTACAATTGAATGCACCAAATAATCTTTTGGTTTGACCCCACAGCTCGAGATAACATGACCTAAATTTACAATTTCTGACTGTAAAAATTTGCACTTTTCTTTGTTCAAAGTAACACCTTTAGACCTAAATATGTGAAGTACATCTCTGATTTTTTTTATGCTGTTCCTGTGTATCTGTGAAAATAAGGACATCATCCTGAAAAAAACAAACTCCATCCATGCCCCCCAAAATCTCATTTATCAACCTCTGAGACACTGCACCTGCTGAACAAAGACCAAATGGTATCCAGTTGAACTTGTACACACCAAAAGGTGTGATGAAAGAAGTGAGTGATTTCGAATCCTTTGTCAATTGTACTTGATGGTATGCAGAAGTTAAGTCAAGAGTTGAAAAGAACTTCACGTTACCTAATGAACTAATCATTTCCATAATATTAGGTAATGGAAATTTATCCTTGATAACTTCCTTATTAAGGTTGCGAAGATCAACACAAAGTCTTACATCACCAGAACGTTTGGTTGCCACCACGATGGTAGCAAACCATTGTGCTGCCTCCACGTCCTCGATTATACCATCTTCTTTGAGTCTCTGAAGCTCCAACTTCACTTTGTCTCATAAGCTATTAGGAGCATTCTTTAATTTGCAAGCAACAGGTTGAGCATCATTCTTTAACACAACGTGATGCTTATATCCTTTGATGCACCCAACACCGGAACTGAAAACATCTGGAAATTCTACCCATAGGTGATGCTCAAGATCTGATATTTTCTGCACTTGCACTTGAGGTATTGCATTGAGATTCAAAATAATTCCCAACTCTTTCTGGTGAGGCCAACTCAAAATGTTTTCCCCTACAACAGGAACCTACATTTTCCCAAAAATCTTGTTTCCTTTAAATTGAATACATGCATCAAAGTAGCCTTTCAATTCTATGGGGTTTTCACCATAAGAGTATGGTGTTACATCTGGGTTCTGGAGTGAGACCTTTCCATCAAAATATTTTTTATAATCTCCTTCTGAGACAAGAGACAATTTTGCACCAGAGTCCATCATCATAGAAATTGAAGTTCCATTAACTTCAACTAGATCAGTTGGATAGTCACAACGAACAGCAGAGACACAGTTAACATCAAATCTTGGTCATCATTATCAAATACCACCTCATTAAGTTTCACATTACTTTTGTTAGAAGACTTACAGTACTTTGCAAAGTGCCCCTTCTTGCCACACTTGTTACAAATTACAGAAATTGAAGGACATTCTTTACAGTTAGCCAAGTGTGCTGGAGACCCACACCAACACTTTAGTTTTTCCTTTAGAATTAGAAATAGTTTTAGGTTTTGAATCAAGTTTTTGAATGGAGGTAGAACATTTCGATTTCTTTAAGCTTTCGATACAAGATTCGGAATGTTCAATTTGTTCGGCAATAAACAATACTTCATCCAAGGAAGGGTCACTTTTGGACCAAAGTGCTTCCCTAATCTTGTCACTCTTACACTCGAGCATGAACTGGTCGCAAATGCGTTCCTCAATACTTCCTCCAAAATTGCAGAGTGCAGCTAGTTTACGAAGATTCGTAACGAAGTCCTCAATAGACTCCTCTTCAGATTGCTTACACTTCACAAAGTAAAATCTTTAAAGAATAATAGAAATTTTGGGTAGAAAGTGTCTATCAAGCTTCAATAATGTCTCCTCAAATTCATTCAAAGGAGCATCCCCTTCTGCTCCGTCAGTAGTTGATATTGCAGGTAAAGTCTCTAAAATTTCTTGCTCCTCTGCTCCTAAACAATGCTGGAGAACAGATGTTTTCCTTTCAGCAGAAAAGTTGCTACCACAAACCTTTAGATAACTTAAGAAAACTTTTTGTCCATTTTGGCCTTGGAATTGGTGGTTCACCAGGAATAGTTCAAAAGAAAGGCGGTGGAGAAATGTTCTGCATAACTGTGGCACTATTATGTAGAAGTTGTATTCCAAAATATTCTGCCCAACAAAATAATAGTGTCAGCAAAAAAACAAGGAATACAAGTAGAACATCACTGATAAAAGTGTGAATAGTTCAAGGTACAGTTTAAATCCAAAAATAGTATGTACAATCCGGATTCCTCAGAGTCACGATGTATGCCAAGAGAGCAGGAGGAGATCAGAGCAGGAGCAGGTGAGAGCGTTGCAAAACGTTGCTTAGTAACGTTGAACGCGATCGCTAAAGTGAAAGCAATCGCGTGTAGCAGCCAGAAGATAGCACGGCAACGTGAACGCAAGGAGAAAGCAATCGTGAGGGCCGGAATCTAGGCAATAAGGTAGCACGTTCACTCAATTGAAAGTGAACATGTGTAATAGCTGCCAGGCAACACGGTAACGCGAGTGCGAGGAGAAAGCGATCGCGCGTGCCGGTTCCTAGGCAACTAAGTAACGCGGTCACTAATAAAAATAAAAAAATCAGCAACGCTTTTATTTATTTTTTTAAATGATGGAAAAAGAAATGGATGAGTGCCACACAGTACCTTAAAGAAATGAAGACATTTTCAACGATGAGGAGAAGAGGAGTTCTTCAGGCGTACACAACATAGGCAGGAAGCCACTCGTCGCCATGTGAAGTAAGTAGGTTATCCAGGAGAAGATAAGGAACGCAACGATGGAATATTTTCTTAAGAGTTTAATGAAGAAAAGTAAATCCAAAGGGAACAAGAACTCCAACCTCTCCTAAGCCCCAGGCTGCTGCTCTCCAACTGTCAAGACAGAACATTCACACCGTTCCAGACAGAAGAACAGTCAGCAAGCCGGGGGGAGCGATGGAACATACCAAGTACCACAAAAACATGAAGATACAGAAAACACAAAGATAATAAATATAAATAAAAGGTAAAAACAACACTACAATACTACACAGCTGATTCAATAATAGTCAAGTCAATGGTGGAGGGCAAAGAGGAGACAGACAAGCGAATTGCAGGGCAAAATAAAGGAGTAGAAATTTTAAGAAGACACCCAGTGACACAGGTTGAGCCAGAGGAGAGACCTTGAGAGGTATGCACACATTAATCAGGGGGACACAGAACAACACTATGAGTAAGAGAAAGTGAGAGGTAGACCTAAACTGAGACAAAGACACACATGCACACACATGCACTGATGCACTTATACTGAAATTGAAAGGCAGACACACTCCCATTCACAATAAAAGCTCAGAAGAGGCACTGACTGCCACTCAGTGATGCAGACTCTGAAGAAAGGCAGACAACAGCTCAGTGTTAGGGTTGTAGACAGATCTGGGAATGGGAGAAAAACAATCCACCTGCACAGACTCAGCACGCATTGGAATTGTTGATTTGGTTACATGGATGTCAAGACTGTTGTTCTTAGGTCAGGCTGCAGACAGCTCTCACTGTTTGGAAGAATGCATGTAATCAATTCTTTAAAAAAGTACAATGAGAAGAAGTACAGAGAAAGAGTAGGCTTTGAGTTAGTCTGCTTTAGCCATACCATTCATGTGTTTTTCATGTTTTGCATTGCTTGGATGGGTTATCCATCTATGTCACAGAATTTTGTGAATGGTTACATTGTTAAATTTATTTTCCCAATAAGTTTTTCTAATGGGGAATCAAGTGTTCTTTTTGTTAGACTGCAAATGATACAAGCAGTGCGATATTTTAATTTATGACTTATGGCTTTTTTGTTTAGGAGTTTCATACCTTAGATTGTTAGAAATACACAGTCGTGTTCTATAATCATCACTGGCACATTCATTTGGTTTACTTTGCTGGCATGATAACTTGTTCTGAAATGTATGGGTACTTAAATTTCAAAGGAAAGACTTGCATACACACTAATGTTCTTTAATATACAACAAAAACATTGGTCCTTTGTCAAAAGCATTTACTCAAAAATATTTTGATGCATATGTCTTTTACTTTCACTGTTTGCAATTTAGACTTCATCTTCTGAATACCTATGATAATACTCTTCTTTGTAGGTGAGGTTTACCTCTCCTAAAGCAGTCTGTTTAGTACCTAGGCTCTAGTGCCAGCTTCCATATTTTTGTAGCCCATGTTATTGCTTCATGATGGGATTTGTTTTCTAGGAGTGCCTGCGGCACATACACAAAGCTGCTCAACAACTAGCTAATAAAAAAGGCAGATCATACGGGCTGTGGGTGGTTGTAGTCAGCATGAAATAGTACCTGTGTCAAAAATCTTATACATGGCACCCACAAATTCATATTCCTGTATGCCTTTCATCTGTTTTATGGGCATGAGTACATAGAATAAAATGCTGATAGATTGACCAAAGATCAGCTGCCAAATATTTTTAAAAAACAGTTTGGAACAGCATGTGCAAATGCAAAGGCTGTTCAGAAACATGCAGTTCCTCAAGCAGAGAGAAGGAGCTGAACCTTTGGAGACCTACTGGGCTACAGACTATCGATGCAAAAAGGATCTGAGTTATAAAATACAGGTTAGCCCTCTCCAGGTAGAATGGAGGCAAGGTGGTTTGCAGTCAAAATAGTTGTGCACACTAAACATGTGATGCAAAACAATGCTTCAGAACTCATAATGAAGCTTGAGGAAAGGTGAGGTGTCTATGAGGTAGGAGGTATTCATGTAGATACGGTGATGACAGCAATTAATGGAATAAAAGCAGACAAAGGCCCAGTTTAAGATCTATTGAGCACACCTTTGAAAAGTGTTTTTGAAGAAATGTGCCCCAATATTATGTTAATCTTTTATATTGCTTGTTTAGTGGTGATGAATGCAACTGGGTCTATGAAAATAGCTTTATTTACTGCACTTGCAAAGAGGAATAAAGAGGTAAATCAATGTAAAATATATCAACCTGTGTTCCTGATGAAGGCAGTTATTCACATAAATATTAAAGTCTACTCCTATTAAAAAAGAGTACGCAATTTGTAGGGGTGCACCTATTGTTCAGGACAGGAAACCCCCATCATCACAAAGAAAACACCAAGAACATTGCTAGGAATTTACATTATTTTTTTTAATGTAGGGAAATGCCACAGCCAATTCTGAAAACTGCATTGTCAGGTGAGTGCATGGTGGTGTAGCTTGCATCAATCCCTCTATCTTTTACCAACGCAAAATCCTCTAAAATATTTTTATGAGGTTATTTAAATTTAGTTTGTCCATCTCTAGTGGGTTTCATGAACAGATGGCAATAGTAGGCAGCTGATAGGAATTGTGAGTCTGTGTAAAGTATAACAGAATGAATGGCTAAAATTTCACTGGATTCAGAGAAAGCGTTTGATAATCTACATTGGAGGGACAAAAATGGAGTTTAAAGTATAGGTGGTCCTCAACATTTTGAGCAGTTTTAGCAGCAAGTCTGGGATTGCACAGTGCCTGATGAGAGCATGCATTCGAAACCTTTTTGAACAGTGCCTCTCTATAGGTAGTTACTCAGACTATGGGCCTCATTACGAGTTTGGCAGAGGGGATTGCTCTGTCATTATGTGACGGATATCCCGTCCGCTGTATTACAAGTTCCATAGGATATAATGGGACTTGTAATTCTACAGGCAGGATATCCATCACGTTTGTCATAGAGAAATCCCCTCCACGAACTCCTACTGAGGCCCGATATCTGACCTGCTCCAAATAACACTGACCTACGATTTAACAGCTACTTCTCAATACACAGAACAACAAAGAATCAACACAAACATGTCTCTGACAAAAGCAAGGATGCTGTCTTGGAGTAGCAGCTAAACAAGAATCATGTCAGAACTCGCATATAAACTAACTATTCCACCTATACGTTAATCTCAGTGACTTGAGCAGCTGCTTCAGAAGTCTGTCTGTAACCTCTGAGTCACTCAGCCACACTTGCGCCTGTGTAACAAACAAAGATGGAATGTTTGTGACAAGTAATATAATTGTTCCAACAATGATAAAATATCATAGAATTCCCCTTGCTACAGGTTGTATACCCAGTTGAATGTGAAAGGATCACCTCATAGAAATCTTGCAATTATTGTCGTATAACAAATAATCATATTTAAAAAGACACATTTTTAATTCAGTTTTTTGTAAATAACTATTTCAAGTTACGAAATAGAAGCGTGGAGCAATTTTTGTAAAGACTAACATTTTCAAAATAGAGCCATCCCTAGTAGATGAAAAGGCATGAAATACTCTAGCAGTTCACTTTATTTCGTGAATGGAAGGGGCTCTTTTACAGTCTGATTAATTACCATAAACTACCATAAGGAATATTATTAGAAGTATAAATAACAAGATTTCCAGATATTTTTATACATGACAATTGGTTGCCAGATTAGCTAACAGTACTCTGACTAAATACCTGGCAACGGCCTTCAGTCTGACTGTTTTAACCAACCTAAGTCAGAAACAACACCTTCATTTTTAAAGCATCCGAGCAGTTGACAGAAGCCTGAAGGCTTTCAATAAAAGGAGGCAGAACTCAAGGTAAATAAACTACAGACTAGTGCTGACACGCTTAAAATACATTCCAGAACGATGGCTGAACAAAATACGTTATTGGTTCTAGTAGCCTATAGAGGTGAGCAAACAGTTCCAGGAACAAAAAGTCTCTTATTTTCAAAGTCCACTTAGATATGAATTATAACCTTGAAAAGAGAGATAGCAGCACAACTAAACTAATTTAGAAATATGAAAAGGTACTTCGCGGTTGTTGATTCAGAAGAAGAAAATAAGAATGCAGAATGTAACTTTTTGAATAGCCATAAAAAAAAAAAAACTTTTCAATAAAATATAAACTATACATGCGCTGTCAACAGCAACAACATAAATTAGAATTAAATAGGAAATAAAACAGTATAAGTGTAGCTCGATTGAGTCATTCTACTCACAACTGTTTTAACATTTCTAAAAAAAAGTTTAGTTGTTCATATTTCAAAATTCAAGAGATAATTTTCCAAATCATTGTCATCCTGTAAAGGAATTCCACCAAAACATTGATTGATTGATACAGTAGTCTTCAATGCGTGCTTGTCTGATATTTAGATACTAAATGTAGATTTTCCTAGTATATTATGACGGAAAGTCTTCATTTTATTAAAGACACGGAGGCGAGTATTATGCTTCTATTTCAATAGCAGCAGTCAAGAAACTACAATTCCCATAAGGCTTGAAACACTGAAAGCCAATGGGAAAGCAAAACGTAACAAACAAAGCACGAATCGGAACGTTAGGGGATATATAATCACTATGCTTGACTGTGACCAGCCCTCTTTCTTGATGCGAGAAGGCTAGTCAGTGCGAGAGAATAAGGGAAAAATACCTAGAACGATTGCAACCGCTAAAATTAGTGAACAAAGTTCTTGAATTAAGTTCAAACAAAAGTGGAATGATGAAGAGATCTGGAAGGTAGTAGGGAGACTCAGGTGGTAAGGAGCTGGGGGTCCTGAAAACAAGCCTGGAGCCAGAAGATCCATCCTTCGATCAGGTGGAAGATTGAGGTGGTGTGGAAGTTGCTGTGAGTGAGGGAAAGAACAAAACAAAATCAGGAAAGACTCCTTTTTGAGGTGGGATAATTCTCGCCTCCGTGTCTTTAATAAATGTAAGACTTTCCGTCATAATATACTAGGAAAATCTACATTTTATGTCAAGACCGGAGCCTCATATTATGTTTTTTCAAATCACCACTTAAGTTGTGGTATGAACTGGTTTACAATAAAAAGTTCTGAAAACATTATCGTTGGACCAGTCGGCCGATCTCAGAATGTCTTCTAACCTGGAACCAACCCAGAAAGCTTTGGAAGCCATAGCTCCCCTAGCGGAATGATGAAGTCAGTAGCTTCCTCCGAAATCGGGATGGAAGGTCTGGAAGGCCCAACACCTTCCAGACTGAAAGATTGAGCGTTTTGTTGATTATAAGGGGGTGAGGATTCCCTAGGGGGTCTAGAAGAAGGGAAGGGAATAGGGGAAGAAGAATGGGAAAGGCGATTGTTAATTCCAAGAGAGGGGGAAACCAAATTTGCGATTGCCAGAAGGGCGCAACCAGCACTATAGTCGCTTTCTGGCATCTGACCTGGGCAAGAACTCTGGTGATCATTAGAAATGGAGGGAAGGCATAGTTGACCGCCTGGGACCAATCCTGAAGAAAAGCGTCTGAGGCTAATGCTGAAGGATCCGGACAGCAAGTGAAAAAGAGAGGTAGTTGTGAGTTGAGGCGGGAGACAAAGAGATCTATGCCAAATGGGCCCCATTTGTGAAGAATAGATTGGAAAACTGAGGGGTGAAGCTTCCAATCGCTATAAATCCCTAAGAAAGCGGGAATGCCAATCTGCCGTTTGATTGAGAGAGCCCGCAAGATATTCTGCTGAGAGAGAATTCTCGTTGAGAAGACAAAATTCCCATAGGCTTTTTGCCAGGTCTGCTAACAGCTTTGATCTGGTTCCCCCTAGATGATTTATGTAACAGACAGCCGAAACCTTGTCCATATGGAGTAGGATGGTACACTGTACTCTATCTTTTGCGAGGCTCTTGATTACAAAGGAGCCCGCAAGCATCTCTAAATAATTGGGGCCATATTTATACTCCGTTTGCGCCGAAATTGCGTCGTTTTTTTTGACGCAATTTCGACGCAAAACTAACGCCAACTAACGCCATATTTATACTATGGCGTTAGAGGCGAATAGCGCCAAAGTTCCCGGAATGTGCGTCATTTTTTAGCGTGAACCCCTTCCTTGCGTTAATGATATGCAAGGGAGGCGTTCCCGTCTAAAAAATGACTCCCAGGCCTTTACGTGGTATTTATACTCCCGGGCAAAAGAGACGCCCGGGAGTTGGCGTGGCTAAAAACGGCGCATTTGCGCCACTTTTTAACGCCTGCTCAGGGCAGGCGTTAAGGGGCCTGTGGGCTCAAAATGAGCCCACAGGTGCCCTCCCATGCCCCCAGGGACCCCCCCTGCCACCCTTGCCCACCCCAGGAGGACCCCCAAGGATGGAGGGACCCACCCCAGGGACATTCAGGTAAGTTCAGGTAAGTATAATTTTTTTAATTTTTTTTTTGGCATAGGGGGGCCTGATTTGTGCCCCCCTACATGCCACAATGCCCAATGACCATGCCCAGGGGACAGAAGTCCCCTGGGCATGGCCATTGGGCAAGGGGGCATGACTCCTATCTTTACAATGATAGGAGTCATGTTGATGGGGGATGGGCGTCGAAAATAAATGGCGCAAGTCGGGTTAAGACGATTTTTTCGACGTAACCTGACTTGCCCCATTTTAAGACGCCCATGCGCCATTTTCCCCCTACGCCGGCGCTGTCTGGTCTACGTGGTTTTTTCCCACGGAAACCAGGCAGCGCCGGTCTGATTGCGCCGTCTAACGCCATTCCATAAATACGGCGCCCGCATGGCGCTTCAGAATGGCGTTAGACGGCGCAAAACTTTTTGACGCTAAACTGCGTTAGCGCAGTTTAGCGTCAAAAAGTATAAATATGGGCCTTGATGTGCAATTTGGACTCCTTTAACGACCATGTACCTCCAGTCGAGATTGGACCACAACAGGCGCCCCAACCCGTCAGGCTTGCATCGGACTCTAACACAAGATCTGGGGCTGATGGAAAGATAGCCCTGCCGTTCCAAGCATCTAAATGGTCTATCCACCATTGGAGTTCTAGGCGGGATTCTTGATCTAAAAAGATCATCTCCGAATAGGAAAGATCTTTTTTGAGATGACAACTCTTTAGCCTCCGAAGCGTCCGGTAATGAAGTGGACCGGGAAAAATAGCCTGAATTGAAGAAGACAGGAGGCCCACTATCCTGGCCAGAGTTCTGAGAGAAATCTGGGACTTGCGGAGAGTTCTTAAAATCTCAGATTTGATGGAATGTACTTTGTGTTGAGGAAGATGAAGGGTGGAGGAAGAGAAATCTATTTACAACTCCAAGAAGTCTATTCTCTGAGAGGAAACAGTGTTTGATTTTTCTTCGTTGAGTAAAAAGCCTTGTTGGGAAAGAAGGGAACAGGGGATTTGTAGATGTGATTGAAGAATGAAACGACTCTGATGCAAGATGAGGATATCGTCCAGGTAAATTAACAGTCTGATGCCTAAAGATCTGAGATGAGCCGTTACCGGTTTCATCAGTTTGGTGAAACACCAGGGTGCTGACGAAAGGCTGAACAGAAGGGAAGAAAACTGGTAAGTTTGACCTAGCCATTGAAATTGGAGGTATTTTCTGTGACTTGTATGAATGGGAACGGAAAGGTACGAGTCCTGAAGGTCTAGACAAACCATAAAATCGAAGGGAAGAAGAATGTCCCTTAAATGTAGAATGGTTTCCATTTTGAAATGTTGGTACACGACGAACTGATTGAAATTCCTGAGGTTTTAAGACTGGTCTCATCTTCTTGTTTTTCTTTTGAACCAAGAAAAGAGAACTGAGAAAACATGAGGGGTCTGGGGATGAAAGTTGAATGGCTTGTTTTAAAAGAAGGGAACACACTTCTTCTGAGATGAGAAAAGACATTTCTGTTGAAAAACACAGAGGGGAAGGAAAAGAAACTTGGTGAGGTTTTGAATACAACTCTATTTGATAACCTTGAATAGTATCCAGAACCCATGGATCTGTTGTTCAAGTGCGCCATTTTTGAATGAAACAACAAAGTTGACCCCCTCTTGGAGGAAGGCCAGAAATAGGGATTACCTTGTGCGTTATTGGTCCTGAAGCCACGCTGTCCACAACCCCTGTAGCCTCTGCCTCGTTGAGGATAAAACTGGGGTTTATAGGATTGAGATCCATAGGTGGAATAGGAAAAGCCTCTGTATCCTTGTGGATGAAAGGATCGGCCGGTAGAGCGACCCCTGCCTGTACCGGCCCTGGCAAAAACCCGCTGGTTAAAGACCTTTTTAATGTTCTGTTGAGCCTTATCAATGGAGGCAAATGTGGAAACAAATTTTCCCAGATCTTTAATAAAAGAATCCCCAAAGAGATGTCCTTCCGCTTTAATTCCGGGGTCCATAGTAGCTAGATTGGACAACTTGGGGTCTAATTTGAGGAGTAGTCCTTTTCTCCTCTCGTGGGTAATGGCGGCGTTTGCATTACCAGGAGGCAAAAAGCTCTTTGGGTCCATGGCAAAAGTTCTGTAGGATCAATATCTGCATTGCCCATCTTGGCAGATTCCACTAAATCAAAGATACGGGCCAAAGGAGTTCATCCTGGCAATTCGACCAGGCCTTGTTTACCCCTTTACAGGGATCTTTTCCGAATTTTGAGAAAAAGGTAAGAAGGGGTTGGTCAATAGTTGGAGTCGAGGCGATACTGGAAAAGAGAGAAGGTCTGGGACATTCGGATTTTAGTTTGGCTCTAGTCTGCTTATCCAGGGGGAAGCCTTAAAAGCAATATATTCCCCAACATGAGACGAAGGAGTCCATTCTGTGGAATTGGGATGATGTAGGAGAGAAGGGTCAAACATAGGATTACCATCCGAATCAAAAATAGTTTTGGCCAAAAAGGGGTCAGAAACATCTAATTTAGGCTTTTTTGAAGGGGAAGCTTGAGACTGCAAACCCCAGATATCTGAATCATCATCCAGATCATCAGCATCACCAACATCATCATCGGTATCTGAAATGTGAGAAATCACAATCTTTTTTGGCGCAGTGACAACATTTTTTGTTTTAGATTTACATTTTCCGTAAGTATTTTTAGAATTCCCCTCCTGGGAAGGAGGCCTGGGAGGAGGCTTGTCCTCAGTCAAGGGTGAAGAAACTTCACCAGTAAATGAAGCGCCATCGGATGGTTTTTGTGAAGACAAATCCTTGAATTTTCTTTTTCTGCTATCCCCCACAGAATGGGCCAGAAAGGATTTGTTAACCATATTATGAACAGAAGTTTCAATGTTCTTAGACATTTTATTCATAGTGGCTGAAGCAGCCTTAGAAACAGCCTCATTAATAAAGGCTCCAATTTCATAATTTTCAGACAATTTGTCAAAAGAGCCTTGAAATTCCATTTTGAGAGTAGAGAGAAAAATGATATACAAAAAAGTCTGTCATAATCCCTTGAGCTGAAAGGGTTAACAGTTGCAGAGAAACAGAAGCAGGAGAGGCGTGGCCGAGTGAGTTAAAGCCTGGGTTCAGAAAAAAACAGCGGAGTGGCGGAGATATCAGCTGGTAGCCGAGGCGTGGAGGAAGCGAGCGGTGAAATGCGGTGAGCCGGGAGCTGAGGTAAAATGAAGCGAATGGTAAGGTGCGCGACCGTTCAATTAGCAGAAACGGCAGTTGGAACTGCCACAGAACGCGCGCGAGTGCTGAAAAAAGACGGGCCTGAAAGAAACATTCAGCAACGGTTGACACGCGGGAGCACTTAGCAGTATGAAACCAAATATGTTCTTAGAGGTGAAAAGCGAGCGCCGCAAAATAAAACTGTAAACAATTAACTTAAGCATTAACAACATTAAAGAACAGGGAAGAAATGAATCGTCAGTTATCTTGACTGCGAGCAGCAAGAAAGAGGGCTGGTCGCAGTCAAGCATAGTGATTATATATCCCCCTAACTTTCTGATTGGTGCTTTGTTTGTTACGTTTTGCTTTCCCATTGGCTTTCTGTGTTTCAAGCCTTATGGGAATTGTAGTTTCTTGACTGCTGCTATTGAAATAAAGCAAGTAAGAGAAGCATAATATGAGCCTCCGGTCTTGACATAAAATTGCTATTTCTGGCTCTCACACTTGCTGCCCATCCCATCAGCCACTCCATCATCCAATGTAGCAGAATGTCTTAGAATAAAGATCTTCTGAACAAAACATTGTGTCCTAAATATCGTTTAGAAAAATATTTCTCCATTGGAGCTCATGATTGAAAATCTGCACTAAATAGGATATTTTTACAAACCATATTTAGGACACAATATTTCCTGTCAGAATGGATTTTGTCAAAGACCTTCTGTCATACAGCCACTAAGGTGGGTTGAGAGTCACACATGTCCTTCCACTAGAGATGTATTTCAAGTATTATTGAATGCTTTCAGTGCGTGGCTTATAAGGACTTTGATATCATGCCTCTTTTTTTATCTCTTTACATAAAGTAAAGAAGGCGTTAAAATGTTTGCAATATGTTTTTAGTAAGCAAATTTCAAAGGTTATCTCTTTTAATATCAAATTGATTAACACTTATAAGACATTTTTTGTGATCTTTCTTGTCAGTAGTAGTAAAGAGGGTGCTCCATCTTGATATGAACCCTCACTGATCTCCCATACTACCCATACTAGCGAAACATCATTAAACAGTTTTTGAATTGGTAACCATGTCTCACCTTTGGTAGGTTGGCCTAAGCAGGAAAGGGATCATCAGAGAAAATTGCATATTGTGTAAAGTAGACAATAGAGAAAACGTTTTTAAAGGCCTTCAGAAGGTGGTCGAAGCTATGGACCCCTTGTTAATGACTCATACAGTAAGTTGCACAGTGGGTGATTTGTCTTGGTGAAGTCTTCTACTCGTGCATGTGCAGAAAATGAGAGAGCAAAATAATGTCCAGTGGAGACTGTATCTGGGCAAGACTCCAGAAAGTTGAGTATGTATTTCTGGAGTCTAGGTACGTAGTTCTGGAGTCTTTTGTGAAGTCCACCTCTCTGGTATCAAAAACTCAGAATTGTGAGCTGTTGTTGAGGAAGGCTAGCCAAATGGAGCATACTTCTAGTCTATTGATGGTTGTAATCTTCAATCAAAATCTCTGTATTGGACTTTGAAACATTTCAGAATGACTTTCAGGAGACCATTGTCTCCCAATAAACTCTCAAAGTAGACCAACACACTTCAGTAGGCTGTTGTTTGATCTAAACTTGATGGCTATAATGTTGAGATACTTTTTAGTTCAAACATTCAGGTTTCTGGTTGGAAAACTAAAAAAAGGTAAGGCAAGTGCTACCCAAACTCAAACTTCATGGTAGATTGATGTTGAGCAAAGACTAGTAAATCTATATTTACCTCTAAATACCTTCAAAATATTGTGGTAGTATATATGTTGGCTACAATATTTTTCTGGCACAGTGTTTAAAATACAATATCCTGGTAGAAAACAGAAGAGGGCATCCAAAGATGTTTCCAAATTCTGTGAGAGCCATCCCCTTACTGCTCTTAAGAAACCTCCAAGCCCTCCAAGAGAACAAAGGTATTCTGCAGCTCACTGTCAAAACAAAGGTCACACCTACCCACAAAGAACTTGAGTCTGTGTACCTGGTGGAGCTGCACTAAAAAGAAACTGAACGGAAGGCCTATCAACAGGTTTCTGCCAGAAGAAATCAAATTCCTCATATATTTACCCTTCATACTGCTCTTTTTTCTATGAAGGTCAATACATTTAGAAATCTAAAGCAAATATTCTAAATACGTCTTTTGACTTCTGCATTTAATGCAATACTACTTACACACTATCGTTGAATTCCAAGTCTAGTTACATTGCAATTTTAATTCACATGAGAGAACATTGTTTCAAACTGCAGTGTGACACTCTAGGGCAGAGACACATAGGGCCGTATTTGTGGCCAAATCACGCAGTGCAGCACAGCACAGCAAGTCAGGATTCTGCAGTATTTATAACAATTTGAAACTTTCCTCTTCTTTTCCATGCACTTTTTGGCTTTTTGGTTGCCTAGTGCTGATCCAGGCACCCTTGCACCATGGTGCAATGATGCCTTTGTTGCATGCAGGATTGTTTATGTGCAGTAAGGGGGCCCTTCCTGCACAAAAACAATCCTGGGAGGCATAAACGTCTTTCTATGTGTGCTGCAGAAGGAAGGATTGTTTTTGTGCAGGATGGAGCACTTGTCTGCACAACAATCCTGGGAGACATATTTCTCTTTCTATGTGTGCTGCAGAGGGCAGCACACATAGAAAGAGGAAGAAACAAGGGGAAATAGAGATATTTCCTATTTTTACACCTCCTTTGGAATTGTGTAAGATTTTGATGCATCCCCAGATTTACAAATTCTTGTAAATCTGGGGATGCATCAAAATCCATGGGAGTTGCATGGGAACACCCACGCAATGCCCTTGGAATTTCTTTCCAGGGCAGAGTAATGCAACATAGTGATTTGTGTTGTGTTGCGTTACTCCCGATTTTTGAAGCCACTCAGAGCCACATAAACTGGCTTTGCGTGGCTTCTAAAATCTGACTTAGAAGTTTGCGTAATCTGACTTCAAGGTTTGTGTTGAATACTTAGCAATGGAAGTCCTAATTTTCTGTGGCTATTCTCAGTGGGTGATACAGTGCTATCACCTGCATTCTCGCTCATATTTGACGCAAGAGATCTCAGATAACTCAAAGCTGAAATGAACTAAAATTATTAAGGATGTTTGCAATTCTTGCATGTGTCATGTCTCCAGGCTCTCAATGATCATACAATGAGTGCTCTTATGAATATAACAATTCAGCATTAATATGCATTTCAATCAAATATCCCATTGAGACAGGAGACATGACTAGTGTCTGAAAACTGCTCCCTTAGTCTGGAGACACAGAGCAGCCCATTGCATTGAACTAAATCCCCCATCTTTCCAGTAGTACAGTAAATGTGCTATGGGCCCTAGTGCAAAGAAGGGAATGTCCGCCCCCGGCTGCTGTTTGAATTTTAAAATACACAAATAATCAGGGTTCAGTGTGCCACTCAAACTTTAAGCCCCGGTGCCGATGCACCTGATGAACCAATGAATTCTACGCACCTGCCTTTATCCCATTTGCAAAATGAGACAAGAGCAGGAAAACAGCAGAGAGGATTGTAACATAACACAGGAACAGAAAAGTGGTGAAAAGATCTACCAATGCCAACCAACAGTACAAAATCACTGTGAGTGAACTGAGATCTTCACTGGATTTAGCACATAATGGGAGTTTACAGCAGGTGTGTGAAGAAAGCAGATTAGTTCAGTTCGCAGTTGGGGCAGAGAAATCTTCACATAAAAAGATAGATCACGCCTATCTTTTTATGTGCTGAGTTCTCCTCCCCGATTGCGGAGTTTTCATAATTGTAAGCTTACTACTAACTCCTAGTTTGTGAATACCAAACAAATGTAAACTTATTCAAAGTGTAATTTCTAAAAAAGGTAATCAATTTAAAACACATTTTCAAAAATGCTAGTCATCTGATGGAAATAATTTCAGTTAGTCACAAAAAGTTGATGTAAGCAGATGTAGACATAAAGGCCCGTATTTATACTTTTTTTGCGCTGCATTTGCGTCGTTTTTTGACGCAAAAACTGCGCAAACTTGCAAAATGCCATTGTATTTTCTAGGTTTGCGCCGTTTTGCGTCAAAAAGCGGCGCAAATGCGGCGCTAAAAAAAGTATAAATACGGGCCAAAATCCTGCAGTTCGGTTCATAAAGCTCAATGTAGGCACGAAACTGTCATTGTCTGGAAAACCAAGGTAAAAAATAAATCTTCTTTAAATGCAGGCATTACCATAAGAAAGGTGGGGATACACAAAACTCTCTAAATAGCACTCTAATCTAACAAAGTTGTGCAGGCACACTATGGAACACCAAAAATTAAACATTTTCTTCTCAAAGATTGAAAAATTCAATTCCATTATTCCATCAGGAAAATATTCAATGGTGATCATCTTCATTCTCAGTTCATGTCTGGCATGGAGATTCATCCAACAGCAATTGATAGCCTCTCAGATCAATGTCTCTTTCTTCTGGTTTACTCTTTGCCAAATATGCTTATTTAGGAGCAGCATACCTCTTGTATTGTCACTCTTATTCTTGTTGATCTCCTGACTTCAGGTTTTTCAGAATCTCTGTCATTCAGATCTGTCATTGCTTCAACTGCTTTTATTAAGGCCCTCAACTCTTTGCAATGCTCTTCTTCTTTCTCTCATACCTTCAGCCAAATCAGATTGTGTCAACCTTCCATTTCAGTCAGATTTATTCAACTTGCCTTGTTTTCAGCTATAATTATTTTCTGATTTGCAAAACTTGCAACTAGAACACGCTGAGTTGCTCTTAGGGTATTCAAAGTTTAAGTTTCTGAAGTTTGATTTTCTTGTTTATGAATTTGTTGTTGTTTTGGTTGAACTGTTTAAATTCTTTGTGCTCCCCTTTCTGTATACACATAGTGAAATCAAACTTGGCCCTTTGAATTAGTGGTTTGTATCAACCCTTTTTTAACCGCAGTCTTCACACTCTTTGTGTGAGTTGCATGGACTCAATGGAACAAATCTCCACACTTCACAGCAGAATTCGTCATTAAGATCACCTGGTAAGAGCCTTTTGATCGATTTGCCAGATAATCTTTTTTAAACATGTTTCATCATCATGACCGAATCACCAGGCTCTAGGTCATGGTAGGACTCTTCATTTGCTGAAGGTGTAGCCAAATTCACCTTGTGGGAGATAGAACGATTAAATCAGCCAAACCTTTGCTGTAAGCCAGAACCAGGTCATCAGTAATATTCATAAGTGCAGCTGAAGGAATCCTCATAGCTCACCACATTAAGATTTCACAGGGAGACAAGCCGGTGGTCTTGTTGGGTGTGCTTCTGGATGATATTCACAATTTAATTTTTGCTCCACCTTCAGTTGCATGCAAAGTATCCTTCACTTATTTTTAAAAGGAACTCCTGTATCTGATCCTAAATAATTTGGCAAACTGAATCTAGGGATCAAATAAATCTTGGCTACAGTGATGGCATTGCATTCCTTGTGGGTACACCTCCACTCACCTACTGAACAAACAATCACTATGATATCTTTAATGCCATTGCACAAGGGCAGTTCAACAAAATCTATATGTAATCTTGCAAAAGGACCTCTAATTTTCCAATGGGACTTATGGTCACACACTAATTTCCCTGTCAATATTTAACTGCTGGTAGATTACACATCTTTGACACAATTTATGGGTGATAGATATAAAATGGGAATTTAACTAAAACCTTTAAAATGTTCTAACCAGAGCACAATGTCAAATATGAGTAGGTCCATGTAAGTACCTTGCCAACATCATCATTACAAATCTTTCATAATTTGACTTCCAAATATCATTTTTATCTAGTGAACATCCTGCTTTCTCCCATCTTTTCATTACATCCTCCAGCACTTCATGTTGTAGTTCCCGAAGCTAATCAAGAGACTGAACTGACATTAACAAGAAACTATTGACCCTTTCCATTTCACAATTTTTTCCCCCTTTGTTCCCAATGTCACAGATGCAAGAGGACAGAACTTTGCAACCTCTTCAGCAAAATTATATACCCCTGAAACTGTCATCTCTACTCTCGTGTGCAGCACATTTAGCAACAACAATCTTCTTTCAGAATGTAAGGCCTTGCATACATCTAGAATTCATGGCCCATTTCTGATCCCTGTGTCAGGGGATGTCAAGAAACCCCTTTGTGATCAAAATTGGACAAAGTCATGGAACACTCCAAAACCATATTAGCTATCTGTACTGATTGTATCACTTAATCCATTGGTCACACTGCATGCTGTTGTAATGGTAATCAATTCTGCTACTAGTGCTGAAGTCACATTACAAAAAGCATAATCAGGGCCACTGGAATTATGCTGCAGGGTTGACAAAATTATAAGGAAAGAAAAGGCAAATTGTGCATCATTCTGCAGCACATTTTCCACACTAATACTTCATTATTTTGTCACTTTTACACTTGTTAACACTCTCTGGGCATAGGTTACATCTCACTACCAGTTTAAGCCCCCAAACATAGCAATAAGCAACAGAAGGGTGAACAGTCAAACTTTGCAAATGGCCTTCCACTGTGCAAGAACACATGTTGCTGTAATTTTAGGAACTTCTGAATCGTTTGAGCTTGAAAGAATTTTCTGGTTAAAGTCTGCAGATTTTGTAGCAGATGATAGATTATGTGGCAAAAGCGGCAGATCCGTTATTGTGAGAAAATATTTGTGGCCGCACAATCACATAATTCCAGTGGCCTTGAGTATAATGCTTCCATAACATATGCTATTGTGCAAACTGCAAAATCCAAGAGTTCCTGAAATATCTCTCAGACTAGACACATCCACAAATAAAATAAAATCAGCCAATTTGAGTTGTACATGTTGAATATCTGGTCTTAGTTTGGTGCACAACTTTGTCACATCAATACAATCATGGTCACTTACATCTCTTTCATCATCAAGTCCCTGCTTTGGCAATAGTAGCAGTGTTGCAGGAGTCAGCTAATTAAAATTTTTAACTGAAGTGTTCTCTGTCTCTAGAATAATCAGCTATATTTAGTTAAACAACTGTTTGTAAGGTGCTAAGTTGCAAATTTATGGAATGGTGCAAGCCGGTACAAAGAGTAGGGTAGCGGCAAAAAGAATTACTTTAGTCATGTGGGGCTGGCGGTATGGAAGAAGGGGGTTTTGCACCAAAAAATTACATTAAGCAGGTTTGAGTAACAAAATGACTCTAACCTGCCTAAAGTCATTTTCTGATGCAAAACCATCCATACCACATGACTCCTGTCTTGGGGAAAGACAGGAGTCATGCCCACCACCCCAATGGCCAGCACAGGGAACCAGGGGCCCCTGGGCATGGCCATTGCACCCAGTGCCATGTAGGGGGCCCCATTTCAGGGCCCCCAATGGAACTTTAAAAAATAAAATAAAATACTTACCTGTACTTACCTGGGATCGGGTCCCCCATCCTCTGCTGTCCCTCTTGTGTGGGTGGGGGTTTCCCTGGGGCCTGGGGAGGGCACCTGTGGGCCCATTCCATGGTATTCCACCATGAAAATAGGCCCGCAGTCCCCTAACGCCTGCCCTGACCAGGCATTAAAAAGTGGGCAAAGCAAGCTTTGCACCATTGTTTAACCCCTCCTCCCTTCCATGCACCATTTTTGCACAGCAGTATAAATATGGCATTAAAGCCATAGAGTCATTTTTTGCATGGGAACGCCTACCTTGCATCTCATTAAGGCAAGGTAGGTTTCCACTTCCCAAAAATTACTTTAACTCCATAAATTTGGTGCTAGGCGGGTCTGGCACCAAAGTATAAATGTGGAGTTAGTTTTGCACTGAATTAGAGTAAAAATAATTAGGCTAATTCAGTGCAAACAGAGTAAAAATATGCCCCCATGTGTTTTCGGTGGAATTAATTCTGTGCCTCTAAATGAACAACCATCTACCACTGCTAATTCTTCTCTGATCACCCAAAAAGGTCTCACTTGTTCCTCTTCTTCACCATTTGATCTCCAACTCTAACAAAGCATTTCCTTACCTTTTCTAATACTTGATGACTTCCCATATCTACTTTCCATTCTTGTTCAGAAATAACACCCAGTGCTATTGCACAGACATCTGATGTCGGCCACCATTCTCACCCTTCTCTCATTTCTACTGATTGGTTTTGACCCCAGGTTTATATTGAACATCAAACATACATTTTTATAAGTTAATTACCCAGTGTCTGATTCTGATTGACACTGCTTTAAACCCTTCTTTGTAAATATTTATCTTAAAGGTTGTTGATCTGAGAGTACATTAAAATTGTTGCCCCATATAAATACCTTGAACTTGTTCAAAGCCCAAAGGATTGCTAAGACCTCTTTTTCTATGACAGAATAGCTAACTTCAGCCCCTCTCAAAGCCCTAGAGTCAAATGCTACGATCTCTTCTACATTCAAACACCCTCCCAAGCCTTTTGTGCTAGCATCAGTAGTAATGATGACCTTTCACACAGATGTGAAAGAATTCAACTTTGGTGCACATGGCAAACATTTTTTTCCAAATTCTTCATTGCATCTCGTCCCATAAAAATGTATCTTTATTTTTCATCAACTTCCCCATAATGTATGTCCTCTGCGCCAGATTGTGTACAAATGTACTGTAGAAATCTATCATCCCCAGAAACAAGTGTAATTCATCGTTATTTTTTCCGGCAACCAATTTTAGTATAGCATCGACCAACTCTTTCTTTGGTTCTGTTCCTTCACTAGACTCTCTGTGCCCCACGTAATGAATGTCTTCACAACCAGACTTACATTTCTCACAGTTAACCTATACTTCTGAAACCCTTTTAAAACTGATCTGACTCACTCATCATGCTGATGTTTGGTGTTTCCATAGACTAACATATAATCTTGGAGGAAAAACTCACCTGCTATTGTTTTCAGAATAAAGGACACGATTCTCTGTAAAACAGAGGCTGCAGATACCAGACCAAATGGCATGTATTTAGACTTGTAAGCTCCCATGGACATACTGAACGCTGTTAATTCTTGCGATTCAGGGTGTAAGCGAGCGTGATGATAGACTGATGGCAAGTCTAAGCTGGAGAAAAACTTGGTTCCTGCTAGTACAGGCATTATCTCAGTCATAATGGGTAAGAAACAATAATGCAATAATTACAGCAAGGTAAGTATGTATATTGTGAGCAATGCTTACTCATCATTGATAGCTCTTATAAACACAATTCAGCCACCAGTGTGCACAGCGAAAAAAATGGAATTTTCCACAACAAGTCTGGGCAGTATGATGGACACAAGGATGGACTCTAGGGGTCTTCCATGTTTTCAGAGTGGAAGCATGTTGATGTTGCGCAAGTGGGGTGGGCCCTAGATCGCGCACAGCTAGAGCGCTGACAGTACTCCCCCATCCCAAGCATGTTCTAGGGCTGGGCTTGAGGGGGTGAAGGAGGTGAAAGTGCTGCATCAGACGTGAGTCATGCACATCATGTGCTGAGACCCAAGTGTCATTTTCTTCCCTTCCAAGAGACCAAGTACCAAAGCGTGCATCCACGTTTTTTAGAATCCACAATGGCACATACCTCAAACTCCCATTCGCCACAAACTAATATAGGTGGTGGATGTGTAAGAGTGCAAAGGGTGGCTGCTTTTAGTAAGGAAGTATGGAAGATAGGGTGGACACGAAGTGTTCGGGGCAACCACAATTTGTATGTTACTGAATTTACTTGACGCAACACCTGATATGGTCCAATGAATTTAAGATGAAAAATGTTCTTGTGCATGAAAGCAACATGACGAGTTGAGAGCCACACTTTTTCACCTGGTTGATATGTGGGCCCTGGTGTGTGGTGTTTATCAAATTGCCATTCATATATTTGTTTATGCTTTCCCTATTGTTTGCGTATTTGTGCTTGTGTCTCATGTATATTTTGTAAAATGTCTTTTTCTGCTGGTGTCCCACTTGCTGACTGAGGGATGGTAATCAGTAATGTATGTGGGTGATAACCATACAGGCCGAAGAAAGGAGTCGATAAGAATTATTGTAGGTGATTTCTGCAAGCCACAATAGGGAAATCCAAGACTCTGATGCTTCATCTGCATGATAGTATAAGTATTTTTTTAGGGTCTGATCAATCGTTCAGTATGGCCATCGGTTTGTGGATGGTGACTAGACAATAGAGTTGATGATATGTGCAAAGCTTGAGACCACTTTTGCCAAAACTGTGAGGAGAATTATGGTCTGACAAAATCACAGTTGGGAGTCCGTGCAAATGTGCCACATGTTGTAATAGCAGCATTGACAATTGACTGGGTATGGGAAGATTGGTACACGCAACAAAGTGTGCACACCCAGTGAGACTGTCTATGACTACGAGTATCACAGAATAACGTTGCATTCTGGAAAGTCCTGTGGTAAAGTCCAAAGTTATGTGTTCCCAAGGTCGATTTGAGGTAGGCAATGGTTGGAGGAGTCCCTTGGGCTTGGAATGAGCTGATTTATTCTGGGCACAGACATCACATTTTTCTATGAGTTTTTGACATCATTTGGTAAGGTTGACCACCAGAAAGAATGTTTCTATGAGTTACTTTGTTTTTGGATACCCTGGGTGTCTGGCTGTTGGAACATCATGCAGCCAATGTAAGGCAGACCGTTGCAGTTCCGAAGTTGGTACATATAATCGAGATTTGTGTCATGGCAGCCCTTGATTAAAGGTTCGTTCTGGATGTTCTCTTAACCAATCTTGCCACTGTGTTACTTTGAATTGATCTCAGATTTTGTCAAGAAATTGTTTAGTGGAAGTTATGCAAACCACTTTGGAGGGGGCTATGATTGATTGATGATGCCCATTGGTATGAGAAAGGGAGGAATCCTGATGTGACAAAGCGTGTCCAAGCCCGGTCTGAATTTCACTACAAAACCAAATTAGGCAAAAAAAGCACCCATTGCAGTTGCCGTGGTGTGAGAAGCTGAGAGGAGCTCATAAACTGCAGATTACGATGATAGATTGTACATTGTTATTGTTATTATACGTTTTGCCCCAAGCAGATAGTGACGCCATTCTCTAAAGGCTTCCTTAATGTTCAAAAGTTCTTTCTCAATGACATCGTTTGGTTCGGCTTTATTCAGTTTTCGGGACATGTGCTACTGGGTGGAGTTGTCCTAAATCTAGATCCCTTTGCGATAGAATGGCCCCAACAACAACATCGGATGCATCCACTTCCACAATGAAGGGTTGGTACATGTTCGGTGTGCTAAAATTGGAGCTCAGAACACCAAACAAATGGTTATTTTTTTCTTAGGAGTTTGGTAATGGGTGCCACAATGCTGGAAAAGTTGTATATAAAACGGTGATATAAGTTGACAAACCACAAGAAAACATTGTACATCTCAGACTGATGTTGGTATGGGCCTTGATTTTTCTGTCCACCATCTGCATTCCTGCGGGTGAGAGTATCACCCTCAAAAACTCCATAGTGGTGACATGGAACTCACATTTGCTGAGCTTGCAGTACAGGTGATGTTCTAGGAGGGTTGACAAAATCTTTTGTACATGCATTCGTGATACATGGTATTATTAGAATAGATGAGAATGCCATCAATATAAACTATAGTCTAAATATTATGGTAAGATGTAATTTGAAAATAATTGAAACACTGCTGGGGCGTTACAGAGTCCAAATGGCATCACTATGTATTTGAATAGACCATAATGAGTCTTAAATGCTGTTTTCCACTCATCTCCAGAGCACATTTGTACAAGATGATAAGCGCCGTAGGTCGAGCTTGGTATATATCCGGCAGCTTTGACCTGATCAAGAAGGACCGGGACAAGGGGCATAGGGTACTTACTTGTTCTTTTCTGTGATTTTATTTAAGGCTCAATAGTCTATACAGGTTCTTAAATCCTCATTAGCTTTAGGCAAGAGGGGTGAAGCTGTTGGGGATTTTGATGGTTTTATAAAACCGTTGGCCAAATAATGTTCCAAGTGCCCTTTAAAAATTGTGTTTCTGGGTCAGACAAGGCATAGACATGACAATTTTGTCAAGGTGCCCCTGCAATTAGATCTGTTTGACAGTCACATTCCCTATGAGGGGGTACGGTTTCTGCTCCTTTTTCACCAAATACATCCACAAACTGACTGTACTGAAGTGGAAGTTCAATATCTTTTTCTGCCGCTGTGGCAATTTGCAATTTTTTTGCAGGTGCTATCTTCTGTATGGTGCAGGTTTATAAATGAAAGTATGAGGTAAAACAAATAGTTCTTTATGTCTAGTCTATGTGGGGGTTATGTAAACTAAGCCATAGCATCCCTCAAATCAAACCATAATGTGGAGCATTGATGTTGTCAGAGCTAATGACTTCTGAAAGTTGCTTTTGAAATTGTTGATCTTCACACACCATTCACAGTTTTATGGTGTATAATACTACAGGTCTTCCAAAAAGTAGACAACCATCAACTGCTTGTACATCTTCTGGCATTGATTTTTTTATACAGGAAATGTGCAGTTGCTGTGCCATCTGCGAGCCCATGAAATTTCCTGTTGCACCAGAATCAATAAGAACATTCATTTTATGCATAAATCTTGAACATAGAGTTCAACTTTACTGTGAAAATTGACTGTCTTATTTTGAGTTCCAGATACTAACCTCGGGGAAGGTTATGAAGGGGTAGTGACTAAACCCAAGTGTAACACTTCTTTACATCTTGGGCACTTTATTTTCTTCTTTGTGTCTAGCACAGCTGCAGCTTTCTTTGGAGGGGGTACCTTGTTCTTTGGTTTTACAGGACACTCACGAAGTACCATTTATGTCCACAAAAGAAACATAAGCCATTCTTATGCCTCTGCTCTTTCTCCTCTTTAGTAATCAGTTGATGCAATGTTCCAATTTCCATAGATTCAACTGAGTTGTCTTTCCATGGGAATTGAGTTGTTCCCCTTTCAAAACACCATGTGGTCTTTTCTGGTCTCTTTTTTCTCCTTTACGCTCAGCCAATTGATGATCTAGACGGCGTGTGAAAGCATGCAGTGGGCTGTGGATTAATTTGCACCAAAGCATCTTTGAGTTTGTCTTTTAGGCCATGATATAATAAGGTAGGGCTTTTTTTCCACAGGTCATGAAGTTTCTGCTGGTAATATGTTAAACTGTGCCAAATATGACACCAGATCCTTATTACCTTGACGAAGTTCTAACAACTGACGGTCTGCAGGTAGCATAACTGCCCTTCGATCAAATATTTTCATGAATTTGGGCACAAAGTCTCTCTAGTTATATAATAACGGACTGTCTTGTCGCACTAAAGGCACAACCCATGTGGTAGCATCTCCAGGTAAGTAGGAAATCGAAAAGGCTATCTCTCACTGAGGGTCTGGAAAGGCACTAGGTCGACAAGTGAAATGTAACTCTACCTGAATAAGTAAGGTTTGTATCTTCCCAGTGTCACCTGAAAAGAGCTTAGGAGCAGCCAATGGTATAAGTGTTGGGATTGTGAGAGAAATGTTAGTGGGTGGTACAAGGCCTGTAGGGGGGGTTAGTGTTTTGAACTCTCCTGTCCCTATCTTTGTTTGCAATTGTGCCCCTTTATCTTCCTGTGCAGCAGTAGCATTTGTGGATTATGCTAAATTCCTTCGCATCTGTAGTATGGTTTTAAGGAGATCAGATAAAGTGGTCAAGATAAAAACCTTGTGCAGATCAAGAGGAAGGTTCAATTTGTGGGCTCACTATTCTGTCAATGAGATTTGTCTTCCTCAGGATCTGCACAATGATCTTTTAGGCCCCCCTCTAGGTAGCTCCAATTCAGTTTACTGTGATAATGCTGAATCTTAGAGTGTGGGGAATGGTTCAGGGAGGGGACTTCGGGAAGGAGACCTAAAAAGGAAAGGTTAGTACACAAAATAAAACATAATGCAATTATATTGATGGAGTGAGTTCTTCCTAATGCAGGGCATATATAAATATGTAGCTTCTGTTTGGCACTATGATTGCTTCTCATAATGCCAGTAGATCACCATAAGAATTGTGTCCATGCCCTCAGATGGTGAGTTCCACAGCGTTTATTATAATGCAAGGAAGCATTCCACATAGGATAACCATTAGCGGATTGGAATCTTGTCGTCATTCGCTAAGTATTAGTTAAAGTTCAATTAGTTATCACAAATTCCACTCTCATTTATAGTTTACGGTCTCTCGTATTTTCATGTCTTTCTCGTAAATACAATCTCAGTAGATAATCAGCAAAGGGTGGCAACCAAAACTCAGCCAAGATGAATTGCCCAGGATAAGATGCACAATGATACCCTCCAAGAGGGCTTACCGTGCAGAGCACGAACTGCTCTGTAATAATTACAGAGAGACAGGAAACTCGCCTGTGTTGTGTGTGTGTGTCTGAGTGTATGCATGAATGTGTGAGTGAGTGTGTGAATGCATCTGTGTGTGTTGTGTTGTTTGTGTGGCTGTATGCATGTGAGTGAATGCGTGTAAAAATGGTGATGTGAGATTGTGTCTGCATGTCAGTGTGACTGTGTGTAAGAATGTGTGCGAGCAGGTCTGGAAGTATGTGTGTGTGCCAGTGTGAGTGATTGGGTGTGTGCGTGGTGCGTGTCTGCGGGTGTGTACATATATGGAGGGTGGGGGTGTGAGGATCGGAGGGTGTGGGGGGGTGTGGAGGATCAGAGGGGGTGGGGTGTGTGTGTGTGAGGATCGGAGGGGGTGGGGATTTGTCTGTGAGGATCAGAGGGGGTGAGGGTGTGTGTGTGTGAGGATCGGAAGGGGTGGCGGGGTGTTTGGATGGAGATGGGGGTAGGAGGTGTGAGGTGAGTGTTGGAGGGGTGGGGGAGCCACCTACCGATGACAGGGAAGGAATTCCCTGTCACCAGTAGGGCCTACCACCATGGTTTTCGTGGCGTTGCTTACGCCATGAAAACCATGGTGGTAGGCAGGCTCATAATGCCGCCAATGGTACGATCCTGGCCAACGGGCTGGAGATACACATCTCCGGCCCAGCGGCTCATACTGCCATGGCTGTATGAGTGGAGAAGTGGCGGGTTGGCTGCAGCCAACCCACCAATCTCATAATATGGCGGTATGTACCACCAGCCTGTTGGCAGTCATACCGCCACAATAACACTCTCCGTCGGGGTCATAATGACCCCCTAATTGTGTGGACCACTGAAGATATTCTCCAAATCCATGATTTGCGTGTGGATTGCCGAAGAAGAGAAACAAAAACACTGGTAGTATGCTTATCTCTGTTAATTAAGTCAAATGACAACTGGTGTGATCTACTGATCCACTGGTAGTGTGTGAATCACTGTGTAATAAAGAATGTCATTAACGTACATTTGTAGATCACATTAGGTATGGTCTTAAATAAAGTGTACCCTCTCACAGAAGGTTTAGACATTCCTAAATATTTCCTAACGACCTGGCACCTCAACATGAAAACTACTCTGGTCCAGTCAAGTCATATTTAGAAATGTTCTCAGGATTAATGAATAAATCCAGATTCCCCAGTTTGGTAAATATATTATCTATATCTGTTACCCAAGGAACATACTCCATATTATGGCTTGAGTAAGTTTTGTCTCTTTACTTAACGAGATAGTAAGCCAACTCAGAGAGGGTAGCAAGCTATGATATGAGATAGAAAGCACAGGCCCAACTCTTGATGAACAATGTATACAGGGATCGACTGAGGGACATTCAATAACTGCCTAACAAACTTAGACCCATATTTATCGATGTTTTAAGTAATGCAGCAAACCACCTTGCTGCGCCGGGAGCAGGAATGTGCTCCATTTAACATTAAACTGTGCATTTCTGCTCTCTGCCAGCACTGGTACACAAACTGCTGCCTAGCACCAGAGCAGGAACACTTGCACCATGGTACGAGGGTGCCTGATTTGTAGGCTGGGTTCTTTTGTGCAGGAAGGGACATCTTTCTGCACAAAAAACAATCCTCAAAGGCAGGAAACAATGACAAGAAACAGGAAATAATGAGGAGAAATAAAATATTTCTCCTTGTTGCACCTCTCACGGCAACGGGCAACCATGTTCCTATCTCTGGGTTGAGATTATAAACTACCAACTACATTTCTATGTGCCTTGAAAAATTTCTTATAGAACCACGTGCTACCTGACGCAGGTGCATGGTTGCCAGTTTGAAGCAATAATTTGGAAGCCTTCTGGATCTTGCTGGGTGAAGGACCATTGCTTAAACTAATAAAATAAGTCCTGAGGGCCTGACTGAAATGCCTTCCCTAAAAAATCTAGTTGTCACAATTTTTGCCAAGTTTTTAATCTGCACCCCTCAACTACAGGGACACTACAGCACAGGAAATGTCCATAACACTCCTTCTAGAATTACCCCAACCCAAAAAAAGACAAAGACGATTGTGGTCACGGAACCCTGACTGGGTAATACTGAATCCTGTGTTTCAGACAAAAACAAAAGAAGATGAGTCAGCGCTATATCAACTGAATTTAGAACTATCATAATGAGTGTGCACCTCATCACAATCGTCTCACTTTGAACAATTGCCAAAGAAGACACAGCAATACTCTTTGCAAATGCACCTACCAAGGGTGGCAACCACTGAGACTAATGTAACAGAAAGTATGCAGTTGGCCATTTCCCTCCACCATGTTGCTGAGTCAAAATAAAAAGTGCTCTCCCTTCTCTTTCATTAAACAATCAATTTAAAAAACCTTTTCTCGTAATCTGTCATTCCTGAAGCATGGGTAGTACACATACTGTGTTTGAGCTTCAAGGTGGTTTGCATGCATTCGACCATGCAAGGCACCAGGTCCCTCACATCAGTGTGAGTCAGCCTCTTTATTTGATTTGCAATGAGGGATAAGTTTGGAATCCATTGATGACAGTAGCTATCCATCCCAGTAAACATCCTCACTTCTTTCTGTTTTGTTGGTTGGTTCACTCTGAGACTCAGAGAAATGCATTCTTTGGACACCTTCCTTACTTCCTTTTCAATTTGTTGTGCCAAATTAATAATTTCACCCTGACAGCACTGTAGTTTCACAAGAGATACTGTATGTCCATTTTCAGCCTAATGATTCAATAAAGCAATTGTGTCAGGTCTACAGCCCTATCTTGTTTTATCTGCAACCAACAGGTTGTCAATATATTGCACTAGCCCTGAGTCAGAAGACAATTTTAGACTTTGTAAACACTTCTTCAGGATATGGGAAAATATTGAAGGAGTTTCTGTATACCCTTGTCGGTTTCTACACAAAAGGAGGGTTCTACTTTGGAATCTGAAGCCAAAAAGATACTGACTACCCTCATGAAAAGAAATTGAGAAACATGCTTGACACAAATCTACTACAGTAAAATAATCAGCTTCTATGGGAAACTGAAACAATGTTACTACTGGATACAGGACTACAGGACAACATGGGATAACTTCTTTTTAACGTTGGGAAGGTCCTGCAATTTTCCACTGAGTTTCTTTATTTCCATGATTAATCTTAAAGAGTTATTTGGGCTCTCTGGTACTTCTTTAAGAATACCTTGTTCAGTTATTTTAACAATAAAAATTAAAATACCCTCCTCTTTTTCACTAGTACACTTGTATTGAGGAGTACCTAATACACTGATTTGACTGGCTCAGCACTTCAGATCAACCCAATTTGCTAATTTATTTCTTGAACAAATCCACACTTCCTTGTTCACAATTTTTTTTAAATCTGGATGTAGGTCTTCTGCTGTGAGAACTGGGATTATTTTAATTCTAGCTTCTTGTGATTTTATTTTAAACTCAAAATCCTTATCGTTTGTATGTATACCAACACCATCCGGTGTGTAGTACATTACGCAGTTACGTTTACCCAAGTGATCTCCCAAAAAATTAATTGGACTTGTCCCTCTGATTATGATTTCATGTCATTTAAAGTTCAACCAATTTTCACCAGGATTTTAGCTGACCACTTATTAGTCCCATGTTTATTTGAAACGCTTGCAACTTCCGAGAGAGGGAAGGTTTGGAACCTCCACTGGTCTAAAGGTGGAGGAGGTAGCATTTCATTTAAAAAATTATACTGAATGGCCAATCAATTCTCCTTTTACAAAAGTGTGTTGTCTATCTCTAGAACTGTACAAAGCATTAAATCCTCCTCTCTCCCCTGGCACTGTCATTGTGACTGACTTGATCCCATAGGAACTCTGAGTGTAGCTGCAAATTGTGGAACATTATCATTCATTATTCAAGGTTTTTCGAGGTTTTTGGTGACATTGGCTGAAATCCCTGCATGTTATTGTGCATGAACAGTTGCATCACTGGAGCTGAAGCCATATTCCCATTGAACTACCCTGGATTCTGCATGTTCTGCACAGAGGCTGGTATGGCTCGGCCCATTGACATTGGCCATTGATATAGAAATCCCAATGGCTTATTTTATCCAATGAAAGAGGTTTGTGAAAATAACTCAGAGTCTACATTAACACAGTGCCAAACCTAATGATACTTGACCAAGCACCACAATACGGAAATCAAATCTTAGTACTGCCAAGATACACTTCAAAGACAGTTGTTCTTAGTGCTGCATTTAGTTTTGGAAATTGGTGCATGAATGTTTATACCTGCTATAAAATCTCAGCCATCTCCTTCTACCTTCTTATGGACCCACATCCCAAAGAAGGAAGATCTGAACACAAGCTTGGCACACAATATGATCTTCCTTGGGGGAAGTTAGTGTAGTTTGGTACAGTGGCTGATGTCAAGTTCCCCTTATCTTGTGTGGGAGCTTAGACCACTGAAATGTAAAGTAGACGTCCTTTAACTACTTGACCATGAATTGCCTGCAGTAGCTTTGAGGGTTCTATTTAACTCAGAAGGCACCTTTTTCAGTGATGGTCGGTTGGCCATTTCAGGGGCATGTATCCCAAGAGCCACCTTTAGTGATCACGTTTTTTTGGTGACAGGAGCACACACAGATCAAGGGGAACTCTCTAGGGCCACCACTACTTCCAAAAGAAAGTTGGAGAGTAGGCTGGCCCTGGATTTTGACGGGGGATTCAGATGATAATGTCTTCAGAAAAGCTTTTGCTGGGAACAAAATTCTAGTCATTCCAGAATCAAGAAAACTTCTAGCAACCCAAATGGATCCACAGGGCGAGTGGTCAAATTTGAGAAAACCTTAAACCCTCACGGTCAACTAGAGAGAACAAAACATGCTCCCAACATCACAGAGGGGATCAGGAGTGAAGAAGGCTCCCAGTCTGTCACTGATAAATTTGATAAGCTTCATCTGGTTGCATATTTATTTATCTATTTATTTAAGATAGTGAAGCACATTGAAAAGCATGAGAGTGCTTCACAAAGAACAAACAAGGCATGCTGTCTAAAAAAGAACATCATCCAAGGATAGGAGTAGCATGTTAACCAGTGAGCATCACTGAGATAAAAGAAACTGTTTAACAGTCTACAATTATCTGAAGATAATAATAACAAGGTAACAGGTAGGTATACATTAGAGAAGCTGAGATGGTGCCAAGTGGTGGAAGAATGCCTAAGGCATAGTTCCTTAGTTTGACAGGTATAGGTCAAACAGATGGGCTTCCAGATGTTTGCAGAAGGGTACTGGGGTGGATTTTACTTTTAGGTCTGCTGGTAGTGAGTTTCATAAGAATGAGGCAGTACCTCAGAAGGACTGCCGCTGAGCATATGCATTTTTTTAAAGTAGGTAGTTTGAGTAACAGGTTGTTTTTACTTCTTGATTCTCTGGTGACTCCAGCCTATTTAAGCATGGAGCCCAGGTAGGGATGTGAGTTGCGATGAACAGCTTTGTAAGTCAAACATACCAGCTTAACTTTATTCTAGCTTTAACAGGGAGCCAATTTAATTCATGATATGTGTAATGTGGTTGAATTTGTCTATGAATGATACAAGTCTTGCCTTACCATTTAAGATGTTTTTCATCATTATTAGGTAATTTTGTGGGATGCCCGCTATGTTGGTGTTTTCAAATTCAAGCCTAGGAAAATGAGAGCAGGAGCTGAAGATTTTAGAAGGGCATGAAATGATAGCTGTGCCAATTTCCCTAAAGCATGCAAGTAAATATTAGCTCATTGGACAGCCTGTTGACATGGGGAGTCATGAAGAGTATGAGTCTAATGTAATCCCAAGACAGGGGGAGAGACTGGTGGTGATACATCAGGTATTTTAAGGGTGTTAAGTATGAGCAGAAGGACTTCTTGCTCACCTGCAAGAACATTTGTTGTTTTGCAGGTTTAATGTCAGTTTTCCGACATTCGACCTTGAATCCTCAGCAGAAATGTCAGAAAGTGAAAATGACACACAGAGGAAGCATTAAAGGGACATTTGTGTGTCATCTGTATACTGGTAAATGAATACCCCAGTGTCTTTACACATTTTGGAAAGTGGTTTCACATATAAATTGAAAAGATTAGCTGCCAGGATGGCGCCTTGATGGTCACAACACATAATGGAGGTCAAATTAGTTATTTTGTTGTGCTACTTGACTAGTTGTGAGCAGTTTGATATGTAGAATTTTAACCATTTGAATGCAGGGCCACTGCTACCTAATGGTTGATTAAGGGGGAGATTAAATATGTGTGAATGATCATATCTAAACCAGCTGTGACGTTAAGGAAAACAGATTAGTATGTGTTGCTGTCAACGAGAATACAAGGTATGTAATCTAGGATCTTGAGTGAAGCTGTTTAAATGCCATAGACAGTTCTGAATCTAGATTGACATAATGTGAGCAGGTTTGATTTTGCTAATATGATATTGAAAGTAAGTCATTATACTTGGTAAGTAGAACACTTTATTTATAATCTTTCCCCAGAGCCTTGCGTTTGATACTCAGTATAGGGTATATAGTGCTCCTTTTTGTGTTAAGTTAATGAGTGAACCAAGGTTGAAAAGGACTTTGGTGCTAATATTTCAGTGTTAGAAAGGCCATACTGTTGATAGCTTGATCAATAATATTGTTATAGGTGATCATCATGTTGTTGACATCATCATGAACTGAACAAACATGCTTTTTGTAGTTAACATTATTGAGGTCCTGCAAATAATGATTCCATGCTTTACAAGGTGGTACATGCATAGGGGAAGGAAGTGTTGGTACAAAAGGGAGAGGAGAGCTCCTGAACCAGCTCACATCAAGGGACTGGGTGGAGTGCATAAGGGACAGGTTGCTGAAGATTAGATACAAGAAGTATCCTTTATAATAGGTGGGAGCATTTGAGAGTTGAAGGAGATCATGAAGGTCTTTGAAGGACCTTATGGATTTGAAATGTTTGATTTGAAATTCTAATTCCCCCAGTCGATATTAAAGTTTTTCTTGAGGGAATATATGTGGAAAGATATCTGGCAAGAGGCAATGTAGCCACATATTTGAGTGTCAAATTTGGATTTTTTGTTTGTCGGATGGATGAAAGATGTTGATGAATAGTGAATGGCAATCTTCAGACATTCTAGGGTGGAGAAGAATAGACTGGGAACTTGGGAGCATTTAAAGGATAACTTAAAGATGATGGAGATACTATCAACAAATTTGGACTGCCTGTCTTTGTGGATGATGGACTGAATGCGGGAAACTAGAGGGGCAATGATGGAGCTGGAAAAGTAGTTTAACAAAAATTCAGTAATACAGAGAAGGTCTAAGGAATAAGAAGAGATGAGATCAACAATTTCAGTACGGTAGGCGTTGGCAGATCTAATGTGTTCAGCATTAAGTTCAGCATGCAGAGGACTGGGGCGCATATGTCTTTGTTCGGATTTTTTTTGGTCCTGGTTATCTGGCTGCAGGCCAGCTGCTGCCTATGTGCCCCAGACTGGTTCTTCCATGCAGCATGTGCTCTGTTCCTCATTAGGAGCCAGTCACTAATTTTTTTAAATAAAATGCAGTGACTTGCACAGGCCGGCAGGAATTCCTCTCTTGATAACTTAGCAACAGCAGCTCGTCTATATGTTCCTTGACTTTGTCCCAGCACAGAGAGGGAGAAGGCAGCCAAGTAGGTTTCTGCCTGAGACTTTCAATTCTTCCTACCTGCACTGGTGTGCATACTCAGAATCAAAGATAAAATGATGAACAAAGTATGGGTAGGGGCTCAGTACTTATCCTTCCTAGGTTTTAAGGCCTGCCCAATAAATACCTCTGCAGATTTTGTGTTGTGGTGTTCCTCAAATCCTAGAGGAGCATGTCTCCAGTCTAATCACCTTGTACTGGGGTCATGAAGCACAGAAGGTCCTTCTGTGCTGTTTTGAACAGATCCAAGTGAAATGTGTGTTGGTCTTAGACAGGAGGCCAGAGTTTTTAGGAATGTAGATCTTGTAAGAAAGGTGAGAGAAGTAGCTTCTGTGTGACAAGGACTTCTGCAGCTAGTTCAGAGAGTTTGATCTACTGTGGCACCAACAAAAACAGATGACACTGGGGAGGAGGAACAAGAGATTTTGAAAGCACAGGCTCTGGACAGACTTACAGAAAAGCCTTCACCGTCTTGTCAGATCACACACACACACTTGAATGGGCTCTACTATTCACTCTGCCAGGCACATGAGAAACCACACACATGCACCCATGCATACACACTTGCGTCAGCACTTTCCATACATGTCCGAGAGACGATAGATGCAATTGAGTTCTGAGAACTTAATGGCATGGGACGTGTCTGAGAGAAGGACAGCATAAATGTCTTCTGATTGGCAGATGGCTTTCATACCAGCATCATTAGAGTCCTAAGGCTGGTCCTCCAGGTAGATGATAGAGTATCAAATAGACTACACATAGCAAAGGCTGGAATAATAGCAAGTCCGTCTCCAGTAGCATCTTGGACCTACTTTATGAATTAAAGAGTAGTGCAGGAATTTTAGATCGCAAGAAACGCAGAAGCAATGTAGAATTGTGAGATCTGTTTTAAATAGGACTTCTCTAGAGGTTTAAAAACATGGCACTGAAGGATACTCGCTGGCAGCTGACACAGAGATGTACTCGGGTTTTAGCTCTGTGCTTCTGTGTGTAAAACAGAAGACATGGACAGGCAAACTTATCAGTACAAAATATATTGTGAATGTATTAGAAGAGGCTGCAGGCTACAAATGGGGATTCTGTCTTACCAGCTACTAGAACAAGAGATAGCAAAGGGACAAAGGGGAGTGCAGTTCATGGCAGGGCGGAGACTATAAAGGAGTGACTTGGCTGAGAGCGAAATGAAAAACTATTAAGAGGAAGACGTTTAAGATGAAGGGGATAGGAAGGAAAGGGGAATATGATGTCAACATAACTGGTCATTCGAATTCTAACAGTAAAAGCTCAGATAAACAATACAGGACCTGATTTAAAGTTCGGCAGATGAGTTACTCTGTCACAAGCGTGACAAAGTTCAGTCTGCCTTATTACAAGTGCAATTGGAAGTAATGCATTTGTAATACTGCGGGCAAAATATTTGTCATGTTTGTGAGGGAGTGAGCCATCCTTCAAACTCTAAATCAGGCCCAAATTGACTAGCACCTTTAAGGTTTACAAGTGTTTGGTAAATATGAAGTAGGAAAGGGGAATGCAAAGAAGGAGACTGACGGAAGATAAACAAATGATTTTTATGTGGTAGAGAAAATTGGTTATAGGGACCCCAAGTTAATTTCTATGTTTATATGAGTGGCACAAGGTCGAGGGTAATAGGATGATATCTCAGATGAAGAAGGTAGACTCCGAAATGGTAAAGAACAATACAAAACTAACCAATCAAGGTTCTGTCTTGGAACGAGTCTGGCCTTACTGGGTCAGTAAAACAAAAGAAGGGATTCACATACTTAAATAGGCATGTTTGCTTTGATGTTATTGCTAAAGATACAACTAATGGTGTGCGTACCAAATTTCGAAGTGACAATATTAGTAGTACTAAATACGGAGGACAAAATATAAAAAAAATATCAACAGCTAAGTAAGTCTAGATTTTCTATGTTTGTCAATTATATGTACTTGAGTGGTACATGTATCTTCAAGGTATAGATGTTAGGAGTAGTAAATCTATACTTCCCTATATGCACTTACCTTTTGATATTTTCTCCCTTGATATTCTGCCTTCAATATTCTTGTATATCGATAATATTTATGTTGATATTTAGTAGCACAATTGCAACTGACATTTGTAGACTGCATTAAATACTGAAAAGGTTCAGAAGGTGAAATCTACCAGATATTCTACTCCTCAAAGGAACATGGAATTGCAGTCATAGCGACAGTCAGTACAGTTCTGACTGCCCAGGTGGGAAGGCATGACAGCTGTAATAAATGGGGAAGAGTAGCTGAAGTCTCAATATATAGGGCAAGTAGAAAGAAACGAGAGATGTTTAACATATTGACAAAGGAGCATATCAAAATGTAGGGCAATGACATGCACTGTGCAGGGGCTTTAATGAAACATGGAGCACAACCCTAGACAGTTTAACACCATTAATAACAGGAGGTAAATGAATTGGGAAGCAATCAAGTGCATGGGGCTGGAGCCAGCTCTAGAGTTTACATGGAGGACATTATATCATTGGGACAGAGATTTTACATCCACTTAATGGTCTCTTCTACAATGATCAGGATAGAATATGTTCTATTTTATGCAGCTGCTTCCTCAAGTTTAGTGAGTTCTAAGATATTTGCACATGATATATAAGTGGGAATAGTGCAACACTCCCCAAAATATTACAGGGTAATATTTCGGGAAAAGTTATAAATTGCTGAATAATTTTTAGGAAGGGTTGATAAGCAGTATTGTGGAAAGGGCTTCCCTGAGTGTGTATCTTAAGCCAAAAACTAGGATTGCCTATAAATGTCCATGTATTAGGCAAGGTCAACAACACAGGAGACAACACCCTGTAAGAAGGAATAACGGGTGTTGTTTTAAAGTATCAGCCCTTAAAGGCAGTGAACTCCCATGTATAATGCCACAAGCTGATTTTTATCTCAAAAACAAGGGAAGGATTGATCATGAAATAGTTTGGAAAGAAAGAAATGTTATTTTCAGAGGAGTATATGTAGCACACTGATTTCAGAAGAATAAGAATAGAAGGATAATTTAAATGCACCACATATGAAGATTTAACAATTTCAAATGAAGATAGACTACAGACCATGGAGACAGATATGAGAGGTGAAGAGCAGACCTAAATTTCTTTTTTGAAAAAAAGATGCAATATTTGTTACACGTTACCAAAACCACACACTAAGCACATGGAGAAAATGTAAAGAGGCTCTTATCCCATGTGATCAAGAGGAAAAAGAATATGAGAGTAATTCATGTAAAAAAAGATAGCAGCTAGACATATTCAAAAGTAATCACCTCAGATAAATTAGGCATACATAACCAAAAAAGAGGTACTTATGAATTCAGTCTGAATCAGTAGAATTATACAGCTATCTTTCAATACCTGAGCCTAACACTGCTGTCGGCGGAAGGAAATGGACACACCATATAGCATAGAAACCTGGAGAAGCTCAATAAGTGAATAAAGCATCTAAAAATGGAAAAACCATTCCTATAGGTATTCTATACAAAATTCTGCAAAGCATGTTCAGTTGCCATTGCTTTCTTGTTTTCATAATAAAAATTACAAGGAAAAGCACTCCACAAATGCCAATCAATTATAACCCATTAAAGAATGTGAGGGTGGGTCATATTTCAAGATGCAAATTTAGGGATTTCAAAACAGATGTAACAACAAGTCTTCTGAGGTAAAAAAAGTCACTTGATTACAAAACCTTTGTCCATTAAAATGATATCAGTCTAGCCAATGTAGTTTGCTCTGGAACTTCATAAGGGCTGTAAAAGTACATGTATACATAATTACAAACAATTTGAAACACATTTGTTAGATTCAAAAGAGCTATTTTCAGGGCATGTTTATATGATTTGTGATACAATACTGTACATCAATTAACAAACGTTTTACTGAACTCCTTCACTTTGAATATGTTAGAGATATTGCTGATGTACAGAGCTATCGGTACATCATCTACATCTACCTGTAGAAGCTATTTGCACAGCTTACACATGACATAACAAGTGGCAAAACTACTTAAAAGTGTATGATACTGTGAGCTGAGAAGAGATTTAATGCTACAGTGTTAAATGGAAGAAACAAAACTTAAAATCTGGTGACTGGGCTTGAAAAGGGAGACAGAATCAACCCTTGTGGCCAAATTGCTGGTTTCCATCTCACATTGCTTGGTTCCTAATATATTGATTTTATGTGTTTTGTGCAAATGTTTTAAAACTAGTTTTGGCCTTCATGTTATCCATTGCTCCAGGAAAGTTTGAGACAATGTAGTTGCAACAGATATTGCCAGGGCTGCTTGTACCTACCAGCTGCTTTTTGGCATGTTTGTAAAATGTGAAGCTGAAATAATTAATGTGTTTATTTCATTGTTGTAGGAACACATTGAAACAACAGTCAATAGCACTGAACTCTGGGTACAATGAAGAGGTATCTTCTGAGAAAAAAGTATGAAATGCAGAGGCATGTTCAACAACTAGACACAAATGATGGGACCTTGACAGGATTCTGACTGGGGTTTCACAGATATGTTCCAGTCAAAGTACAAGCTTTTGGTAAGCGCGAATCCTTAAAAACCATAAAATGCACTGAAATAGTTAAATTGACACAGTTCTTTTTTTACCATAGAAGCTCCAATAAAGTTCTTCAGATAAGTTCCTACTGGTTATGTGAATCAGAAGAAATAGTTTGAAGTGATAAAGATTCAAATTGTGTTCAGGTCTTTGAATAGTATTCTTGTTACACAGTTAGCTATTTTGCTAAGTGAGTGAATTCTACTTGTTGGCTCTGAGCTTTAAAGAATTGGTGAATGCAATATTTAGAGTGGCAGGGACTAAATATTTTTGTCAACTGATGATAAAAAGCTAGGCTTCATATAATCCCACTACCATAGCAAAAGGGCATAAACCTAGAAAATATGTGGGCAAGCTTCACTTTTTATATACATATTTGAATATTTACTTTAAAGCTTCTTGTTGGAGAAGAAGGACTAAAAGAACTATCTAGGATTTAGTTAAAAAAAAAAAACAGAATATTTGAATTTTAGCTCATGGTATCATTTGATGGCCATATCATCAACGGAGGAGTGATCTAAACATTTTATTCCAATAGTCTGGGATGCGTATATAGCTGATCTATAATTGACTTCAAAAGCTACCATGTTCATTATGTTAGTGTCTTTTGAGTCTGCCCTTCTGCTTTCTAATCATATCATGCATACTAACGAGATGATTGAAAAAAGATGGCCCTGATGGTTTGTCTAATGCTCAAGGAAGCAATGAATTAGAAATTTAATATTTTGGGTTGCTGTGTTGCATTTACTTTGACTTTTTGATTCATCAAGTGGTAGTTTTCTTTGCCTTGTTCATAAATATTGTGGTTCTGATAAACCTTCCATTCAGAGGGTCTTTACTAAGGGTTTTGCCAATGTGCTGCTATTACATGTGGAAAACTAGAATACAATATTCAAAGGGCCAGATGAACTTTTCCCATTCAAACTTAGAAGTGCAAATTGCACACCAATTGATTCGCAAATGTAAGTACAATTTGTGATGTGGCATATATACTATTAAGTTGCCTCACAAATAGTCATTGTGGAGGGGATTCGCAAAATTCTCTGCCTAATAAATCTGTTTTAGGCTGGTCTCAATTTATGATCCAGTGTGCCCAGCTGAAAATGCAAATGACCACAGACCCCTGTACCTGCATTTCCATTCCCAAAGGGGAATCATTTGATTTTAAAAGCAGATCATGTTCATTGAAATTTTGCTTTGAAAAGGCATCAAGCCACTGACATGACTCTCAAATGGAAAGATGTTCAAAGGGCACAGCTTCTCGTTTGTGTATCAGTTATTACCTGAATACGGGGTTGGTGAGTTCTAAATGAATTGCTGGTTTTCTTGGATATAAGAACACAAGGTCTCTCTTTAATAGAACAATCCAAGATTATTTTTGTACTTTTTAGTTCATATAATTGTTCCTAAACTACAAGGTACAATGCAAGTCCGGTAATTCAGTTCATTGCAAGTCTAGTAATACCCTTCTGCGCCCATGAAATGCAATAAATGAAAGACTGAAGTCTCAGTAACAAAACAAGTCACCGACTAAATTAGAAGATACAACCATTTGTAGAAGATACAACCATTTGCAGGTAAATGGTTTGTTGGATATAGTTGCCTGTAAAAGAGATAAGACAAAAATGCAGGATAGAATCATTGTCTTTTTTGTACATTTTGAGAGACTGCTGTTTGCAATTCTCAACCTGGTCTGTAAAGTATTCTGGGCCAGATGTACGAAGCATGTAATGGGTAGTTTGAGACCAGAAAAAGGTTTTTTTCTATGTACCTAAGCAAAATGCGACTCAGTAACTTGTTTACCGAATCACATTTTGCTTTTGTGATTCAGTATTAGGGAGGGGCACGTTTAGGCCATTCCTTCCTAATACCGAATCACACTGGCTTGTAGGCATGTTTTGCGACAGTGAATGTGGTCGCAAAACATTCACAGTTACTATCAACCTCAAGTTGGTGATAACCCATTTACAAACGGGAAGGGGTCCCAAGGGACCTCTTACCCTTTGTGAATGGAAGCGTAAATATTTTTTTAGAGCAGGTAGTGGTCCCACACACCACTGGCTACCCTGAACAAATGAAAAGAAAGCTTTTCATTTTTTTGTTTGAAATGCATCACATTTTCCTTTAAGGAAAAAGGCCTGCATTTAAAAAAAATTGTTATTGAAAAGCAGTCATAGACATGGTAGTTTGCTGTCTCCAGCAGGCCGCCATCCCTGTGAGTGCAATCATTCTCAATGGGGTCGCCAATTGCAACCTTCCTCATGAATTGATGAGGTAGGTCTTTGCGAACCCATTGGGAATCGGTAAATGTGTCTGATACGCATTTGTAAATTTAATTTTGCGAGTCTGTAATTGCGACTCGCAAAAAGTTGCAATAAGAGACTACCAAAATGAAATGGACATACATCTGGCCCTCTGTACCACTGCTATTCCTCAACTAAGATGAAACTAATATACTCCATCTCTAACCACTGGCAATCACTTGGGAAGCATTTCGGCCCATCATTCTGTGGCCCACCATGCCACTTTAATCTAGATCCAGCCATATGCCCAGCCATATGCAAATCAGTCTTGGTGCTGCTCATACAGGAACAGTCCAGACTGAACTGCAAAAGGTGACATCATTCCCTGAATGGCCCCTTTAAAGACAACCTAATAGTTAGTCAAAGATGCTGAGTGACAATTCCTCTGAATTCAAAGAAACGTCATATTCTTCCTTGGTGGGTTTTTCATGGTACCTTCCCACTACAGATGCAATATGTGTCACTTAATTTATACATACAATTGATACTGTTTTATAGCCCTGTGTAAATATCGCAATAAACAATGGCATGATTGAAAAAATATATCTTACATAGAAAAACAATGTGTGTGGCAGATATTGTGAGATTTATTCAGTTTTTCTGCAGTGAACTACAAAGATATCAGGATGTTACGAAGGCTCTTTAGCATGCACTTTTGTGCATGTAAATGTCCGCTCTCATCCATTCTACTGTCTGATTACCTCATCTAAGCCTGCACACCAGGCTTGTAAAGCTTGAGCCTAGTTATATGTTGTATTAAGACTCCTGGGGTCTGATTCACAATGATATGAGGAAGCTTAGCTTGAACGCATGAATAGTTTTTACAAGTATAAAACCACATTTGCAACTTAGAAATTGTGTTTTTTACAATTGTAAAAATAATTTTTCTCATAAAGGCTTTAGTGTGAGTAAATTTACTGCCACAGGACGGGGTGGATCTTCTAGGGACTGAGGCCTTCATTATGACTTTGGTGGTCAAAACAGTTGACCGCCAAAGTCACGCCTGCCAGGAGACCGCCAGTGATGGTGGTTTTGAGACCGCCATATTATGACTCCTGGCAGTTCTCCGCCATAAATTGGGCAAAGAGCTGCCAGCAGCCATACTCGTGGTCGGCGGTCTAGTGGAGGTTGCTCCGCTGGCACGTCACATCATCACAACACCACCCTTCATATTACAACTTTGTAATCAGCATGGCGGTGTTGTGGTGATGGGGCAGTGCTGGTGGAGCAGGCCCCATGGACCCCGTTTCCTCCCGGACGACCACCAGGTAAAGTGATCGACCGACAGGGAAGTGGGGTGTTGAGTGTTGTGTGTGTGAATGGGGGTGTGTGTGTGTGAATGGAGGGGGTGGATGTTGTGTGTGTTTGTGTGCGTGTGTGTGCAACTGTCTGTGCACTTGTGTGAATGCGTGTATGCGGGTGGTGGAGGGAGTGTTGTGGCCCTGTGTGCATGTGTGTGTGAATGAGTGAGCATGGATGTGTATGTGTATGTATGTATGTGTGGATGTGTGCATGTATGTCTGTGTGTATGGAGTGTGCATGCGTGGATGGGGGAGCCAGTACGGGGATCGGGGGTGGGTGGGTCAGTATGGGAATCGGGGGAGGGGGTGTCACCTCTTGTGGATTGGGGGGCTCCTGATGGGGTCGTAGGTGGGGGGGCTCCTACAGGGAGGTGGAGTTGGGGAGTCCTGTAGTGGTGACAGGAATTAGTATTCTTGTTGTCAGTATCCTTACCACCAGGGATTTTGTGACGGGCTGTCGCCACAGAATCCCTGGCAGCAAGGATACTCATTATACTGCGGGTGGTGTTAGGTGGACCGCCCGGCCGAAGGTGGTCAACCTTCGGCCATGCGGTCCCACCCCGCTGGCGGTACAGGCGGTGAACTGGCTGTGATGCAGCCTGTTCACTGAAATAGTCATAATTTGGCGATTTGGCCGCCACCGACAGCTTTGCAGGGCAGGACCGCCAGGGCCATAATGACCCCCTGAATACCCAGAAAATGTAAGAGTATCCACAAATGGGCAACATTGTGATAAATCACAAACATTTTTGTCACTTATTCTCAACCTTTAAACATTTGGAAATGTATCCTTGCCAATGGCAGGAGTAAAAAAAATTCCAGGGTGGGAATGGAAAAGGAAAACGTCAAAAACTGGTCGGAAAAGTGTATTTTCCTAGGGAAAATCATATGCAATGTGAAGAAAAGAAGAAAACAAAAAAGTACAATAACATACATGTGAAAGGAACCACATTATAACTGTACTAGTTTTACTAAAGGACACCACAAGGCCTAACTTGATAGACACATGGCAATTCAAAGTCAAATCCCATTCCTTATTCATCCTCCAGACCGCCTGCATGTGGAAATGATGCAGTTCTGATTCCGCAGGCAGATGAACGTGAGATCGATCTGTGCGTGTATCCTCAACACACGGAGAGTTCTAGGGTGCTTAAGAGTCAGGACAATACCATTTCTTGTTTCCAAGTCAGCTGGAGAGCGTTTTGTTTGCAAGCCTGTGTGGGACAGATTTATGCCCTCTTGGGGGATGGGGATAAGGGTGAGCGGGCAGGCTGTGCCACTGCGCCAGCATCTGTTGTATTTCTACCTGCAGATGCCTTCTGTTATCTTGCACGTATTGTGGTTTTGTTAGAACTGCAGGACTCAAGGGGTCGGGGGTTTTAGACTGTGAAATCAGCTACAGCTTAAAATCCATGTACATATAATGTGTTTTGCAATGCACTGTTGTATTGCACAATATATAATCTTAACAGATGGGTTACATATTTTAGCCGCTAATGATTGACCTTATATGGGCCTGGGCCTTTTGTCAGGACCAAAGAATCCCTTTGCAGTTTGCTTGTCAAGTCTACAGATGTGGTTTTGTTACATTATTAGTGAAAGTGTGGTGTGCTGGTAATGTATAAAGAAAAATGATAAAAAAAACAAAATGATTAGCATAATGTCCTTGAAGAGAGGGATTGGAGACCCTTTAACTATATTAGGTCTTCAAATGTATAAGTTCCAAAGCTGGTGACATATAATGTCCAAGTATAGAAAGTCATGTGTAGATCATCACATTTTGATTTGGGAAAAAAAAATAGTTGATGTCAGTAACACCACCAGAAAAAAAAAAAAAAAAAGGAATTATCTTCCTTGGTTGGCAATACGTCGGCTTCAAGGAAAAGTGTGAATTGTATTGCTGGGGGGCACCGGGAGCAGAGTGCTGCACAGAGCTTTGGGAATATTCTTTTAAGGGCAAAGGTAATTAACCTGCTTGCAGCATTGTGGATTCCATAATGGCGTCCTGTCAGTGGCATTTGCCGGGGTCACTGCAAACACCACCACTAGAGCAGCGGTAATGGGATTACACGGGAGCTCAAGGGATGACATGCAGAGAGCGACAAGGGCATCTTTTTTTTCATATCTGTGAATACCAAAGGCAAGGAAAGGTTATGCTTCCGTTGCAACGCCAGGAGAGTAAATGCCGCTGCGAATAACGCGTACTGTAACGGAGGACACTTGAAATTCTATTGTTTATCTTATTTGTGAGTTACTTTTTTACCAAATATCATTCTTTCAATTTTATTAGTGGCTTATTTTCTGCACATTGCTATTGTATGTCAAGGAAAACCCAGCACATGTTAATCTGTAAGGTTTACCATTTCCACTCTGTATGGTGTTTTTACTTTTATCACCGTGTGACTTTCTTCAAACTAGTGGCACACCTGCTGTGTTGGCTGCTATGAGAAGAAATTTGATATTCTCGAATAAGAGTCCTCTTTTTGCCTTGACTTCCCCATAAATGGTTTATGCCTCTCACCTTTGCTGTCCCTACAGTACTGTGGTTATTCTTAAGACACCAGTAGGCCTAAACCTGTTGGAGAGTACTTCCATTGCTCACTTTGGCCCAAATTTAAGAAGGGCCTAGGGCCAGCTATTGCCACTTTAATGTCATTTATACACACCTGATGTGGCAATAGTGTGGAAAAAATGCTGCTCCATTTTTACAAAGTGGTATACCCTCGAGCCACATTATGCCTGCGCCAGGCATAATATATGCAAGGGTGGCGTCCCCCTGTTAGGGGGTCTGCAAGAATGTCGAAGTGGAATCTTTGAGATTCCACTGCGCCATTTATAGCGGCATTTTTAACACCTGCACAGAGCATGCGTTAAAAGGAGGCACACCATTATGTTTAATGGGCCTGTATGTACTTTGCAGAAATAGCCCCAACATTTTTAGGGCTAATCCTGCAAAGTACAGCAATAGCATAAAAGATTATAGCCTTAGAACCCGCCGTAGCGGGCTCTACCGGCTATTAAAGGCCCGCTCCCCGCGTTAAATGCCCGAGCCGAAGGCGAGGGCATTTAACAAGGGAGAGGGACTTTAATAGCCGGTAGAGCCCGCTACGGCGGGTTCTAAGGCTATTAGAACATTCTGCCACTCAGGGCAGAATGTTCTATTAAAAAAATATATGTTCACGGAGCCCGAGGGGATTAAAATCCCCTCTGGCTCCATGAGGCTTTGTTCACAGCTGTTGCTGTGAACAAAGCTAACATTGGAATGTTGGCGCTGCGGGCTTTTACCGGCCAGTAAAAGCCCGCAGCACTCCATTGTTTTCAATGGAGCTTCCAGCATTCCAATGTTCTAATATGATGTTATTGTCCCTAACCTGTGCCATGGTGCGCCGTATGTTAAATATGGCACAAACATGCTAGCATTAGTGGGGTGCAATGGTCAGCTAGAAAACAGGCGCTTCATGACACGAAGCGCCACTTTTCTGAAATCTGGGCCTTTATGTCATACTATGCTCTATTTATTTTACGCTCGCAGGTTCTTTTTCATTCCCAGTTTCTCCTTTTGTCACGATTTTCCCATCTTTCTATTCCTCCTTCTCTCCACTTTGCAGCCTTTCTCTTTTGCTGTGGGTCACAGTCTGACGATGATAAAAATAAGCCCCTGGAAGGAGTACTGGTGCCCACCACCTGCAACCACCCATAGAGATTAAGCACTTTGGTTACCATACCTCACAATGCCAATCTCCCTATTGCTCAAAGGAGCTTCTCTCTCTGCCCAATCCAGTTTTTTTCTTCCCCTCTACATAGAATTTGGCTGCCCAAACCCTGAAAGAAAAAACCCACAACGTTTTTTTACCACAGATCGGGGTGAAATGAAAGCATTAGTGATATGCTCCTCTGCTTGTATACTGGCTGTTAGTCTGGTGTGGTTTTGCCGCCTTGACAACACATTGGTAGCCGACAGTGGAGGCACTGATGTGACACTTGTACTCTCAATGATGGTGGTTCCCCTGGATGTGCTGTTGCACTGGTTTTGATTTGCCTCACTAGCCAGGAGAATTTTGTTCTTTGATGACCAGCGGACCAATCGAATTTAAGGTGAAGCACTGAATTACGGAGTTGCACTGTTTGCTTCTGTGTCGAAAGACTATAGCAGCGTGGCTTTGTTCAACAGGAAGATCCAGTAGGTTTCAGCTTACAAACGCATGCACATCATAACAAAGCATGCACTTTCAAAAGTGCACACACACATTTTCGAATGCATGCCTACTCGCGGGCACAAACTCACACTGCCACACACCCTGAGAGGGAAAGAAACTGAATGATTTCCTATCGACTGCCTAGCCGAAGCGTGAGTGGAAATGAATTAATCAAGAGTGACGAACAGCCCCTAGTATTGATTGTTGTTATTGCATGACCTCTCGCTAGCCCTAGGGCAGTGGCAATTGCTAATTGTCTCGTGTCCTCCTGCTTGATGATAAATATGACTGTGTGTTAGTGTCAAAACGTCTTTACACTAATTATTGATCACCAAGGCAACACTGTAGATTTCACTAAAAATTGATGAAAACAGCTGTAGGATGCTTCGGGTTCCTTTCTCCTGCTACACGCCCTTCTGCAACGTATACATTAACAATAAATCAAAATGGAATGGAAAACGTCCATCAAAAAGCATTCCACAGGGGTCCTCCAGTGATCAAGTGGTTCTGTGCCCTCGCGTTCTGATCATTTAGGCCTCACATATCATTGCAGCTTGACATAGATGAAGGTCCCCGACGATTTTTATCACGTCTAATCTAAGATATTGATACAATTTAGAATGTATGGGCCAAATTCACAAAGATTGTGAACACATTCAGAAATACATGCATCATTGGTGCCCTCCTATGATTTGCATTGATTTCCAATTTTTCAGGATTCAGTTATCACCTGGATTCCTTGTACAAATGTGTATTTCTTCTCACCATACCTACCCTTGCGCAGGCAATTCGCTGTGGTAATATTCACACCTGGTGAGTGTTTCAAGGATTTTGTCCCCCTTGACATTCTACTACCTTCCCTTTTCTTACCCTTACCACACAACCTACAATTGCAATCTGCCCTACTTATGCTTGTGCATTTTACTGGCTTATATCTGTAGGTAGGTCAGATAAAATCAAGGGGTTAAGTTCTGGAACATCTCTCTCTGATGCCCTAATGCACCCACTTTTACTATCCAAAAAGCTGTCTTAATTCAATTCAATTCGGACAATCAAGTCCATTAAAGTGCCATATACAGATGAAAAACATATTTCATAAATTCAAACAAATTGAAATGAAAATAGATGACACATGGCAGCATCTCACTCATAAAGTTTCTTTGAATACTTGTAGGGTAAATGCATGCAGCAGCATAAACATAAAAGTTTAAAATGCATCTTGTTGATGTCATAAGAAATGAAAATGAAAATTGAGGACAGATAGCAGCATCGCTCTCATAGAGTGTCCACAACTTCCTGTAGAGTGAACACAAATATCAGCATAAATATACAAAGTTTAAAGCACATCTTAATGTCATTTGAGATAGAAAGTTTGGTGCTTGACAATGTAGATTTTCCCAAAAAAATATGTAGGAAAGTCTTAATTTTATTAAAGACATGGAGGAGAGTATTATGCTATCTTTTCTTGCTTTTCATCGAATAGCAGCCATAGTCAAGAACATTGAACCAATCCCAAGGGCAAGCGAACAAGCAGCGAATGGGAAAAAACAGAATATATCATACACCAATCAAACACAGGCAGCGTAAGGTATACCAATCTTGACTGCAAGCAGCCCTCTTTTCTTGTGCGAGAATAGTCATGAGAAAGTATTAAACATTGGTAAAATACATGCAATAATGCCAACAGCCAAAACAAGAGAGAAAAAGTTTTGAATCCAGTCCAAATGGAAGCCTTTAACAGTTCTGTCTGGAACATGAGAAGAAGGGTCCTTGGAAAAAATAGCTGCCGTTTGAAAACTCCAGCCTCGAGAAACATTGCAATGAAGATTATTAGGTGGAAGATGATGTTGCATTTTCTGAGACTAAGGGAGGGAAGAGAGAAATAAACACAGTTAATGAAATCCTGAGGCGGGATAATACTCGCCTTCGTGCCTTTTTTAAAATTAAGACTTTCCTACATAATTTATTTGGAAAATCTACATTTTATGACAAGACCGGAGGCTCATATTATGCTTTTTTAAAGCATATCAAGAACCACAGACGATGCTGTATTTATAGGTTTGCAATAGAAAGTGCGAAATATAGAATCATTAGACTAAGTTGCCGATCTCAGAATGTCCTCCAAACTAGAACCTGCCAAAAAGGCTTTAGAAGCCATGGCACCCCGGGAAGAATGGGCTCCAGATTTAGAGGTGTCAATACCCGCTAGGGACATGACCCTTTTAACCCATCGAGCTAGAGTGGGAGACAAAACAGGTTTGTGGGGTTTCCTGAAGGAAATGAGGAATTGGTTAACAGAGGACGTTCTGAAATGGAAAGTTCTACTTTCAAAAGATTTTAGGCAATTTCCAATGCACAGTTTCAGTTGATTGGGAAAAAAGGATAAAAGACAGTAGAAAGTTTAGTTTTAGTACATCTTGTAACAATGAAAAGAATACCATTAGGGGTGAAATGACAGGCTGAAATATCTAAAGCCTTTACATCTGAAAGACGCTTTATCAAAATCAAACATAATAACATTGTTAATTTAGTCGAGAGCATTTTGAGAGATGATGAATCATTATCAGGCCAGGACAAAAAAAACTGTAAAACAAGATTAACATCCCACAATTCACTGTATTTAGGAATAGGAGGATTAGAGCATTTTACTCCCTTTAACAGATGGCATATTAGATGGTGTTCACCAACAGGCTTGCCATTAACGAAAGGATGATTTATGAAAATGGCCGAATGATAGAGGTTGATTATTCTATAAGATGTGCCTAAACTGGCTTGAGAAGCCAGAAAGTTAGCAATTAGAGAGATATCCCCTGAAAAGGGATTGCAAGATTTTCCCAAACACAAGCTAGACCAAATGGACCAGGCTGATATATAAGCCTTTGTTGTGCCTGGAGCCCATGAGTTCCTGATATAGTTTGAAGCGTCAGCTGAAATTCCTAGATAAGAGAGGGAAGACCCATGACCTTCCAGGCTGAAAGATTAAGGGCCTAATTCCAACTTTGGCCAAGGGTGTTATTCCGTCCCAAATGTGACGGATATACCACACGCCGCATTACGAGTCCATTATATCCTATGGAACTCGTAATACGGTGGGCAGGATATCCATCACATTTGGGATGGATTAACATCCTCCGCCAAAGTTGTAATCAGGCCCTAAGTGTGTTGTTGAGGACAAGGTTGTGAGGAAGACCCTGAGGGTTGAGAAGGAGATCGTTAACGGAGGGGAGGAGAATTGGGAAGTCCATGCCAGTTTTAGGTGGGGATGGTACCAAACCTGTGATTGCCAGAATGGAACCAACAAGATCAGAGTGGCTTTTTATCGTCGCACCTGGGTGAGTACCCTGTTGATCATCAGAAAAGGAGGGAAAGTGTAGTTTGTTGACCAGGACCAGTCCTGCAGAAAGGCATCTGTTGCTAAGGCTAGGGGATCCAGTCTCCAACTGAAGAAGAGAGGAAGGTGGGAATTTAGCTGGTACGCGTAGAGATCTATGTGTAGGGAACCTCATTTCTGTGAAAAGGGGTTGACGCTTCCAATCGCTGGTGTTGCACAAGTGGCGGAATACCAATCTGCCACCAAATTGTGATCTCCTGGTAAGTATTCTGTTTGAACAGATATTCTGTTCTGGAGACAGAACTCCCAGAAACTTTTTGCTAGTTCTGCTAATGGTTTGGATTTAGTACTGCCCAGATGATTGACGTACCTGTACACAGAGATATTGTCCATCTGTAGAAGGATAGAGCAGTGAACTTTGTTCTTTGCAAAGCTTTTGATTGCAAAGGAGCCTGCAAGCACCTCTAAACAATTGATGTTCAATAAAGACTCCTGTGGAGACCATGTATCTCCAGTCGATCTAGGTCCACATCTTGTGCCCCAACCTGTTAGGCTTGCATTGGATTCTAACACAAGATCTGGGGCTGACACAAAGATAGTCTTGCTGTTCCAAGTGTCCAGGTGATCTAGCCACCACTGAAGTTCTATATGGGATTCTTGATCCAGGGGGATAGATTTTGAGTAAGCAAGACCCTTGCGGGGGTGGCAAATCTGAAGGGCCAGATAATGGAGAGGTCCTGGAAAAATAGCTTGAATGGAAGAAGAAAGTAGACCTACAATCCTTGCCAGAGGCCTGAGGGAGAGAGAAGAAAGGCGTAAAGATTGGGGATTCCTGATTTTATAGCATTTATTTTCAATTGGGGGAGATGAAGAGTAACTTCTGTGAAGTTTACCTGAAAACCGAGAAACTCCATGACTCGAGAAGGACTTAGAATAGACTTTTCTCTGTTTATTATGAAGCCTAGGTTCGGTAGAAGAGAAGAAGTATAACGGATTTGTTTGTGAAGAGTATGAAAATTTTGACTCATTAAAAGGATGTCGTCTGGGTAAATTATTAATCTGATGCCCTGAGCTCTGAAATGAGCCAGTACGAGTTTCATTAATTTGATAAAACACCATGGGGCTGATGACAGACGAAAAGGAAGAGAGGAAAATTGATAAGTTTGATTCTGCCACTGAAATTGTAAGAATTTTCTGTGATGATGATGAATAGGAATAGTGAGGTAAGAGTCTTGGAGATCAAGTTGTACCATCCAATCATTCTGAAGAAAAGCATCCCTGAGATGCAAGATAGTCTCCATTTTGTTGAACTGTTTTAGATTTATGTCCGGCCTCATTTTCTTGTTCTTGTTTTGAACCAGAAAGATAGAAGTTAGAAACCCCGTTGGATGTCGATGTGTTATTTGAATTGCGTGTTTGTGAAGGAGTGTTTGATTTTCTGGTGAAATTAGGGAGAATATACTTGAGGAGAAAGTTAGGGTAAAGGGAAGAGATGTTTGAAAAGGTTTTTCGTAGAGTTCTATGGAATAGCCCTGAACTGTATTTAGAACCCACAAATCTGAGGTGATATTTTTCCATCTGTGGAGACAAAAGTTTAAGCGAACCCCTACGGAAAGATAGACAAAAGAATCACTTACTTGCTGGGTGATGGGATCTGAAGTTCAGCTGATTTCAACCTCCGAACCCTCTTGTTCTCTGGGGGTAGAACTTTGGGTAATATTCTAGTTGGGAAGAATCTGAGGAGCCTCTGAAACTTTGGGATCTGGCAAAGCAGCCTGTAAAGCAGCTCCTTCCTCTAACAGCCCTGGCAAAAACACGATTGTTGAAAACCTTCTTAAGTGACTTTTGAGTCTTGTCCAGGGAGGCAAACGTAGTGACGTACCTGCTGAGTTCCTTGATGAAGGAATGTCCAAACAATAAGCCATCAGCTTTAGGTCCTGGATCCCTAACAGCTAGGTTGGCTAATTTGGAATCCAGCTTGAGAAGTAACCCTTTGCATCTCTCGTGTGTTATGGCCGAGTTCACATTGCCTAAGAGACAGAGAGCTCTCTGAACCCATAGAGATAATTCCTCTGGATTGATAACATTATTCTCCAGTCTTGCAATTTCTGCAATGTCAAAAGTATGGGAATGAGGCCCAATGATATCCAAAATTTTGTCTTGGTAGAGCTCTGTCAACTCCTTCAACTCCTTCACGAGGGTCTTTTGTGAATATGGTAAAGAAGGTAATCATAGAAGGGTCAATAACTGGAGTAGAAGTTATGTGTAGGAATAAAGAAAGTCTGGGGCATTCGGAATGGAGTTTAGATCTGACTAGCTTGTCCAATGGCAAATGTAGTTTTGCAGTAATATAATCTCCCACATGGTCTGAGGGTAGCCAACCCATGGAGTTAGGATGGTGGATCAATTTAGGGTCGAACATGGGATTGCCATTTGAGTATAGAATTGTTTTGGATTTTGGAATCCAGAGGATCAGTCAAGAGAGAAAATGTTTGCTTTTTAGGAAGAGGACCAGACCAAAAATCTGAACTATGCATGTCATCCGCATCATCATCTGAATCAGGATCATCTAGATTGTCATCTGTGTCCCCTACAGTAGAAATCACAATCTTTTGGGCAGGAGATAAATGCTTGTTTTTTGACTTACGTTTACTGCCCGAAGTTTTGCCCTCCTGATTAGGAGGCCTGTGAGGAACGTCGTCCTCTATCAATTGTGAGGAAGACTCACCATCCAAAAGCGCAGAATTAGATTTAAATTGGGTATTTTGAGAAGCCACTGTGGCTTCGCACTTTCTGCTTTCCCCGCAGATAGGGCCATGTAAGATTTGAGACATAAAAGATGACACAGTATTTTCAAATTGTTGGGAAACCTTGGTCATTGAGGCTGAAACCGCCTTGGCACCTTGGCGACAGAGGATTGAATACATTTACTTAAATTACTTTTAAACTCCTCTTCACTGTCATTAGATGAATTTAAAAATGATGAAAAATACATTTTGGTAATGAAAAGGTAAAAAAATTAATGGGAGTGTCCTGGGAGGAGATTTAAGTGAGGAAGTGAGGGGCAAACTGTTGAAGCCGATGAAAAGGGGCATTACAGGCCGAAGGAAAGGCCACGCCCTCACAGGAAATACCAACTAAGTATTGCGGAGATGCTATTACAATGCAGTTGGAACTCCGTGATGAAGGGCCCCACGGGAGTGGCAAAACAATTATTTTAAGGGGTGAGGAAGGAAGGAAGGAGACGCACTCTGACAGAAAGTAGAAATGCGTTGTTAACAAAATGCGCGCGGTGATCAGAAGCCGTTAATGCCGGCACCAAGAGGTAACGGGTGGGGAGAGGGGAGCCTGCAAACTTTAAAATAACGTCACAAAGTAACGAAGAGCAAGAGGAAACATTAATAAACCAGTAAATACGTCTTGAACGAAACACCGCTTGCAGAATATGCGATGTAAGATAACATTTGGCATGTAATGGAAAATATACTTATCTTGACTGCGACCAGCTAGAAAGGAGGGCTGATTGCGGTCAAGATTGGTATACCTTACGTAGCTACCTGTGTTTGATTGGTGTATGATATATTCAGTTTTTTCCCTTTGGCTACTTGTTCGCTTGCCCTTGGGATTGGTTCAATGTTTCTTGACTGTGGCTGTTATTCGATAGCATAATATGAGCCTCCGGTCTTGTCATAAAATTAATTTCTATGCCTCTTAAAAAGATTTAACAACAAAAGTGTAGTTTTATAGTGAATCTGTTTAGTTTGCTCATGGCAATGATTCCTAAGAATTGGAAAAGAGAAATGCAGAAAGCCAAAGTCTTAAGATGTTCAAAAGCCCTTCAGAACTAGTGAAAGTGCAGAAAAAATGTACATTATTTGTTGCTGATAGACTGGAGCTAGTGAAAGTGTAGCACAAAGGTTCTTTATTTGTTTCTGATGCTTTGGACTGGGCCTATGTCTCTAAGTCATTAAGGACGCTAGTTTTTTGCCTTAGTGATTTATTCACAATGCCAGAAATTTGATCTATTAATGACATGGAGTTGAGCATCATTCAGCAGAAATGTGACACCTGCTGGAATTATCTGTGTTCCTTCTTTTATCAAACGATGTTGGAAGAATCTTCTGCATTCATCAAGTAAGTTGAGGCACATACAGAGCAGATGTGTTAAAGATTCCTGAAACAGGCTGCATAAACAACACAATTTGGTAGCTGGTTGACAAACCCATTGGGCAATAGATCAAATGATGAAAAACAGCCCATTCAAAGTTGGCAAAACTTGACTTTATAATATGATGAGAAAGATTCTGAAATGTATTTTAAAGCCCTTTTTGGACATAGCTAGTAAGAACTAAAGGAGCATGTTTTCTTTTGCTAAAATTCCATAAGGCCGATGCAGAAGATTCTATTTGATCCTTTTTATTTAAGGCTGTTTTGAATTGTGGATGTGGTAGATTTAAATTCTGTTGCACCTTTCAACTCTAGGGAGACAGAAAGGGCATTCAACTACTCATTTTGAAGACTCAGGCTATTGTTGGATAACATTTCAAACCAAATAAGGTTTTTCTGAGAGCCTTTTTTTGCAGCACATGCAGAGCACATGTACTTTAGGACACTGGCCTTCTATTTGAAATTGAGCAGCTGATCCTAAATTCCATCCTAATCTGGGTGTTACTAGGGAGTCTGAACAAGGTCCTGAGCACTTCACTCTGTGAATTGTTCAGAAAGGCACTAAGGCCCTGATTTATACTTTTTGACACAAACCCGCATTAGTGCAGGTTTGCATCAAAAAGTATACTACCGGCTAGCGCCATTCCTCGACACCAGCTGGCTGTCATATTTAAAGAATGATGCTAGCTGGCGGTAAGGTTCAATTAGCATCAAAATAAATGACGCTAACCGGGTGGGGAGGTATAGGGGAAACAGGAGGTTGTGCATCAAAGAATGGCGCTAGTCACGTTAGAGTCAGAAAATGACTCTAACCTGACCAGCGTCATTTTTTTAAAGCACAACCACCCTGGACATGACTCCTGTCTTCGTAAAGACAGGAGTCATGCCCTCCAGCCCAATGGCCATGCCCAGGGGACTTATGTCCCCTGCGCATGGCCATTGGGCACAGTGCCATGTATGGGGGGGCCAAGTTAGGCCCCCCTATGGCACTTTGAAAGAAAAATAAAAAACACCTACCTGGACTTACCTGGGATGGGTCCCACCATCCTTAGGTGTCCTCCAGGTGTGGGTGGGGGTATCCCTGGGGGCAGGAAAGGGCACCTGTGGGCTGCTTCCATGGTCTCTGACCATGGAAATGAGCCCACAGGTCCCGTAACGCCTGCCCTGACCCAGGTGTTAAATAATGGCACTAAGCAAGCTTAGAGCCATAATTTAAGGCCCTCCTCCTCCCGTGCGTGATTTTTGCATGGGAAGATAAATAAGTCGCAAGGGCCTTAGAGTAATTTTTTTCCCGGGAACGCCTACCTTGCATCTCAATGTCACAAGCTAGTTTTCCGCAGGCAAAAAATTACGTTAACTCCAATATTTTGACGCTAGACGGGTGTAGCATCAAAATATAAATGAGGAGTTGAATATGCACCGGATTTGCACCAAAAAAAAGATGTAAATCTGGCACAAACAGAGCATAAATATGCCCCTAAGATACCCTGGGAATGCTTCTGACTCATATGCCAAATTCGGTATGAGTTTGGCAATAACTATTTTCAGCAATGGTTCAAAGGTGTGCTTTTTGTGCAATTTAAAATAGTTTGAAAGGCAAATTGAAATGATGCAGCTTTTTGGTTTTAATAAATTAAGATGCAATAAATGACCTTTGTCATCCAGCCAGCACGCCATACATTTATATTTATTTGATATGGTCAGACGATGGTTATTGAGCCACCGTAAGCTGCCTTTTTTTCTTCCTGCCAAATATCACAATATTTGATTTTTTGTAGTTTATTGTCATGCCGTTTGAGCAGCAATGCTTGTCTATGACATCATGCAATTTTTGGAGCCCAGTCAGCGTTTGGCTGAAAATAACTACATCATCCGCACAGAGAAGCAAAGTAATGTGATGATTTGCCAATTTTGGTACATGACTGACTGCTAGACTTAATGAGGGTACCAGGCCAGACATAAACAAGATATATAAAGCAAGAGCTAATACACAACCCTGCTTATACCATGTTTAATATTATTTTTTTCAGAGGCTGCTGTATTACTGCCCAATTTTACTCTGGCTCACGTGTCAGAGTAAAGCATCAAAACGCCATGGCACAATGGTTCTGGGATTTGTCAGCCTTTAAGCTTGGTGCATAACAGTTGACTGTTAACATAATCAAACACCTTGCTGTAGTCTATAAAACAGCAGTAGAGCAGCTTCTTTTTCCTTATCTGTTTCTCTGCAAGCATCCTTATGGCCACACGATTGTCGACAGTGCTGGAGTATGGTCTAAAGCCAGTTTGACTGAATGGCAACAAGTTATTTGTGTGGCCCACTCCTCTAAATCCTCCAGCAGGAGTGGTGCAAAATATTTGGCCAGAACGTTCAAAAGTGCAATATGACAGGAAGCGCCACTGGCCCCTTTTAATAAATGGGATGTAAAATCGAGCCATGCCAGGAGGATGGAATAGATTCAGTGATTATACACAGCTTAAACAAATTTTCCAGGGAATGCCATTGGAGCCCGGGGCGCCACCAGCTTTGCTTTTCTGGATCAAATTGACTATTTTTGTGGCAGTTAGAGTTGTTGCATAATGACAGATTTGCACTTTTAATGCCGCAGATCTCTGTTTCGAGGGTTTCTGCTAGCTCAGGCTAAGTTGTTGATAGGGCTCTTTTGTTGTACCTTTGTACAGAGTAGGGACATGTTTTATCCAATTGATAAGGCAACATTGCTCCCATTTATGTTAATCGTTTCTGGTCCCCTGTTTAAATGCTTAATGATTATCCAAAAATCTTTTGAGTTTTTGTTTCAGCATGCCAGAAAGAATTCAATCTAAAGTGCTTGAACGTACTTTTGTTTAGCTTCCCAAGTTTGTTTTTTCTAATCCCTGCATAGGGTGTCAACTTCTGCCAACAGGATGGAATTTGACCATGGTTTTAGTGATCATAACATCCTACTCAAGGTTCTTTTCTGGAGTCTTAAGTCTTTGGTAAACCATGGTTTTGAAGGACTGAGCCTTGTTGGTGTGTTAGCTGTTGACTGATAACAAGAGCAGAAAGTAAGCTCTGCATGAGGAGTTTCTCATTATTAATTGATGTATTGGAGCACTATCTTGATTGAATGACAGGTGTAACTAAGTATTGTAATAATGGCAGCTTCCAAGCTCTTTTTGACCCATTTCCAGTTAGAATAATTTGAGTCAATAAGACTTAGGGACAGATTGCGAGTCTGGCGGTCTCAAGACTGCCAGACTCGTGATGGTGGTTGGAGCACTGTGGCTGTGGCGGTCTGACCGCCACGTTACAAGTCTGGGGGTTGGACAACCAAAAGACTACAGTTTCCTGCCAGGATCTCGAACCCCGACCAGCTGATGACAGTCTTGGTTGTGATCAGCCAGGGCGGCACTGAAGTCCTGCTGATTACAACCATATTCTCTACCAGCCTTTTCATGGCGGTTCAACCACCATGAAAAGACTGGCAGAGAACAAGTACTGGCGGCCACAGGCTACATTTTCATGGACAGTGCAGGCCCCCCCCACAGCACTGTCAGAATGTGCACTGTCTGCTCAGCAGACAATGTGCATTCCGAGGGTGCTAGGGAAGTCCCCTGTGCGACGACGTTGAACTCAGTTCCATGTGAAGCCGAGTCTATTGCTACAGCACGTTTTCCACTGGGCTGACCAGCTGGTCAGCCAAGTGGAAAACTCCCTATAGGACAGGTGGGGAGACCACCAGCTCTGTGGCAGTCTCTTCACCACGGGTCTGGCGGTCGGGTTTTCGTCCCCTAACCTAGTAATCATGCCTTAAGGGTGGTGTGACCATTAGTAGAGTTTTCTATACTCAAAATCTGGGGCCAATGGTCACTTTCACACTGTGGGAGGATAAAATACAAGGTGATGGTAATAAACAGAGTGACTGATCAAAAAGCTGTCTCATGTGATTTAGTTTCTAGAGCAAGGCTATTTAAGTTTTATTTAATTAATTAGTTCATTCATTCATTTAACCATTTATTCATTCATTCAATAAAGCATTCATCAGTGACATTCATGACTATTGATATATCACAGAAATGTTGCAATATTCCCAAAAATCTACAGTGAAAATCCATTTACACCATTTAAGCTTCATATAAAATCTGAAACTCGAAAATGGTGTTTGCAGCAAGGCAGTCCTTGGAGCTAACTGATTTAATTATCTTTAATGTTTACAAACTGAAAAGACAACTCACTATATTTTCTTCACTTTCACTGTTTGAACATGAAATATCGACCAGTGATATTTGATGTACCAACTGGACGGACACAGCATGAGGGGGCTCATTATGAGTTCAGAGGTCAGACGAGCCAATGTCAAACTCTCAGAGATGAGGCGGCCGTCAACCCAGCTGCCTCACCCCCATTGTCTTATGATGTTCTCACTGGGCTGGCATGTGGGAACATCATATTACATTGTATTACAATGTTCCCGCCAGTCAGTCCGGTGGGAACAGTGCTATGGTATTGGTCTCGGCTTCCTTAAGGGAGCTGAGGCCAATACAATAGCACACCAGCACTAGAAGGGGTGGCCCTACATTGCCCACAACTTGGTCATGGGCAGTACAGGGACCCCCCCTGTGGGCCCCTAGCACTGTGTTTCTGGCAGCCCTTTTATGGCGGAGTCCCCACCATGAAAAGGCTGGAAGAAACTGGACTCATGGTCAGCATAGTGGCACTGATCTCAGCACTGCTGTGGCAGACTACGACTCCGTCACCCCTTTGGGAACCATGTTCCTTGCGGGGACGGCGGTCTCCTGATGGTCCGACCCCCAGGGTCGTAGTTTGACGGCCGGACTGCCTGGAGTGCGGCGGTCTGACCACCACCACCATGGCATAGGCAGTCCGAGGACCACCAATGTCATAATGAGGCCCTAACTCTTTTTTGCACATAATTTAAATTCTTTTGACAAACCTACTGTACAAGCAAAACAAATGCAAAATCTCTAAACAAAACTAATTTTTCATTCATATTGAACAATGTAAACAAATAGTAAATTAAACAAACAAGAAATCACTACACATCGGACTGAAAGAAATCCCAAAACTGTATTAATGGGTGTCCAAGTCAATGAAGTGCTACATTGAAATACTAGTGTTTCGGAAATGGAGCTTTTCAAATGCTTAAAAACAGGGCTTTACAAATACCTAAAACATGAGGTAGGAAAAGGTAACTACATGGCACAACATATCATTGCCGTTCTTTAAAAATAAGGTCAATTTATCAGCTGGGGAGGTAGAAACCCCAATTAAATATTGAATGTGGCGACTGTTGTATCTTGCAACAAGCATACTCAATTTTAACAAGCATAGGCAATGCCATTATTTCTGGCTTTAAAGGAATGTTATATGGTAATTTAAAGCATTACAAGTAAACAGCATATATATTTTTGTGAAAGCAAACAATTCTAGAATAATATTGGTGTAGTTTAAAAGGTCAGGCAACAGTTGCTCTGTCAAGCCAGACCTAGAAATCCATGGAGGTAAATAACGGCCCTCCTCCCATCTCTGCTGGTGCCACAGGGACAAACAACATTGATTATCTAGTTATCTAAGACACTTTTACAGCATTACATTGTGATGTGTGTGTGTCTGAAAGGTCAAGCTCAGCCAGCTTGATAACTAAACACAATGATCACAACTGGTTAGGAGTGCGCACTTTTTTATTTTGTGGAATCAAAGGACATCTTCCGATTCTAAACATGTATTCTTGGCTCCCAACATGTGGGTGAAGCCAAAGTCCCTATCTACTGGTACTTGCATAATTGTCTGGCTGTGTGCTGTCAAGCCAGATCATAAAAAGGGCTCTTTATTGTCAACCTATCATGTGTCTATCACAACCCGCGAAGATACGTGCACGGTTGTTTTCTGTATGTGAAAGTATGGCACCTGATTTACAAAGTTCTTTGCACCTATAAATTTAGCTTATATGGGGAAGGAGCCTGTTTACAAGCATAGATCCACATCTGACATTAATGAAAGATGGTTCTTTAATCCCGAAAGTATTAGGGGCCAGATGCAGGAAACGATTAGCGAGTCGCAAACGGCAAAAATTGCCGTTTGCGACTCGCTAATCGCATTTCCCTATGCAGAAATGCATATTGCGAGTCGGGACCGACTCGCAATATGCATTTCAGAATCGCAAATAGGAAGGGGTGTTCCCTTCCTATTTGCGATTCGGAGTGGCATGCAATACCATTTGCGACCGCATATGCGGTCGCAAATGGTATCGCAGTTACCATCCACTTCAAGTGGATGGTAACCCACTCGCAAATTGGAAGGGGTCCCCATGGGACCCCTTCCCCTTTGCGAATGGTCCCAAAACAATTTTTTCAGGGCAGGTAGTGGTCCAAGGGACCACTACCTGCCCTGAAAAAATACCGAAACTAAAGGTTTCGGTTTTTTTTTTAAGTGCAGCTCGTTTTCCTTTAAGGAAAACGGGCTACACTTAAAAAAAAAAAACTGCTTTATTGATAAAGCAGTCACGAACATGGAGGTCTGCTGACGACAGCAGGCCTCCATGTTTGCGAGTGCCTAGACTCGCTATGGAGCCGCAATTTGCGACCCACCTCATTAATATTAATGAGGTGGGTCATTGCGACCCCATAGCGACTCACAGACGGTGTCTGAGACACCGTTCTGCATACCAATTTGCGAGTTGCAAATTGCGAGTCGCATGGACTCGCAATTTGCAAGTCGCAAATTGGCATTTTCCTACATCTGGCCCTTAGTTGCCAAAATAATTTAATCAGAGTAAATCTACTTGAAGGTCTAGAAAGAGAACATTCCAGGGTGATAATGCAATATATGTATGTGCGCACTTAAAAAAACATTGGCTCACAAACTAATCATAGAGTTGAAGTTAGATATTCTAAAATCAACAAGTCATAAGTGCATCAATTCCTACATCAAAAAACATTCACTTGAATGTAATTCAGACAATCTATGTTTTCTGTATCGAAGTCAATCTGCCAGTCATTTTACAGAAAATAAAATGCTGTTCATCACATCATTCATAATAAGACATTTTCACTATACTTTAAATACAACTTCTGTAGAAAAAGGCCCCAATAGTCATATTGTTAAGCGGCCATTACAACCAATTTAAACCACAAGCTCTATGAATAAAAATAAGAATGTAATCATTAATTATAGCTATTTTGACTGATGCAATAGTACTATGCTGAAGTACAATGGTGCACAACCTTAATACTGTCAAAAGACTATTGTCAGTCATTTATAGTGTGGCAATAATATCATGATGTATTTTATATCACGGTACGAATACAGTTTTTAACAGAAATTTTAATTTGTTTTTCATTTCTTGTTTCTTACACTTTTTGTGTCATTTTTATTTTTTTTAAGAATTAATGGATGATTTTGTTTTTAGATTGATTTTTAATTTTTAATTTAAGTTTATATTGTAGTAATGATATCTTATTTGATTTGATTTTTTATTCTATATTTAATTTTCAATTCAACGTGTTAGTAAGTTCAAGAGTTTTAAGGGGTTATACTTTTAAGAAACTTGATTTATATATATGTTACCAATACATTGCTACCGGAATCCCGAGGCACACCTCCATGGCGGTCCGAGGGTGGACCCAGAAATCCACATATACCAAAGTCACTTCCCTGAATTCAGGCCTTCAGGCTACAGCTGAAACGCGTTGTAAGGAGACTATTAAACAACGTATGCAAGTACAAACGCTGTCCGAGCGTCTTCTTTGAATATATATTTAAAGTTACTAATTATGTATGTTTTTTATTATCTTTTGAAATATATATTAATTTGTTTTAGGGGTGGATTTTAGGATTACTAGGGGAACTTGGAGAATACATTTGTATTACAAATTGTGTGTCTTACATTTATGTGTGTAATTTTGAATTACATTTTACCGATTTGTTAGAATGAAGTATATACATTTTTGATTTCTAATTATTGTTTACATAATTATTGTTTCTAAATATGTATGTACATATATAAATATATATGCATATGTGACATCTATAGGTACATATACAAACACGTACACACACATATATACACATACATATGTATACATATATCACATCTATAGGTATACACGCACACATACACACATATATATTACCTACTGGCGGTCACCAGTAGGTAGTTATAGGTAGGACCTAGGGGCATATTTATACTCTGTTTGCGCCGGAATTACGTCGTTTTTTTTTACGCAATTCCGACGCAAAACTAACTCCATATTTATACTTTGGCGTTAGATGCGTCTAGAGCCAAAGTCCATGGAGTTTGCGTCACTTTTTAGCGTGGACACCTACCTTGCGTTAATGATATGCAAGGTAGGCGTTCCCGTCTAAAAAAGTGACTCCGAGGCATGTGCGCCGTATTTACACTCCCGGGCAAAATTGACGCCCGGGAGTGGGCGGGTCAAAAAAAATGACGTACCCCCGCTTTTGCGCCGTTTTTTAGCGCCTGGACAAGGCAGGCGTTAAGGGACCTGTGGGCTCGGAAGGAGCCCAGAGGTGCCCTCCCATGCCCCCAGGGACACCCCCTGTCACCCTTGCCCACCCCAGGAGGACACCCAAGGCTGGAGGGACCCATCCCAGGGACATTAAGGTAAGTTCAGGTAAGTTTTTATTTTAATTTTTTTTGTGGCATAGGGGGACCTGATTTGTGCCCCCCTACATGCCACTATGCCCAATGACCATGCCCAGGGGACAGCAGTCCCCTGGGCATGGCCATTGGGCAAGGGGGCATGACTCCTGTCTTTGCTAAGACAGGAGTCATTTCTATGGGGGTTGGGAGTCGAAAAAAATGGCACAAATCGGGTTGAGGCGAAAAATTTGCCTCAGCCTGACTTGCCCCATTTTTTGGCGCCCAAGCTCCATATCCCCCTACGCCGGCGCTGCCTGGTGTACGTCGTTTTTTTCCACGCACACCAGGCAGCGCCGGCGGCTAACGCCGGCTAACGTCATTGATTAAATACGGCGCCCGCATGGCGCTTCAGAATGGCGTTAGCCGGCGCTAATTTTTTTGACGCAAAACTGCGTTAGCGCAGTTTTGCGTCAAAAAGTATAAATATGGCCCCTAGTTTCTATAGGAAAAGAGTATTTTGATTTGGCTATGTCTGTGACACAGTTTGCCAAATCTTCATGAAATTTTCATAAAAAGTGTCCTGTATGGTTTTGTTGTACATGGAAAGTTTCGGTGATCAGTCACGAATGTCCAAGAAAAAGGGGGGGGAGGTAAAAAAAGTGGGGTTTCCATGTTAATTCCCATAGAGATCTTAGACATGACTACAGCCTGAACCGCTGGATGGGCTTACACCAAATTGGGCAGAAAGGTAGCTCTTGGTCCACAAAACTTCTTTTTTGTTATTTGTTGTAAATACATTCAGTCGTTTTTGAGAAATTAAACTAAATCCAAATTTGTACATCTAGGGTCACAACAACTTTGCAAATGCTCCTGATCTTGTGCAGGGATCTGAGTGGCTGCCAACACTTCAACCAGAAACTGTTGGCAGCCAGTTTGAGACTCTACTTCAGCTGAGTCCCCCCAAAAATAAATAAATAAATAAAAAGGGGAGGGAATACAAGAACCCCCTAGCCTTCGTCCTGGGGTTCCCGAGGGAGCACACCAGGGCAAAAAAGTATCAATGGGTGCTTCTGCAGACTTTGCCAAAAGTTTTTTAAAAAGTGTGGTCTACCACGCTTCCTACTAATTTTGCCTAGAGTGGGCCAGGTCCCAGGGACATCCAAATATAATAAATAAGGAGGGGGCGCATGGGGCCACCCTCCCAGGGTTTTCAAAGGCCCCGGGGGCCACCACCTACCCAGGGCTACATTTAATAAACATACGAGGGAGCTGTGCAGACCCCCCATGCCCTGGTGACCACCACATCCCCTGGGCTAAAAAAAAATAAAAAAGTTATGGAGGGTGCACAGACCCTCTGGGCCTCGGGGCCACCACCTCCGCAGGGCTACATTTAATAAAAATACAGGGGGGTGTGGACCCCCCTGGGCCCAGGGGACCACCACGTCCCTGCGTCTACATATATAAAGTTGTTAGGGAGGCCGTGCAGAGTCCCCAGGTCCCGGGGACAGCCCCCTCCCTGGGGTTACATTTAATAAAAATACAGGGGGGGGCATGCAGACTTCTCCCCCTGGGAACCAACACATTCCTTGCATTACATGAATAAAATTGCTAAGGGGGGCCGCATGGACCCCCAGGTCCTCAGGACCATCATCTGCCCGGGGGCCAATAAATTTTTTTAAAGTGTGGACGGGGCCATATAGAGCCCTGGAGACAACCTCCTCCTCAGAGCCGCCCCATGCAGATCAAAGGAGGGGGGCCACGTGCCTCCCCTCTTAGAGCCACATATAGCCCTGGGAGCCCCATCCCCCAAGTAAGGCTCATGCTACCTCCTGAGGTGCTCACCCTCAGGAGATAGCTGTTTGCTGTTGCTTGTGGCAATCGGGTCCTGTAAAAATGCTCCCGCTTGCTGGAAGCAGAGATTTAATCTCTTTCTCTGCCCGCAGATATGCAGGCAGGGAAGGAGACGAACGTGTTGCTCCCAAACGTAGGGAGATTGCATTTCCAGCACCTTCATGCACGCAGGAGTAATGCTGGCGCCTGCATGAAGGGGGGAGCCGGCTGTGACTGCTGGGGCCTTGAGACTCCCTCCGCGGTCCCCAACATTTATTAAAATAAAGTATCAATCAGGCATGATCCTCATTTCACAGAAAGTAATGCTGAACAGAATGCACTTACAGATATAAACAAAGCAAATGGCCAAGTTGAAGCTTCACTTCTGTGAAGTACTAAACATCCTGCTTCTTTGTGCATGGTCAAGGCAGACCAAGAGTGTTTTCTTTGCATTTCCACTTTAAAAAGTTATTTGTAATCCTTTATGGAGGCGTTTGCATCTTTGCTTTTTTCGAGTACAATATCTCATGTAGTGACTGTCACGAGTGGGATTCTTTTTGTCATCTGCTGCTGAGACCAGTGATCGAGCTATGCCTTTTAAAAACTACAAGTATGTAAAATGGAATAGAAGCTCTGCCCTTATAGCTTTGCCCCATATACATTAGTGATATGCAATGTCTTCCACCATTTTCCCAGGAAGGTGGGAGGGACAGCTTCCTAAAAAGGACCCCATGAGCACATATCCAGCCAGTTTTAGAGATACGTTCTTGATGTGAAGGAATATGATCACATCTCCACCAAACAAAGAAGCACTTCATGAGTGCTGTGGGGTAGGCTATAGGGCCTGCCCAGATGCCAAGCCCTGCGGCCATATCCTGCCAAGTACAGCCGAAGGCAAGGTATGGGTAATTATAGAGGGTTGGCTGCAGGGCCTGGCCTCAGGCTGTGTGTGAGTTGGGGTTGGGAGGCTATAGGGGGTTGGCAGCAGGGCCTGGTTGTAGGTCAGGCCCTGTTGCCAACCCCGCCGCGCATGGCCAAAGGCCATGCGTGGTGGTGGTTGTATTTATGTAAAGTAATTACAATTACTTTATGTTACAAAAACCATAGACATTCACTGAAAAAACAAAGGTAACAGGGACATTACAGTTAAGAAATAGAATTAAAAAATATAGAAATTCACTGAAAAAAACAAAGGTTGCAGGGACGTCATAGTTAGGCTCACAGTTCAAATGTACAAAATCATAGAAATTCAGCTGTTATAGTTAGAGATATTTCAAGTAACTATAACTTGTGCCCTAAGGTAACTATAACTGACACCCTCACCATGCCATACACTGCTAATTACCCCATATATTGCATCACTCATAACATCGTCCATGACATCATTGTTAATATTACTGCAATATTTGAAGGAAAAATATTAATGAGAAAACTGTGCAGGTGAAGGCGCCAGTTAAAGTTACCTTATTACGTTAGGTCACAGGTTATAGTTACTTGAAATAACGCAAACTATAACATCTGAATCTCTATGGTTTTGTACATTTGAAATGTGAGCTTAAGTATATTGTCCCTGTAAACTTTAGTTTTTTAAAGTGAATATATATGTATATAAATACATATATATATATATATATATACACACACACACACACATATATATACATACATATATTAGTATTTATACATATGTGTGTATATTATATATATATATATATATATATATATATATATATATATATATACATACTGTGTTCAGAATTAACATTATATAAATGGCATATATTAAAATATTTAAGATGTTCCACTTTAAACTGTATCTATTAGGAAGTAGTATTTTGTATTTTTTAAAGATATTAGCGTGAGATTATATATTATTTTTTAGATATTTGTGTACTTAACATTAGAAGGATAGGGAAACAATATTTTTGGAAATTATATTTTTGAAACAATATTTGTGTTACACGATATTGTTGATTCTCGTATTGCGTCAGTGATCCTAAATTTGTTGCCTATCATGCATGTGTTGCACTGTATTTGGACAGGTTGTTATTGTTAGTTGCATAGGCAATAATTCTTTTGGTGCTATTCTCATGGCCATGCAGTAAGAAATATAGGTTAGTAGGTGTAACGTTTAATTTTAAACCAAACTTTATTGTTTTTATATAAAACATAGTGACATTATTGACAGCAGAATACAATTGTATAGTTTAGATCTACAATCACAGTGAAGTATTTTAAGCAATGACTGAGGCACCACAGCCACATTTTGCTTCAGCTTTTGAAGCTATAGTGAATAAACACAGTGGCCTGTGTTTAAATCAATACAAGGTTGTTGCAAACAGTCCACCATGGGTGAGAAGGTCAAGGAGATCCGTATGTTGCAACATCATGGTAGTTTTTTTATCGGGAGACCTGAGCCAAGTTAGGTGTATATAAGAATGTGAGAAGTGGAAGAAGAGGGTATGACAGAGGTCATATTTTCTATTCTACATAGGGAAGTAATTTCTGCCTCTGCCCAGTGATGTTGATCCCTATGCCAGAACAAAAGTAGGGGGTGGGCAGAGGATTTCCAGCAACGGGTGATAGCCCTCTTCGCAAGCAGGTGGGCTAGGTCCAAGAACCTTGTTGATAGTTTTGACTTCTTGGGCCCTTGGAATGTGCAGGACACATCTATAAGTTATCTCAGTTAGTTTGGACAGAACCCAAGTCCAGGAGAGGCACAGCATCGTACAGCCCCAAAGCATGTGGGACAGGTGAGCGGGTGTCGTGTGGCACCTAAAGAATGCTATGGAGGCAGATGGAAAGAGCTTTCGGGTTTTCAGTGTAATGAGGTAGGTCCTATGTAGTATATTGGTTTCTGTTAGTTTGAAGTGTGTATTATACATAATCATGGAGGGATATTCAAGAATAACATACCATTCCTTATCACTGAAGGCAAACAGCAACTCAGTTTCTCAGACTAACTTGAGAGGCAGTTGCGATATTCTAGCATGATCGCAGACCCCTTTTTATAACAAAGTTATCAGTCTCCTACCTTGCCCTATTGTGTGGTGTGTTTGCAATGTGGAATGTGTTTGGGTTCTATGTGTAAGGAATTCACTGACTGGTAAGCCATATTGTTCAGACAAGAACTAAAAAACTGTAAGGATTGCCTCCTTGAATACCTCGGCCACTGTAGTCAGTCCAGTGCATTCAAGGAGGTCAAATCTCATGCGGGAACAATACCACCATGGGTGGGGAGGTCTAACAGCAGGATCACATTGGGCGTAAGCAGGCACAGGTCTGCTGTATCCTAAAGAGTTACTCAGACAGATTTGTACCACTTGAATTCATAATCTCTAACATGCAGGTCCACTACAAGGGCGGGTAAGGGCACGGTTCAGAAAACTAGATTTCTTTTGGGGTGACATGAGTCTGGATTCAGCCAGGTGGAGGCCAACCAGCCAGTAATTGAGCCACTGCAATTGGGGTTTAATAGGACTAAGCTCAGAAATCTGGTGTGCCCAGACTTCTTCAATTGGTGGGAAATCTCAGTATGGCCAGTGCAATCTGTTGGCATCCTGTAACCCATGTCAATTATGTGTAATGTTTACATTATTGGATACAGCAAACTAGAACCAACTGTCTATGAATGATGTAACATATGATAATTCACACTGACAGAACAAAATATATACTTATTGGAGCCACAGAGATACAACAGATTTGAAAATACACAATTCAATTTTTTACTACAGTAGAAACACGGATAAGAAAAGAATATATACTTAGTTCACAATCTCTTAAGTACATTCATATATATTTAGCATGTGCTGATAATCCATCTAGCGAAGACAAATAGGATTTGCATATAATAGAGCCACAGGCAAATTCATTAAAAAAGTCTTACTGTACAATTGCTCATTGTGAGAGAGCAGGGTTGATTGCAAAGGCCCCCTAACTTTTTGCCCCCATTTTTCAAATTTTTCTGGTGTTTTCCTGACTCTGATGGTGCCCTGGGTACTGCTAACCAGTCCCAGGGCCTGTGCTGTGTGTAAAATCAGTATGCAAATTAGGCTAATTATAATTGGCTAAGTCAACCTACCTATAAGTCCCTAGTATATGGTAGGGCATGTAGGTTTAGGGACCCTAGCAAAGGTAGTGCACACATAGGTGCACTGCTGAGATGCCCAGTATTATTTTAATGGCAGGCCTGCCTTGCTGGTTGCTTTTAAATTAAAGTTACATACAAATTCGACTTTGGAATTAAAAGTAGTTCCAAAGTCTTAAACTACCTTATTTTTACATGTATGTCACCCCTAAGGTGTGCCCTATGTACCCTAGTGCTGGGTGCCATGTAACTATAAACAGGGACCTTATAAAAATAGTCTTATAAGCCCTGGCGAGGTAAAACAGCCAAATTCATTTTTCCATCATTATAGTGAATGGCCTTCATAGGCTAGAATGGGGAGACCTTATTTAATTTTAAAAGTCCCCTTAAGTAACAGATAACACAAGTTTGGTATCAAATTAATTGTTTTAATAAATCCCACAACTTCCAGTTGTGGGATTTAATATAACTTGTTCAGGTAAGGAGTTTTAAACTTTACCTGAATAGTTGCCAACTTCAGCCCTGCAGTGTTTTTACTGCTTTGCTCTGATTGGCCAGCCTCTGGCAGCCAGGCCAGGCTGCATTGATGAGGTGTGAAGTGGCCTGGCTCAACACAAAGAGATGTGCCTGGGGGAGGAGATCTTCCCTCAGCAGATGGGGAAGCAGGAAGGGGGAGGGCTGCCAAACTGGTCTTCAAAGGCAGGGAAGGACATTTGGAGCAACCCAGTAACACCCTCACATCCTGCAATCCCAGACAATTAGCTGCCCCCTTGATTAGATTAGGAGAGGGCAGGAGAGGGGTGTGTTTGGGATTTTTAGACACACCAGTGGGTGGGCTCAGTCAGATGTAACCTCCAAAAATCACTTGCAACCCTGATGGATTTTTGAGGAATGTTGCTCCCTGGGATTGATTTTTGCCCCACTTCCCAGGACGTGGTCATCACAGGGGGAAGGACTGTGCCCCTGATTGGAGAACCAGGACCCCCCTGTTTTTTACCCAGTAGCAAGGATAAAACTGGCTCACCTGCACCCACACCTCAGATCCCTATCAGATTCCAACATGGAAGAACTACAGAAGAAGAAGGACTGCCCTGCTGGACCCCTGACCTGCACCTGGACACTGCACTCTGGAGGACTGCACCAGCTGCACACTTGGGCTTCACCACAAGAAGGACTTTGCCTGGCTTCAAATGGTTCAAGGACAGACTCCCTGTTTGCTACAGGTGAAAACTTGCCAACCAGAGTACCCTGCACCAACTCCTGAAGAAACCAACCAGCTGACCACTGTCCAGTGGCCAAAAAGGAGTTTGTGCCAAGTGCATGCTGGGAGTTGTAGTCCGCACCCTCAAGGAGCATCTCAGAGCTTCTGGAACCTTGGGGTGAACTGTGGACTTCAAAAAAATCTTAAAAGAAAATCTGGAAGAAGATCCAGAAGTTTGGAGAAGTTTGGAGAACTTTTGGAAAAAAGCTCCATAGAGGGGCCGACCTGCCACGGCAACTCTAACCGGCTTGCCTCAACCGTGACCCGGGCTGACTTGCAGGTTCGTCCCGGTGAAGAAAATCTCCAAAAAAGTGAATAAGTCCAAACGTGGGAAGTTGATCGGGACCTCCCAGGCAGTGTATCCGAAGAGGGCTCCAGGGACGTCGGATCAAGATTCAGGTTTGCCCAGGTTGAATGATTTTCACCTCGAAAAAATGACTACGTCCGAAGGTAAAAATCTCCACCAAGGGCTCCCCACATGCGTATCCGAGGAAGAGTTCAAGGAGGTTGGATTGGACTGGCAGGTTCATCCAGCTGAAGAAAATCTCCAGAAAAATGACAAAGTCCTAAGGTAAACTTTTGACTGAGGCCTCCTGAGGGCTGTCGCTGATCTGGGTTCCATCGTAGTCGGCCTTAAACTTTGACTTTGCCCCGGTCAAGGTGCGAGCAGATGACCAGATTGGCGCTTTTTGTTTCTATGTGCTAGAAAGCAACAATTCTTTAAAAATTCATATCTCCAGTTCCAATTATCCGATTTTATTCGTTTTGGTGTCATTTTAAAGCTAAAAATATTTCCTATTTTCATAAATTGATTTTTGATTTTTAAACTGTTTCCTGTGTTTTATTTAATTATTGTTTTGTGATATTTGAATGCTTTACGCTTTGTCTCCTAAGTTAAGCCTTGTCGCTTGTTGCCAAGCTACCAAGGGTGGAGCTGGGTTTAATTTATTGAGACCTAACTGGACCTCAGTGGAGGTTAGTGGCCAGTTGCTAAGTGTAGGTACTTACCTGCCCTTACCAATAACCCATTTTCCAACATTTTTGGCAGCAGCGATGGGATCCTGTCCTTGTATTCAGTATCACGTTAAAGTTTTAAGTAAAGCAAATTAAAAATCCTTTAAATTGTCCTAGTGCAAATTTTTTTATTGATTTTTAATTCATTTCAATTATTGAATTTTTGTGATTTTTCTAAATTCTTGTTTCCAATTTTTGCAAAACGTTTTTGTTGACACAAAACTAGGCAAACATGGAGCTTGATCTGGCTAGCCTACCTACACTGACAGTAGTCCAGCTTAGGGAGTTGTGCACTTTGAGGGGGTTGCCTGCAACCACTGACCTCAGGAAGCATGTCTTGATGAAATTCCTGACAGCATGGGCTGAGGCTCAAGAAGTAGGCCCAGAGGAAGCTCCAGAGGAGGAAGAAGCAGGGGAGGATGCTAGCTCTAACCACTCAGGGGAGGGAGGGCATCTGAGCCTAGGTGAGGAGGAGGAAGACCGGTCCTCACTGCACACAGTCACTAGGGTCCTACCCAAAGCTAGTTGGGGGAAGGGTGTCCCTTCCGGAGGGGAGAACCTGTTCCTCAGGGAAAGAGAGCTGGAGGCCCACCTAGCATTTTTTGCTTTGGAGGCGCAGAAGCTGGCCCTAGAAGAGAAAAAGTGGGCAAGGGAAGAGAAAAGAGATGGTGGCAGTGACAGAGAAGCTGAGATGTCCATGGGTGGGGGGGTTTGTCCCAGATTACCCAAGGGGGTGGTTCCTGCCTATGTAGAGGGGGATGACATAGATATGTGTCCTTTGAGAGGGCCCTCCAGTTGAGGAGAGTTAAGCCTTGGTACTGGGGTTCACTTCTTTGGGAGTTGGTCCCCAACTCTGGGAGGGATAGGCTCCTAACCTTGAGGGAGGAGGAGGCAGATTCATACCCCATTATAAAGAGATGCTTAACTAAAAAGTTTGGCCTGACCCCAGAGCAGTATAGGATGAAGTTCAGGGACACCCAGAAGGTCAATACCCAGTCTTGGGTTGACTTTATAGACACCTCACTTAAGTCACTAGAGGGATGGATTCATGGTAACAAAGTAAATACTTATGAGGGGTTATATAATCTGATCATGAAAGAGCACATCTTGACCAATTGTATCCAAGAAAGGTTATGCCAGCATCTAGTGGACTCTAAGCTGACCAACCCTAGAGAGTTGGGGGAGGCAGCTGATGAGCTGATGAGTGGTTGAGAACCAGGGTGGTTATCAAGTCCCAGGAGGGAGACTCCAAGAAGGGGGAATCAGGTCCCCAGAAACCTAAGGAGGGAGGTGGTAAGCCCACCACAGAGACTCCCTCTGTACCCCAGAACCCTAAGAAGGAGGGGAGTAAATCTCACTCCTACTCTGACAAGCAGAGACTGGGAGACCCAGGCTTAAAAAAGCTCTTAGACAGTAAGGTTTGCTTTGACTGTCAGTAGACAGTTCACTTCAGAGGAGATGCAGCCTTTCCAAAGAAGGTGGTTAGCACTGGGCTGTCCGGTGTAGCCATGGAGGAGGACTCTTTAGATGATGAAGTCCTCCTAGCACTGGGCTGGGAGACAGGACCAGATGGTAAGCTGGTGATCCCTGAGGGTGGGAGTAGACACTTTCATCCCATTCAGGTGAATGGGATCCCTACCACTGGCCTGAGAGACACCTGTGCCAGTCACACTATAGTGAGTGACCGGTTAGTGACCCCAGACATGTATGTCCCAGGAGAGACCAGGAAAGTCAGGATAGCCACAGGGGAGATCACCTCCAAAACTGTAGCCATGGTGTCCCTAGAGAGGGAGGGTATCCTTGACTGGTTTAGGGTGGTAGTCAGTGCTGACCTCCCCCTAGATTGTATCCTGGGCAATGACCTCCCAGAGGTGAGTCTGGTCCCAGATGGGTGGTCGCCCAGGGCGCCCCCCAACCCAATGTCCTAGGGAGTCAGTCCCTACAGTTAGGAGACAGGGGTGCCCAAGAAAAGGAAAGAAGAAAAGGAAGGTCAGGCCACTCTTAAAGAGAGTTCCAGGGAGCCAATGGCCTTCTGCCCCAGTAGTGGGGGAGCCCAGAGTTGGCACTGGTGAGGCCTCACCTCACCCCAAGGAAGTCCTGCGTAGTCAGGCAGCTGTCTAGCTGCAGGGAGTTGCCCCTGCACTAACAGAAGGGAGAGTGGAAGGAGGGTGTCTGCCACCGGAGGAGTTAGCCCCCCATCTAGACAGTAAGGGGGTGCCAGGATCCCACAGTTGCCCCTAAAGCAGCTCAGCCACCTGTCAGTGGATAGCTTAGGGTGTGGTTCTGGGTGCTGACAGCTGTCAGTAGCCTTTGCTGGGTGCTAGCCTTCCTGGCAGCACTGCACTTAGCCTGGGAGGCAGACTAGAGGGCCAAAAAGCAAAGTAGGCCCCCCTGACCCTCTTTGTCATGGTGGGGTTGCTCAAGTGTTGGGTGACCTCTTTGGGCAAGCTAGGTGTTGCCCTAGCAAAGTTAGGGATAGGGGAGTTGGGAACCTCACTACCCAAGTTGCCAAAGAGAGAGGAGGAAGACCCCCCATGTTTCAGTTTGAGATGGGTCCTTTCACTGTTGGGATGGATTCACTACCCAGAGGTAATAATCATGGCATGGGAATGTAAGGCAGAGTAGGCCCTTGTGATGGGCCGTTGCTACAACCAACGGACCCGGCCTATTCCGAGGACGAAAACGGCACTGCCACTCCCAACCCGGAAGTGCAGTGCTGGCCATCCAATCCCCTTTCGCATCCGGGAGCTGAGGGGCAGAGACAGCGGCTTTGCGCCGTTTTTGGATTAAAAGTGGAGGCCGGACCAGGTGAAGAGAAGGAGACATACGAGAGCTGAGGGAGGAGCAGAACCACCGAAGACATCGACGAAGGGAGAAGAGAAGACGCCACGGACAGCTGTGGATTGGAAGACCCTGACAGAGAGCCAGAGTCCAGCACCAGCGGTGCGGTAGACGCCCAGTGTGAATTCCGCCCACGCTTGGGAAAAGCGTGGCCCCCACAGGTGGGTGGCTACCCTAAACGGGGGGAAGGGAAGGGAGTGCAGGAGGCGGGTAAGAACGCTATTTTCTTGTGTTTTCTTTAGGGAGGGAGGTGATGGGACAGCACACTTAAAGGGAACAGACAAAGGTTGTTTAGGGGAATCTGTACAAAACACAGAGATACTAGAAGGACTCATAAACTGAACCAGGAGGCAGGAAAGAAAACAGGAAAAGGGGTAAAAGGACCAGAGAAGTAAGGCGATCTTAGTGTTCAAGTCCAGACCTAGAATACACTAGATAAAGCCGGACGTTTGAGAAGTGCGAGCCCATACAGACCCTAAAGAAGAGAACCGGGGAACAGGGAGAACAGACAAAGACGAAAAGCAATAACTATAGAAAATAAGCTGAAAGCACAACAGAAGAGAAAAACAAAAGAAGAGAGAGCAGAAGAAGCAGCCAACATAGGCCACAGAAAAGGTGAAGGAGAGCCAGACAGTAATTCAGAGAGGAGACAAAAGAAAAGCGGGGGAAGAACATAAAATAGAAGAAAACAAAAACCCACAGCAAAGGATAGCCTACTTACCGGTCTTTTTATCGCTCTTGTTCCCACATGCGCCTCCTGGAAGCCCTGGAACGAGAAGACGAGGAGAAGAATTAAAGAGACAGTCATCGTACATACGGGAAACAGAGAACCACGTGAACCATACCTTTAACTGCAATAAAAAGTCACCATATAATTCGACCACTGACTACGTGTCCTCATTGCGCCGCCCTGCTACAAGTGGTGTCAGAAGTGGGATATTGGACTCCGCCGCAATGGAAGAAAAGCCCACCCTCGCAGACATGATAGCTCAGTTGGCCGAAGGACAACAACACCTCCAATTGGTATGGGAACAGCAGTTGAAAGAGGCCAAGGAGGAGCGGGAGGCCTTGCAGAAAGTTCTGAAAAGCCTGTCCACAATTATGGTGAATAACCAACTGGTCCACGGAAATGCATTGGGGAAACTAACTGACACCATTGCCCACACAAGGGTACACCCAAACATTCCAAGTAGCTTGTTCCAAAAGTATCAGGAAAATGAGGACCCTGGCTCATTTTTCACAAATTTTGAACGAGTGGCGAGTACTGCCAATTGGCCCATGGAGAAATGGGGACAGTACATCGCCCCACTCCTTACCGGGCATATCCAGGCTGCGTACCAGGCGGTAAACCCAGGAGGGGTAACACCCTACAATGAAGTGAAGAAGGCGATATTAGAACGCATTGGTTTGGACCAGGAAAGCTATAGGGTTAAATTTTGACAGACCAAATGGCTGTCACAGGAAAATCCTCGTACGTTATACTATCGGATTCACCATGCAGGAGGGAAATGGCTGCACCCCACCGAGACCACAAAGGATGAAATGTTCAATGCCATCATACTCAAGCAGTACCTGGAAGCCCTTCCAGCAACTACCCACAATTGGTTCAGACAACATCCTGATCAAACCAACGGCATGGCCATAGACCTTGCGTGTGCTTTTCATCGGGCTCCCGAGTTACGAGGGGCTCAGTCAAAACAGACACCCTCCTCGTATCAGTTGGCCATAGGGAAAACAGTACACCCTTGGCCAATGGTTACTCATGGCTCGGAACAAATTGCCCCTATGCACTCCTCTTCACCTCTGGAGACATAACCGGACCACAGTGTTTTCATTGTTCCGAGTGGGGACATATTGCCCGCTACTGTCCCTTAAAGAAGGAAACCGATGAACCTATGGAGATAGGTATGATGAAGGGACGAGTACTGGGGTCCGGCACTCAGAAAACGAAATACACTACAATATTGTGTCTTAATGGTAAAGAAAAAAGGCTTTGATAGACTCAGGGTGCAGTCAAAGCGTGGTGAAACAGGACCTGGTGAAATCAGAACAATGGAGTCCCCACACCCAAGTCCTCATAACCTGTGTGCATGGAGACCAAAAACTGTATCCTGTAGCTACGGTCTCCATCAATTGGGAAGGATCAGAGGAACATCTCTCCGTGGGAGTGATGCCTAATATGGGTGAAGACATGATTATAGGCACTGACTACGAGGACTTTGTGCCTTTGATGACTAAAGCCAGTCAGGAGCACCCAACCAATACATGGTGGGAGGCAGCGCCTTATGGTTCTTCTGACTTAGAGGAACCCACAATCAGACCGAAACTCACTAGAAAGAAAAAGTGAGAACAACGACAGAGTTATTATGCCAATCAAAAGGAAGTGTCCTCTCCTACTGCTTATCAACCCACTGCATTATTAACAGCAACAGTTAGCTTTTGTCAGGCCCAAAGGGAAGACCCCACCCTGAAAAACACCTGGCACCATGCGTTAGCCCTGGATGAGACATCGGTAGGTGCCACCTTCTCCTTAATCAATGAATTACTGTATAGGTCCTGTCCTAACAATCCGGAAAACCCCCCTCAGCTAGTGGTTCCCCAAACCCATAGACAACAGGTCCTCCACTTGGCTCATGGGGATAACGGGGAAGGACATATGGGAAGGGAAAAAACCGAGGCTGCAATTCTTCAGTGGTTTTATTGGCCAGGCAAATATGGGGATAGTAGAAAACACTGTCAGGAGTGCTCGAAATGTCAACTCATCAATCCCTCATCCAACCGCGTGGCTCCCCTGCAACCGCTACCCATCATAGACATACCTTTTGCACGGGTGGGTTTAGATATTGTGGACCCTTAACTCTGTCTGTCAAGGGTCACCAATATTTATTAGTACTAGTCAGATATGCGACGCGATATCCTGAAGCCATACCCATCTCCAGTATGATTACCAAAACAATAGCCCAGGCCATGATTGAGTTCTAATCATGTGTCGGGTTTCCGAATGAAATACTTACCGACCAGGGAACCCCCTTCATGTCCCGGCTTATGGCCGAAATATGTCATATCCTGGGGGTACAACAGATACGTACGTCCGTATACCATCTGCAAACGGATGGCTTAGTCGAACGATATAATAAGACCATTAAAACACTGTTACGAAAGGTCATTAACGAGTCAGGAAGAGACTGGGAAGAAAATTACCCTTAGTCCTATATGCAATGCGCACCCATATACAATCCTCCACTGGACATAGCCCCTTTGAGTTACTTTTTGGCCGGCAACCCCGTGCCCTACTGGAAATGCTAGCTGAACAGTGGGAGGAAACGGAGGATGAGGTTAAGGATATCCTCACATACACTAAAGACCTTAGAGACAATCTACACTCCCTGTGAGAAGAGGCCCACAAAACATTAAGAGAAGCTCAGGCCAAACAGAAAGCATACTATGACACACATAGCACTCCCTGGAGCCTAGGGGTGGGAGATAAGGTACTGGTTTTATTACCCACCAGTGAGAACAAACTACTAGCACGTTGGCAAGGTCCATACACGGTATTGGAACAAGTCAACCCCACCGTCTATAAAATTGAGATACCGAACGGGACCGGTAGAGAACAAATCTACCATATTAACCTCCTTAAAAAAAATTATGAAACTACTGAGACCCGCCAAGGAAACCGAACAGGAAATACCCATATATTATTTCCCAGGTACCCAAACAAAGGAAACTCCCCTACCCCAGTTGAATAGCTCCCTTACTCAAGCCCAACAAAAACAGCTCCAAGACCTAGTCCTTACAGGTCTCGGCGTGTTCTCCAAAGTACCCGGTCGGACCCCATTGATACAACACCCTATTCGTACCATTGGGGATACAGTAGCCTGACAACGGCCATACAGAATACCTGAAGCTAAGCGACAGATAGTGGAACAAGAGGTGGAAACCATGTTAAATGCTGGCATAATCTAATCCTCCTCAAGTCCCTGGTGTTCCCCTCTAGTCTTAGTACCAAAACCTGATGGTAGCACCAGATTTTGTATCGACTTTAGGCAAGTCAGCGCATTGTCCCATTTTGATTCATATCCAATGCTCTGAATTGATGAAGTGTTAGACCGCTTAGGACAGGCCAAGAATATGTTCACCCTGGCTTTGACCAAAGGCTACTGGCAGATTCCCCTTAGAGTTGAAGACAAGGAAAAAAACGCATTTTCTACTCCTTCAGGTCTCTATCAATTTACAGTCCTGTCATTTGGTCTTCACGGGGCTCCTGCTACCTTTCAACCTCTTATTGATAAAATCCTTAGACCCTTCCAAAGGTATGCAGCGGCTTATCTGGACGACATTGTGGTGTACAGTGCCAGCTGGGAAGAACATCTTGAGCATTTACGCCATATAATACAGGCCCTCCGGGAAGCAAACCTGACTGCGAACCAGGAAAAATGTAAGTTGGGTCACACTGTCATCAAATATCTGGGCTATGTAATAGGGGAGGGATGGGTTCAACCCCAAATAGAGAAAATCCAAGCTATTACCCATCTACTGCTCCCACGTACCAAGAAAGATGGTACCAAGAAAGATGTACGTGCATTCTTAGGGATGCTGGGTTATTACCGCCGGTTTATACCTCGCTTTTCCATCCTCGCGGGACCCCTCACTGATTTATTGAGAAAAACAAAACTCAATCGTCTGGCTAACTTTTCCTCGCAGGAAAGGCAGAGCTTTGAATCACTTAAAGCCCTCTTGACCTCAGAACTGTTCAAACTGAGGCCTCTGATGTGGGTCTGGGGGCGGTGTTGTCGCAGGCAGATGAGGAGGGCTCTTTGCATCCCATTGTGTACATCAGTTGGAAGCTGTTGCCAAGGGAGCGCCACTACCCTACTCTTGAGAAAGAGTGTCTGGCTATCAAATGGGCTGTGGAGTCCCTATGATATTATTTGGCAGGGCGGCCGTTTACGTTGCTCACGGACCATGCTCCTTTGACCTTGCTTGCTCAACATAAGGACACAAATACTCAAGTTCTCAAATGGTTCCTCTCACTTCAGCCTTTTTCCTTCCAGGTTCATCATTCCCCAGGATCTCGCATGGTCAATGCTGATTACCTGTCTCGGTATCCGGTTGATGAGTGGCTCTATCAGCCACACGCTTGGGGGAGTGACTGTGATGGGCCGTTGCTACAACCAACGGACCCGCCCTATTCCGAGGATGAAAATGGCACTGCCATTCCCGACCCGAAAGTGCAGTGCTGGCCGCCCAATCCCCTTTCGCATCCGGGAGCTGAGGGGCAGAGACAGCGGCTTTGCGCTGTTTTTGGATTAAAAATGGAGGCCGGACCAGGTGAAGAGAAGGAGACGGACGAGAGCCGAGGGAGGAGCAGACCCACCGAAGACATTGATGAAGGGAGAAGAGAAGATGCCACGGACAGCTGTGGATCGGAAGACCCTGACAGACACCTAGAGTCCAGCACCAGCGGCGCAGGAGGCACCAAGTGCAAATTCCGGCCACGCTTGGGGAAAAGCATGGCCCCCTCAGGTGGGTGGCTACCCTAAACTGGGGGTAGGGAAGGGAGTACGGGAGGAGGGTAAGAACGGTATTTTCTTGCGTTTTCTTTAGGGAGGGAGGTGATGGGACAGCACTCTTAAAGGGAACAGATGAAGGGTGTTAAGGGAAATCTTTACAAAACACGGAGAAACCAGAAGGACTCATAAACTGAACCAGGAGGCAGGAAAGAAAACAGGAAAAGGGGGAATAGGACCAGAGAAGGAAGGCGGTCTTAGTGTTTAAGTCCAGACCTAGAATACACTAGAAAAAGCAGGACGTGGGAGAAGTGCGAGCCCAGTCAGACCCTAAAGAAGAGAACCGGGGAACAGCGAGAACAGAGAAAGAGGAAAAGGAAGAACTCTAGAAAATAAGCTGAAAGCACAAAAGAAAAGAAATACGAAAGAAGAGAGAGAAGAAGAAGCAGCCAGCATAGGCCACAGAAAAGGTGAAGGAGAGCCATACAGTAATTCAGAGAGGAGACAAAAGAAAAGGGGGGGGGCATAAAATAGAAGAAAACAAAAGCCCATAGCAAAGGATAGCCTACTTACCGGTCTTTTTATCGCTCTTGTTCCCACATGCGCCTCCTGGAAGCCCTGGAACGAGAAGACGAGGAGAAGAATTAAAGAGACAGTCATCGTACACACGGGAAACAGAGAACCACGTGAACCATACCTTTAACTGCAATAAAGAGTCACCATATCATTCGACCATTGACTACGTGTCCTCATTGTGCCACCCTGCTATAGCCCTTCAAAGGGGCAGCCTGTTTTCTTCACTGTCTTCCTTGCCTGACAAGCCAGAAAGACTCTCCTTGGGTTGGGCTGAGTCTCCTGGGCCTGTGGGCTGGGGGGGGAGGGGCTTGTGTGAGAGAACAGGGCTGATTACAGAGGTCCCCTAACTTTTTGCCCCATTTTTCACCTTTTTGCTGGTGTTTTCCTGACTCTGATGGTGCCCTAGGTACTGCTCACCAGTCCCAGGGCCTGTGCTCTGTGTAAAATCAGTATGCAAATTAGGCTAATTATAATTGGCTAAGTCAACCTACCTATAAGTCCCGAGTATATGGTAGGGCATGTAGGTTTTGAGACCCTAGCATAGGTAGTGCACCCAGAGGTGCACTACTGAGGTTCCCAGTGTCATTTTAAAGGCAGGCCTGCCTTGCTGGCTGCTTTTAAATTAATGTTACATGCAAATTCAACTTTGGAGTTAAAAGTAGTTCCAAAGTCTTAAACTACCTTATTTTCACATATAAGTCACCCCTAAGGTGTGCCCTATGTACCCCTAGGGCTGGGTGCCATGTAACTATAAGCAGGGACCTTATAAAAATAGTTTTATAAGCCCTGGTGAGGTAAAACAGCCAAATTCATTTTTCCATCATTGTAATGAATGGCCTCCATAGGCTAGAATGGGGAGACTTTATTTTAATTTTAAAAGTACCCTTAAGTAACAGATACCACAAGTTTGATATCAAATTAATTGTTATAATAAATCCCACAACTTCCAGTTGTTGGACTTAATATAACTTGTTCAGGTAAGGAGTTTTAAATTTTACCTGAAAAGTTGCCAACTTCAGCCCTGCAGTGTTTTTACTGCTTTGCTCTGATTGGCCAGCCTCTGACAGCCTGGACAGGCTGCTTTGATGAGGCGTGAAGTGGCCTGGCTCAACAGAGATGTGCCTGGGGGAGGAGATCTTCCCTCAGCAGATGGGGAAGCAGGACGGGGTAGGGCTGCCAAACTGGTCTTCAAAGACAGGGAAGGACATTTGGAGCAACCCAGTAACACCCTCACATCCTGCAAACCCAGCCAATTAGGTGCCCCCTTGATTAGATTAGGAGAGGCCAGGAGAGGGGTGTATTTAGGGTTTTTAGCCACACCAGTGGGTGGGCTCAGCCAGATGTAACCTCCAAAAATCACTTGCAGCCATGATGGATTTTTGAGGAATGTTGCTCCCTGGGATTGATGTTTGCCACACTTCACGGGAAGTGGTAATCACAGGGGGAAGGACCCTGCCCCTGAATGGAGAACCAGGATCCCCCTGTTTTTCACCCAGGAGCAAGGATAAAACTGGCAGACCTGCATCCACACCTCAGTTCCCTATCAGATTCCAACAAGGAAGAACTACAGAAGAAGAAGCGCTGCCATGATAGACCCCTGGCCTGCACCTGGACACTGCACTCTGGAGGACTGCACCAGCTGCACACTTGGGCTTCACCACAAAAAGGACTTTGCCTGGCTTCAACTGGTTCAAGGAGGGACTCCCTGTTTGCTACAGGTGAAAACTTGCTAACCAGAGTCCCCTGCACCAACTCCTGAAGAAACCAACCAGCTGACCACTGTCAAGTGGCCAAAAAGGAGTTTGCGCTAGGTGCATTCTGGGAGTTGTAGTCCGCACCCTCAAAGAGCATCTCAGAGCTTCTGGAACCTTGGGGTGAACTGTGGACCTCAAAAGAACCTTAAATGAACATCTGGAGGAAGATTCAGAAGTTTGGAGAACTTTTGGAAAAAAGCTCCAAGAGGGACGACCCGCCACAGCAACTCTAGCTGTCTTGCCTCAACTGCGACCCGGCCTGACTTGCAGGTTCGTCCCAGGCAGTGTATCCGAAGAGGGTTCCAGGGACGTCAGATCAAGATTCATGTTTTCCCCGGTCGTAGGATTTTTACCTAAAAAAAATGACTACGTCCGAAGGTATAAATCTCCACCGAGGGCTCCCGCATCTCGTATCCGAGGATGAGTTCCAGGAGGTCGGATTGGACTGGCAGGTTCGTCCCACTGAAGAAAATCTCCAGAAAAACGACAAAGTCCTAAGGTAAACTTTTGACCGAGGCCTCCTGCGGGCTGTAGCTGAGCTGGGCTCTATCGCGGTCAACCTTAAACTTTGACTTTGCCCCGGTCGAGGTGCGACCAGATGACCAGATTGGTGCTTTTTGTTTCTATGTGCTTGACAGCAATAATTCTTTAAAAATTCATATCTCCGGTTCCCCTTATCCGATTTTATTCATTTTGGTCTTATTTTAAAGCTAAAAATAGTTCATATTTTTATAAATTGATTTTGGATTTTTAAACTGTTTCCTGTGTTTTATTTAATTACTGCTTTGTGGTATTTGAATGCTTTATGCCTTGTCTCCTAAGTTAAGTCTTGTCGCTCGTTGCCAAGCGACCAAAGGTCGAGCTGGGTTTAATTTATTGAGACCTAAGTGGACCTAAGTGGAGGTTAGTGGCCTATTGCTAGGTGTAGGTACTTACCTGCCCTTACCAATAACCCATTTTCCAACACTCATACAGAATCACACCACTCCGTAGTAGTAGTCACTTTATTCGATTTAACACAGAAAATCATAAAAGTACATAAATATAAACAGTTGAACAAAATCACCAAAAAACATTACATGACATTTCATGAGAAAGAGTAAAACACCCTGCTAAAAAACAAGATAAAAGGAAACATTGTAACTGGATAAAAGTTGAAGTTACAATAAAGCAGGCCTTACTTGAATATAATTCATGGGCACAATAAGGGGACAGATAAACTTATGATGTAAGCTAATACATTTAGAACGGAGTAAACAATATATAAAGTGACCAGTGCAACCACCATTTCACATGTGCGACATGGAGGCTCCAAGGGTTTGTGCCAACCAGCAATAAGCTAGAGGAACAGGCTCAAATGAGAATAGGACAAAATACGAAGGGGCAAAACAGGCATATCAGGCATTCAATACAACTCTATTTTACATGAAAATGTCACCATAGCATAATGGACATACAAACTTTCAGACGGCAAGGGTTCAGCCCTTTTTCCTTGTACATTGGCACAAAAGGCTTCCTTAAACCACAAGTAAGTAATAAAAGCTTTCCTCAGTTTGTTTAAATAAAAATCATAAAAGCACAATCTTTTAAGTCACATAAAGACAAGCTAAATAAATAGTTAAGATTTGTGAGAGTTCAATAGGCATAAAAATGAACGATAAATATTCATTCATCAGGTTACGGACTTATTGATTGGCCACGTTCTCTTTCGTGGCCACCTTACATTAATTTAAACTCTTTCTAACATTGATTACAGAACATAGATAGTTTGCAAGGCCACAGCATATTTCAATAGTCGGGAGCATTTGGAGGTAGAAACTTTGACAAATTACACCCCAAACAATATACAGGATCATCATTGGACCACACACATGAACAAGACACCTATGTGCAATTATTCACTGGAAATATGTGGACACATGCTGTCTTGTATGCTGGTCCACCACAGCCACTTGATAGTTGGGGCTCACTTCTAAGGCCTCAACTGTGGTGTCATCATACATTTGAGATTCACCCTTGACTGTCTGTGCAAACAACATGGTACCCACTTCCTCAATGCATGTGTATGACTCATTGTGGGATTCACCAACTAGTCCCTAGGAAGCTGTTACCAAAACTCTAGGACATAGGATGTAGAAAATGTGGACCATTGACATGAACAAGCGTCTGCCATCCATCTGGTGCATGCTATGTCACATGTGGTGTCTACGTGACCCTAAAACTTGGAAGTCCACTTTACAGGTGTTGTTACATGTATGACTAACACATGCCCTCGCTCATTTCCACAATGACTTGCATCTAAGGATTGGACACATGTACGTCACATTCATACAAGCATATGTACAAATATGCTTCATGTGATACACACACACTTGGTCAACAAATACAGTAGTTGCCAAAGCACACATTTTGAGCCAAAGGCATTTAGGTATTGTACATATGTGCGTCACATTGCTATCCTCTCCTTATGGCAAACATGCAAAATTTCTACAACACATATATGTAGGCCACACTTATGACCAACTATTGCGTCAGCCAACCGTAAAAATACTGTGAAGGGAGTAGCGGTTCATGGTCCGCTGCAGTATGATGTCACACATGTGAACATACACCATCAACACCATACTGTCTTCAATCAGCCTATCTCTGATGTGTCCCAAATGTAACATAACCAAAAAACAAGTAAAATTGCCCAAAACCAGTTAATGCACTGTAATTTTGACGTCCCTAGCGTTATGCGTAATTTTTTGTCTACCAAAACTGCATTTGCGTCATTTTTTTGGACGCACAGGAGTGAAATTTAGCCCGCATCCAGATATTTGTACAGGCCATGTACTATTATGTGGATGCGGGCTAATTTTCACTTCTGTGCGTCAAAAAAAATGACGCAAATACAGTTTTGGTCAACAAAAAATGACGCATAGCACAAAAAAGGCGGGACGTTTCATACAGGAAGTGATGTAATAGGATATCCTGTTTACAGATCATGTACAGTGGGTGTACTTTCACTTTCACTTTGCAGTCTATGATCCTTCTAGACTGTGTGGCTGTGTAGAGAGTGTTGTCCTGAGATTTTGTGCTTTTTTGTCCTGTGTGCTATCTGTATTGTCAATTTGTGAAATAAATATTGTTGCTATATACTGTACTACTGTGTTTTGTCTACATTTGTCCATTTATCTTGTGTTTATGTTGTTTGTGGGAGTCTGTTGTGGGTAGTGTTAGTTTGGGGATAGTTGGGCTCTTTTAGTGGTTAGGTTTACTTTTCATCTGTCTTTGTACCCCTACTTTCCCCCTTTTCCCCTTTCTATTTGTTTTACCCCTATTCCCTTTCACTTCCAAGTATGTCTGGTAGGCCACGTCTTGGCAGGATGGGGGAAGAGGAGTTGGGGGGGTTCATCTAGCTTGTGTGCCATTTCTTGCCGCTCATGATCCAGGCAGGGGGCAGGGTGATACAGGGGTATCCAACAGAGGCGAGCAGAATCCGGTGGGGAAAGGTGCTGCATCACCTGCAGCGTGTGTATGCCAGCCAGAGGAGTGACCACCAGCTGAAGCACTGGTGGGCTGACCTCATCACCAGGGAGCAGGATCTCTTGGACCACCTGGGAATCATGATTGGTGGCACTGTTGGTGAGTACGAATCATGTTAACGTGCACAATTAAATGCTCTGTAGTGACATAAGGGGATTAGTACAATGTCTGCCAGATAACTTGCTGACTGTGTGTAATGCTGGGGAAATATAAAGGGAAAATTGATGCACTATGGCAAGGATCACAATTGCTAGCTGTCAGGTAGCAAGTGCTCAGCAAATTTACAGGTTACTTTTCCATGAAGGAACTTGGTGCGGCCTTTTTGTCAGAAAAGCAAACACAATAGGAGCCAATCATGTCTATATAGGGTACTATTGACAGAGAAGTACAGATGTACCAACATTTAGGCCAACTTTGTTGACGCAATTGCTAGACTGACTTTAGAATCACTACATGATGCAGAAAATGAGTGCTGCCTTCACGTCAATTGGTAATAACAAAGTGGCTCAGATATATGTCTCATGTGAGTCTGGTTAGTGTGGAAGGAAAGCTATGAATGTGTGGGATTATTGTGTTCCTTGATCTTTTGGGATACATGTCAGATCTGGATTTGAAAACATTGTGAAAAGGTGTAAGGTGCCCTCAGCTAACATCTTAGAATGTTTGTTGGAGTTAGTTGTGCCACATTCCAAATATGGATGGCAGTCCAAGTTTATGCACATGCCTTCACATCTCCATGGTTGGTGCAAATCACCATAGCTGGGCCACATCAATTGAACAAACTATAACAACAGGATGGCTTACAAAAGTCCCTGCCCCTCCCTCTGTACATTGGACCTATGTGTCATTAATGTGTCATTGCCACAAGGCATGTTTGACTAGTAATGCAGTCCTCAAGTAACCAGGCTTTGGCTGTCTCTCTTGGATGCACATGATGAGACGATTACACTCCATATTTTTTTCTGCTCACCAATTACGGGGCACGTTTGCAACCACATGATAGTTAGGGCCAATGGATGTGTGCAGATATGTGTGTAACTGTCACAGGAGACCCATTCTATGTACAAGTTGGCCGTGATATATCAGATGCAGTACCATCATGTCTGAATGGCTGCCAGTTCGTTATTCAGCCTACACATTGTATATGTTTATGAAATTGTTGCGCTGTGCACAGATTTTGAGCATATTTCTTCCTTCCATACCTTACAGGTGGACCGGCACCCTACACTGTGGGAGAGGTGGCGACATTTGAGGACCCCGACCACTCCAGTAAGTGTTGATATGTCTGTTATGTGTTGTGTTTGCTGGTTATGGACTCGTGTGAGTTGGACGCATAGCAAGGTGTGATGCGTTGGGCAAGCTTTTCTCTTGTTACATGAGTGGGAATTCAATTTCTCACATGTTTTGAGTTGGCCACTGCTTATCCAATGGTATCATGTAGGGATTGTAGGCCGTTCCTGTAGGCCCCACTGTGAGTACAGGGGTTAGTCATGTGGTTGACACTTGTATCACCAAGATTCGCACTGGAAGTCAGCTCCGATTTAGTCAGCCTGTCAGACCCACATTCTCTAAGATTGGTACAGCAAATTGCTTTCCAATAGACATCTGCTTCCCTATTTACCTACGTAATTATGAAACAGTAGGTAGAACCTCCTAGCAGCATGTACTTCCACATGTAGTGCTACAAGTATGTGGAACTTGAGTGCAATGGCCTAGATGTGCATGCAATTCATGATCATGGGTGTTCTTGCAACTCTGTGTCTGATGTAAGTCAGGCCTCACTGGAAGTATATGTTGTGTACCAAGGTCTGCATTTCCTGACATGTGTGGCCCTATGAGTGCTCTAGGGTTTGCTGACTCCTAATTGTTGATAGACCTTAGCTGTGGTGTGTCTGTAGAGACAAACATATGTGGAGTTTTCTATACACTCCTCGGTGTACATGTTGTTGGCAAATTATAGTTGCTTATCCCCCCCCTCAAACATGGGCATGGGTTTGTAAATGAGGTACCTAGTACTGATGCTACCAGTATGTTACACATACATGTGAATAAGTGACGGTTTGGTTGCAAACTAGTATATACACTCAGGTTTGGCACTTGGTACTATACTGGCAAGTCCAGTTACAACTTTCAGACCATGTGGCTTTAGTTTTGCTTTCCGTACACTGACATTTGTAGCACAGGTCTTGGCGGAGGATATGCAGCATGATTCTTAGCTGATAACTGCCAGAACTCAGATTGCAAGTCAAAGCCAGTTGATACCCATCTTGTAGGTTATGGATGTGCTATGTGTGATGTGACCTTTGTAGTCTGGCCTGCCATGTACTTCCTCAGGGACATTCAATGATCGGTATTGTGATATGAGCTGTTACAAGTACAGTAGATGTATTGTCTGATTCACTTCCTGTGCCATTTCACACAATGCAGTTACTAATGTAGAATATCTGCATTTGTCTTCACAGCTGCTAACATGACTCCAGACCAGGTCTGTGAATTTCAGCGCCGGGCCATGCGATACCAGTACATCCTGCTGGTGGAGTCGGAGTTCCGGAGGATGGCCCGGCGATATCGCCATGAACGGGCCTCCGGGGCATGGAGAGCCTTCCCACAGGGTGGGCCTACTTTGCCCACCACAGCCACCACCAGCACAACCACCAATCCGAGCCAGGTGGCCCCACCCACAGCTGCCACTGTTGGTCCGACATCTGCTGGACTTCCAGGCCCCAGCATTGCCACCAGTGCAGGACAGCCCACTAGGCCTGGCACCACACCCACACAGACCTCCTCCACCGGTACCCAGACTGCCACTGCTCCATCTGTTGACCCTGCAGCCTTCAACCAAATGGACCGTAAGATGGACAAAGTGCTGCGCAAGTTGAGCCACCTGAGCCGGGATGTGCGCCACATTAACCAGCGTGTTAAGTCCATTAAGAGGACCCTCCGGATGGCCAACCTCTAGACTTTTTGATATGGACATGATTCCCTCCCCTCCCTCCTCTTTCCTTGTTCTTATAGTTAGTGGGCTTAGGGGGCTTACTGTTAGGTTAGTATAGGCTGTTAGTTTAGTTAGTGTTAGTGGGTGGGGGGTCCTGATTGTTTCTATTTTTACTTTTTTACATGTGTGGGTGGGTGGGTGGGGGCCTATGTTGGGGTTCTTGTGTGTTTTAAAAAGAAAAAGCTTCCAAAAAAACAAAAAAAAATTACCCCCCAAAAAAACCCCAAAATATATATTGTTATAGGATAGTATAGTAAGTGTTTAGTTTTGTATGTGTTGTCCTCCATGTGTCCCGTCTCATAAGCGGGGTGGGGTGTAGATGTATAGAACGTTTCGTTACATGTGATAAGTAAGTGTAGCTTAGGTTAGTTAGGGACAGTTGTGGGTAATGAGTAGTCAGGGTAGATTAGGGTAGATAAGATTTTTCCCTCAGTTTCCTCATCTGTGATTAGCATTTAATAAGTATTTGGTTAACCCTTAATAGTATGTGTTGAATGGTACTTGATCGTGGGTTTGGATTCAGTATACATCAATTTTGTACTATAACATCTGTGTCCTATGCTACAAACAAATCCCAACTGAGCTGTACGATTGGCAGCTAGCCCAGAGCTACCTTGGAAAGTGTCGACCCTTCGTTGCAACCACCAATCACAGTTAATATGGATGACAATGTGTTTCTGTTGATAAGTGTGTTTTCAAAGTCACAAACAGTGCTTCCAGACTTGGTATTGGGGAAACAGTTTTAGGTCTGACTGCAGTGTGATGATCATGCACACCCTTATAAGATGAGTTCTCATTGGCAATCTTGTATTCTTGTCTTCATGACCCTCATACATCATTTGTGACACAGTTCGACATGATTACCTATTTGTATGTTAACTCAGACACCTTCATTTATGCAGTTTTTGTAGTGTTTACTTAGATTAGTGTGGCATGTTATTTGTGTTATTTTTGCATGTTGACAACATTTTACGGCCACTATTTGATGACTTAGTTATCCCCTGAGGAAGCATTCTTCTGTCCAACACAGCATGATTGTGTATGGTTTCTCACTTCATCAGATTTGTCCCTCAGGATGGGCAGAGTATGATGCAATCATGGGCACTGTGCAGAATTCTCTGACTACATATTATCAGGACGGTTGTATTGACAAGCTACGTAATTTGACAGTAGGCACATTTCAGTTATCTACTGCACAGTTGATATGTCACATTACCCAGAGACAGATTTGTTGTGTAAGTGCTATTTATTGAAAAGAAAAGTGCTGTAGTGCTATCTGTACATTGTCCAGGATTGTGAGTCCATGTATCTTACATTGTGATCTTACACAAGGGGTTACGGAAATGCTTTTGACATGCTGGGGTTGATATTTCAGACAGTGCAGAGGGACAGGATTTGCCAATGAGTAGGAGAGAGACAATCACTGGGCTGGGTGACAAGATATACAGTGGTTTGCAGAACAGTGCTTGAGTAAAGTTGTTGCAAGACTGGCAAGTTACAAAGCGCAGGACCTTGGTAAATGTGGGCCATGTGGCAGGGACTAGTGCTTCCGGGTCATTTTCCTTGTGAATGTGATCTGTTCCATGTCTTCTTCTTCTGATGTGTGTGTTGCCTCCACTGTCCTTGTTGTTGTTGGTTGTGAAGGGGCAACACACACCTCAGTGTTAGAAGACGTGGAGTCAGACATCCCGGTCGCTGCTCCCTGTGAAGGTCTTAAGGGCAGTACTGCAGCAAGGAGGGTCTGCTGGTTCTTGAGAATAGCGGCCACATCACGATGGTAGGCAGCCAGGTCAGCCCTGAGGGGGTCATGATTGCATTCGTGCATGCAGTGGAAGGTTTGGGGTGCGAGGTGTTGTGGCAACTCCCTTACTGCAGTGGTGAATTCCTTGACAGTTTCTTGTAGTCCTTGCAGTATGGATGTTAGGGTTTGAATACCTGCTGCCTGATCTGCAGATGACATCATGCACGAACGCATCCCCTCAAGGTTGGCTGCCATATTTTGCATCCCCACCCGCACCTCCTTGGCCAGCTCCCGCTGTACTCCAACTACAGTTCTCTCAAAGCTGGTGCCAGTGTCGTCTGAGTCCTCAGCTGTATTGGAGCTGGCAGATCTTACAATTGGGGTGGTGGGTGGATCCTCTGCGATGGCTGCTTGTTCTGTGCTCCTCCTTGTGACTGAAGGTGGGGTCTGGAGGGTGTCAAGGACCTTTTGGATAGTCTCCTGGGGAATGTTTATCGGCTCGTCATCCATGTCATCACGGAAATCTGGGACAGGCATATCCGCAGGAGATCCATCTTCCTCTGCAATGAAACAGGGTACAATTAGTGTATCTGTGTTGTGGCAATTTTGATGTGACGTTCCTGTCTTTTGATGAATTCACTTTGTGATCTTGTTTTGTGTTAATTTCTCCAGTCCTTCAGATGGGCATTCTTCCAGGCCTATGGCCCACCTGTATGTCACATGTATATTATTGAGTTATCAGACTTGTCAGCCTCATTGCCTCTAGCTGTTGGTTTATGCCAAATAGAGATTTGCCACCTTCTTTTCCTACTCAAGCCTCTGTCTACATCCATTCTCATGGTGAGACCTTTCACTGGCTGTGGGTGTACTGATGGCCCTGGCAGCACACTTAACAATCTGGACCTGCCCCAATCTCTGATCTTTCACATCCACTTAAATGTAATTGACATGTGGCATATCCTATGCATGGCAATGTTATGATCCGATATGGATGTTGACATTGGTAATGTGTCCTGCTGATGTTGGGGAATGTGTGTTACATTGGATTGCCCTGATAATCGTATCAGTGTCCTATTTCCTCCTCTGACTGTGCAGGTGTATTTCAGTGACCAGTTACATGTGTCCCCCCCTCAATGCTGTTGTCTGAGCAGTATGTCATTTGGGATGTTGCATTGTTACCCAGGCACAGGATGGACCTAGACATATGCAGCATGGGTGTGTCCTTAGTGCTGTGTAGCTCCTATTTTTGTTTACATTGGCTGATGTTTCCAACAACTATGGGCATTGACATTTGAGAGTACTGGGGCCTTTGTCTTGTTTCTGGGGATTGTTGAAGTTGTCATCCTCACCCCCTAATTTAGGTGTGTATGATCCATGGGGAGGTTACTGCCATTGGCTACTTGAGCTGCACACAGAGCAGAGGTGGTAGAGGCAACTGTTGTCGCAGTTACATTCCAGTTGTCGGTATGGCTAGAGGTTGCTAAGAGGGCCCTAGTTAATGAGGGGGTATGGTGGCTGACGTGTGCCGGGATGTCAGTTTGACGTTGTGGCCTTCCCTCCTGCTGTGGCTTTCCCTTTGGTCCATCGTTGGCATGACAGCATGCCCCCATGGGACTGTAGTTGGTGTTGTGTAATGGAGTGCCCCAGGTCTTCTCAGAACGGGCCATGCCCCCATGCCGTGCCCCTTTACCCATGCCACTCCATGTATTAGATGACTTCCATGCATTTAGTGGTCGGTATCCCCCCCGCTCACAGTTGACATTATTGCATTATAATTCCCCATGCGACTTACCCTGCATCTGTGTTGTCTTCTGGTAGTCTGTGCTGTCCTGTCCTTGAATCCCTGTGACGATCTCCTCAGGGATGACGGCTGCGACCATCTCCTCCATGTGGTCCAGGGCCTCCTGGTGTGCTGGACTCCCCCCTCCAGTCTGCAGTGCTGCCTTCCTGTTCCTGGCCATCTTTTCCTTGGTCCTGCGCTTGCAGTCATGCCAGCGTTTCTTGCACTCGATGACAGTTCTGCGTACTTCAGCCACACTGTTAATCTTGTCCCCAATTTGTTGCTATATTGCCTCTCTCCTACTGATTGGCAACTTTGATGTGACAAACAGTTGGTGCTGGTGTTCCGTCACCTCTTTAACCAGAATTTCCTGCTCTTCTGCACTAAAGCGACACTTTCTTTTCTTCTTAAAAGTGTCCTGGTTCTTGTGTGGGTCATCCTGTCTGGTTCCTGGTCTGCTGTCATCTTCCTGGGGTCTGTAGTGGCATCTGGGATCCATTTAGGCTCTCCTCTGGTGTAATAGCGGTGTTCGCGTTTTTTTTTAACGCTATTGCGTCAAAAAACAGCGCATATCCTTTATGCGGGGTCGTAAATCGACCCACAGTCATTTCCGCTGCGTTAACATCATTTTGCTTTACGACTTGACGCTGCGGTATGCGTCAAAAATAATGACTCCCACCTGTGGTTTGCGCCGCCGTGCATCAAAGTATAAATATGACGCCCGCACGGCGCACCAAAATGGCGTCAGCCGGCGGGAAAATTTTTGGCGCAAAACTGCGCCGGCGCAGTTTTGGGTCAAAAAGTATAAATATGGGCCTAAAGTCGGAAATCCACAATGACTATATGCGTACTGTCAGAGGTAACAAGAGATGTTTCTACATATATAAAAGAAGTGCCGGGGCAACCTTATGTTAGGATAAACTAATAAGCCCCACGTTACCTTTTCATTATGTCGGCTGATCTTAGGGGGCATGGCCGAGCCCAGGCTCCTCCAGGCTTCTCCGGGCAGGTGCTGCAGTGGTTCTCCGTGCGCTTTTTAGCATGCAGTGAGTAGCTCCTCCCTCGCCAACCGCGGGGTGTTCTGGGGTCAGTAGTCCCTTCACGGGCCCACACTCAACATCAGCGTCCCATGCTGTGGTGGTCCTCCGTGCGCTCTATAGCGCACAGTGAGTAGCTCCTCCCCCGCCGACTGTAAGGGGTTCTGGGGTCAGTAGTCCCTTCACTGGCCCACATTCAACATCAGTGTCCCGCGCTGCGGTGGTCCTCCGTGCGCTTTATAGCATGCAGTGAGTAGCTCCTCCCCCACCAACTGCGAGGGGTTTTGGGGTCAGTAGTCCCTTCACTGGCCCACACTCAACATAAGCATCCCGTGCTGTGGTGGTCCTCCATGCGCTGTGTAGTGCGCAGTGAGTAGCTCCTTCCCCGCCAACTGCAAAGGGTTCTGGGCTCAGTAATCCCTTTACTGGCCCACACTCAACATCAATCACTTATCCACAGCTAAAAAACAGACATATGAGGGAAAAAGGGATAATTTAGAGATAAATGAAGAAACAATAAACTCCAAACAACAATAGGCTAATTCAACATATAATGCAAAACGTTGAAAAGATATCACAAAGAAAAAAGGAAACAATAAGGAAAACATGTACTATCACAATTCATAACACTTTAACTCCTGATATATGATTCCATTAGTAATCTCTCATCAAATGAAACTAATCATGTCAAATATCAAATTATTCCTTCCTTCTCCACATTGTACCGACATGCGTTTCGGTGGAATCGCCTAGCGGGAGCCACTTCCTTCAGGATGCAGAGCTTTTAGTGTGACAAAACGTCTGATGATAACTGTGGCCCAATGTGCCTTATATACACAACATAATCATTAGGGCATAATAACTTACATATGTTCATATACATAGATCTCCATGTGCCCCAATGAGAAAATCCCAATAATTTGTCAAGATAGCCACTCCCAAAATGAAGGGAGAAAGAGTAGGAACAAGGACATTAAAGTACCATATGTAAAAGAAGGTTAGGAAAAAAGGGAGTGGAAAGAGCCAAGAGTGTGCCAAACCCATGATAGAGAACTAGGGTAATGTGACATTTTCTATACACCAGAGCTCTGCATAAGAATAATGAACTTACCTAACCAACACAGATAGCACTGGGAGATTGCACAAAGAATTTAAAAAAGAAGGTCAAACGCATGGAGGCTCAGGCAAACTTTATGTTGGAATACTTAAGATTTGGTGTGATCCCAATTGGGTTACGTGTCCACAATATACCTGGGCTCTTTGTTGAGATCTGTAAATTTTTAGAGAAATGGTCCCTTATCTTCAATAGGTTTTTAGAAGATTGGACACTCTTGATAGTTGAGAACGCAAGGGAAATAGTTGAGCTTCTCAATAATGAGATTGATCATTTAGGGCACAAACATAAACAATCCAATTCACTTGATGAAGCAAAGAAACAAGTGAAGAAACAAATGTGGAATTGGATTCTTTCAGTGAGTCTCTAATTAAAAGGAAAACAGAGAAGATGAGAAAGTATATGAGGTACTTCTCCCAAGAAAGAACTTACCCATATTTGAGTGACAATTATTACCATCAAGAGCCTTTAGAATATACTCAGGTTGAGAAACAGAATTGGACAAGCAAAAAGATTGTTACTTTTTCGAACACATCTGAGTCAGAAGGGGAAGGAAACTTCCATCAATTTGAGTCATTTGGATACCACCAGAACTATCTAGGAGAATATGGGCCATATGTATGAAAACTGGAGCTTGCGAATCACAAATAGCGATTTTTAAGAAATCGCTATTTCCGAGTCGCAATTGGCCATGTAACAATATTGCGGTTCGGAAATAGCGATTTCTTAAAAATCGCTATTTGTGATTTGCGAAGCCCATTTACTGAATCGCAATTTGCATTTTCGGAAATTGCTATTTTTTTTGCGATTCGGTAAAAAATCGCAAATTGCGAGAAAGTTGGAGAAAGCACACCTGGAGGAGCCTGATGACATCACCAGCAGGAAATGAGTCATCCCAGGCAGTTTCAGGTGCCACACCCAAACCAGCATCCTGAAAGAGAGCAGCCCAGCCACACAGAGCAGCACTCAGAAGGAGCAAGAACACCTGAGCAAGGATGGATACCCCAGGCCAAGCACAGGAGAAGGGTGAAAGAAAGCGCAAGCTGAAATTCAGCGAGCAGGAGCTTGAGGTGCTAACTGAGGAGGTGGTGAGGAGCCATGACCGCCTGTTTGGAAAAAGCTCACTCCAGGTGCCTGAGAGTGAGAAGAAGAGACTATGGTTGGACATACAGTCAAAAATATGCGCAATTGGAGTGGTACAGCGCTCCATTGAAGAGATAAAAAAAGGTGGAATGACCTGCGGTCCCGTGCAAAGGAGAGGGTGGCAAGGAGACTTGCGGAGGCCAGGGGCACAGGAGGCGGTCCACCCACAGATGCACCATCAACACCATTGGAGGACCTAGTGGAGTCCACACTCCTCCCTGAAGCTGTGACTGGGGTCACAGAGATCAACACCTCCGGCACACTAAGTACCAGCCAAGGTAAGTGAAATATTGATTTGTAACCCTATATTTGTATGCACAAAAGCCCCTTAGGAATTAGCAAGTAATGTGAAACAGTGTAAGAAGTAGTTCAGTCCACATCTTAGAAGCAGCACTACAATGCATTATGGTAGTGACAGTCCACAACCCAGAACTGAAAGTAGCACAACAATGTATTTAAGTAGAGTGACACCCAGAGGAACACAACACCCACAACACCGTGTAGAGAAGTACCTGTACATTTATTGTCATTGTCTGACCGAAAATGTAACATACATAACTGACATGCTGCATATTGTTGTTGCAGGTGGGCCAGGCCCAGCAGCCACAGCATCTGCAAGGGTAGGCGAGACAGACACCCATCTGACCTCAGATTCTAACACCAGTGGGTCCCTCAACATAGGGACTGTATGATGCAGGCCCAGGGCACTGCCACTGCCAGAGCTCAGCAACGACTCCGATGAGCAGGAGGAAGGGCCAAGTACCCCATCAGCAACAGACAGACGCAGCCAGATTCAGGAGGGCAGGTGTCATCCAACCACGCAGCATTGCGACAGATTCCTGGGCATAGCAGCATGAGGCAGGTGAGGGTCCCTCCTTATTTGGTGGCCTGGAAGCTGCTATGTTGCAGCAGCAGCGTCTACAAAATAAGCGGATCCTTGCATTAGATAAAAACCCGGGCAAACATAACCGCAACATGATGGGCCTGCATCGCCAACTTGACTTCCTCAATAATAACATTGTACAGCTGCGTGAGGGACGGGTGCAGGCATCACAGGACACCAGGGACCTGACAAGTGCTGTCCGTGAACTCTGCCAGGAGCTGCGCCATGAGAGGGTGAGCCAGTGCAGACAGGAGCACAGATTCCATACCATGTTTGGCAGCTTCTGTCGTTCCTCTAACAGGATGGCAAATTCTACAGCACTGATTGCCCTTCGTGCAGTGGCTGCGCAAGTGGAGGCAGCACACAGCAGCAGGGACGTTGTAAATGGACTTGTGCAGATCACCAATGTTATCGAACACATTGTGGGACCAAGATCAGCCACTCGGAGTGAGCTAGCACTGGGGGACACTAAGGACAGTTCCAGCCTCAGCAGTGTTGCCGTACCAGCAGCGGACACCAGACGGCGCAGTGCCAGGCACAGCACTGCCACTGAGGGTGACAATAGAGGTGCCAGTGACGTAACTGGGCACCCGAGTGGTGTGCGTGGGCGCAATAAATGACTCTAGCTGCCATTGGACTGCTGTTGACACTATGAAGTAATAGTGCAAAACTCTGGTAGTTCATTGGTTTGCGTTTCTCACATTACCTGTTTTTTGTTATTACTCACATGTACATTACCTGACTTAAGGTAATACATTTATTTCACTACAGGTACAGTTATCAGAGGATTTGTGTCATTAATACTCACGTCTGAAATGGTTGTGTGTGATGTCGGCACGCCTTTGCCTTCCCTCTGCTGCACTGGTCCTGTCTGCTGGCTGTAGAGGTGGTATGGGACCGTCATCCTCATCTGATTCAGATTCACATATTTCTACAGGTATGCCCCTGGTGGTAGCTATATTGTGCAGGATTGCACAAGTAGCCACTATTCTACATGTAGGCCCATATTTATACTTTTTGACGCTAAACTGCGCTAACGCAGTTTAGCGTCAAAAAGTTTTGCGCCGGCTAACGCCATTCTGAAGCGCCATGCGGGCGCCGTATTTATTGAATGGCGTTAGCCGGCGCAAGCAGACCGGCGCTGCCTGGTGTGCGCGAGAAAAACCACGTACACCAGGCAGCGCCGGCGTAGGGGGAAAATGGCGCATGGGCGTCTTAAAATGGGGCAAGTCAGGTTACGTCGAAAAAATCATCGTAACCCGACTTGCGCCATTTATTTTCGACGCCCATCCCCCATCAACATGACTCCTATCATTGTAAAGATAGGAGTCATGCCCCCTTGCCCAATGGCCATGCCCAGGGGACTTCTGTCCCCTGGGCATGGTCATTGGGCATAGTGGCATGTAGGGGGGCACAAATCAGGCCCCCCTATGCCACAAAAAATAAAAAATAAAATACTTACCTGAACTTACCTTAATGTCCATGGGATGGGTCCCTCCGTCCTTGGGTGTCCTCCTGGGGTGGGCAAGGGTGGCAGGGGGGGTCCCTGGGGGCAGGGGAGGGCACTCTGGGCTCATTTTGAGCCCACTTGTCCCTTAACGCCATCCCTGACCCAGGCGTTAAAAAGCGGCGCAAAAGCGCCGTTTTTGGCCACGCCCACTCCCGGGCGTCATTTTTGCCCGGGAGTATAAATACCACGTAAAGGCCTGGGAGTAATTTTTTAAGACGGGAACGCCTCCCTTGCATATCATTAACGCAAGGAAGGGGTTCACGCTAAAAAATGACGCACACTCCGGGCACTTTGGCGCCCGAAGCGTCTAACGCCAGAGTATAAATATGGCGTTAGTTGCCGTTAGTTCTGCGTCGAATTTGCGTCGAAAAAAACGACGCAAATTCGGCGCAAATGGAGTATAAATACGGGCCGTAGTCTCTGGACTGTACTGTAGTGCCCCTCCACTTTTGTGGAGGCACCGGAAGCGACTCTTCAGCAGTCCAAATGTGCGCTCCACCACTTTGCGGGTTGCCCTGTGTGCTGCATTGTATCTCCGTTCAGCTGGTGTTGTAGGATTGAGGTAGGGCGTCATCATTTAGGTGCGCACTGCGTAAGCACTGTCTCCTGGAAGGGACAGAGGGTGTGATGAGTAACTGAGCCATCTGACATCGATACGCCATCAATGCGCCAGTGTACAGAGGCGAGTAGGTGGAGGGAGCATAATACCTGCACATGGGTGGGTATGCTGTGAGTCCTTAGTGTTCTGCTCTGCAGTATGGGTTGTAGCTCAGCTATCAGATCAAGTATCATGGCTAAGTTCAACCTATACCCCTCATATATTTCCTCCTCTGTCAGGTCAAAAAGTGAAATACACACTCTGAAAATGCGCTCCTGTCTCCTCCTCCCTCTCCTCAAACTTGCCAAGATCCTCATCCTCCTCGCCAGACGTAGAGTGCAGCCATTGTTGAAAAGAGTTTGAGGCATTCTGGGCCTCTTTATATAGGTTGCACCTGGTTGCCATCTGGTTTCAGTTCATGGTATTTTGCATGTGCAAAATGTCATTCTGCGAAAAATCGCAATTTGCGATTTTTTTGATGCATCTCTTTGCAACTTAGATTTTGTGAATCGCAATTTGTGTCTCACAATTTCCTACTGGTGATACCGAATCGCAAAATGCGACTTGCAAAACCAGGTCGCAACGCAAAAAATCGCAATTTTTGCGATTTCTTATTTTTGGTCTGCGAATGCCTTTCATGCATCGCACACCGCGTTTTTGCACTCGTAAACGGCCGATTTTTGTGATTCACACCGTTTGCGAGTGCAAAAATATTTCATACATCTGGCCCCATAACTCTAGAGTCATTTTTAGGACACAGGAGGGCTCATACCGTCCCAGAACTAGTAGACAGGGCAGGAACAGATGTCAGAATCTGGACTCACGCCCCTATTTCCTACAAACCAGGAGGAACTAATAGTGGAGAAAAGGAATCTTATTCCTGTTTTTAATTTAAGTAGAAAAGAAATTGAACCCACCACCAGGGATATCCTTACTAAAGGACTTTTATTTATCTGGAGAAGAAGGTGTGACACCTTTGAGCTTATGAACGATCTGTTTGCATTTTTTTGCAGAATCAGATTGAAAACATTTTTTCGGTCTGAGTCTAACGTAGGAGAGGAAAATACTTCAGGCCTCAAAATTCTCTCTGCTTTTATACCACCATTAGACAAACTGGGTCCGGAGTTGGACATTTTTGAGGAGCCAGTTCTAAAAAAGGTAGAAAAGGCTACTAAATATATACCAACACCACAATACAACATGACTAGGAAGGAGATGTCAAGACGGGGCAACTCACCTGAAAAGCAGGATGTCAGCAGGGGCGATGGTATGCCCCGACCTCCTGAAACACCTCTCAGCACTTCCTGGTGGACACAGAAACCCCAGCAGGTGTCCCAAAAGAAAAGGGGGAGTGGAAGAGAAAGAGACAAAACACTGCTACGTCTTGCCAGTGCAGCCAGCACTCTGTATCTTCGGGGGGCAGGTCGTTGTTGACAGATTGATGGTAGAGTTAGTGCACTCAATTTTCTTTGAAACTAAATCTCTCTTTCTGATATGGGCTCGGGAGCTGTAGAAGAACACCGGGATGCTCCAGCACTTTACTTGGCTAATAATAACTGTTGGCACAATTACCAACACTGCATTACCAAAAACCCAAACTGAGTACCATAACAATAAGTACTGCGACACTAGGGCTGCTTTACAGAGATTCACTGTTGCACACTACAATTAGAATTGTGGTTGCACTTACCATGCACAAGAAAGACAACCAAGGGCATTAGTTATATCATGTATAACTTTCCTGCATGCATAGGGTTAAACTAAAAGGAACAAAAACAATCAAAGAAATACAAATGTCTACTCTGGGTTTAAACAGTTAGGATGGCACAGTTTGGTTTGGTTTCACTGTGTGTGTGGAAAAACCCTTCAAAAGCAAATTCCTCAAACCTGAAACACAGGCATGAATGACACAATTTAAATCCTCTTTTAAAATTGCACTATCACTTTTTGTGGTACTTGAGCTCAAGCAGATTTCATGAAGCACATTTAGGCAAGTAACTGTAATAATAATGTAGAATGTTCAGAAATGCATTTGTCTTTGCAAGATAAGCACTCTGCCAAAAAACGAGGTCTGAAATACACCAGCTGATCAAGGAAAGCACGGCGCTCAAAGAACAAACTCCCTGGAGAATACTAGTCACTTATCTGCAGTCTTTTCCGGAGTGCTGGAGGAATGCCTGGTGTCAGCTGGGATAGGAACAAAGAAAAGAATCACCTCAAAAGTCCTGAATATGAGGATGACAGCAGGGGCTGGACTGCCAAATCATTTTCTGAGATCAGGAAGTAAAACAAAGCTAAGCAGGTAGGCATGCTTCACTCTGCTATTTATAGTCAATCAAGAAAGCAGTTGAGTTTCTACATGTGGATGAGTCACCACACCCAATTAGAAGCACATGTCTACACCACACCCAATTAGAAGCATATGTCTACACATGCTCACATTAGCAAACAAGCATTGGTAAAACAAGCATTGATAAAACCAATTGTGTAACACAGAACATTATGTTTACTTAGAAACATGAAGTTTTAACCAAGAACAGAGATGTGATTTAACCCTAATCCCTTAGGATGCTGACAGATAACACAGGAGGCACCCTGGGGATTCCTGACAGCAGAGTGTACAATTAAAGGCATTAAGGGGGTCATTACAACATTGGCGGTAAAAGCCGCTTACCGCCGTGCAGAAGACCGCCAACACACCGCTGCGGCCGCGGAATTCCGCCACAGCTATTATGACCCACATCTCAAAATCCGACAAAATTCAGACACCCACACAAGTCCGCCACACCAAAGGTCAGTGATAAACTGGCGAAAACAAAACCTCCACCGTCACGCCAACAGGAATACGCCCACGCTATCACGACCCACGAATCCGCGCAGCGGTCTTTCAACCGCGGTATTCCATTGGCGGTACACACCGCCGCACTCAAAATACACACACTTCTACAAAACACCGCCACATTGGACAATTCGAAATACACACACCTGATACACATACACACACCACTCCCACACACCCATTACAATATAAAACACACACCCACATCACCCACAAGCCCCTGCAACCACTATTACAGAGAGAAGGCCAGAGAGAGACACCACGATCCACAAACTAGCATCCACAGGCACTCAACACCATCACCCACACAACTTCCACGCACAAAACACCACACACCACTACACATCACCACACTTATCACCACACACCCCACCCCACACATCACCTACACCACCCCATGGCACGGCAAAGACACCCCAGGTTCTCGGAGGAGGAGCTCAGGGTCATGATGGAGGAAATCGTCCGGGTAGAGCCACAGCTATTTGGAGCACAGGTGCAGCACACCTCAATTGCAAGGAAGAGGGAGCTATGGCGAAGAATAGTCGACAGGGTCAACGCAGTAGGACAACACCCAAGAAATCGGGACGACATCAGGAAGAGGTGGAATGACCTACGGGGGAAGGTGCGTTCCGTGGTCTCCAGACACCACCTGGCGGTTCAGCGGACTGGCGGCGGACCCCCACCTCCTCACCCACAACAAACAACATGGGAGGAGCAGGTCTTGGCGATTCTGCATCCTGAGGGCCTCGCAGGAGTCGGTGGAGGAATGGACTCTGGTAAGTCAAACCTTTAACTACCATATCCCCCACCCTACCTGCATGCCATCACATACCCCCACCCTCGCCCCCTCCCCTATCACTCCAACTCCTCACAAATGTACCAATATCACAAACCACACATCCCAACACCAAGCCCTGCATGCAACACCAACGCATGGACACCCATCACTAAAGCATGCCCACTGCACATACCCATACACCCCCCTAAACCATCATCACACAAGCCCCCACACAGGAATGCAAGCACTGGGGTACACGGTCACCCACCCATTGCACACTATGACACACACAGATGCAATAATCATGCTTTTCCACCCCTGCAGGACCACTACCCAACGTCACCAGACAGGAGGGTCCAGACATCTCCACCCCACCCACAGAAGAGGCCCACAGTGATGACAGCAGCTCTGTCCAACTGGATCTAGATGACCAGCCTGGACCATCGTGGGCCTCGGGACAGTCGGTTCCCCTCACACAGGCACAGGCCACCACAGACCTTCCACCCTCTGGTAACACCAGCACAGCACCCAGCGGGCCCATACCTCCGTCCCCAGGACACGTCAATCAGCTGTGTGTCCACCACTACAGGGAACCCAGGATAACCCACCACCCCAACAACAACAGGGAACCATCGTAGGGGTGCTGAAGGAAGTACTCAACACCAGGAGGGACACTGTGGCACTCCAAGGGGCCCCTGACACTAGCATGGACGATGAGCTGCCCACCACCTCCGCCGGAACTAGTGGACAGGAGGCACCCTGAGATCCAGGAACAAGACAGAGCACGATGCCAAGACCCCCGCCAAGAAATGAGACCACCCTGATTGCCAACCCACTGTCCCACTTTGTCACCCTGTCCATATTGGAACTGCCCCAGCTCCACTTCCTATGCCCATATGGGCAATGCACCTGTGAGACAAATAGACTGGACTCTGCCATGGACACTCCTCCGCCATCACCCCTCACCATTTAACTTCCCCCTCCAATATTTTGTATGTAAATAAACACACCTAAAGTACCAAAAGATCTGGAGTCTGTCTGTGATTTTGAAATAGTGTATTTGCACTTACAGTGACAAAATTTCCAGGAAATAGTAATGTCAACATACCTATGTCACACAGCTCTAGTCCATGAGGAATCTAAGCGGATGACACACGTTGGGACCCACACCTGTGAAACCGTAAGGGAAAGTGACAACTCAGTGACCATACACTGGGTGAAATCGACATACAGGATAGAGGTAGAAGTGTAAAAGTACTTGTAGTGGGCAGGAATGTATTCTCACCTGTGTTTCACTGGAAATATTGCTGGATGACTGAGTCCCTGTTGTCAATGTCTTCTTCCTCTGCTTGCTCCTCATCACTGTCCACAGGCTCCACAGCTGCCACAACACTGCCATCTGGACCATCCTCCTGCAGATAAGGCACCTGTCATCGCAAAGCCAAGTTATGAAGCATAAAGCAGGCCACGATGAACTGGCACACCTTCTTTGGTGAGTAGAATAGGGATCCACCTGTCATATGGAGGCACCTAAACCTGGCCTTCAGGAGCCGAAGGTGCGTTCGATCACCCTCCTAGTCCACCCATGGGCCTCATTGTAGCGTTCCTCTGCCCTGGTCCTGGGATTCCTCACTGGGGTCAGTAGCCATGACAGGTTGGGGTAACCAGAGTCACCTAATAGCCACACCCGGTGCCTCTGTAGTTGACCCATCACACAAGGGATGCTGCTATTCCGCATGATGTAGGCGTCATGCACTGAGCCAGGGAACATGGCATTCACATGGGAGATGTACTGCTCTGCCAAACATACCATCTGTACATTCATCGAATGATAACTCTTCCGGTTCCTGTACACCTGTTCACTCCTGTGGGGGGGGACGAAAGCCACATGGGTCCCATCAATGGCACCTATGATGTTGGGGATATGTCCAAGGGCATAGAAGTCACCTTTCACTGTAGGCAAGTCCTCCACCTGAGGGAAAACGATGTAGCTCCGCACGTGTTTCAGCAGGGCAGACAACACTCTGGACAATACGTTGGAAAACATGGGCTGGGACATCCCTGATGCCATGGCCACAGTTGTTTGAAAAGACCCACTTGCAAGGAAATGGAGCACTGATAGCACCTGCACTTGAGGGGGGATTCCTGTGGGATGGCGGATTGCTGACAGGTCTGGCTCCAACTGGGTACACAGTTCCTGGATTGTGGCACGGTCAAACCTGTAGGTGATGATCACATTTCTTTCCTCCATTGTCGACAGGTCCACCAGCGGTCGGTACACCGGAGGATTCCGCCATCTCCTCACATGTCCCAGCGGACGGTGCCTATTAAGGACAACAGCGAGCACAGAGTCAAACAACTCAGAGGTATGTACCCACAGTCTACACAGAACACGATTCATACACAAAATCTGGCCTGTATGTGTGTTGAGAGTAGGCCTAGGTATGTGTGACACAGTTGGTAATTAGGCCATGTGGGCCCCTGAAATGGCGGCTGCCTGACCTCTAAAGCGGGACAGTGGGATGGGAGGTAACTGCGCTGGCGTTGTACACCGTCGCGGTAGGCGGTTGAAGACCGCGGCGCAATGCTGCATTGGTTAACATTGGACCCTATGGGTCCCAGGAGCCAATGACGATGTACGCCGGCGGTGATGGTACGCACCACCGCGGACGTGACTGCCGCGGACGTGACCGCCATTTTCTAGCTGTTGAATCACTCGATACCTGATCTTCGACAGGAGAGGACCTACACTGCAAGTGCTGCTGTGACCTCGGTCTGGAAGAGACAATGGCTCGCGCGTCTGGGGAAAGGGCCCCTGCCTTCACATCGGAGGAGTTGGAGAAGCTCGTCGACGGGGTCCTCCCCAGTACACGCTACTCTACGGTCCTCCAGACCAACAGGTAAGTACACCGGGAGCATGATGTATGGGCTATGCCTGTGTGGAGAGGGCTGGTTGTAAGAAGGAAGGGGGCAGAGTTCTGCGTGCATGAAAGACGGTGGGGGCATGTGCCACATGGCAAGGGTGTTGAAGTAAGCCTCAGCAAGGCCTACTAGTGCAAGGGGTTCACCTTTCTCTGCACAAAGTCCTAGGAACCATGTAGGAAGAAGTTGGCACAGAAACTGAAATAAAAGACAAAGGCCCTGATTCTAAGCTTGGCGGGCGGCGGTAGCCGCCCGCCAAGCGGGAACCGCCAGAAGACCGTACCGCGGTCAAAAGACCGCGGCGGTCATTCTGGGTTTCCCACTGGGCTGGCGGGCGACCGCCGAAAGTCCGCCCACCAGCCCAGCGGGAAACACCCTTCCCACGAGGAAGCCGGCTCAGAATGGAGCCGGCGGAGTGGGAAGGTGCGACGGGTGCAGTTGCACCCGTCGTGAATTTCAGTGTCTGCAAAGCAGACACTGAAATTCATTGTGGGGCCCTCTTACGGGGGCCCCTGCAGTGCCCATGCCATTGGCATGGGCACTGCAGGGGCCCCCAGGGGCCCCACGACACCCCATACCGCCATCCTGTTCCTGGCTGGCGAACCGCCAGGAACAGGATGGCGGTATGGGGTGTCAGAATCCCCATGGCGGCGCAGCAAGCTGCGCCGCCATGGCGGATTCCCATGGGCAGAGGAAAGTCGGCGGTACACCACCGGCTTTCCGCTTCTGGCCGCGGCTGTACCGCCGCAGTCAGAATGCCCGGCGGAGCACCGCCAGCCTGTTGGCGGTGCTACCGCCAACCTCCGCCCTGGCGGTATTTACCGCCAGGGTCAGAATGACCCCCAAAGTTTATTAACCTCATGAGGTGGTACTACAGTTCAAACAGCACCCTTCGGTAATGTTTGAAGTAGCACACTGAACTGAGAGAGCATGGTCCTTTTAAACCCACGCAGGGGCTAAAAGGAAGTGGTACAATTATAGAAGCAAGACTTGCATACATGTAAGGTCATGTGGAAATGCACAGTCGACAGGTAGGAGGAGCTAACAGTTTTCAAGGACTAACAGCTGCAGACCTTACTGAGCATGTGCGAAAGTGGGAGATGCTAAATATAACTTGTCACTAGGCAGATTTTCAAGAGTAGTTAACAGAAAGGTAGGACAGAGCACATGGTGAGTACATGGCAGCATGTGGCAGAGAAAATGGCTGCCATGAATACAAAATGGATTCCGCGAAATGTTCACAATAGTTACTAAATACAAGATGTCTTCTGCTAATGCTTAATCTAATCGCTGCTAAACTACAACAGACGACCCTTTCAGCATTAGCTGAAGACATTCGTCTTTCTAGGATAATCTAAATATTCATCTTGTATATTTATGCTCATCACTTCAGCTATTTCCTTATCTAACATATGTTGTGCTTTCATTTCTGTAATATTTATTTTGGTAGGCATACAAACAGTAATACACATGGAGCAGAACATTGGACCACATTGAATACAGATACAGCATGTGAAAAATATTGCAATTATTACACACAGGATAGTCAGTAGTTTCCAGCCCCAGGCGGAAACAAGAGCCCAAAGCCATCCAGAAAAAGTCCAAGTACCAGTCTCTGTGTGGATTTCTGCAGCAATTTTCTGCAATTTAGATATTGCATCATATACTGAAGGTGAGTGATCGGGAATAAAAACACAGCAACTACTACCGATGATGCGACATGCACCACCTCGGTCAGCTAATATCACATCTAGTACCATACGATTTTGGAGCGCTACAATCCTCGCAATTTGGAGCTCCTCAGTAATATTCCCAAGTGCCAGAGCTGCCTGATTGGTAACAGCTTCCACAACCCTAATCAATCGTCTTACTTTCCTACTGTTTAACGCAGCACCCACAAAGGGGAACAACCCTAAATTAAAATCAACATATTGTTGCAGGCTAGTATCCGTTTGGTCTACCTCATTTGTACTCATTGCCCTTTTATATCTATTTTTAACAATGTCATTGAACAGTTTAAAATCTCAGTGATATGATGCAGGGGCCAAAAACACAGGGGGTAATAGAAAAGATACATAACACACACCTGACCACCCAACAGGTAGTTGGTAATATCAATAGTTACCACAAACAAAATATGTATTATGTGAAGCTGTAAAACTACTATTATTTACACCCTCAATAGTTAAAATCAATGTACAATTGCTTATCCCTACTGGAATTCGTCCAATGCTTCGTATACATAAATCTGCTTTAGTTTTTGTAACAGAAATCACAAATTGTTCTTTCTTGTCAAAGTCTCTTATATTTGTGAAGACATATGGGGGGTCATTCTGACCCTGGCGGTAATTACCGCCATGGCGGAGGTCGGCGGTAGCACCGCCAACAGGCTGGCGGTGCACCGCTGGGCATTCTGACCGCGGCGGTTCAGCCGCGGCCAGAAACGGAAAGTCGGCGGTGTCCCGCCGACTTTCCGCTGACCTTGAGAATCCTCCATGGTGGCTGAGCGCGCTCCGCCGCCATGGGGATTCTGACACCCCCTACCGCCATCCAGTTCCTGGCGGTTCTCCCGCCGGGAACAGGATGGCGGTAGGGGGTGCCGCGGGGCCCCTGGGGGCCTCTGCAGTGCCCATGCCAATGGCATGGGCACTGCAGGGGCCCCCGTAAGAGGGCCCCAAAAAGAATTTCAGTTTCTGCCTAGCAGACACTGAAATTTGCGACGGGTGCAACTGCACCCGTCGCACCTTCCCACACCGCCGGCTCAATTCTGAGCCGGCGTCCTCGTGGGAAGGGTGTTTCCCGCTGGGCTGGCGGGCGGACTTTCGGCGGTCGCCCGCCAGCCCAGTGGGAAAGCCAGAATGACCGCCGCGGTCTTTTGACCGCGGAGCGGTCTTTCGGCGGGAACCGCGTGGCGGGCGGCGACCGCCGTCCGCCGCGGTCAGAATGACCCCCATAGTATTGAAACATTGTCTGGTTGATACTCTTCCCATTCCCATTTAGTTCCTTTGGCTTGGGGATACCCATCTTTGTCTTGGTAGCATACTTTATTAAGGCGAAAAAGAAGTCCGCCCTCTGTACGTTTTCCAGATGCAAACAAAAGCGTGTACCAAGCTTGACAAGAACCATTGTGTGAAAAAGGAAGGGGAATGAAAGGTGTTCCTCCTTTCTTTTGATGCGCAGGTATAATTCCACATACCCAACAGTTAGTAGTATTTGCAGCATTATGAGTATGATGCAACATCTGAATGAAAGTATTATTGAAGTACGATTGATGGTGCTTCTGCTCCTGATAGGGAAGCGTAAAGTAATAGTGATCCTCTGGTACTGGAGTAGTGGCAACCAAAAACTCACAAGCAGGAGCCTTCTTTTCAACAAACCAAGTGATTGTTGCAGTAACCACCAAAACAACAACAAACCCCATAGTACTAATGATCAGTTTGTTATTCATTTTAGAAACAGTGATAATCGACCCTTTTAGAAATGAATTAAAAACAATCGTTGGAGCTCTTATCCCTGGGCAGCCGCTGATTTCTTCACCACGGGCCAAGACGGGTGTCACTACTCTAATGCATGGCTGATCCCCCCCCCCCTTGCCACATTGGCTCTCCGTTTCACTAACCCATGGCGGTAGCTCAACCAGTTAAAAAAAAAAAAAAATCAGATTCTTTCCTCGGTCTCAAATTATATCGCAACACTCCAGAAGTCGTATGGTCCGGGAAGACCTCTGCAGATTTGTCAGGTGATATAGCACGGCCTTTCTCCGTAGTCAAAATATCTCGATGATCGGTCAGCACAGCAGGTTCCACCAAGGTAGGTAGCACTCTCTTGCAGTGAGTACTATGGACCCAATTCTTTCGGTTCGTCACTTGAACTGCTGTCCTTGTTGCAAGGAGCACCTGTTCTGGGCCTCGCCACCTTGGTTCTAAGCTGCTTGATCTTTCAAAGGACTTAATCATCACCTGGTCACCAGGTCAGAGTTCATGGCCTTCATCTGTAGATCTGTCAGGAAGTGCTTCTCGAACCTGTTGATGAATAGAAACCAAATTGTCGGTTAACTGTGCCAAATAATCATTCATCAGGACACAAGGTACATCATATACAGATTTTGGCTTAGGAACTCCCCAAATATTCATTGGCCTCCCGAAAACCACTTCATATGGGCTAAGGCCGAGTCGAGAGTGTGGCACTGACCTAATAGACAATAATGCCAATGGTAATGCATCCGGCCAAGTTAAGGATGTGGAAGCCTGTATCTTCGCTAACTTCAGCTTCAAAGTAGCATTATACCTTTCCACCAACCCTGCTGATTGTGGGTGGAAAACCGCATGGAACTTCTGTTTGATCCCTAATCCTTTCAGGACATACTTAATAACTTCCCTAACAAAAGGAGGTCCGTTATGATTCCATAAAAGTCTGCAAACACCAAACCTAGGGAAAAATTCTTTCAAAAGTTCCTTCGCTGTGGTAATGGCAGTATTATCCTTTGTGGGGTACGCCTCTATCCATTTACTGAAGGCACATACCACAACCAAGACATACTTTAAATTGTTGCAGCGTTCAAGCTGAATATAATCCATTTGTAGAACTTCAAAAGGTGCAGTTGGTGTAGCAAACCCTCCTGCAGTAGTACATGTTCCTTTTCCAGGATTGTATTGTAAACAGATCAAACAAGACTGTACTACTCTCTTAGCTGTACTGGAAATTTCTGGATGCTCCCAAACTTGCGTAAGCAACTTCGTTATTGTTGAAGCTCCAACATGTGCCAGCCCATGTGCCATCTGAACCATAGGTTGTACAAAAGCTATAGGCAATTTCCATTAATCCATCTGCTTATTCCGCCAACAGCCCTCATCATCCAATTCTCCTTCTTCAGACCATTGCTCACGTTCTTTCACAGAAGCAGATTTCTGTATATCTAATACGTCTTGTCTAGCATTATGCCAACGTTCAGCTTGTGACTTCACTACATACATAGAAGTAGTACTTCGCTGCATCGCAGTCTCACGCGCTACGCGGTCTGCAAGAGCATTACCTTGCCCTATCTTATCGGTCACTTTCTTGTGTGCACTACATTTCACAATAGCTAGTTTCTTTGGATATGTCAATACAGTCAAGAGGTTATGCACTAATTCTCTGTGCATTATCTGCATCCCGTGGGATGTGAGAAAACCTCTCTCCTTCTAAAGCAAACCAAAATCATGAGCCACTCCAAAAGCATAGCGGCTGTCTGTATACATGTTCACACACAAGTCAGTACTAAGCTCACATGCTCATGTCAAAGCTATTAGTTCAGCTGCTTGAGCTGACTTCTGTGGTATACGAGCTGTCTCCACTACCGTGTGTATTGTGGTGATTGCATATGCATCTGAGGTCGTACCATCTGGCAACTTCAAACAAGACCCATCAACCCACAATTCCCCGTCTACATCTGGAAGGGGCGTATCTTGTAAATCAATACGACCATTTGTCTGTTCTTCGGTAAGGAATATACAATCATGTGTTTCTTGTGACTGAGGCTGAGTCACCGGATATGGCAACAAAGTGGCTGGATTTAGTGTTGCACATCTCTTCAGTGTAATGTGAGAAGCCAGCAATGTCAACTCATATCCTGTTATGCGAACGCTAGTTAAATGTTGTGTCTTTGTTTGATTTAAAAGAGCATCAACCGCATGGGATACTAACACCAACAGCTTATGTGACAAAACTATCCCTTCACTCTGACGTATTGACATAGCTGTTGCGGCAACTGAATGAAAACACCCAGGCAACGCTCGAGCAACAGGGTCAAGTACTGCTGAAAAATATGCACAGGGACGCTGCTTATCGCCATGTGTCTGTACTAAAACTGACAATGCACATCCATCTTTCTCATGTACGTAAAGTGCAAAAGGCTTCATGTAATCTGGAGTACCTAACACGTGTGCTGAACAAAGGGCTTGTCGCAGCTGCCTGAAAGCAGTTTCACATTCATCTGTCCATGGGAGGGGCATTGGAGTATCTTTAGTCAAAAGTGCTAGCAAAGGTTTGACAATGTGTGAAAACCCTAATATCCATTGCCTACAAAAAGAAGTAAGACCAAGGAATGCACGAACATCTTTCTGAGTAGAGGGTACTGGTGTGTCTAAAATTGCTTGAATACGATCTGATGTAAGTGCACGGCCCTCCTTAGACAAAAGGTGACCTAAATAGGTTACCTTTGGTCTACAATATTGCAATTTCTTTCGTGACACTTTATGATGGTGTGAAGCAAGAAAAGAAAGTAAGGACAAAGTGCACTTTTCACATTGCTCAGGGGTATCTGCCGCCAACAAAATATCATCGACATATTGTATGAGAGCCACACCTTCGGGCAAAACAAAAGAATCAAATTGTCGTTTTAACGCTTGACTATAAATACTCGGACTCTCAGTATAGCCTTGAGGAACTCTGCAAAATCTATATGATCGTTTATTCAAAGTAAAACCAAACAAATATCGGCTGTCAGGATAAATAGGGATCGAAAAGAAAGCATTCTTCAAGTCTATCACAGAGAACGTAGTTGCTGTCGGGGGAACCAAAGTAAGAAGTGTTGTGATGTCAGATACCACAGGATATTGTGGTATCACAATCTTATTGACTTCTCGTAAATCAATAATGAATCGGTAAATCCTGGTATCAGTATCCTTTTTCAGAATAGGAAGAATCGGACTGTTACAAACATTATACAGAACTTCCTCAACAACTCCAACTGCAATAAGATCATGCACAATTCGTGTGAGTGCTTCTTCGCCCTCCTGTGAAATTTTGTATTGAGGCAAACGTGGCAATACAGCTCCCTCCTTGACACTAAAATGTACCGGTGGAATAATCATTTGTCCCACATCAGTATCTGAAGTAGCCCACAAAGTACTAGGGAGTGAAGCTAATGCAATATCCTCTTTAACAAGACAAACTCTTTCCATCACAGGATGATTATACATTTAAAATAACACGCACCCCTTCAGGAGAGCATCGTATTGTAGCTCTGAAATACTTGAGCATATCAAGACCCACAATATTGTCTGGTGTATTTGGAGAAAGCAAAAATGGACATGGAGCAATAAATGTATCAACATGGAATGAAAGTGGTTGTGACAATGGGCTAGGGGAAGGTGTTCCATCAAAACCTATTGATGTAATGGTTAAGCCAGACAGGGGAGCCCTTGGAATCAATTGTTTAGACAAGGCGCTACGAGTAGCTCCTGTATCAACCAGAAACTGATCAGTAGAACCCAAAACATGTGCTGTAACATAGGGACCCCTCTGATCTACTGGAACTTCAACTGATTCCTTACCCCATCCTAGGCAATCCTATGCATAAGCAGAATCTTGGAAATCAGGCTGCACATGGTTAGACATCTGGTATTGGTTCCGTCTATCAAAAGTGTTGAACCCATCCTGCCCTCGTACATTAGCATCAACCCTAGCATGATCATTCGTGCTTCTTCTAGGTCCTGAATATCCTGAGCGATTTCTCATTTGTCCCCGACCACGTGAACACTGCTGAACACGTAGTGCTGGACAATCGGCAGCCCAATGCCACAATTTCTTACAATACGCACACTGATCAACAGACAAATTTGAACGAGTGTAAGAAGAACCATAAGATCCACGTCCACCTCTATCACTACCTCTAAAAGGCGGACCATAAGCTTGAGCCAACATAACCTTCGTTTTTAATTCTTTAATCTTTTTATCCTCGCTACCTTTTGCTTCTAATTCCTGACGTTCATAATACTGAGCCATAGTCAAAAGAGAAACCGGAGTAGAGGTAGTCCATGAACTTTCACTAGCTTTTAGACTACTAGCTATTCCTGGTAACAGATTTGCGACATATTTATCGACAAACAAATGTCTGCCCGTATCATCTGACAATAACTGACCGCTAAAATCATGAAATGCTTCTTCAAAGCGTGTAAAGAAATCAGAGACCGATTAATCTGCCTTTTGCTTACAAGACGCTAAAACAGTCCAATCTATCTTTTTAGGGGGAATAATCGTTTTTGACTTAACCAATGTGGCTGCAGGAAGATCTAGAATCAACTGATATGGCTTTTTCGCAGGTTCCCTATCCCCGTCCATCTGTTCTAATTCTTTCCATGACGCCCCAAAAACTGCACGATCATCAATTTTACGAACAGTTCTCCACATATCTGGCGGTAGTATCAATCCGAAAAATAAATCAATGTCAGCCAAAGTCATAGTACAAGAACTAATTGCTCCCTCAACTTCCTCATAAAAGGCGGCTGGATTTTTCCACGGGTCAGGTAATGCTGTTTTAAGTGCCATTACATCTGCCCTATTCCAAGGAGTATACACCCAATTATAAATAAAATAACCCTTAGCATCAACAGAAGTTTTATCATCACTTGGATGGGCGCTTGAGGGCATCATAGCAGACACAAGGGGGTGAGTACACTCTCATTCTGCTGACTTTGCGCGCAGTGGAGGGGTCTGGGTGGGGGAGGAGGGCTGTGGGTTTCCCTAGGCCAGGGCGAGTTCCGTAGGCTAGGCCCCTTCGTAAGGCATGGCCCTGTGGCCCCCCACCCCACCTCTGTAGAGTGCCAAGTACAGCTATTCATGCACCTGTGTCATCTATGTGTGCAGATGTCGTCCATAGCCTTGTAGGCCATTTCCCAGGAATTGCACTGTAGAGCCCAACAGCGCGACGTAGTGCAGGGGGCTGCTGTGTCTGTCTTGTCCGCCAACGGTAGCGGTAATCCATGCACTCAACCTGTCTTTCTTCTGTTCCCCCCCTTTTTTGCGGTCTCCCTGTTCTTGTGTGCATTAGCATCATCAGGCGGAGGTGCAGTGGCACCGGAGCACGAGGGAGCTGCATCCCACATGGGCATGGAGGCCCACACTACGGACTCTGAATACACCAGTGGGACGGAGGGCGAGGGGAGCACCAGGGGGGTCACAGGATCTGCAACCAGCGACACGGACTCGTCCTCCGATGGGAGCTCCCTTGTGGTGGCGGCAACATCTGTGACCCCCACTTCAACAGGTACAGCCTCCACCCCCCCTACCAGCACCGCCCTCCCAGCAGCCCCTCAGCGTGTGCCCCGTGCCCGCTCACCCAGGAGGGTGGGCATCACCTTCGCCCCAGGCACCTCAGCCCCTGCCCCTGTCACCTCTGCTGCCCTCAGTGAGGAGGCCATTGACCTCCTCAGGTCCCTCACTGCTGGGCAGTCTACCATTTTGAATGCCATCCAGGGTATAGAAAGGGAGTTGCAACACACAAATGCATTCCTGGAGGGCATTCATTCTGGTCAGGCTGCCCTTCATCGAACCGTTCAAACTCTGGCCTCAGCACTGATGGCAGCCATTGTCCCTGTGTCTAGCCTCCCCCCTCCAACTTCCTCCACCCAGACCCAATCCCCTGTACCTCTGCTTATCCCAAGCACACCATCAGACCAGCCTGCACACATCTCACCACACAAGGGAAGCTCAGGCAAACATAAGCACCACACATCCCACAGGCACTCACGCAAGCATCACACACATACAGATACACCAACATCCACTGCCTCAACTGTGTCCCCCTCCTCGTCGTCTCCCTCCTCCCTCCCAGTCTCGTCTACACTCACACCTGCATGCACTACCACTACAGCCACTACATCCCTCTCCAGCACACCCACCACCACACCCCGCTCACGTGCACTCACCACCCCCACTACCATTCACACGTCCCCTGTGTCCTCTCCCAGTGTGTCTGTGACGCCCCCTCCGAAGATACACAAATGCAGGCACACACCCACCCAGCAGCCATCCACCTCACGACAGCCTCCAGCGCATGCAGCTGCACCCAACAACCACCACCTCTTCCTCCACTCCCAAACCCCCTCCAGCTACCCGTCCCAGTGTCTCCAAACAACTTTTCCTGTCCACCCTTAACATATTTCCCACCACCCCCTGTCCAACTCATAGGTCCTGTACTAGCACCTCAGCCACAAAATCACCGGTACCAGTGGTGCCTGTTGTCACAGGTATGTGGAGTGCACCGGCCACCAGGCCAGCCAGTGTATCACGGAGCCAGAGCACAGCCAGTCCCCCTCCTGTGAAGCACCAGAAGTTGGCCAGTGCCCGGCGGGAGAGGGGGAAGACTTCAGCCACCCAAGCCGCTCACAGGGGTCCCGGGGGGAGTGTTGACTCAGCTGTGACTCCTCCCAAGGTGGGGGAGGGGCAGAAGAAACACGCAAAGTCTGGGAGGACCAGCACGGCAGAGAAAAACGCCATCATCCCCGCTGGCCAGGAGGCCACCGCCTGCCCCATCGTCGCTGTCCAGGAGGACCCCGCCAGCCACAGCCCAGCTGCCCAGGAGGGCCCCGCCAGCCACAGCCCAGCTGCCCAGGAGGGCCCCGCCAGCCACAGCCCAGCTGGGCAATGAAGGACCGCCAGCCCCAGCCCAGCTGGGCAATGAAGGACCGCCAAGTCAAGCACCGCTGAACAGGGCAAGCACCGCTAAACAGGGCAAGGACCGCCAACTCAAGTGCCGCTGAACAGGGTAAGGACCGCTGAACAGGGCAAGGACCGCCAAGTCAAGCACCGCTGAACAGGGCAAGCACCGCTGAACACGGCAAGGACCGCCATCTCAAGCGCCACTGAACAGGGCAAGGACCACCAAGTCAAGCACCACTGAACAGGGCAAGCACCGCTGAACAGGGTAAGGACCGCCAAGTCAAGCACCGCTGAACAGGGCAAGCACCGCTGAACAGGGCAAGGACCGCCAACTCAAGCGCCGCTGAACAGGGCAAGGACCGCCAAGTCAAGCACCGCTGTACAGGGCAAGCACCGCTGAACAGGGCAAGGACCGCCAAGTCAAGCACCGCTGAACAGGGCAAGGACCGCCAACTCAAGCGCCGCTGAACAGGGCAAGGACCGCCAACTCAAGCACTGATGAACAGGGCATGCACCGCTGAACAGGGTAAGGACCGCCAAGTCAAGCACCGCTGAACAGGGCAAGCACTGCTGAACAGGGCAAGGACCGCCAACTCAAGCACTGCTAGCCCATGAGCGGCAGGGGCTGTGACGCAACAGGGACTGTCACGGGGTGAGTGATGCACTCTGGGCACCAGTCTCCCTCCAGAACCAGTGGAGACTTGCATCCACTCCGTCTGTCCTGCACAGGATGAAGCACTCTGGGCACCCGTCCCCCTTCAGAACCAGTGGAGACATGCATCCACTCCGTCTGTCCTGCACAGGATGAAGCACTCTGGGCACCAGTCCCCCTCCAGAACCAGTGGAGACATGCATCCACTCCGTCTGTCCTGCACAGAATGAAGCACTCTGGGCACCAGTCCCCCTCCAGAACCAGTGTAGACATGCATCCACTCCGTCTGTCCTGCACAGGATGAAGCACTCTGGGCACCAGTCCCCCTCCAGAACCAGTAGAGACTGTTATCCACTTGAGAGACTGTGGCTTTGCACTCCCCAGGATGGTACAGTGGGCAACCCACCCACTGTAGAGACTTGAAATACTGTGGCTTTACACTCCCCAGGATAAAGCAGTGGGCAACCCACCCACTGTAGAGACTTGAGAGACTGTGGCTTTGCACTCCCCAGGATGGTACAGTGGGCAAACCTCCCACTGTAGAGACTTGAGAGACTGTGGCTTTGCACTCCCCAGGATAAAGCAGTGGGCAAACCACCCACTGTAGAGACTTGAGAGACTGTGGCTTTGCACTCCCCAGGATGGTACAGTGGGCAACCCACCCACTGTAGAGACTTGAGAGACTGTGGCTTTGCACTCCCCAGGATGCAGCAGTGGGCAAACCACCCACTGTAGAGACTTGAGAGACTGTGGCTTTGCACTCCCCAGGATACAGCAGTGGGCAAACCACCCACTGGAGAGACTTGAGAGACTGTGGCTTTGCACTCCCCAGGATACATCAATGGGCATGGAGCCCCCTCGTGGATCTGGCATTGTGCACTCATCTGGCTGAGGTGCCCCCCCTTCCCTTCCCCCTGAGGTGCCTGTTGTATTTCTATCTGATGCCCCTGCAGTGTTCTGTCCGTCATGTTCGGGTATCTTGTGTGGGCCTCGCCCATGCAATTTGGGCCCAGTGGTCCACGGACTATGAATGGTGCATTACCTGGACTACTATTCATGGTGTATATTTTGTTAATAGTGTATATGTGTATATTTTTGCTTACTCTATTTTGATATATTACAATGGTTACACTCATTTCCTTTTGTCTTTGCATTCTTCCAGGGGAGTTAGGGGGTGTTACTGTAATGTTTGGATATGCATTGGTGTGTGTGTTGTAGTGGGTGAGGGTGGGGGTGGGGGTTGGGGTGTTGCGTGTGTGTGTCCCTGTTTTTTGCCTCCTCTCTCCCCTATGTCGTAGGTGCAGTACTCACCGTGGTCTTCGCCGCCGGCGTTGGTGCTCCTGGTACAGGAGCAGGAAGACTATTGCAGGAAGAATATGGAGTTCCGGCTCCATGGTGTCGTTGTTCCTCGTGGAGTGTGTAGAGGTGAGCGTTTTCCCTTCGAAATGCCTGTTTCCGCTGTGTTTTTATCCGCGGTGAATCCGGAAAAGGTGGCGGATTGGCCTGTCATAATAGTGTGGGCGGTACATTGTCTCCCGCCTGTCTGTTGGCGGTGACCGCCGCGCTGTTTGTCTGTACCGCTGTGGCAGTCGGAGTGTTAAAGTAGCTGTCTTTATTGGCGGTTTCCGCCACGGTCGTAATTCCAACATTTTTAATGCCGGCCTGTTGGCGGTCTTACCGCCGCTTTAACACCGTCCGCCAGGGTTGTAATGACCACCTAAGTGAGAACCCTGAAATTACAGTAAAACCCTGCAAGAATTGCGATGGTATGGTTTTGCTGGACTCCTCCGCTTCTAAATATAAAATGAAAGAGATGTTACAGGTTCCTCAGCATTTTCAATAAATTACATGTGATCCAGAAAAGAAGCTTATCCAACACATCTTAACTATTAGTCAAGAGGCCCTACATCAGGGCATTGTACGTCAAAAAGAATTTGATTTGATCTTCACAATCAGACCCCAACCCAACTTCCTGTAATCTATGGTGTTCCAAAAACTCACAAAATGCTTTGGACCCTCCCCTCCACCGCATAGTATCTACTGTTAGGGCAGCACTGAACCTTTCTCTAAATATGTGGAAATATTTTTGAAACCCCTAGTTAACATCTTGCCCTCCTTTATTAAGGATACTCGACACATGCTTGCCAAGATGGAAGGTAGGGATTTAAATCCATAAAATGGCATCCTGCTGACTCTGGATATTGAAGCACTATACACAAATATCCCTCAACTAGTGCTAACTACTATCAAGGATATTCTCAATAATGAGGATAATAAAATAGAAAAATAAAATTATTTTAAAAGGTTTGGATATAGAGCTTTTTAAATTGTTTTTTATTTTGATGGAGAAATATACCATCAAATCAAAAGAGTCAGTATGGTGCCGGCCTGTGTCCCTAGTGTGGCAAATCTGCGGATGGGAGAGTTTGAAAAAAGATATATTTACAATGATATCGCCCTATTTTATGAGATTGTCAAGCACTGGTCAAGATATAGTGACAAAATATTTTTTGTCTGGAGATGAGAGGAAGAGCTGCTGGGAAAAGTTTTGTTGTGGCTGATTTATGTGATCCAAATTTCAAATTTATTAGCCACTCAAGTCGCACTCAAGTTGAACTTCTAGATACTGTGATAAAACATCATTAGAGGCACCTTGTGGTTTCACTATATACTAAACCAACTGCCCAGATATTCTTCTTCATTTTGACAGTTACCACTCTGGATACCAGAAACAAGGCATCCCATTTAGTCAATTCCTAAGAGTATGATGCAATTGTGCTCATATCACAGAATTCCTTTATTATGGAGATGTTCTGAAACAGAAATTAGTGAATCATGGCTACCGTGAGGGACTAGTTAGGTACTCTTTCAAGACAGCAAGACATCATGACAGGGACAGCATGTTTGTGAACAGAAACAAAGAACAAAATAACAAATTGGTGTGTCACATAACACTCTGGGGGTTATTCTAACTTTGGAGGAGGTGTTAATCCGTCCCAAATGTGACGGAAAAGTGACGGATTTACCACCAGCCGTATTACGAGTCCATTATATCCTATGGAACTCGTAATACGGCTGGTGGTATATCCGTCACTTTACCGTCACTTTTGGGACGGATTAACACTCCTCCAAAGTTAGAATAACCCCCTCTATCTTGAATAATAGGATCAGGCAGATCATCTATTCTAAAAGGCATTTCTTGAATGTGGATCCAGATGCTAGTCCTTTGGTGAAACCTTTGCTTGCGTTTCGTAAAATCCATAATTTGAGGAACATGTTGGTTAGATCACGCATTACCTCAAAAATGGATACTAGCCAGAGAATGCTATCAGGAATGAGTCCTGTTAGAGGTAGCCACAAGTGTGGTACATGCCATGCATGTCAAGATGCCATTGTGTCTCAAGAGTTGTAATTGAATGGTAAGAGGGTCAAATTAACTTCTATGACCAATTGAAGAACTGATAATTTATCTCATTTTGCGTCCCTGTGGCTTGGGCTATATTGGTGAAACTGGAAGGGAATTCAGGTATTGTTATAGCGAACATAAATCAGATATTCAAAACCAAAAGGAGGGAGCTCCTTCGGCTCTAATTTGGATACAGAAAAATCATACGGATAAACAACTCAATTGGACCATTTTGGAAAAAATCTGTTCCTTAAGGCCACAGGATGGAGACATGAGTAGAAAGCTGAGAGAGGTATTCTGGATTTATACCTCAGGGACGTATGAACATGGCCTCAATGAGATCATCCCATGGGAGAATGCGGTAAGAGATATATATTTCTCTCTTTTTTTGTACATAAGAAATTGCCCTGTGTCTTGGACCAACCAATGTTCTGTGATTCTGTGGCTAGGCCTTCCTATGAGTGCCATTTTGGTTCCTCAGTTCCTGGGTGTTTTTCTTACTGCTGGATTCTTTTCCTTATTTATAATTCTGACTTTCTCTTACAGGATCTGTCACTATTTGATGTTTGACAAGTGAGAGGATTGACCTTTCCAACATGGCGCCTTTTTATGACTTCCCTAATCTAGTTATTCTTCTGTTTCAAGATCCATGTAGAACGTCCTTGCATCAGTATCTTGCGATGCGTATTTCCGTATTCATTCAGCCCGTTGAGCACCCTGGATTGTGTGCAGGTTATTCTGTTCTCAAACGCAAATCAAGACGCCGAGATTCTGCATCGTAGAATAATCATATAGGTACTTTAGAGTTTTTCTGTGAGTATACCCTAAGCCTTCTAAATTAAGAAATATAGGCGGACATTATGAACACGGCGGTTCGGCCCGCCACGCTGGCAGTGGCGGCTGAAGCCAGCATGGCGGGCTGAACAGCCACATAATGAAATGGATGACTGCTGCCAGCGGCAGCCGTCACCCACCGCCATGGTCCCGCCGCCAGGCAGCCTGGCGGCGGGATGAAACACCATCCGCCAGTGTAGCTGTGCTACCCTGCGGATAATGTTTCAAATGCCACCAGCCTTTTCCTGGTGGGATATCCCGTCAGGAAAAGGCTGGTGGAGGGGGTGCCCCTGCACTTTGCATGGGCAGTGCAGGGGCCCCCGTGCAGGCCCCATTGCGCACGTCACTGCCCGATTTACGGGCAGTGACATGCGCGACGGGAGCTGCTGCACCCGCCGCACACCAACATTGGCTGCGGCTCCTCATGGAGCCGCTCTCAATGTTGCGGCCGTGTTCCCACCAGGCCGGCCGGCGGAGACACTGTCTCCGCCCGCCAGCCTGGCGGGGAAAACATTATACAGCCGGCGGGTTTTCCAGGAGGCTGGCGGTCGATGGAAAGACCGCCAGTCTGAACACGGCGGGAAATCCCGCCTTGTTCAAAATGGCCGCCATAATCTCTGTTGATTACCTCCCATAGGATAGAGTAATGTTATGCTTATTGATGTCTAGTAATGCCACTTGTAACCGTTCTTTTGTATACGAGGCAAGAGGATACCCAGTATTTCTGTGCGAGTATCTAACTATATAATCATTTTCCAGTCTGATGGGGCTGGTTTATGTGGAAGCGGCATTCTGTCTTTCGTCTCCCCCCCTGGATTGTAAGATATGTTTCCTTGTGTTAGTTATCTTTAACACTATCATGATCGTTTCAAGGCTAGTGGAGCCTCCTATAGTTCTTAGGACGAAAATCCGATTGCCTTTTTTCTTCTTATGGTTCATTTGTGGATTTTGTCTTTTCCTAGGTTGTTTGGCTTACTCTCAGAACCACATGTGCATTGAGATCATCTCATTACCTCCATTTATTCATGTAAGAATATTTTGGATGTCTTCTAGAATACAAAAGGGGTAGGTGTATTAGATGTTTAGCCAACACATTTGTGAAATGGATATAGATTTGTTTCTTCTCTTTTTGGACCTTTATTGTTTCTGTTAGGTTATTAGGTTACACTCATTCTTTATTATTTTTCTTTGATTCATAGAGACTTTGGGTCATTTAGGTTTATCTTTATGAAAACTTTGTGTAATCTCCCAATGTGTTCTGTGATGGTTAGGGAAGTTCATTATTCGTCTGCAGAGCTATGGTATATAGAAATTTTCACTTTACCCTACTTCGCTATCACGGGTTTGGCACACTCTTGGCTCTTTTCAACCTCTTTTTTCCTAACCTCTTACATATGTTACACAAATGTTCTTGTTCTTACTCTTTCTCCCTTCATTTTGGGAGTGGTTATCTTGCCAAATCATTGGGATATTCTTATTGACGCTCATGGAGCTCTATGTATATGAACAAATGTGAGTTATTATGCCCTAATGATTATGTTGTGTACATTAGACATATAGGGCCATAGTTATCATCAGAAGTTCCGTCAAGCTACAAGCTCTGCGCCCTGCAAAAAGGTGGCTCCAGCTGTGTGGTTCCACCGAAACGCGTCAGCGCAATGTGGGGAAAGAAGAACTAATTTGATATTTGACATGATCAGTTTCATTTGATGAGAGACTACTAATAGAATCATATCAGGAGTTATATTGTTATGAATTGTGATTGTACAGGCTTGTTTTATTTTTTCTTTGTGATATCTTTTCTACGTTTTGCATTGTATGTTGAATTAGCCTATTGTTACTTGGAGTTTATTATTTCTTCATTTATCTCTAAATTAGCCCTTTTCCTCCCATATGCCTGTTTATTAGCTGTGGATGAGTGATATAATTGTGTTGAGTGAGTGTACAGTAAGATGCTTTCTTAGAAATTTGTCTGTGGCCCTATTTTATGAAAATCATATGTGTCTTCGTTAGATGGATTATTAGCACATGCTAAATACATATGTATGTACAGAGGAGATTGTGTACGAAGTACAACTTCTTTTCTTATCTGTTTTTCTAATTAATAAAATATTGAGCTGTGTATTTACAAATTTGTTGTATCTCTGTAGCTCCAATGAGTATATGTTTTGTCCTTTCAATGTGAATTATCATATGTTGTATCATTCATAGGCAGCTGGTTTTAGTTTGTTGCACTGCTTTCCCTTGCAGCTGCATGTATAGCATTATGTTTCGGGGGCCCTCTGTATTTTTTTTGGTACATTTTGGGTACTTCTATTTTTGTTGTTTCATCATGTGCACTGGGTTCTCTTTTTATTTCTCTAGAGCCTCTTCTCATTCTGGTTCTTCCTATTAGTTTTTTAGGTTTCTATAGCTGGGAGGTGACCAGTGTCTTCCTTAAAAACTTGGTGAGCTATATTTTTAATGAGCTTTTGATCACTCCTCTTATGTTCTGAAGAACTTCTTAACTTGAATTTCTTCTGAGGAACTTAATTTAAATTTCAGGGCCTTTCAAGGGTGACTGTATTCCTTTACACCCTGAAGAATATTTATTTGTGGTGGCTCTTCCATAGCAAGCATTAGAATAATATTTAGTGCATTTCCAATGTGTCCTTTCACTATAAGTGTTTCTTTTGCTTTAGTTGTATTCCCTATAACTTAATAGTAGTTTTCACATTTGTGAATTGATGTCATATAATTATTAAAACATATCTTAGTGTATAATATATACTATTTAAAAACTATTGGTACATTTTTTATATCATGTTTTACATTTTGTACTTACATTTTTAGTATTTCTTCCTTTTTTCAGGTCAAATGTTTCAATTTCCTTAGGAGGACTTCTTTATCTTTTTTTCTTCTTTTCTAATTTACTGTCAAGAAGGAGACATTTTTTAGTCATTGTTTTAATATTTTTTATTTGTACTTTTTATCGATTATTTAAAAAAAGTTGGTTTGCTATTTACTAATTTTAGTGGTTGAGTTTTATATTTGTTATACTTACATTAGTTTTTGTCTTTACTGCATTTCAACATAGCAACAGTTTCAGAGCTTGGTTTTTCTTGTGCATTGTTTGAAGTCATTTTATGAGAGCTCAGGACCTGTGTTTTGGAGATATAGGGCCTGATTACAAGGCTTGCTATCTTGCGGCAATGGCAGTCGCACTGCCACATTACAACCCTGGTGTGCGGACCTGACAGGAGCCCTCTGTCCCAGCCAGGAACATCGTTTCCGATGGGCTGACGGCAGTCTGAGTTGTACTGAGCCAGGGAGGTGCTCAACTCAGTGCCATTTGACTGATTACAACTCAGTTTTCTGCCAGCCTTTCCATGGCTGGGACCCTGCCATGGAAAGGCTGGTGAAAAGCCAGTGCTGTGGGCCACTGGGGGGCCCCTGCCCATAGCATGGGCAGTGCAGGGGCCCCTGCCCAGCCCCTTCAGAATACCCATTTCAATGGTGGTGGAGTGCGGCGATATTGGCCCTGGCACCTTAATGGACCCAGGTCAATATCGCAGCACTCTTCCCACCGGTCAGCCTGGCGGGAACGCGTAATACAAAGTTCCTACAGTCAGCCCGGTGGGAATATTGTAATACCCTTGGCGGAACGCCACGGATATGATGGTGGCGTCCTCACCACAGCTTCAGCGGTCCGCTTTTAGTTGTAATAAGGCCCATCATTTTCAAGTAATTATTATTAAATTCTGTGCTACTAAAATATTAAATTTTTTCAGTTTAGTTAAGTTTGTTATGTTGTATTTTGGCGCCTACTTTGTACATTGTAATGGGCCAGAGTGACATTTCAGCAGTGACTGTGGCTTCTTCTGTAGCAGTAAGTTGAATGTTTTCACTTTTTCCATTTTTAATTAAAGAAGTGTTTCAATTTGTGAACTGTTTTGTGTTTAATTTAATTAATTGTTGCCTAGGTAGCTTGATTTTCTTTCCCTAATATGGTTAAGGTTTCTATGTTTTTTCTTGCAAATTTGTATTTTGATTTATTTATATTTACTTATATTTAGTTAAAGAAGTATGTATAATTACATATATTTTTAAGGATTGTTAGTAATATTTCGGGTGACAATATGTTTGCTTTTGTGATTTTTGGTAGCCCTATAATTGCGTTTTTAAGATTTAGTTTTTTTAGATATATTTTATGGTAATATTTTTGTGGCAGATATTTGCTTTTTGAGTTTCATGTATAGGATGGCGATATTTGTTTTCTCAATATAATTTTGATTATATTTTTGTATTTTGAAATATTTATGTTGCTATTATGTCAGAGAAGCAGTACGACACAAATACCTTATGTTTCACAGTTTTTTAATACCTTTGCCTCTAATTCATTAATTCATTGCTTTTCATACAACTACATACAAGTGTTATCAAAGCCTATATGCTGTGGCTGTGGCACTTCTTGGCTTTGCAAATGCTTGTTTTTTACCACAATATCCACTGTGCATGCTCATGCAGGTGCAGAAGCATGCAGAAAAACCACTCCTGCTCATGTGCAGACAGGAATCTTGGATTTATTAGACTTAAAGTAAAATAAAAAATAAACACATTTAATTACGGCTGTACTGCATGCACTCCCAATGGCACCTATCTTGCAATGGTTTTAAATATATTAAGACAATGGCCACCTGCCAGTCCAGAAGTGGGTGGTAAGCAGAGCATGAAGGAAAAGGTGCATGCAGGTGCAGAGGCCATGGCCAATAAATAATAAAGAGAGTGATGGGACACAAATGAGGGTTGAGCATGGGAAAACATATGGAGCATGAGAAAGAAGTTCCTAATGCACTGCAATGCAAGGTACTAGTAGCAGTAATGGAAGAAAACAGCTCATCCAATCAAACACAATGAGACCAAAAGACTCCTGAAGAGGGACAAAGGGAAGGATAGGGAGGAAACCCATAAAATTAGGAGCACGGAGCCGAAGTAGTCAAGATTCACATCAAACCATGACTGTGGTAGACACAAATCCCACTCTGAGTATATATTAATAGATAGGTTTGCTTGCCTACAGACATTTATAGCTCTGTAGGCTAGACTTAAAACCATTCATACTGTCATACAGATCATATATCCTCCCCATCATAAGCCCCTCTTATGCTGGGCAACATCCCTGTTGCATAGGTAAATGTTCAAATGCACTATTCTATCCTCCAAAACAAAATGGATGAGCACGTTTGGCCTGAAGTTTTACTATTTGCTTCACAAGATGTACATGCCCTGTTTCCTCTTGATACATAGTTCCAAGCCTCACTGAATCAAGAGAAAAGTCAATCTAAATCTCAGAAAGTCCTAACTCCTTGTCAGATACAGAGATGGTTGATGGACAATACGTACATTCTTCCACTGACTGAGGAAATGCAATTGTCTAAGCCCATAGCTTTTGCAAGTATTTCAAGTCTTTATGGCAAAAAATTGCTAACCAGTGCTTAATTTGTGCTGCTGGGTACAGGTTGTGGACAGTTGCACTTGTTTGTTGCCACAGGGACTTATGACCAGTGCTTAATTTATTTGTGCTGGTGGGTACAGGTGTTAGGCAGCAGCACTCATTTGTAGGGACTAGGACTTATTTTTCATCATCAGACTTTGACCCAGAGCAAAAAAAAGAAAGGCAGAAAAAGAAGAAAGAAGAATGACGAGAAAGAACATAGGAAAAAAAGGAGAAAGCAGGTGTAAAATAGAACCCATGAGCTACAGAGAGATCAGGTGTAGGGTTGTTGAAGACAAACCCATGAGATAGAATCAAAACTAGCGTGCAATGTTTTTTTTTATCAACAATTGCATTTAGCAGCACCAGTAGTGGTTGTCAGGGCATATGAATACTGATGCGGTAGCAGAATACAACCACTCACCGTCCGTATCTTGCTGCAGCTGCCTTGGATAAAATCACAAGCTGAACTGACTCAAAGTATGGAGGAAGGATATTAGATTAGGAAGGGAACCATCAGAAGTAGAGCCTGTAGCAGGTAAATTCTCATTAAAGGATGGCCTTTGGAGTACGTTCTCAAATTGTTGAGTATGATATAATTATAGATCTCTCCAGCTTGATGGATGGAAGAAAACATATTTTTCCTCATCAGAGGCTTACCTTAATCCCTTTAAATCTAATGTCTCTTCTCGGGATGAGTGATGCTGTTTTATTGGATAAATATTTAATAACTGGTAGTTAAAGCAAGTGTGGTCTCCTTTTATGTGGAGCCAGCCCAGATCCACAGGCAGATGAAGCAGGGTGTGGTCTCTTTTTATTATGGGTCCACATCCAGTTCACAAATGACTGCCATGGTTCCAAAATGAAAGACAAAGTTTAACCAGGCCTCTGCAATGGGCCTGAAAATGTTAGAATCCTCATTGTGGTCTACTGCGAGTATGGTGAGTCAGAGTCACAGTCCACATTTCTTCTGTCTCACAATCCATGCCACTGGCAGTGACAGAACTCAAGGAATGGTGGGAGCTGATCCTGACTGTGGTCTTCTAAGAAAAACCTTGGGTCCCATAGCTTTTTTTTCAGATTGAAAAAGCTGTTTGACAAAATTGTTGCTAAGGCCTGTACTACGGTTGGCTTGATCAATTGCAATATGGTTGGGACCCCTTCTTACCTCACATATCACAATTGCAAGCTGTGTGATAAGCCTCTTGTTTCATGAATACAAATTGTACTGGTACAAAAATGCCTGCTAAAAAATATGACATGGAGATGTTGGTGCTTTCAGCACAAACATCCATGTTATGTCCCATTTCTAGGCAGTAGTTGTAACTGAGTGCAATGTATCACACCCGAAATATTCCAATCCCAGTGGTCTCACACTTTTCTGGGCTAGCCATACTCAGAGTATGAGTAGTATACATTCCTCCATTGTGGGTTTAAGGCTGATTCAGCCACATCCAGCATTTAACATGTCTTGTCACTGTATCTGCTTTAGTTCACCAGTTTCTGCTAGGTGTGAAAAAATGGGTGTTGCAGGCATTCTCTTGGCTACCTTATCTCGAAGAAAACCCTATGGTCAAACTTTTTTGCGGATTTATGAGAGTGTAGTCGGATTGATTAGCCAACCTGTTCCCTACTGCCCCCCAACCCTTCTGGTTTTCAGGAACTTCTCTCCGCTGACCAACTAAAGTCTGAGAAAGGCCTTCTCGGGTACATCTGGCGACCTTCTGATTGGTCATGTGACCAGAATCCAGGACCCATTACAACTTCTCTACCTAACACCCCCTTTCAGGCCATCTCACAAGAGCATCAAGTGAAAGATCAGAGAGGGAAAGGAATCCTCCCTGTTTGGGTCTTTTAGGGCCTGAGAAAGGCTAGGCAGCAAAATCTCTACTGCTCCAACCCCAAAACACCAGTAAGTTCCTCATCTTCTACACAGCCCTTGCCCTCACTAGGAAGTAGTGTCACTTTCTGTCTGAAATTTAAAAAAAGTTGAAATGTATAATGAACTAACCTGGATATCCAGCCCAGCCGGAGTGATGGTTTGCAGATTGTCCAACATGCCACCAGAATTTCCCACAAACTCCCACGGGAAGGGGGGAAATGGGATAAAATAATAAAACCTGCCGTTTGTTGTTCCAGTGCAGTCTGTTGGACCACTCAGGGCTCTTCGTTCAGGACCTTCTGATTGCGGTACAATGTGACTACTCCTGTGTTCATGTAAGCAGTAACAAGGGGCTCAGATTAATGTGGCTTCCTACTCCTCCCATGTATCACTTAACTCTCTTTAACACTCACTTAGCTCCCATGTATACCGTACAGTGGATGTCAACATTGTTATCTTCTAAACAATGCTAGGGTGCTGATTTGAACAACCTCTTCAGTCTTGGGGCGAACCTAGGTTACTGTCACAAAACGCGCTATACATAATCCCTTGAGGCTTAATGTCTTTTGGTTGGGGAAAGAAAGATGAGCTCTTGGTGTTCCACAGACTTTTCCTCAAATATGTCAGTACACACCCTTCGGATATTGGCTAACACCACAGGTTATTTTACAGGTATAAACAAGCTTGCATGGAGTAAAAAAGATCACTCACTTATTTGAGAATGGACACTCTAACAAGTGCCTGTCCCGTTTCTAGCCCTGACTTTACATTAAATCACACTTGTTCAAACTGCTTGTACTTCAACGTGGTGTTTTCGGATTGTAATATGGGGATTATGTACTCTTTAAATTTTTCTTTAAAGGTTACATTGTTGGCTATATATATTCATGTTTTATTTTAGTGAGTCCAGATGACAACTATGAACTATGCCCTGATGATAACTTCCTTAAAAGCTGATTCCAATCCTGTTGAGGTCGAAGCCATTGGAGATTTTTGGGGTGAGAGAGGTTTAGAGACCTTTTCCCAATCCATTCATAAGTGGCACAAATCAAGGCCTTGAGGGAAGTAATGGGCAAAAAGCACATAGGAAATTGGACCTTATCTGACTGGCTCCCATCTTCATAGCGAATTCTTGGGATATTCACAATCTGCTATAATAAGCTAACCCCAACATTACTTCTCAAGGGTAGTTTCTCAATACCTTCCTATTTATGGCTCTGGATGAAAAGTTTACTTATTCTTGTTTATCTTCTTCATCTATTTTGTGTTTACATTTATCTGCAAAGCAATAACTATAGGATTGTTTCATCCCTGAACATTATGTTCACTATTGGTTTGAAAATATGTTTTGTAGTATGATGTTTTTTGTGTACATTGTTATTCATATTAAATTATATGAATCAGATATAATCTAATGATACACACAGGATTCAAGAGCTGTTTTGAGTATTGACATAAAAAAATATATTAATTGCTAATGGGGGTCTCTGCTCTGTAGTTAGTGAAGACAAAAGAAAGGCAGGAGTGCATGATCGTTACGTCCCCCGGTCTTTGCTCATTTCATTACCCCACGCCACAGTCAGTTATTATTCATGCCTCCTCCCAGTTTTCCCACATGCCTTCTCTTCTCAGTCCTCAAACTTCAGTGAACAACAAAAACAGAGAGGTTCAACAATTAAATGTATTATTCTTCAACACAAAATCCATTAACGAGAACCGCTTTACTATATTTGATCATCTCTCAGAAACCAGTCCAGTCATCACATTCATCACCGAAATGTGGCTTGGTGATGACTTAGCCCCCAGATGTCATATTGCTACCCCTCCTAGATATGTTATTATCATCAATAATTGCCCTGGCAAGATGGCAGGGTCTTGGCAGTCATTTATAAGAAATAAATATAAATAGTCCACATCAGCAACTTCAAGAAGGCAGATTGTGAATATTTGCTAGTGAGATGCCATCCTGATCTACAGACTGCCTCCCACAAATGGAAACATTAAGTACACACTCCGGAATGCATCTACCTTGGTCCCCCTAAATTCATTGACCTGAACTATAACAAATTCAGGATGCTGCAGGAAGACTACTCCTCTGCCTACACCCAAGGAGACACGTCACCAATCCTACGTGGACTCCACTGGTTATCGGTAGCAAGAAGACCAATGTTCAAAGCACTATGCATAGTATGCAAAGCTACCCAATGAAAATAACCACTATACCTTCAAATAAAAATGTACATATAAAATAGATCTTGGCCCCTGAATTGACATACCATCTATTAGTAAAGAATCAATTGGATGATCCTCTCTTTCGGTACAAACAGCAAACATTTGGAACTATCTACCTGTCAATATCCACTGCATCCAAAAACACTTAAAGGTCCAGTGAAATGTGAAAACCTTGCCGTTTCCAGGCTGGCAACTCCCATTAATTATGTCAACACCGTGGAACATCATAACCCAGTAGGTAAAAACCACTGAGATGGTCACCACAGGGCACCTAACTCCCTTCTAGCCTGCTGCTGGTAAACACCCAGGGACCTCAACGCTGTGTGCAACCAAGACACATGCATGATAAACATAACTCCTATTTTAGCATAGATGGACATGAGATGGAACAATTCCAGAATGGCCCTTAGAGCCAGTGCCTATAACACACTACTGCACCTAACCACCCAGCACAACTGGATAGGCAAACTATAAAGTAGATACACTATAGCAAGACATAGTCCACCACTGCATGTTACACTAATTATATACTATGACCTTCAGTTATATCCCTATCAAAGTTTGTTTTGATGTTTTTGTTGCCATATAGAATATCATCTTCTTATAATGTTTCTTTAGTTCTCCCATCTTATCTTAATCCTCCAACATTTACTGTTTTCCACATCACAGATGTCCTTGTCCTCTACTTGGTTATCCTGACTCATCTCGTTACTTAACCAATCTGATGCTGGGGCCTATATAAATGTGACTGCCTATGTGTGTTATTTTCTGGTGCAGTGATGTGATTATTCATTGTTGAAATTGGATTAATCAGGGTCCCCAAGGTCTTCAGTCATTTCAACATGACTTAACCTCTGTCTGACCTCTTTTTACTTATTCCCCTTCCTTCAAACACTCCTTCTTCATATAACTTCCATATTGCCCTTCTCCCACAAAATTCAGCACTCCCAAAATAATTTTAAGGTAAAGGTCACGCTCAATCCTAGGCTCAATATAGAAATTATTACACAGCTGATATTTGAGCTAACGTATAGTCCAACATAGAACTAAATCCATTGTCTAAAGAAGTAAATTGAGAAGTGTTGTCCAGATAACCTCTCTGATTTCAGAAAGTGTATTTGCAAAAATGAATAAGGGTGGAAAATGCCTGCAATTATAAATTGTTTCAGAAGTGGGTAACAGAGCAAGATAAAGTAACAGATTTTTAACACAAATCTGTCAAAATCTGAGCTTTTCAGAAGTCAATCCCGCCAAAGGGCCTGATTCACAAAGGGTTCCTGCAGTTGTGGTAGGGTCTCCACACTAATGCCACAATCTCCAGACTCTACTATGATTGCAGAGCCTCTACCATGATTACGGAGACGCTTTGTGATTTGGGGCCTAAGTTTTAATACCAAATCTCAAATAGTGTTGTCTACTACTGCTCTGTCCATTTGAGGCCACAGTTTATCAGGCTCCTGAGCAACAGTTCTCTGGGGCTCACAGCTGCACTGCTCTGTGGTATGCCAGAACATCCAAGAGAGACAGACCTCAAGATAGCCTATGTCGAGATTTTATATGCCATATAAATTATTCCACCATTTCCTTATACTTTGTGAAGAATTCTTTGTGCACCAAAATAGGTAGGGCCTGGTCAAAGTATAATATCCTGGGTTCCACATTCATTTTAGTTTGTGTTCAGTTTACCAATTCAAGTGAAAACCTACTTCTAAAATTCTTCACTTAGGACTGTGAGATCCTATGGATAGTTTGCTTTTTATAAATCCGACAACTAGGAACATTGTGTAATCCCAAATATCTAACTTATTGAGTCACTCATCAGAGGGTGGTCTCGAATTTTAACTCATTTGCATTTTCTGCGTGTAACATTAAGTTCAAGATCTTAAATTTCATCATGTTTATCCTAAAATGTTTTACTTTTTTGAAATGTGGTAACTGAGTTTGGAGTTGTGGAATGGATATGCCCAACATCGTTAGGCACAGTAATACATCATCTGCAAATAAGGATTTCTAGAGCGTGACACCACCAAAATGAATGCCTTTGATATTCTCATTCTCTCTAACATGTTTCACAAACAGCTAAAAGCTGAGAATGAAAGGTGATGGTGATAGGATGCATCCTTGGTATATACCTCGTCCAGTGTTAAGTGGCTTTAGATAGTCTGCTAGCCTCAGAAAATGGCAAGTAGCAGGTGGATGAAATCATGACTAGGGCTATCTTTCGTTAAATCACTGCAAATACAGCACTGCAGGCAGTATAATGTATTCATATGTATCTCGCTGACAGTGTTTTCTCCAGTCTGCCTCCCATGGGTATGAGACTCCCACGCAAAAGACACAAACACTCTACCTAGGCTACCCAGAAAGAGGGAGTGGGCAGAAGAGCATTTTACCTGTTCTCTCATTTCTCCTTCATTTTCACTCATTGGTCTGTACACAGAGCATGTTTGCCATTTCAAAGTAGAGTATACCTGAGGGAAGAGGGGAGTAGGAGACAAGGGGAAAGGGAGGCAGAAAAAGAAACAGGACTATGGGAGAGGCCATGGGATAAAGTAAAAAGAAGATGTCAAAGATGGGGATGCAAGTCAGAGGGCTGAAGTAAATAATGTAGGTTTTTTAATGGATTGTTCAATCACTGGCTTGTGTGACATGAAGTCCTTATTTTCCCTAGGACCCACTGCATCATTGCCATGCCACATTGTAGCCACATGCTGGCATGGTCTTCACATTACTGAATATGTGGGCAGATTCTCTTTCCAACTTGTATGGTCAACCCGTCATTGAGCCTTTGGACACTCATGATTTTGTTAATTACTTCAATAAAAGTGAGTTATTAAAAAAAAAACTTTCTTCTGCCCAAAAATGGTTTCCTAAAGAAACATAAACTGTAACCCTTTGTTTAGTTTCACAAAAGTGCAAAACTGATTCTGGTCTCATTGAAACCCATTTGGAGGCACTTAAGGGATTCCTAGTAGTTCTTAGAAAACAATTTTCTTGTGTATTAAATACAAATGCCCATTGTCTGCCTTCAGGCCTAAATTGATGATGACCAGTAAGTGGTTCATAAATAACCTTCACTATTTGAAACATCAAGACAGAGCAATGGAAAGTCACCAAAGCTATAACATCATATCACTTCAAGAGTGTACTGCGTGGACTAAGAATAAGCTTCCATGAGGGCTAAAAAGAATACTTCCAAAGCCTGTATCTTTGAGACCTTTTACATACCTGTAAGGACATGTAATCCATAGTCTAATGATGAGCTTTCTATTAAGCTCAAAGGACCTGTGTGACAACCTCCGTGCCTTCACCACCATCAAAATCACTGTCCTAGAAGAAAGCACCTTTTCCATCAACCCTTGGCCTGATTATACTTACCCAGTCTTAAGTACTTGCTCTACCCCTGTTTGTGACTTCATTTCAGTAATTGATGATGTTAGCCGAAACCTCTTGCTCTCCTCCCATCATGTGATGGTTGTAATTCAAAAGTGGTCAGTCTGGGTCTGAATGCACTCCTACAATTCATCACCAAACTGATCAATGCCTCCTTTTCTGGTGGAGCAAGACCTCAAATACACCACCATCACCTCTATCGTGATTCTAGCTTATCTCCAGGTTATCATGTGTTTAAAAAGGCACTGAAAGCAGTAGCCATCAATCAAGTTTTCTATGACTTTCAATCAGGTTTCAGACCACTCAGAGGTGCAGAGCCAACCATACTAAATATTGAGGACAACCCTCTCAATACCCAGGGCCAAGGCATACTCTGCAAATTAATTGTATTAGACTGCTCAGTTGCATTTGAACAGCATTAACCACAAGGTGAGCCTCATTTGGCTGGCATCAGCATGCTAGTGATATTTTAGTATACCTCTTTCCTATTTCCTGTTGGGTTTTTTGAAGCATAGCAACAAAACTACAGGTAGCCTCAGAGTCCTTTGAATAATACACATAGAAGATTGAAAATTGACAATTAAGTTTAGATAATAACTAAACATCTCATGAAGTGCTTTTCTTAATTGAAGGAATACCCATCTATAAATGCTGGTTGAAAGGTTATAATGCCCTGGAGAAGGATCTGAAGAATGATGGGGCATAAACCAGTTTTGTCTGACTGACAGGTCATAGGAAAAATAGAGGCAGGCGAGGAAGGGCTAGCCTGGTGGCTGCTTGAAAAAATGGGTTACAAGCAATCTCTTGGATTTAATTAAGATGCTGTGTTTGAAGACAAGGAAAGAGATTTAAATGGATGCCAGGCACCTGGAATGTAGTTCCCCCAAAGTTCCTGCATTAATTTGTAAGGACGAACAGTAAGTTAAGATCTGATGGCATTAGACATCTAGTGAGATGATAAAGGACAACCAATTTCAACAGGTAATTTGGAGCTTGGCCATGTAAGACTTTGTGGATGAGGCAGATTAATTTAAAATGTGGTCATCCCTTTACAAGGTACCAACGTAGGGCCTTAAGTACAAATGTGATTAGGTAATGCTGGTAATGCCTGAACTTGAGCTGCACAGTGATAGAAATGGGATCCTTGGTTGGCAGTCAGGTTACCCCCTGTCCAAGCAAGGACCCTCACTCTAGTGAGGGTAAAAGAGAATCACCCTCAGCTAACCCCTGCTTACTCCCTTGGTAGCTTGGCATGAGCAGTAGACTTAACTTCAGAGTGCTAGGTGTAAAGTATTTGTACCAACACACACAGTAATTCAATGAAAACACACAAAAAATGACACAGCACAGGTTTCGAAAAATAGAAAATATTTATCTAACCAAACAAGTTCAAAATGACAAAAATCCATAATACACAAGTCAAGTTATCAATCAAAAACCAAAAAGAGTCTTCATGTAATTTTAAACACGTTAGCGTGGAAATGTACCTTGGGTGAGTCAAAAATAACCCTGCATGGGTGAGTGTGTGTCAAAATGGCTTGCGATGCATCGATTTCACTCACGAGTGAGACCTTGCGTTGGTCCTCCTTTTGTCAGGTTGGGGTGCGTCGTATCTTCTCTCTGCAGGAGAGTTATGCATCGATCCGGTCAGCACTCTCGGGTCTGGGCAGGCCTTGCCTTGTTTTTACACGCCCAGCGGTACTTGCGTCGGAAATCTAGCCGCACGATAATCTGAAAACCACACAGCTCAGGTTGCGATCTCACCAGCCTCCGTCAGCGATGATGTGCGTCATTTCTCCAGCCCCGGGCGTCGATCTTCAGGTTGCGTTGCAGCAGGCTGCGTGTCGATTTTTCAGCCGCAGATCGGAGTCGTTTCGATCTTTTTCCCACATGTCGTTCTGTGCGTAGATTTCTTCCTCTTAGGCTGCCAGCTTCTCCTTCAAGGGTCCCAGGAACTGGATGGGCACGACTTGGCAGAGTAAGAGTCCCTCCAGAGACTCCAGGTGCTGGCAGAGAGAAGTCTTTGCTGTCCCTGAGACTTCAAATAACAGGAGGCAAGCTCTAAATCAACCCCTTGGAGATCTTCACAAGAAGGAAGGCAACACAAATTTCAGTCTTTGTCCTCTAGCAACGGCAGAAGCAGCAACTGCAGGATAGCTCCAAAAAGCACAGTCACAGGCAGGGCAGCTCTTCTCCATGCAGAGGTTCCTCTTGGTTTCCAGAAGTGTTCTAAAGTCTGTGGTTTTGGGTGCCCTTTTTATACCCATTTTCTCCTTTGAAGTAGGCTTACTTCAAAGCAAAGTCTCTCTTGATTGTGAAATCCTGCCTTGCCCAGGCCAGGCCCCAGACACTCACCAGGGGGTTGGAGACTGCATTGTGTGAGGACAGGCACAGCTCTTTCAGGTGTGAGTGACCACTCCTCCCCTCCCTCCTAGCACAGATGGCTGGTCAGGAAATGCAGACTACAACCCAGCTCCTTTTGTGCTCCTGTCTAGTGTGAGGTGCAACCAGCCCAGCTGTCAAACTGACCCAGACAGGGAATCCACAAAGAGGCAGAGTCACAGAAATGGTATAAGCAAGAAAATGCTCACTTTCTAAAAATGGCAGTTTCAAACACACAGGGGGTCATTCTGACCCCGGCGGGCGGCGGTCGCACCGGCCTGGCGGGAACCGCCATTTGGCCGCTCCGCGGTCAAAAGACCGCTGGGACCATTCCGACCTTCCCGCTGGGCCGGCGGGCGCTAACATTGTTAGTGCCCGCCGGCCCAGCGGGAAGGCGGCCTGCAACACTGAAGCCGGCTCCGAATGGAGCCGGTGGTGTTGCAGGTGTGCGACGGGTGCAGTTGCACCCGTCGTGCTTTTCACTGTCTGCTAGGCAGACAGTGAAAAGCAGGCTGGGGCCCTGTTAGGGGGCCCCTGCACTGCCCATGCCACTGGCATGGGCAGTGCAGGGGCCCCCAGGGGCCCCAGGACACCCGTTCCCGCCAGCCTCTTCCTGGCAGTGTAAACCGCCAGAAACAGGCTGGCGGGAAGGGGGTCGGAATCCCCAGGGCAGCGCTGCTTGCAGCGCTGCTTGCAGCGCTGCCCTGGCGGATTCGCCCAACCGGGGCAAAACTGTCGGGAAACCGTCGGCCCCGGTTTTCTGACCGCGGCTTTACCGCTGCGGTCGGAATGGGCTTTGAAGCACCGCCAGCCTGTTGGCTGTGCTTCAGTCGTTCTGCGCCCTGGCGGTCCAAGACCGCCAGGGTCAGAATGACCCCCACAATCTTAAAATCAACTTTACTGAAAGATGTATTTTTAAAATTTGAGCTCAGAGACCCCAAACTCCACATGTCCATCCGCTCCCAAAGTGAATCTGCACTTTAATCAGATTTAAAGGGGGCCCCCATGTAAACCTATGAGAGGGACAGGCCTTGTGAAAAACGAATTTGGCAGCATTTCACTGTCAGGATACATAAAACACATTACTAAATGTCCTACCTTAACCATATACTGCACCTTGCCCTTGGGGCTACCTAGGGCCTACCTTAGGGGTGTCTTACATGTAAGAAAATTGAAGGTTTAGGCTTGGCAAGTGGATACACTTGCCAAGTCGAATTTACAGTTTAAAACTGCACACACAGACACTGCAGTGGCAGGTCTAAGACATGATTACAGGGCTACTTATTTGGGTGGCACAACCAGTGCTGCAGGCCCACTAGTAGCATTTGATTTATAGGCCCTGGGCACCTCTAGTACACTTTACTAGGGACTTACTAGTAAATCAAATATGCTAATCATGGTTAAGCCAATTACATACACATTTTGTATAGGAGCACTTGCACTTTAGCACTCGTTCGCAGTGGTAAAGTGCCCAGAGTAACAAAAACAGCAAAAACAGAGTCCAGCACACATCAACAACCTGGGAAATAGAGGCAAAAAGTTAAGGGAGACCACGCCAAGGATAAAAAGTTTAACAAACAAGATATTCCAGGACTCTTTGGGGGTGTAACTCGCAACCCTGCCATGTATAGCTTTCTTGTCAACAATTTTACTGTAAATATTTCAATGATATTATTAATGATATTATCGAAGATGTCATGAGTTCCGTAATTTGTGGGGTCATTAGCAATGCATGGCAAGGGCATGAGCTACAGTTACCTTAGGGCACAAGTTATAGTTACTTGAGGGTACTCTTACTATAACTTGTGAATTTCTATGGTTTGGTACGTTTAAAATTTATGACATCCCTGTAACCTTTGTTTTTTTAAGTGAATTTCTATGTTGTATTTTTTATTTTATTTCCTATTATAACATCCCTGTGACCTTTGTTTTTTTCAGTGAAATTCAGTGGGGTTTTTTAACGTATAGTAATTTTCATTACTATACGTTACTCCAACCATCACCCACATGGCCTTTGGCCATGTGCGGCAAGTTGGCCACACATGTGAGCACCCAACCGTGCACCATACACGGCCTTCACCCGTGCGCATTGGAGGTTGCACACCAGACCTGTCCTGCAGCAGACCCTGCGGCTAACCCCCCCAATCACCCTACCCCACGCACTTTGCCCATGCGTGGCGGGAGTTAGCTGCAGCCTCTCTGGATGTGAGACTCAGTGTGAGAGGGTGTATCTGAGGGTGAGAGTGGCTGTCAGATTGCCTGTCTGGGTGTGAGAGTGTGTTCATCAGTGTTTTAGTGCGTGGATCAGTGTGTGCGCTGGTCTGTGAGTGGGAGTATGAGGGTGTCAGTGGGTCTGTGAGTGGGTGTGCGTGAGTGTCTAAGTAGGTCTGTGATTGGGTGCGTAGGTGTCTGAGTGGGTGTGTGAGTTGGAGAAAGAATGAAAGATAGAAAGAGAGAGAGAGAAAGAGAGTGAGAAGGACAAACAGAGAGAGTTTTAGGCTTTGATATATGACATACTTAGAATGAGATAGTTCTGGAAAAATAAAAAATAAAAATGTTTTTGTCATTTAAAAAGAGCAATATTACTTTTCAGTATGAGCTTTAAAGATTTCTAGAAAAAAAGAGAGTAAATCAGTGCCTCTGGACTCCAACCTTCAACACTAAGGCCCTCATTTCAACATTGGCGGTAAATCCCGCTTACCGCCGTACAGAAGACCGCCAACACACCGCCCGGTCGCGGAATTCCGCCACAGCTATTACGACCCACAGCTCGGAATCCGCCAAAATCCAGACACCCACATAAGTCCGCCACACCAAAGGTCAGTGATAAACTGGCGAGAACAAAACCCACACCGTCACGCCAACAGGAATACGCCCACACTATCACGATCCACAAATCCACGCAGTGGTCTTTCAACCGCGGTATTCCATTGGCGGTACACACCGCCGCGCTCAAAATACACACACATTTACAAAACACTACCACATTAAACAATTCCAAATACACACACCTGATACACATACACACACCACTCCCACACACCCAATACAAAATAAAACACACACCCACATCACCCACAAACCCTTACGACCAGAAATTTAGACGAAGGCCAGAGAGACAGCACAGCAAAGACAACCCCACCATACAGAGGCACACAACACCATCACACATATACATCCATGCACAAAACACCACACACCCCTAAACATCAACCCACACATCACAACACACACCACCTCACACATCACCCACACCACCCCATTGCACCGCAAAGACACCCCAGGTTTTCTGAGGAGGAGCTCAGGGTCATGGTGGAGGAAATCATCCGTGTAGAGCCACAGCTATTCGGATCACAGGTGCAGCACACCGCTAGGAAGATGAGCTATGGCGCAGAATCGTGGACAGGGTCAACGCAGTGGGACAGCACCCAAGAACTAGGGATGACATCAGGAGGAGGTGAAACGACCTTCGGGGAAAGGTGAGTTCCGTGGTCTCAAGACACCACATCGTGGTTCAGAGGACTGGCGGCGGACCCCCACCTTCTCCCCCACAACTAACATCATGGGAGGAGCAGGTCTTGGCTATACTGCATCCTGAGGGCCTCGCAGGAGTGGATGGAGGAATGGACTCTGGTAAGTCAAATCTTAAATTACGATATCCCCCACCCTACCTGCATGCTATCACATACCCCCACCCTCGCTCTCACCCCCATCACTCCTACTCCTCACATATGTCCCACTATCACAAACCACACATCCCAACACCACGCCCTGCATGCAACAACAAAGCATGGACACCCATCACCAATGCATGGCCACTACACATGCCCACACAGACCCCTAAACAATTAGCACACAAGGTCCTAGACAAGAATGCAAGCACTGGGATACAGGGTCACCCACCCATTGCACACCATGGCACACACAGATGCAATAATCATGCCTTTACACCCCTGCAGGACCCCCTACCCATCGTCACCGGACAGGAGGTTCCAGACGTGTCCACTCCCCCCACAGAAGAGGCCCACAGTGATGACAGCAGCTCTGTCAAACTGGATCTAGATGACCATCCCGGCCCATCTGGGACCCCGGGACAGTTGGTTCCCCTCACACAGGCACAAGCCACAACAGAGCCTCCCCACTCTGGAAACACCAGCACAGCACCGACCCAGCGGGCCCATACCTCTGTCCCCAGGACACGTCAAGCAGCAGTGTGTCCACCACTACAGGGAACCCAGGCTAGCCCACCACCCCAAGAACAGCAGGGACCTGGGGGCAGTAGCAGTGGGCACACAGTTCAGGGGACAGAGGCCCAGGAACACAGGGAAACTGGGAGGGCTGCTGTGCAACAGGGGGAGGACAGGCCCAGGGAACCCACTCTCCACGAGGCCCTCTCCAACATCATGGGAGCCTACCACCATTCCCAGGAGACAATGGCAACGGTACTGGACAAGTTTCAGGAGACCCAGCGGCTGCAGGAGGAACAGTATTTGGGGTTCAGGGAGGAACTCAAATCCATCAATACCACCCTGGGCTCCATTGTAGGGGTGCTGAAGGAACTCGTCAACACCAGGAGGGACACTGTGTCACAACAAGAGGCCCCTGACACTAGCCTGGACGATGAACTGCCCACCACCTCCGCCGGCGCTAGTGGACAGGAGGCACCGCCACAGGACCACGACACCAGCACCCCACCCCATGCAGATGGAGAACCACCCCGCAAGCGGTCCCTGAGATTCAGGGCAAAGACAGAGAACAATGCCAAGACCCCCGCCAAGAAATGAGACCACCCTGAATGTCATCCTTTTGTCCCACTTTGTCACCCCATCCATCCACCAACTGCCCCAGCTCCACTTCCCATGCCCCTTTGGACAATGCACCTGTGAGACTAATAGACTGGACTCTGCCATGGACATTCCTCCACCATCACCCCTGACCATTTTACAATCCTCTCCACTATTTAGCACTTAAAGAAACACCCTTAAATCACAAAACCATCTGGAGTCAGTCTGTGCTTTCGCAAATGTGTATTTGCAAGAACTGAGGAAAGATGCAATATCCATTGTATTGTCAACATACCTATGTCACACAGCTCTAGTCCATGAGGAAACAAAGCAGATGTCACACAGTGGGACCCACATCTGTGAAATCGAAAGGGAAAGTGACAACTTAGGGTCCATACTCTGGGTGAAAGTGACAGACAGATGAGAGGTAGAACAAGTGTATCAGATGTAGCAAGCAGTGATGTCTTCTTACCTGTGTCTCACTGGAAGTATTTATGAATCACTGTGTTTCTGTTGTCGATATCCTCTTCTTCTGCTTCCTCGTCTTCACTGTCCACAGGCTCCACAGCTGCCACAAGACCTCCTTCAGGACCATCCTCCTGCAGAAAAGGCACCTGTCATCGCAAAGCCAGGTTGTGCAGCATACAGCAGGCCACGATGATCTGGCACACCTTCTTTGGTGAGTAGAATAGGGAACCACCTGTCATATGGAGGCACCTGAACCTGGCCTTCAGGAGGCCGAAGGTCCTCTCTATAACCCTCCTATTCGGCCATGTGCCTCATTGTAGCGTTCCTCTGCCCTTGTCCTGGGATTTCTCACTGGGGTCAGTAGCCATGACAGGTTGGGGTACCCAGAGTCACCTGCAAATGTCGAGGGACAACTGTTAGACACACACTAACCCTTAGGGACAACCCCAGACCCAGACCCCGACACCTAGTCACACTGTATAGGGTCCATGTCCTCACCTAATAGCCACACACGGTGCCTCTGGAGTTGCCCCATCACATAAGGGATGCTGCTATTCCTCAGAATGTAAGCATCATGCACTGAGCCAGGAAACTTGGCATTCACATGGGAAATGTACTGGTCGGCCAAACACACGATCTGCACATTCATTGAATGGTAACTCTTCCGGTTTCTGTCCACCTGTTCACTCCTGCGGCGGGGACCAATGCCACATGTATCCCATCAATGGCACCAATGATGTTGGGGATATGTCCCAGGGCATAGAAGTCACCTTTCACTGTAGGCAAATCCTCCACCTGAGGGAAAACAATGTAGTTGCGCATGTGTTTCAGCAGGGCAGACAACACTCTGGACAACACGTTGGAGAACATAGGCTGGGACATCCCTGATGCTATGGCCACTGTCGTCTGAAAAGACCCCCTTGCCAGGAAATGGAGTAATGACAGGACCTGCACTAGAGGGGGGATACCTGTGGGATGGCGGATAGCTGACATCAGGTCCGGCTCCAACTGGGCACACAGTTCATGGATTGTGGCACGGTCCAGTCTGTAGGTGACAATTACTTGTCGCTCTTCCATTGTCAACAGGTCCATCAGTGTCTGTACACCGGAGGATACCGCCATCTCCTCACCTGCCCCAACGGACGTGCTCTATGGAGGAGAACAGTGAGCAGAGGGTCAGCCACCACTGAGGTATGAAAACACAACTTTATTGCACACATTTTTAAATCGCTATGTGCCTGTCTTAGTGTGTATGCAAGGCCTAGATATGTGTGACGCATTTAAAAATAATGCCATGTGGCCCCCTGAAATGGCAGCTGCCTGACCTGTAAAGTGGGACAAGGGGATATGAGGTAACTGCGCTGGCGTTGTACACCGTCACGGAAGGCGGTCGAAGACCGCGGAGCAATCCTGCATTGGTTAACACTGGACCCTATGGGTCCCAGGAGCCATTGACGATTTACGCCGGTGGTAACGGTACGCACCGCCACGGATGTGACCGCCATTTTCTATCTGTTCACTCACTTGATACCTGATCTTCAACAGGAGAGGACCTACACTGCAAGTGCTGCTGTGACCTCAGTCTGGAAGAGACAATGGCTCATGTGTCTGGGGAAAGGGCCCCTGCCTTCACCACGGAGGAGTTGGATAAACTAGTGGATCCACCCCCAGTACATGCTACTCTACGGTCCTCCAGGCAAACAGGTAAGTACACTGTGAGCATGCTGCATGGGCAATGCCTGTGTGGAGTGGTGTGGATGGAAGATAGGGCGGGGGGGAATGAGGCGTGCATGAAACTACGGTGAGTGCATGTGCATCATTGCAAGGGTAGGAACACGGGCCAATGACTGTGATGGTCCGGACGGTTATATCTTCTCCCTTTCCCCTGTACTATTCCTGTAGGTCAGCGCCCACCAGAAGAAGGATATTTGGCATGCTATCGCCAAGGAAGTCCGGACTCTGGGGGTCCACCACAGACGGAGCACCCACTGCCGTAAAAGATGGGAGGACATTCGCCACTGGAGCAAGAAGACGGCGGAGGCCCAGCTGGGGATGGCCTCCCAATGTGGGAGGGGTGCCCATCGCACCATGACCCCCTGAAGTTCTGGATCCTGGCGGTGGCGTATCTGGTGTTGGATGGGCACGTGAGAGCATCACAGCAGCCACAAGGGGGTGAATACACATTCAGCTGAATCAGCGGGCATTGGAGGTGTCTGGGTGGGGAGGTGGGCTGTGGGTTCCCCTAGGCCAGTGCGAGTTTAGTAGGCAAGGTCCCTTCGTAAACCAGGCCATGTGGCACCCCACCCCACCAGTGATCAGAGCCAACTACACCTAGTCAGGCTCGTGTGACTTCCATGTGTGCAGCAATCGGGCATAGGCCTTGTACCCCATGTCCCTGTGATTAATTAGGGAACTCTAAGTGCACGGCATAGTGCAGATGGCTTCTGTGTCTGTAGTGTCCACCAACGGTAGCGGTATTGCATGCACTGAACATGTCTTTCTTCTGTCTCCCCACCCCCCCTCTTTTTGTGGTCTCCCTGTTCTTGTGTGCAATAGCATCATCAGGTGGAGGAGCAGTGGCACCGGAGCAGGAGGGAGCTGCATCCCACATGGCCCTGGAGGGCGAGACAATGGAGTCTGAAGGCACCAGTGGGACGGAGGTTGAGGGGAGCTCCACGGCGGGGACAGGAGCTGAGACCAGCGACACCGACTCCTCCTCTGATGGGAGCTCCCTTGAGGTGGCGGGCCCCTCTGTGCCCCCCGCATCTACAGGTAGAGCCGCCACCCCCGACCAGCACCGTCCTCCCAGCAGCCCCTCAGCGTGTGCCACGTGCCCGCTCACCCAGGAGGGTGGGCATCTCCTTCACCCCAGAAACCTCAGCCCCTGCCCCTGTCAGCCCTGCTGCCCTCATTGAGGAGGCCATTGACCTCCTCAGATCCCTCACTGTTGGGCAGTCTACCACTCTGAATGCCATCCAGGGTGTAGAGAGGCAGTTGCAACAGACCAATGCATACCTGGAGGGAATTCATTCTGGTCAAGCAGCCCAACAGCGAGCTTTTCAGACTCTGGCCTCAGCACTGATGGCAGCAATTGTACCTGTGTCCAGCCTCCCCCTTCCAACTTCCTCCACCCAGACCCAAACCCCTGTACCTCAGCCTATCCCAAGCACACCATCAGACCAGCATGCACACACCTCAACACACAAGGGAAGCTCTGGCAAACATAAGCACCACACATCCCACAGGCACTCACACAAGCATCATACCCATGCAGACACACGAACATCCACTGCCTCCACGGTGTCCCCCTCCTCCTCGTCTCCCTCCTCCCTCGCTGTCACGTCTCCACTCACACCTGCATGCACTACATCTTCAGCCACTACGTCCATCACCAGCACACCTATCACAACACACTGCTCACGTGCACTCACCACCCCCACTACCATTCACACACCCCCTGTGTCCTCTCCCAGTGTGTCTGTGAGCCCACCTCCCAAGGTACACAAACTCAGGCACACACCCACCCAACAGCCATCCACCTCACAACAGCCTCCAGCCCATGCACCTTCACCCAAAATCAGCAAACATACACCTCCTACAACCACTACCTCTTCCTCCACTCCCCAACCCCCTCCATCTACCCATCCCAGTGTGTCTAAAAAACTTTTCCTGTCCAACCTTGACCTCTTCCCCACACCTCCCCCGCCCGTTCAGTCCCCTAGGGCACGCCTTTCCAGGTCCCAACCCAGCACCTCAGCCATCACATCAGCGGGAACAGTGGTGCCAGCAGTAACCGGCTTCTGGAGTGCGCCAAGCAGCAGGGCAGCCAGTGTGCCAAGGAGCCAGACCACAGACAGTCCCCCACCTCAGAAGCATAAGAAGTTGGCCACTGCCCGGAGGGAGAAGGGCAAAACACCTGCCACCAAGGGCTCTCCCAGGACTACAGTTGGGAGTGGGAAAACAGCTGCACCACCATCCAAGATGGGGAAGGGGCACAGAAAGAAAGGGAAGTCGCTGCCAACCTGCACGGCGGACAAGTCCGCCACCAGCACCGCTGCCAAGCACACCGCCGCCACCTTCACCGCTGCAAAGGACACCGCCGCCACCAGCAACCGCTTCCCAGGACACCGCCACCACCAGCACCGCTGCCAAGGACACCGCCGCCACCAGCACCTCTTCCCAGGACACCGCCGCCACCAGCACCGCTGCCAAGGACACCGCCGCCACCAGCACGCTCACTGAGCCACCCACCAGCACCGCAGGCCAATGAGCGCCGCAAGCACCGCCGCTACTGAGGCCGCCACAATCAGGATGAAGCACTCTGGGCACCAATCCCCCTCCAGAACCAGTGGAGATTCACATCCACTACCTCTGTCCTTGGCGGGATGAAGCACTCTGGGCCCCAAGCCCCCTACAGAACCAGTGGAGACTGTTATCCACTTGAGAGACTGTGGCTTTGTACTCCCCAGGATAAAGCAGTGGGCAAACCACACACTTGAGAGACTTGTGAGACTGTGGCTTTGCACTCCCCAGGATAAAGCAGTGGGCAAACAACCCACTGGAGAGACTCGAGTGACTGTGGCATTGCACTCCCCAGGATAAAGCAGTGGGCAAACCATCCACTGGAGAGACTCAAGAGACTGTGGCATTGCACTCCCCAGGATAAAGCAGTGGGCAAACCACCCACTGGAGAGACTTGAGAAACTGTGGCATTGCACTCCCCAGGATAAAGCAGTGGGCAAACCACCCATTGGAGAGACTTGAGAGACTGTGGCTTTGCACTCCCCAGGATAAAGCAGTGGGCAAACCACCCACTTGAGAGACTTGTGAGACTGTGGCTTTGCACTCCCCAGGATAAAGCAGTGGGCATGGAGCCCCCTCGTGGATCTGGTCGTTGTGCACTCATCTGGCTGAGGTGCCCCCAATTCCCTTCCCCCTGAGGTGCCTGTTGTATTTCTATCTGATGCCCCTGCAGTGTTCTCTCCGTTTTGATCGGGCATCTTGTGTGGGCTTCACCCATGCATTTTGGGCCCAGTGGTCCACGGACTATGTATGTGTAGTACATGGACTTGAATTCTTGGTGTATATATTTGTTAATAGTGTATATATATAGTACAGGATTTTAATTGATTACAATCATTACAATCATTTCCTTTTGTCTTTGCATTCTTCTGGGGGGTTGGGGGGTATAACTGTAATGTATCAACATGTAGTTGTGTGTGTGTTGTAGTGGGTGAGGGTGGGGGTGTTGCGTGTGTGTGTCACTCACTTTTCCCTTCCCCCTCCCCTGTGTCGTAGGTGCAGTACTCACCGTGGTCTTCGTCGCCGGCGTTCGTGTTCCTGGTAGAGGAGCAGGAAGACAAAGGCAGGTTGAATGTGGAGTTCTGGCTCCATGGCGTCCTGGTTCCTCGTAGGGTGTGTAGAGGTGAGCGTTTTCCCTTCCAAGGCTTGTTTCCGCCGTGTTTTTGTTCGCCTTGAATCCGCCCCGGAAAAGGTGGTGGATTGGCCTGTTGTAATAGTGTGGGTAGTACATTGTCTCCCACCTGTTTGTTGGCAGTTAACGCCGCAGTGTTTGTTTGTACCGCCGTGGCAGTCGGTGTGTTAAAGTGGCTGTCTATGTTGGCGGTTTCCGCCTTGGTCGTGATTCAATTTTTTTTACCGCCGGCCTGTTGGCGGTTTTACCGCCGCTTTAACACCGACCGTCAGGGTTGTAATGAGGGCCTAAGTGTGAACGTCTGGACCTTCACACTGAGATATTTGTTTTCATGTTTTAAAAAAAAATATGTTTATTTTTAGCCCTTTATGGGCTTTGTTTAATTATCTATTTACATATTTATATATATACTTATTTATATATTTTTTTAATGAATTTTTCAAAATGCCGTTTACTGGCTATCTAGCACCCCGGGGAAGCCTTAAGGTTCACTTGCGGTGCCATTGCTTCAACAAGCAGGGAGCTGCTTGTAGCAGCAGCTCCCTCCTTGCTGAAGCATTTCATCTCTGTTCCATGCACGCATGCAGGGGACAGAGATGAACACTTCATGTTTTGACAGCAGGACCTGCTTGACAGTTCCCACAGTCAAAAACCAAAATATTGCTGTGGGGGTGGCGGTCCCCAGGGCCATCAGTGACTCCACAATGAGGGCCGCGCAGCCCTCCTCCAGGGGGAGGTAGTGATCACCTGGACCAGGACGTCCAAAACAGACTCCCATCACTTTTTTATTATAGGCTCGGGGAGGTGGTGATCCCCAGGGCTGTGTGGGGGGGCACGATCCTCACCTACAGAACATAATCAATGCCCCGGGGAGGTGGTGATCCCCGGGGCTGTTGGGGGGGCTAAGTGGCCCCGTCACACAGAATATAAAGAATGCCCCAGGGAGGTGGTGATCCCCAGAGCGTAGGGCGGTACACAGCCCTCCCACTCATATTTGATTATAGCCCAGGGGTCTCATTCTGGACCAGGGCCTACCTTTCTGACAAATTTGGTGTAATTCTGTCCAGTAGTTTTGGCGCTGTTCAAAGTCTGTATGAAAAAACTGATGGGGAGACGTTTTTTAGGGCCCTCCCTTTTTCTCGGCCTCAAACTTTTCAGACAGCAGCTGACCTGACGCGCAAATATTTTTGGAAAGTTTTCTGAAGAGTCATCAAGCGCGCCAAAGATATAGGCAACTAAAAAAACACTTTTTGATATAGAAACTAAGGCCCTCATTATGACATTGGAAGTAATGACTGCCTACCGCAGCGGTGACGGCCACCACAACACCATCGCCACGGCTACCTACCGTCCGCCATATTATGACCGTAGCCAGAATTCCACCAGAAGGATGGCGGAATTCTGGCTACGGTCATGGCGGCGGATGGCGGTAAGGTGACAGCGCCACGCCAGTAGACCTTGGCAGACCGTATCTTGATCTATGATCCAGCCTGGCGGTGTTCTACTGGCAGACGTTGCTTCTGGCAACAGCGCCGCGCCCTGTCTCCTGCCGGAGGACCCCCTGCAAGCAGGTAAGTCGGGTGCCCCGACAGGGGTGGGGGTGTTGTGTGTGTGTGTGTGTATGTGAATGTGTGCATTCATGCGGGTGTGTGGCGTGTGGAATGCGTGTGTGCATGAATGGGTGTGAGTGTGCGTGAATGTTGTGCAGTGTGAATGCGTGTGTGCTATAATGTATGTCGGTGTGTGTGTGTGAATGAATGTATGCATGCGATGGTGAATGTGGGTATGAGTGTGTGTATGCGTGTGTATGCGTGTGTATGTTGGTGCATGAATGTGCGTGTATGTCGGGGGGTCGGAAGAGGGAGGAGGAGGGTAGGGGTGGACCCTGGGGAGGGTGTCGGGGAAGACCCCTATCAGTGTCACAGAAGGAATTTCCCTGGCACTGATAGTGCCTACCGCTATGGTTTTCGTGGCAGTAAGATTGCCACGAAAACCATGGCGGTAGGCGGGTCATAATCCAGCGGATGGGACAGTGACAGCCACCTGGCTGGAGACAGAAGTCTCCAGCCCGGTGGCTGTTACCGCCCTGGCGGACGGAGTCGTACATTGGTGGTTTGGCTTGAACCAAACCACCAATGTCATATTTTGGGGAAAGGTACCGCCAGCCTGTTGGCAGTACCTTTCTCCAAAATACCTCTGTCCGCCAGGGACATAATGAGGGCCTAAGTCCTAACTATAACTACCCAGTGCCGACCGCCACTAGGTTTTATATATATATATATATATATATATATATATATATATATTTACATATATATATATATATATATATATATATATATATATAAAACTAGGAATTTCCTTACCTGATATATACTTACGATTTCATTCTAAAGGCTCAAAGGAATATGCATGGTAAAGAATTGCGTGGTAATGGCAATGCGTGGTAAAGCATTGCATGGTAAAGGATGTGTGGGAAAGACAGGCGCAGTAAAGGCATTTGTTATAATGTCATACATCCATGGTGAGAAGGAAACTCAGAGTAGGTACATGCTGCATAGAATGTGAGTCCATTAGCAGGTAATTTATTATTAAATTAGAATTGCACCACTTGCCATGCCACTCCCAATATGACATGATGGCACTTTCGAAGCTAAGTGAGATGCCCAACCAGTGTTGCCTGGTCACGTACTATTCCCTGCACAGTGCAGCCTAGTGCTACATTCTAGTCATTACAAAAACATGTTCACAGCAGAATACTGGCTCACTACACCACAAAACTGGTCCATACACTGACCTTTCAGAAAGGACTTTCGCATACTGCCAAATTACCCGACAGGCCAGTCCAAGCCTGCTAGCCTGCGATGACCTCAATGATCGGTTCTAAAAATACTGCAGAAACATGGTGATAACCCTAGACACACTTTCAGCCCATATACCTCAGACAGAGCTGGCTTTAGGGTGGCGCGAGTGGTGCGGCCGCATCGGGTGCTTACCTGGATTAGGGGTGTTGAACTCATGAGGGCGCTGTGTATAGCGATACCTTTGAAAATTGCGTTTTAAAAGCAGCTCCTGAAAAGTTTCTTGTGCGTCCAGCTTTCACAAAGCAATTAAAATGTCAACATACCTCTTGTGATTAATGTCACTCCTAGGGAGAGAGATGAGAGTCCTGTCTACTGGCAGCTGTGACTTGCCATATAATAGTGCAGAAGGTTAATATGCCTGCTGCAAAGAGCAGAACTATGGCCCAGATTTCTTGCGCCCCCCTAACGCCACCCTGTGTGCGCCGTATTTAGGATACAGCTTACCATGGTGATATTAGGAGCAATAGCGTCAAAATCTTTGACGCTATTGTGGCACTTTGCTCCACTAGCATAAAAAATCTTGACACTAATGGAACAAAGTGCAAGGAGGCCCATTGATTGCAATGGTTGCTTCCTTTTATCGCTTGTTTTCAGCAGGGTTTAAAAATGACACCAAAAATGATGCAATGAAATCTTGTAGATTTCATACATATTTTCGTTCATAGCAAATCCGACAGGATACCCTTTGAAAATGCTTTCTACCAAGTGAGGAAACACCATAGAACACAGTTATATGAAACTGGGTTGCCTCTGCTTTGTAGAATCCAGGGCATGGTTGTGGTATGTTTTTAATCCCCACATTGTTAATTTTTTGAACTGAGACTGTCTGGGAAACTAAGGTTAAGTCTAAGGGCTGTGTAAACATTCTGCACCAATGTAAACCACGTAGATGCATTCTGCCTGCTTCTGCTGACACTGAGGCTCTCATTATGACTTTGGCGGTCCTTTTCAAAGATGAAAAGCATGTTTCTTCCCACTGGGCCAGCGGAAAACTCAGCACAACATTCAAGCCGGCTCATAATCGAGCCGGCGGCAATGTTGAGGTGCGTCGGGTGCAGCAGCACCCGTCATGCATTTCACTACCCGTAATTCAGGCAGTGAAATGCACAATGGGGCTGTGCTGCCTGGCGGTGTCAGCGGTATGACCGTTGCAGATCAGCCAGGATCATACTGGGGTGGTCAGACCACCCTGTCTGCGACGGTCTGACCGCCATCGCGAGGCTGACAGTCTTAAGACCACCAGCCTCGGAGTTTCTTTGATGAATGGTGGGGCTGTAATAAGTTTCTAGAAAGACGAACAGAAACCACTTTCTGCTTAAAATAATGTAATTTAAAACCCGTACACACATGATTGGAAAAAATCTCAGGCTTGAGGACTCACTGAAAGGGAATTAAAATCCAACAACCGCAAGCTCGTTGCAACTTTCAGGGAAGACCAACATTTCTTAAAAGTCAGGTAAGGTGAGCCTGCATTAGAGTGACGGAATGCTAACTGCACTGTGTTATTTACTAGTGATTCCTAATGTCTCTAACTGTTTTAATAACAAGACTGTAGCAGTGAATGTTTGCAGGTTGTATGCTATGAGAAATTATAAAAATGTTTGTCTGGGCAGCAGAAAGAAACAGATGGTGGGATCCTTTGGGAAATAAACACCAAGTTTGGGAAAGCAAAGCCTGCATGCCAGCAGGTGTGAACGATCGCACGCAGTGGCAAAGGAAACTAAGCAGGGATATCAACAGTGGTGTGTTTAGTGTGGGACTTGGCAGCAAAAGGGAATCATGTCTGAATGACTCACTTTGAGGTTTTTGGAGCAGGAATAACACCACTCCAGATCAGATTGCAATACCTAGTTTCTGCACGGAACGTTTTGAGGTGATCTGTAAAGTGAGGGCTGAGAAAAAGGGGGTGAAGGGGGCAAAATGCATTTTCTCCATTTATTATTGATTTTTTCATAGGAACTTTAGCCATCGCTAAAGTGAGATCTGACTGGCTGCCACCACCTCAACTAGGAAGTGGTGGCAACCACATTAGGAGTTGGGACTCAATCCTGAGTCCTACCAAAAATGTTTTTAAAAAATGACATATGGGCAGGGTACAGATATGCTGAAACCTCCCCCCACCCCTTCCTCTGATATGGTACTGGGGTCTCAGAGGGACCCAGCCGGAGGCTGAAAACGGATTTAAAAAGAAATTTGATGCAAATTCATGGAGAATCTGCCAATCGGCTGCAAATGTTTTTAAAACCAGATGTCTATGCAGTAGTGTGGAATTTCTACACCTCGATGCCCAGGACATATTGTTTGAGGTCAGAAACAACAAGATTCCATGTTTACTTTGTCCTTGGGACAAGTAAGGCCAACCTCCTGCACCACAAAACCTTTGGCTGCAATGGTACAGTGAGACATTATGGAGCAGGGAAGGGAATTGTCAGCAGTTGAGGTAATATTTGTGCCAATTTGTTACAAGTTCAAACTTGTATTTATGGTTCATTAAGGCAAAACCTTTATTAGTAGGAAGAATGCTGTAAATAAATGTTGTAAGCTCAGACTGCACTACCGACTGTGGTTCCAGTAAAAAACAGAAAAGTGTACCCATGTTTGCAATGTTTAACAATATTAGGCTATGTGTAATGTCACCAGAAGGCTCTCTGATTAACTGCAAATATTTGTAGAAGCTTAAAAGTAAGATTGATGTTTCTTTGCTTTCAAATTAAAATATTCAGGAATAAATGCAACTAGGAAAACATGTTGGGCTATATTTCTGTGTAATTTAGATACCATTTCTTTGAAGCATCATTTAGTAAAATGTGTTGATGCATGCTGGTATTTTCAAAAAAATCATAGTGGAAAATCAGTGTAACCATTTTCAACACGATTGTGGGAATTATGAACATAAACAAGCATTGGCAAGGACAATAGGTCTGACACTGGTGGTGAGTTTTTGGTTTTGTCAACACGTGTCTTGTTTTGACATGGCTTCTGTAAAAGGTTATTGTTGTGGGAGCTGCCAAGCCCCCACCATTGGAACAGACACTGGCAAAAAGCAAAAATATGTTTTGGTCTCAAAAATCACACATTAACAAAGCAGTTTCTGGCACTGAACAAAATCACTTTGTGTGCCGATATGATCCTCGTGAATAAGCAGATTGTTATCACTCACTGTGAAGCTAGCCAATAGATGGACAGAGAGAGATAGAATTTTAATAAAGTGAAATGTCTTGGTTAATGACAGACCTGATTAGGGGCCCAATTCTTAAAGAAATTAACAAAAGTGCACCAATGGTATATGTCTTTGCATTAATGCAGAATCATGTTTTTCATGAACTCACAAGAATTTACAGAAGTAGACTGAAAAATCGTACTCCGAGAACATATTTGTGAACTGTATTTTAGCACGAGCAACTTTGGATGTGTAAATTTACTTGTGAAAATCTGTTGAGTATTTACAAGTTCACTTTCCTTCCAACCCCTTTTTCCCCCGACCATGGAAGAAACGTTACTTTTGCCCTTGTCAGGAGTAAATTTCAAAAACATGCAAGTTAGTAGGTTTGCACATACTCAAATGACATTTAAATCTTGGAACTATTGCTTAACACTACCTTCAGCCTCAGTATGTAGATCTGCAGAAAGGTGGCAACATTTCAAAATTGCTAGTAGGAAAGCCCTACTATAGTATTAGCCCTGGCATAATCAGAGAGGTGATTGGCAGAGCTCATATATAATGAGATTGTTGCCATAATTTGTCGCTGCATTACATGGCGCCAAAAAGATAAGTAGATTTTTTTACAGGACAAGAAGATTTATGACGCTACTTGTCCCACAGACAAGTAGATATTTTCTTAAATTCCACACTCCTGAATCTGTGCTTCTTTTCTAAATCCCCCCCTCGAGGTGGGTCAGGCCTGGGGGTACAACTGTTTTTATTTTTTTGGGTTAGGGGCCGCGAGTGGCCTCTTTTGGCATCGGGGACCCCATCCTCCAGGGACCAATATTTTTTTAGTTGGAGTGGGCATGCAGACCCCCTCCTCAGCTGCATTTGGCCCCAGCAACTCCACCCCCAGGTGTGCTAAAGGAAGTTAAACAGAGGGGGCCTCGCAGCCCTCTCTCTGAGCCATTAACGGCTCCAGATACCCCATCCCCCAGGGATGGCTCACATGCTGTGTCCTGGGGAGCCCACCCACAGGACACAGCAGTTTCCCTGCCCATACCATACTGGCAGGAAAACCTATGTCTGCTCCCCCTTGGTTGGGGAATTTTCAAAGCTCCAACCTTGTGGGAGCAAACACAAACTCTGCTCCCAGCTAGTGGGAGCTTTGAAAATGCTTCCACCAGCTGGGAGAAGACTTTGGATCTGTTTCCCTTCCTTTCTGCACTGGTGTGGGCAGGGAAACAGATAAAAAATATTGCTCCCGTCTGGAGGAAGCAGCATTAGTATCTGTTATCTGCGGGCGGGAGCAATGCTGGTTCCCACAGCATGCGGAGAGCCAGCTGGCTGTCAGGGGTCTGAGGACTCCAACCGCAGCCTCCAATGAGTATATGTTGGGGGATCCTGAGGGGCCACCAGGCACCCACCTTTATGATGCAGTTTGTGAGGAATAGGGTCCCTGGGGTCTATAACAGCTTGGGGAGGGGGGCCTTGTGCCCCCTCCCCTTTATTTAAAGAGTGGCCATAGGAAATGAAGTCCCCAGGGCCTAACAGGGCCATGTGCCCCCCCTCTAATTTTACAAAAAATCGGCCTTGCAGAAATAGGGTTCCCAGGCTTTAACAGGGTTCTGGGAGGGGGGCCATGTGCCCACTTCAATTTACAAATATCACTGTGGGTGGGGTCTCCAAGGCCTAACAAGGCTAGGGAATGAGGGGCCATGCTCCCCCACCTCCCCTTAAATTAGGAAAAGGTCTAGGTAATGGGGTTCCCAGAGCCTATAAAGGCTTGGGGAGAGGGGTCACATGGTCCCTCCCCTTTTTTATAAGATTTGGCCATGAGGGTGGGCTCCCTGGGACCTATAATGCGGCTTAGGAGGGCAGAGTAGGAATATATTTTTCAAAATATTCTACTTCAGGAGAGGGGATTAAGGCCCAGAGTCCTGTACTGGGTGACAGCAAAATTTTTCTGAAGTAGCAGCCAGCCAATCAGAGCCTCGCTCCTGCGGGTGTCTGACTCTGTGGGAAAAAATTAGCCCAAGGGAAATAAAGATCCCTGGGCCAAATCAGAGCACTCTATTCAAACTGGTGCTCCTACAAGAGTCTCTTGAGAGTCTTGCGGACACAGTTGCCCAGATATACAAATATATTTGACTCATAATTTCTAAAAAAACTTCTGAATGGATTTACACCAAGTCACAAAAACATAATCTATGGCCCAAGTTCTAGCTTCCTGCCAAATTTGGTTTAATTTCATTCAGCAGTTTTTGTTGTAGCCCTGCTTAAAGAAGACTACGGAAAATGCATGGAGATTTTGTATTTTTAGGTCCTTTTTTCTTGCCCCCTGCTTGATGGATAACCCCAAAACTTGTGCAAACTTCTCAAAAAGTAGCACCTTTTTGGAAAGCTTTATGGAGGTTTATCAAACAGGTCATGTTATTACTATGTACATATATATTACCTACTAGTGGTCGCCAATAGGTAGTTATAGTTTGCCACTCACTTCAATTGCTGTCCTGAGAATTTTGGGGTGATCTGCAAGCTGGGGCCAAGAAAAAGGGGGTGGTCCCAAAACACATTTTTCCTCATGCATTTTCCCATAGGGTCTTTAGACTAGACTACAGCCCGACCGCTGTACGGAATTACACAAATTTGGCAGGAAGCTAGTTCTTGACGCACAGATCATGCTTTTTGGTATTTGGTGGTATTTGGTGTTGCTCGTGCCCCCACCATGCACAGTTTTCTCCTCAAAAAAGGACTGCAAATATAACATTGTTTTTAGCAATGATGTTATCAACAATGTCATGAGCATTGCAATATGTGGAGTAATTATTAGTGCATGGTGAGGGAGCGAGTTATGGTTACCTTAGGGCATGAGTTACAGTTGCTTGAAATCACTCTAACTGCTGAATTTCTATGGTTTTGTGCGTTTAAAATGTGAGCCTAACTATAACGTCTCTGTAAACTTTGCTTTTTTATGTGAATCACTATGGGTTTTTTTAATTCCATTTCCTAACTATAATGTCCATGCAACCTTTTTTTAGAGAATTTCTATATTTTTTTCACATGAGGTAATTCTGATTACTATACATTAATTCAACACTTGCCATCCACAGCCCTGGGCTGTGTGCTGTGAGAGTTGGCTGAGGGTGTGGCCTGCAGCAGGACCCTACAGCCAACCTCCAATAAGCAGCAGCAGTTGACAAGGAAGAACCCACTCGTCACATTCACTACCTGAAATATTGAGCTAAAAAATGGAAAGGATGGAAACACCTCTATCAAGGATTACAAATAACTTTTCAAGATGGAAATGCAGAGAAAACACATTTGTTTTGCCTTGGTGTTGCACGCACAGTAAGGATGATTAGTACTTTACAGAAGTGGAGCTTCAACATGAACACCTGCTTTGTTTATATCTGTAAGTGTTTCCCCATGAGGTTTAATTTCTGTGAAATGAGCATCGTGCCAGAACAAATCTTGACTTGCATATTCATCAAAGAAGGGGCCACTGTTTTGTGCAAAATGTCTACCCAAATAGAATACTTACCACAGGCTAATTAGTAAGTGCTACCTCGTTGGGTAAATGTATGGTTCATCTCCTATACTACAGCTGCGTAAAGGATGTTGAGGAAATCTCTCCAGTGAGCTTGTGTGTCTGTAACTTTGCCAATGTGATTTCTCCTCGAGCGTCTTCATCAGAGAATTTTCAAGGTGGAACTTAGATTTTTTTTTACAGGACTGCAAGGGGAGCTTTAATGTCCCTGCAGTCCCAGCCGGCTCCCAACTCCTGCCCCCAAACACACACCATCATTCACCCATAAGAGCAAACATGCACCCAGTCATTTGTACAGCCACTCACACATCTATACAACCACTCACACTCACTGGATGATATAATCAGTGATGTCATTTGAGATGTCATCAGTGATGTCACTGACCATGTCATGAGTGATGTAATATGTGAGGTCATTAGCAGTGCATTACAGGGGCACAAGTTATAGCTAGCTGAGGTAACTATAACTGTTGAATTTCACTGGTTTTGTATGTGTCAAATGTGAGCCTAACTCTGTCTCTGTAACCTATGTTTTTTCAGTGAATTTCTACAGTTTCTTTAACGTAAAGCGACCTCTGACCCTGCTTTGAGCAGGTAGGTCGCTTCCTCGCTCCCTCGCTGTTGCCAGCTGCCACAAGTCTCCTGCTTGGATTTTGCTTGTTTTCCTTATCTTCTGTATATTTCATTTTTCCTTTCCCTCCCCGTAGCCGCTGCGTCCCCGCGGGACCGCCACCCTCCCTCCTCGAGTCCCATTTCTTCCCGCCTGGATCCCAGCTGACCCGCCCTGCCATTGGCTCCCGCCACCCCTCCTCCCAGCTATATCTTTGGTATATTTCATTTTTCCTTTCCCTCCCCACAACCGCTGCGTCCCCGCCCCCCTCCCTCCTCGAGTCTCATTTCTTCCCGCCTGGATCCCAGCTGCCCCGCCCCCCCTGCCCTGCTATTGGCTCCCGCCACCCCTCCTCCCAGCTGACACACCCTCCCTCCTCCCCTCTTATGCCTGCCGCAGCGCAGTGAAGACAGCGACCTCTGACCCTGCTTTGAGCAGGTAGGTCGCTTCCTCGCTCCCTCGCTGCTGCCAGCTGCCACCAGTCTGCTGCTTGGATTTTGCTTGTTTTCTTTATCTTCGGTATATTTTATTTTTCCTTTCCCTCCCCGTAGCCGCTGCGTCCCCGCGGCCCCGCCCCCTCCCTCCTCGAGTCTCATTTCTTCCTGCCTGGATCCCATCTGCCCCGCCCCCCGCCCTGCCATTGGCTCCCGCCACCCCTCCTCCCAGCTGACACACCCTCCCTCCTCCCCTCTTATGCCGGCCACAGCGCGGCGAGGACAGCAACCTCTGACCCTGCTTTGAGCAGGTAGGTCGCTTCCTCGCTGCTGCCAGCTGCCAGCTGCCACCAGTCTCCTGCTTGGAAATTGCTAGTTTTCCTTATCTTCGGTATATTTCATTTTTCCTTTCCCTCCCTGTAGCCGCTGCGTCCCCGTGGCCCCGCCCCACTCCCTCCTCAAGTCTCATTTCTTCCTGTCTGGATCCCAGCTGCCCCGCCCCCCACCCTGCCATTGGCTCTCGCCACCCCTCCTCCCAGCTGACACACCCTCCCTCCTCCCCTCTTATGCCGGCCGCAGCACGGCGAGGACAGCAACCTCTGACCCTGCTTTGAACAGATAGGTTGCTTCCTTGCTTCCTCGCTGCTGCCAGCTGCCACCAGTCTCCTGCTTGGATTTTGCTTGTTTTCCTTATCTTCTGTATATTTTATTTTTCCTTTCCCTCCCCGTAGCCTCTGCGTCCCCGTGGCCCCGCCCCCTCCCTCCTCGAATCTCATTTCTTCCCGCCTGGATCTCAGCTGACCCCGCCACCCCACCCTGCCATTGGCTCCCGCCACCCCTCCTCCCAGCTGACACACCCTCCCTCCTCCCCTCTCATGCCAGCCGCAGCGCAGTGAGGACAGCGACCTCTGAACCTGCTTTGAGCAGGTACGTCGCTTCCTCGCTCCCTCGCTGCTGCCAGCTGCCACCAGTCTCCTGCTTGGATTTTGCTTGTTTTCCTTATCTTCGGTATATTTAATTTTTCCTTTCCCTCCCCGTAGCCGCTGCGTCCCCGCCCCCTCCCTCCTCGAGTCGCATTTCTTCCCGCCTGGATCCCAGCTGCCCCGCCCCCCCCACCCTGCCATTAGCTCCCCCTCCTCCCAGCTGACACACCTCTCTCTTCCCCTCTTATGCCAGCCGCAGCACGGCGAGGACAGCGACCTCTGACCCTGCTTTGAGCAGGTAGGTCGTTTCCTCGCTCCCTCGCTGCTGCCGGCTGCCACCAGTCTCCTGCTTGGATTTTGCTCATTTTCCTTATGTTCGGTATATTTTATTTTTCCTTTCCCTACCCGTAGCCGCTGCATCCCCGTGGCCTCGCCCCCTCCCTCCTCGAGTCCCATTTCTTCCCGCCTGGATCCCAGCTGCCCCGCCCACCCCTCCCCGCCCTGCCATTGGCTCCCACCACCCCTCCTCCCAGCTGACACACCCTCCCTCCTCCCCGCTTCTGCCAGCCGCTGGTGCGCCAAAGGCAAGCCCATCTGCGCCCCTCCGCGCCAAGACCGCGCCCAGCACCAGACCCCCTGGCCAACACGCCCCTGCACTACCTTTCACCATTACACCGCCGACAAACTCCACGCCTTAAACTCATGTCGTTCCTCCATCTGCTGCCAGTCAATACCAACGCGCACCAGAGGATCCTTCTCCTGCAATGCCTGCAACTTCACCTGCAAGCTAACCCCCGAACACCATACCAAAACAACAGACTGCCGCCTAAGATGCATCCTGCTGAACACCCGCTCCGTCCACAAACATGCAATTGAACTCTGGGACTTACTGACCTCACACTCGCCGGACATCGCATTCTTCACCGAAACATGGATGAACCCTGCCTCCGAACCTGACATAGCAATAGCTATACCAGATAATTACAAAATCACCAGAAGAGACCGCAACAACAAACCAGGAGGAGGAATCGCCATAGTCCACAGAAACACCATAAGAGTCTCCACCAACCCAGACGTCATCATCAAGTCTGCTGAGCACCTCCACTTCACAATCTACGTAAACGCCAACAACACACTCAAAGGAACACTGGTCTACAGACCCCCTGGCCCGAGACCACAGTTCTGTGATGACATCGCCGACACCATCAGCTCCCAAGCCCTCGCCTCAACGGACTACATCCTCCTAGACGACCTGAACTTCCACCTGGAGAATAACAACGATACCAACACCACCAACCTAATCGACAACCTCGCCAACCTCGGCCTCAAGCAACTCGTCACTTCACCGACCCACTCCGCAGGCCACACACTCGATCCTATCTTCTCAACCAGCAACCACATCCCCTTCAGCCACACCACCGAATTCTACTGGACAGACCACCAATGCATCCATTTCTCCTACCAGAAACCAGTCACTCACCACCACCGCACACAACTCCCCTGATGCAACTGGAGCAAAACATCCACGGACCAACTGATTTCCACCCTCGGCCTGACCCCTCCCGGGACCTCAGACCCCAACACAGCGGCCACCAACCTGCACCACAAACACCCAAACACTCCACACATACCCCACACATAATCAAGGCCAGCTGGTTCACCCCAGATCTACAGGAATCCATACGACGATGCCGCAGAATGGAAAAAAGCTGGCGCCGTGACCCTACCATCTCCAATTGTATCGCCTTCAAGGAGGCCCTACGCAGACATCACCAAGTGATCCGCACCGCCAAAAGGACCCACTTCAAAAACCGCATCCACACTAACGCTCACAACAGCAAAGAACTCTTCGGCATTATCAAAGAGCTATCCACCCCCAGGGCCTGCTCCAACGAACCCCCGCCATCACAGGAGCTCTGCAACTCACTCGCATCCCACTTCCGTCAAAAGATAGAAGAAATTCACAACAGCTTCAACTCCCAGTCCCACCAGCTAACTACAAACACCCTTGAACCCTACACTCCAAGCAACACCCACCTCCTCCACACCTGGACCCCTGTCAACACAGAAGGCACCGCGGGTACCATGGCCACCATCCACTCTGGATCACTATCGGACCCCTGCCCACACCACAACTATCCCGGTTCCTGGAAGACAACAAGGCACTCGACACCTCCCAATCCGGACTCTGCAAAAACCACAGCACCGAGACCGCACTTGTTGCTGCCACAGACGACATCAGGACCATGCTCGACAAAGGAGAAACAGCAGCACTCATCCTCCTGGACCTCTCCGCAGCTTTCAACAAGATATGTCATCACACTCTCCGCACACGCCTCCACAACGCTGGAATCCGCGGCAAAGCACTGGGCTGGATCTCGTCATTTCTCAAGGACAGGCCCCAGAGAGCCCGCCTCCCGCCGTTCCTATCAGAAGCCTCCAAAATCACATGTGGCGTCCCTCAAGGATCTTCACTCAGCCCCACACTTTTCAATGTGTACATGGCCACCCTCTGCAACATCGCACAAACACACCACATCAACATAGTCTCCTACGCTGACGACACTCATCTCATCATCTCCCTCACAAAAGATCCCACTACTGCAAAGGACAACCTCCACAACGGACTCCACGCCATCGCCAGCTGGATGGAATCAAGCCACCTCAGGTTAAACACAGACAAGACAGAATTACTCATCTTCGGCACCATCCCTCAGCTTGGAACGACTTCTGGTGGCCCACCTCCCTAGGATCCGCACCCTCACCCATCACCCACGCATGCAACTTGGGCTTCATCTTGGATTCCACACTCAGCATGACTCAGCAGGTCAATGCCATCTCCTCTTCCTGCTACAACACCCTCCGCCTGCTCCACAAAATCTTCAAATGGATTCCCATCGAAACCAGGAAAACTGTCACTCACGCCTTGGTCAGTAGCCGATTGGATTACGGAAACGCCCTATATGCAGGAATAACAAACAAACTCCAAACAAAGTTGAAAGAATCCAGAACGCATCCGCCCGCCTCATTCTGGACAGCCCACGCTGCAACCACATCTCACCCCACCTCAGAGACCTACACTGGCCACCAGTATCAAAGAGGATCGCCTTCAAAATCCTCATCCACGCACACAAGGCCCTCCACAACACAGGTCCCGCCTACCTCAACGACAGACTCACCTTTCACACCCCCACCCACAACCTTCGCTCCGCCAACCGCGCCCTCGCCTACGTTCCTCGCGTCCGTCGCACGACCGCCAGAGGAAGATCATTCTCTCACCTTGCCGCAAAGACCTGGAACTCCCTACTGCTCCACCTCCGCCTGACCCAAGACCTTCTATCATTCAGGAAACACCTCGAGACTTGGCTTTTCGACCAGTAGCTCTCCCTCCCAGCGCCTTGAGACCTTACAGGGTGAGTAGTGCACTCTATAAATCCCTGATTGATTGATTACTATATGTTAATACAACCACCACTCCAGATGGCCAGCAGCCAAGCCCTGCGGCCAACCCCTATAACCACACAACCCAGTGCTGCACACAGCCTTCAGCTGTGCGCAGCAGGGGTTGGCTGCAGAGCCTGGCCTGTGGCCAGCGCCTGCAGCCAACCCCTAAAACCACCCATACTTGTGCTGCGCACAGCCTTTGGCTGTGTGCAGGTGGGTTGGTCGCTGAGCCTAGCCTGCAGCTCCCTTCCCCAGGCCAATCTTGGCCCTGGGGATCCCATCCTCCAGGGCCCGGTACAAATATTTAATATTTTTGGGAGGAAGGGACACCCCTTCCATTAATGGATCCCCATCCAACATGAAATAGCCCAGGAAGGTGGTGTTCCCTGGGGCTGGTGGTCCACAATGGAACCCCTTCATTATTTTATTAAAGTTTGGGGAGATGGCGGTCCCTGGTTCTGCCGGGGGGGGGCAGCCAGCCTCCCAGAGTTTCAGTTATTTGAAGCCCCGGTGAGGTGGTGGTCCCTGGGACTGTGGCGGGCTGGACAGCCTCCCCATGTTACATTAGTTTGAAATCCCGGGCAGGTGGAGGTCCCCAGGGCTGCTGGGGGGCCGGCCAGCCCTTCTGCATTACATTAGTTTGAAGCTTTGGGGAAGTGGCGGTCCCCGAGGCTGTGGGGTGAATAGGCAGCCCCCCGCCTACCAAATTATATCTGTCCTGGGAAGGTGGCGGTCCCCAGGGCTGCTGAGGGGGCATGCGACCCCCCCCACATACCAAATTACATCAGCCCTGGGGAGGTAGCAGGCCCTGGGGGTGCTGGAGGGCTGCATGGCCCCCCCACATTTCATAGTACATCACCCCAAGGAGGTGGTGGTCCCCGGGGCTGCGGGGAGCCATGCAGCCCCCCTGCACAAAACAAAATCTTTGCCCTGGGGAGGGGGCAGTCCCTAAGACTGCAGGGGGTACACAACACCCCACACACATCTAGATCTTCACCCCGTGGAGGTGGCGGTCCCTGGGACTTTGGCAAGCCCAGTAGGGGTGCCCGTGATCCTCCCTCTTTAGTTTTTGCATGCCCTCAGGACTTCATGAAAAGGGCGGGAAACCACCAGTTGTTTTTTAAACATCAGAAAAACCTTTGGCCCTAAATCCGTGGATTTTTCTGACGTTTAATAAAAATGCTTTTAAGCCATGGCGGGGTCCCTCTGGGACCCCAGTACCAGAGTTAAGGGGTCTGGGTGTCCCTACCCTTGCCCCTTTTCTATTTTTTTACTTTTTTCTTCTGGAACTCGGCTGAAGCCAAGTCCCAAGATGGCTGCCAACACTCCCTGGTTAATTGAAATTGGAGTGTCCTGTGCTGCCCCAGTGACCCAGGGACCAGCACCTCCCTGGGCAAAAAAAAAGAATGAATGTGGGGAGACATGTGGCCCACCTGCAGCCCCAGAGGACAGCCACCTCCCCGGGGCAAACATTTAATTACAGGCAGGGGGACCATGCTCCCCCAAGGCAGCCCCTAGGGACCGCCATCTCCCCGGGGCTAAAATTAAAGAATGAAGGGGGTCTGTTATAGACCCCCGCTCCCAGGGACCACCGCCATGGTGCAAATACAACATTAGAGGGGGGCCATGCAGCCCCCTCCAGGTGCCAAGGATGGGCCCAGGGGACCACCACACCCTAGGGGGATGGGGTCCACGGGCCGAAATTGGCTACGAGATGGGGAACAAAGTGGTACCCCTCCTCCATTTAACGAAGGCTGGGCCCTGGGGGATGGTGTCTCCAGGGCAGAGAATAGCCCAGAGAAGGGGGCCCAGAGTCCCGCCTTTGAATTGTAGTGGGCCATGTGGGATGGAGACCCCATGGCCAAAATCAGCTGGGGGAGGGGGCCTGCACGAGCCCACCTCCCTCTCATTGGCCATTCACCCAATAAGGTAGCAATAACCAGTGCTTCCTCTTACACCCACTGTCACACCCACCTGGACCCTCTCACACCCACTCACACCCAGACATTCTCACAGCCACTTTCACACCCAAAGACACGCTCTCCCACCTGTTCTCACACCCAGAGAGCCAGTCACTGCAGCCAAATCCTGCTGCAACACGCCCAAATGCCATGTGAAGCATGGGGTTGGGGGGTTAGGGTGGGTTGGCCACAAAGACTGGGCTGAGGCTAGGCCCTGTGGCCAACCCAAGCTGCTCATGTCCTTTAGCCTGGGTTTGGTTGTTTATAGGAGGTTGGCAGTAGGCCCTTCGGCCAACCCTCGCCGTGCTTGGCCAAAGGCCATATGTGGCAGTGGTTGGATTAACATATAGTAATTAAAATTACTTTACTTTAGAAAAACTATGGAAATTCACTGAAAACCCAAAGGTTACATGGACATTATAGTTAGGAAATAGTATTAAAAAAACCTTAGAAATTCACCAAAAAAAACAAAGGTTACAGGGATGTTATAGTTAGGCTCACAGTTCACATGTACAAAACCATAGAAATTCAGCAGTTATAGTTACCTCGGATAACTATGTCTTGCATCCCCGTAATGCACTGCTTAGGACCTCACATATTATCATTACTCATGACATGGTGAATGACATCACTGATGACATCACTGATGGCATCTCAAATGACATCACTGATGACATCATCCACAGAACCACTCATGCACCCACTCATATCCCCATACAAACTATTGTACATCCACACAGACACACACAACTACTCACATACTCATTCACAGACCCATAAAACTACTGAAACATACACACTCACTCAGTCAGCCACTGACACTACTCACTCATCCAGACAGCACTAACTCAGGTATTCACACACTCATACAGCTACTCACACACCCACTCACAGACCCACACAGTCACTCACACATCCACTCAAACACCCATACAACCACTCACATACTCACTAACAGACCCACAGAGCCACTGACACACCCACTCACTCACTCACCCATACAATCACTCACACACCCACTCACCCAGCCCTGCAGCCACTCACACACCCACTCACTCACCGATACAGCTACAAACACATCCATTCACTCTCCCATGCAGTCACTGACACAGTCACTCACATAGGCATAGAGCCACTCATACACCCACTTACTCACCCATTAGGTCAATGACTCACCCACTCGCTCACTGATAGACACTAACACACCCAGTCACTCACAAATACAAGCACACATACCCTCTCACTCACCCATACAGCCATTCCCACACCCACTCACTAAACCAGTGCAGCCACTCAGACAGCCACCTGCTCACCCATACAGCTATTTAGACATGTACTCACTCTCCCATAAAGCAACTGACTCACTCATAGACCCACTCACCTACCCACTCACACATCCGTACACCCACTTACACTCACTGTATGATGTCATCAGTGATGGCATCCGAGATATCATCAGTGATGTTACTGACCATGTCAGTCAGTCAGTCAAATATCTTTATTCGGCGTATTGCCATAAAAGCACACATGCATACATAAAATATATATAACCATAAAAATACAATCCTTATTACTTGATTCAAAAAGACCAATATCTTCAATCTACAAATATTACAAAACTAATTATCAGAAATCAAGAAATATCCCATAGCCCTTCTAAATAAATAAATAATAATTTACACATTTTAAAATCCTAATCGGGGAAATAAAGCACATATTTAAAATTACATTAACAAACAGACGCATCGACCAGTTCATATCGGTTCCTAATAGCAATGGCTGATTTGATGAAACTTAAAACTAAACTGCACATTTGTTTAGATGAAAGTCTTTGAATACCAATCAGTGCCTTCTTATTAAAAGAAGTGTGTAATTTATGCAAAATTGGCAATATAAAAACTTTCCTAGGAACTGAGTAAAGTGAACAAAATAAAACAAAGTGACAAGTGCTTTGTTTAGAAAAATTGTCACAAGGGCATGGCGGTAACGTTTTTTGCCACATACATGACCATGTCATGAGTGATGTAATATGTGAGGTCATAAGCAGTGCAGTTCAGGTGCGCAAGTTAGCTCAAGTAACTATAACTGCTGAATTTCTATGGTTTTGTACATGTGAAATGTGCCTAACTATAACATCCCTGTAACCTTTGTTTTTGTAAGTGAAGATATATATATATATATATATATATATATATATATATATAGGATTATAATTACCTGTAAAAAAATCACATTTACATCATAAAGGTGTTAGCGCGCCTGGTCCTTAGTAAGTAAACTTACAAGGGGACGCGTATAGGTCAATGAATATTCTGGATCGCATGGAGTATCCTAGTTAAGCAGTAGACCAGTGAACCATTAACATTATCAAAATCAGATAACGAACATTATGGGAAAACCGTATCTAATACGAAAACACCATCACTCTCTACTGAGGTTAATTGCTTTTATTCCCTACAAGTACAATTCTAATCAAAATCTTTATTCAACTTTATTGCTATATCAAGCTTTATTAATCATCACCCGACAATATACATCAAAAGAATCTCGAACAATCAAGTACATTTCAACGTCAGAGATGTAATTAAGCAATGTAATTTAGTCAGTCAATTGTCACCGTCAAAGTCACCCTTGTCAGCCTACCTAACCCAGATTAGCATCGGCATGTGGGTCTTCATGCGAAAAAATGTAGGCAAAAACATTAATTTGGAAAAATCTATCTAAAGAAGAAGAATATAATTAAAACAGTGCAGTTGGTACCTAGAAGAAAAAGCACGCATTAGTCAGTCACATTGTTATAGCTACCTATCCAAGATAGATCAGCAACGAGTCAGTCTTCGTTTCCAGGTCATCAGCAAAGTATCAGGCTAGCAGAAAGTAAGCCCAAAGATCAGCACTTCCGACAGCATCTCCTGACGTCATCAACTTTCGCCTCTCCGCTCTAAATTTCCTTCCCTTGTCATGACATTTTATTAGGGTCTCTCAGTCCTTCCCACTAATTTCTAATTGGTCAATCTTATCATAAGTTATGACTCTAACCTATAGTTTTTGTTACCACATGTACACGTAAATTCAGGTTTCAAGTTCCATTAGTTAGATTGGGTCTTCAGTCGATGAGAACATCATCCGGCTCTTCAGTAACAAAATTGTTGCTCACAATCTTTTAGTCAGTGCTTCCATTGTTCAAGTCCTGGGAAAGTATGTTTAGCTTACACTACACATAATTGTATCAATTTGTCCTCATCATCTCCTGTCCACTGGTACATTTGCAGAATTTGCAAGCAGAGCTCTCTCTGAACTCTGTACAGGTCAAGGTCCTTTTCTCCAGTTCCAGTCCTCGGCAGCTTTGTCACGTCTCCACGTTAAAGCAGGCAAGGCCCAGCGAAGACCAGGCCTCCAGTTTGGCTAAGTTAAGAACACGAATTAACATAAAATATAGGTTATACATTGAAATATGACATAGTAATATGTTTTTAATATGTATTTGCATTATTTAGCATCTTGTTAATACACATAGTGACCACTCCCCATGGGCACATTTTACTCATACAAGTTATTTTTCAAAGATTAGTTTCTTTATCAATTTATCAATTTTCTCATTATTATTCATATGTAAATCATTAGAAATTTCTCATATTAGCATATCTGCTCCAACAAAGGCATGCGTGGTAAGGGCCTAGTCGAGGTAGAAATATGGGTGATAAAGATGCATGTTTTGTAACACGTTTTTAATTGCATGTCTAGTAAAGACCATGTTGTAATTGCTGTTTCTTTATGAAACTACAAAATAAAGCAGGTAATATTTCTACTCCTCCTTATTTCTCCTCCTCCTTTTCTGTCTGCAGTCCGATGGCTGATCTAACTTACCCCCCATACAGTCTAGCACCCACAGTGGATGCTGACCATGTCCTCTTGCCCCGTAACAGCATAGCTTTTAAGGCTTTTTACCACTAAAATTTCTGAGAAGATTGTTTTCTTTGTTGGGCCTAATTGTTTTAGACCCAGCCATGTGGAAATCAGTCATGACCCTGCTTCTCATCAGAACAGTCTAGCCAGGACTGTCAGGCCAGGTCCTCACCTAATCGGAACACAAGCAATGTAGAACTAATTTAGCCATATAAGGGCTCATTATCCAGGTATAGCTTGATTCCAGTGGGTTTGATGTATGTTTTGATAAGAGACAGGTTCTGCCTAAGATTTGGGTTGAAATATCGGTATGCGTTATTATTGGGATAAGATGGTTGATCCTCCTTATGTTTGAGATGAAAGGTTGGCTCTACCTTATGTTTGAGATGAGACTGTGAGTCTGCCTTAAGTTTTGCATCAAATGGTTAATCTGCCTTGTGTTTTTCTCCCTTATGTTTGTGATGGGAGGCTTGAGGTACCTTATACATGGAATGAGAGGGTGGGTCTACTTTATATCTGGGTGATCGCTGCAGTGAGTACACACCAAGCATGTTACTGCTCTACCACATATCTACTGCTTATTTAGAATGTTGCCCTCTTTATTGTTAGCAAAAGTTATCAGTTTGGCCATCAAACTCGATGAGGCAGTGAGAAACGTCGAGGCAGATACTGCGCCCCCAGAAGCAAAGTGGGCCCTCTGAATCTGGTAAAACCATATTTGTAGTGAACGGCTGAGTAATGACACTGCCAACTATGTCAGTGTGTGCGTCTGAGCGTATTGTTGTATTTAATGATCGATAATTGTGCAAAATGAATGGTGATGATGAACGAATGCTGATAAAGCCACGTCAAACGTCTGTGCTGACCAGCAAAGCGTTCTTTTTTTCACAGCCACATGATATTTTCTCCCCCCCCCCCAATTCTTCTTTCTGCTTCCGGTTTTTACCTCCCACCTTAATTTTCATTTTAAATGAAGGTGTATTTCTGATTAAAAAAATTATCAGTTTGTTTGTGCACACTGTGCCTTACTTCTTCCACATATACGATATGTACTTGGCCATTTAGGGCTAGGGGGGTCATTCCAACCCTGGCAGGCGGTGATAAAGCGGCAGCCAACTCGTCAACAGGCAGGCGGTCCAAAAAAAGGAATTCTGACCCTGGCGGGAACCACCAACACAACCCGCTACTTTAACACTCCGACCGCCACAGCGGGACAGACAAACAGCGCGGCTGTCACCGCCAACAGGCAGGCGGCAGACAATGTACCGCCCACCCTATCACAACTCACCAATCCGACACCTTTTCCGGGGCGGGAGCCCGCCGCTAAAAACACGGCGGAAACAGACTACGAACGGGAAAACGCTCACCTATACACACTCCACGAGGAAGGAGGACAGCATGGAACCCGAATTAAACATCCTACCAGCTTTGTCTACCTGCTCATCTACCAGGAGTACGAACGCCGGCGCAGACGACAACGGTGAGTACTGCACCTACGACACAGGGGAGGAGGGAGGAGGAAAGCTTACGCGCACACACATGCGCCATACATCCACCCCCCCACCACAAATACCTAAACCCCAATGCCGAGCAACAAGTCAGAGTGACACCCCCCAAACCCACCGGAATAATGCAAAGACACAATTAAAATGATCTATAAAATATATGTAGAAATAGCTCCATTAAAGGTATGGGAAATATGCCATATAAAAGATACAAAAATAAGGAATGAACATAGTCAAGAATATATACATAGGCAATAAGTCCTGCACATTCCCTCAAAGTTCCATAGTCCGTGGGCCAATGTGCACAAACACATGGGCAAAGCCCACACAGGAGACCAGATACCATTGGAGAGAACACTGCTGGGGCATCAGATGATAAAACTACAGGCACCTCAGGGGGAAGGGAAGGGGAGGCACCTCAGCCACATGAGTCCTTGACGCCAGATTCACGAGGGGCCTCCATGACCACTGTCCCATCCTGGGGAGTGCAAAGCCACAGTCTCACAAGTCTCTACAGTGGGTGGCTTGCCCACTGTCCCATCCTGGGAAGTGCAAATCCACAGTCCATCAGATGGATTACCGACTCCACTGTTAATGGAGGAGGCATGGTGCCCAGAGTGCTTCCTGAAGCCCTGGTCGACACAGAACCGGCACTGTCAATGGGCCAGCGGTGCTTGAGATGAAGGGCCCAGCGGAGCGGTGCAGAGACGGCGGGACCCAGCGGAGCGGTGCTTGAGATGAAGGCCCCAGCGGAGCGGTGCTTGAGATGAAGGCCCCAGCGGAGCGGTGCTTGAGATGAAGGCCCCAGCGGAGCGGTGCAGAGACGGCGGGACCCAGCGGAGCGGTGCTTGAGATGAAGGGCCCAGCGGAGCGGGGCTTGAGATGAAGGCCCCAGCGGAGCGGTGCTTGAGATGAAGGCCCCAGTGGAGCGGTGCTTGAGATGAAGGCCCCAGCGGAGTGGTGCTTGAGATGAAGTCCCCAGCGGAGCGGTGCTTGAGATGAAGGCCCCAGCGGAGCGGTGCTTGAGATGAAGGGCCCAGCTTGAGATGAAGGGCCCAGCGGAGCGGTGCAGAGATGGCGGGACCCAGCGGAGCGGTGCTTGAGATGAAGGCCCCAGCGGAGCGGTGCTTGAGATGAAGGCCCCAGCGGAGCGGTGCTTGAGATGAAGGGCCCAGCGGAGCGGTGCAGAGACAGCGGGACCCAGCGGAGCGGTGCTTGAGATGAAAGGCCCAGCGGAGCGGTGCAGAGACGGCGGGACCCAGCGGAGCGGTGCTTGAGATGAAGGGCCCAGCGGAGCGGTGCTTGAGATGAAGGGCCCAGCGGAGCGGTGCAGAGACGGCGGGACCCAGCGGAGCGGTGCTTGAGATGAAGGGCCCAGCGGAGCGGGGCTTGAGATGAAGGCCCCAGCGGAGCGGTGCAGAGACGGCGGGACCCAGCGGAGCGGTGCTTGAGATGAAGGCCCCAGCGGAGCTGTGCTTGAGATGAAGGCCCCAGCGGAGCGGTGCTTGAGATGAAGGCCCCAGCGGAGCGGTGCAGAGACGGCGGGACCCAGCGGAGCGGTGCTTGAGATGAAGGGCCCAGCGGAGCGGTGCAGAGACGGCGGGACCCAGCGGAGCGGTGCTTGAGATGAAGGCCCCAGCGGAGCGGGGCCTGAGATGAAGGCCCCAGCGGAACGGTGCTTGAGATGAAGGCCCCAGCCGAGCGGTTCTTGTCCCGGCGGGACCCTGTTCAGCGGTGCTCCTCCCGGCGGGCCCCTGTTCAGCGGTTCTTGTCCCGGTGGGCCCCTGTTCAGCGGTGCTCCTCCCGGTGGGCCCCTGTTCAGCGGTTCTTGTCCCGGCGGGCCCCTGTTCAGCGGATGTTGTCCCGGCGGGCCCCTGTTCAGCGGTGCTCCTCCCGGCGGCCCCCTGTTCAGCAGTTCTTGTCCCGGCGGGCCCCTGTTCAGCGGTGCTCCTCCCGGCGGGCCCCTGTTCAGCGGTTCTTGTCCCGGTGGGCCCCTGTTCAGTGGATGTTGTCCCGGCGGGCCCCTGTTCAGTGGATGTTGTCCCGGCGGGCCCCTGTTCAGTGGATGTTGTCCCGGCGGGCCCCTGTTCAGCGGTGCTCCTCCCGGCGGGCCCCTGTTCAGCGGTTCTTGTCCTGGCGGGCCCCTGTTCAGCGGTAGGTCGTTCCATCTCTTCCTGATGTCCTCCCGATTGCGTGGATGCTGTCCCACCGCGTTAACCCTGTCCACTATCCTTTGCCATAGCTCCATCTTCCTGGCAATTGTGGTGTGCTGCACCTGTGCCCCGAAGAGCTGGGGCTCTACACGGACTATTTCCTCCACCATGACCCTGAGTTCGGCGTCACTGAACCTGGGGTGTCTTTGGGGTGCCATGGGGTGGTGTGGTTGAGGTGTGGGGTGGCGTTTGTGGTGATGAGTGTGGTGCGTGTGGTGGTGTGTGGTGTTTGGTGCGTGGATTCTGTGTGGGTGATGGTGTTGTGTGCCTCTGTGTTGTGGGATTGTCTAATCTGTGCTCTCTCTCTAGCCTTTGTTAATGATTTCGGGTCGTAGGGGCTTGTGGGTGATGTGGGGGTGTGTTTTATATTGTGTTGGGTGTGTGGGAGTGGTGTTAGTATGTGTATCAGGTGTGTGTATTTTAAACTGACCAATGTGGCTGAGTTTTCTATGTGTGTGTGTATTTTGACCGCGGCGGTGTGTACCGCCAATGGAATACCGCGTTTGAAAGACCGCCGCGTGGATTTGTGGGTTGGAATGGTATGGGCGTATTTCTGTTGGCGTGACGGTGGAGGTTTGGTCATCGCCATTTTTTCGCTGACCTTTGGTGTGGCGGACTTTTGTGGATGTCGGGTTTTTGGCGGTTTGCCAGTTGCGGGTCAGAATGACCGTGGCGGTTTACCGCGGCCGCAGCGGTGTTATGGCGGTCTTCTGGCCGGCGGTAAGCGCCTTTTACCGCCGAGGTCAGAATGACCCCCTAGATGTACAAAATCGTGGGTTTGTGATTTCCTAATTTTAGCGATTCGCTGTTAGGAAATCGCAAAGAGCGATGTACTATTGTGTGTTTGACACTGTTTGCATTTTCCAGTGGTTCGCAAATAGACCTGCCTCATCAAATGCATGAGGCAGATTGCAATTTGGACCCTTTGGGAATGGCCACAATCACAGGGATGGTGTACTGCTTGGGTCAGCAGACCACCATGTCTGTGACTGCTTTTTCAATAACGCAATTTATTTTTTGTAATGCAGCCCGTTTTCCTTAGAAGAAAACGAGATGCATTACAAAAACATAAATTAAAAGTTTTTTTTCATTTTTTAAGAGCAGGCAGTGGTCCGTAGCTCTTAAAAAATGTTGGTGCCCACATTCACAAAGGAGAAGGTGGTCCTTTGGGAACTCCTTCCCATTTGCGAATGGGTTACCACCTGCTTCGTGTAGTCGGTAAAATCTGAATGTTTTGCAACTACATTCTGGTTGTAAAGCATTCATGCGAGTCCCTGCGACTCGCTATTAGGACGAAACACCCTTACCATGCTCCTTCTTAATACCAACTCGCAAGCTCTATTTTGCGAGTTGGTAATAGGTTACTGACTTGCAAAATGGGGTTAGTACATGGCAAAGGCTATTTAGCAGTTGAAAAAGGCCTGATTCTCAGTTTGCGACCTCTAAAACCTTTTCTACATCTGGCCCTTAATGAATACTTTACGCATCCAGGGCCTCATTTACAAGGCCCATACGCAGGGTGGCACATAAAATGCCTTGCTGCGTCACCTTGGCCCACCAAGAAAGGGCAGAAATGCTCTGTATCTACAAGATACATCACCTTGTCACCTCACTGGCACACAAATTGCTGCCATACATTAATGCAGACACCCTTGCACCATGGTGCAGGGGTTCCTGAGTTGTGGGGATGCTTGTTTTTGTGCAGAAAGGGACACCTTCCTGCACCAAAACAATCACAAGAGACATTTTCCTCTTCCTATGTGTGCTGCAGAATGCAGCACTCATAGAAAGAGGAAAAAGCAGGGAGAAATAAAATATTTCTCCATGTTGCGTCACTTACACCACCCCTATGGTGGCATAGGAATCTGACACATTCCCAGAATTGTAAATCTGGGAATGCATCAGATTGGGTTTCATGGGTGTTGCAAGGGAACACCTCAAGCAACACCCATGGAACGCCCCTTTCATGCAGTGTTATGCGTGAAAGGGGGCCATATTTACAAAGCCATGAAAACCCACAGAGGGCAGCTTTTCGTGGCCTTGTAAATATGGGCCGGCACACTGCGCCACCAGCACATAAAAAAATAACTCTTTGGTGGTGCAGTGGGCCGCTATGGCCTTGAAAATAAGGATCACTGTATGTGCCCATTTTTTTATTATATCGGAATATTGAATGGTCCGCTTTTATCTTTCGATCTGCACCACAAGTGTAACAAAGGCCCATATGCGTAAATTGTGCGATTTCATGTAAGGAAATTGCAGTTTAGCAATTTCCTAATTTGCGTTTTCCTAATAGCAAATGCAAATCTGTAGGAATCGCTATTAAGAAATAGCAGATTACATACATTCCATTTTGGAATTCCCAAATAGCGATTACTACTGACTCGCTATTTGGGAACGGAAAACTCAGAATTTCAGACATATGGGCCTCTGTGTGCAAGGAACATTTGAGTTGTATCTACTCAACTTTTTGGTTCTGCAGAAAAACCTTCGAACGAGAGAGGCACTCTACGTAATAGATACTAACTTTTGTAAGAATACTTGGGTTATTAGATAGAATTGTGTCAGCATAATAATTTATACTTAATACAGAAAAGTGTGTGCAACAGATACTAATGTACGTAAATTTGCTTGTTTTGTTGCAGAATATGGTTTATCTGTAAAGCCTACAGTATACAGTATGAAGGCTGCAGGGAGGATGGTCTGTAGCACCTTCAGATCTTGTTTTTTTTAACAAGTATCCTCTTTTTTTTAAACTGTTGCATTTATTTTACACTGTTCTTAGTAGAATCTTTGAATACTCTGTAATGTATTTCCCATTAGAGTTTCACTGTTTGCAAAGAGTATGTAAACACTGTGAAAAAGTCACCCTTTTTGCCCTGATCACCACCATGTTTTGACTGATACGGGTGGTTATTGACTCTGACTGTGCTACTGAACTCAACTTTAACTCTTAATGTAGGTTTGGTGTGTCTGAGGTTTGATTCAAATAAAAGCTGTCCCTATAAGGGCATTTGCTTTGGAATTGGCATTCACTATTTTAGCTTTCTTTGAACAGTTGTATAGATGATGAACACCTTGATCAATGACGGGTCTCCATATATCAGCGGTTGATTCAAAACGTGAACTATGCTTCATGTAAAATGTATGGATAGGGTCAATGTTGTACATAATGCTTGCTTGCAACACCTAAAGGAGTTGTTTCTGTGTTGGTAGAAATTATGTCTGACCTTCTCCTGAGCTATTTTGTACTTACTGTCAGACCTCAAATGCTATAGTAATTTAGATGCAGGAAAGTGAAGTTTGGATGATGTCATAAGTAATATAATCAGTGATGTTATTTGAGATGCCATTTCACATGTCATCAGTGATGCAATAATGAGGTCATCAATGATGTCATTTCAGATGTCATCAGTGATGTATGAATTAACTCATAGAGCATGTCATGAGTGATGTGATATGTGAGGTCACAAGCAGTGGAAAGCAGGGGTGAAAGTCATAGTTAGTGCCGCTAACTATAATTGGTGAATTTATGTGTTTTTTTAGTTAAACACATTAACGTTCTCACTGAACAATGTATTTAAAGTTTTTTAAAAAATTTATTACACCTAAATATAACGTTACTTCAACCTTTTTTCAGTAAATTTCTAGGTTTTTTTTCAAGTAAATTAATTTATTTAATGCTAATCTATAATAGAGTACTGAATGAAGCTTAGTTGGATATGTATTTTTTTTTTTAAAGTGATGGCTCTTGCAAGTTGCTTGTGGGAGCCAGATGCACAATTCCCTGACTCCGAGGGGGCTGTATTTCCTGTTTGGCTGTTGCAAACCACTCACAAGATTGTACTTTTAGAATTGTTAATGACAGTGTTTTAATGTAATTTTGAACAAAATAGACTATTACACGTTGCTTAAGATAGAAAAATTAATAGATATAAAGGATGGGTGTATACATAAACTGGTCTCCCCTTTAAGACCTCTCTCTCATATGATGGTGTGCATGGTAAGGTGTGTAGAGAGAAACCGGCCTCTCCACTAAGACCTCTCTCTCAGATGAAGTGTGTGCATAAAAGTTTCTCTGACATGACAGGTGTAAGTATTAAAGTGTATAGGCCCTCTGTAGTGAATCCTAGTTTGTTTTAATGGGATAACAGGAGTTAGCTTAGCCTCTGGCTTGCAGACTCGTGCCCGTCACCTAGTGACTTTTAACCTACTTAGCTTGCTCTGTCCTAGCCCATTTAATTATTTAATCTATCTAAGATGGCTGCCTTGTTTATAGTTAGGCCACTTGTTATGCTTTGCATTATCAGTGCCACCGCGCTAAGGCGTCAAGATCAAGCAATAAAGACAAACAAACAGGAGGTGTTCACACTTAGGGTTTTTCCCTCTCTATACTTTTGAGGGATTGTTTATAATAATTGCCGTCCCAAGCATGTCTGTTATCTATTGTTTGGGAACACACCTACGTCAGGGGTCCTGGAGGATCTGTATAAATACATCGCACTTTAGACAGATAATCAGAGGGATTCCGACCAGAGGGCATCGCCACCATCGCTGATATCAATGCTTCACGTCGTCTTAACGCTGACCCAGTTTTCGTGTCCCTGCGGAGTCTGAGATAGAGACCTCATTCCAAGGTAACGAGGGTTGGGGGCTCCTCTCATGGACATGGCATTGGCAGATTAGGTTTAACAAACCCAGCTCTCCTTTAGGTAGGAGATTAGGCCTCTCACATTAGGGTATTAGGGCATATTACATCTCGTATGTCTTTTGCATGCATTGCAAGATGGTGGGGGTCTTTGTAATAATGACTCTCGTCTTCACAATTCTGTTTCTTGCACTGCTCATTATCCTAATCATTGCAGCCCATGCAACATATCGCAAATTGTAGTTGTGTTAAATAAAAACTATTGAAACTTTACTACATTTTTGTTATTGCCTGTGTTTGTCTGAGACATGATATATCTGTGAGAAAGGGGTAATCTCCGTTTAACCACGACACACCCTGAGATGGCTTACTCTCGAGTCCATGCGTAAAGGCTGCCACAAATCACCTTTTACTGTTGTGTTTCTGGTGAGGTGCTGCTAGTGAGCCAGTAAGGTTGGGACAACAGTTGCGACTTGTTGTAGGATGGGCATAATCGCCTACAAACAAAAGTGCTGTCATCCTTAAACCAGCAGTCTTGCCCAGAGCAAGAGTCCAAACTATGACACCTCATTACGACCCTAGCGGTCAGTGATAAAGTGGCGGTAATACCGCCAACAGGCCGGCGGTAATAAATATGAAATTATGACCATGGCAGAAACCGCTCAGGCAGACAGCCACTGCAACACACCGACTACCAGGGTGAAACCAACAGGCAATAGCAAGGCGGAAGACAATGTTTTGCCCACTGTATTATGAGACACCAATCCGCCACCTTTTCAGGGGTGGTACCAACAACATGCCTGGCAGAAACAGAACACAGAAGGGAAAGGACTCACCTGTGGAGACTCAGGGAAGAACCACGCCGCCATGGAGCCCGAGTTGCATGTATTCCCCATGCTCTTCTACCTTCTGCTCCATTACGAACACCAACGTCAGCCACCTAGCACAAAGGTGGGGGAAGGAAAAAGAGAGTGACACACACATGCAACACACACACCCCAAGACCATACACACAAACAGATGCAGTAACATTACAAATTTACCCCATACCCCTCAGGAATAATGCAAGGACAAAATGAATTGATTAAAGTGAGTAAAATACTATAAATACGTGCATCCAAATAAAAAAGTATGTACATATTTACAAATGTAGGGACACTGCCCAGTCCTCAATGTCCGTGGGCCACAGGGCCACATCACATAGTCCAATGCCCGACCTTACTCCTGCAACAACACGGAGAGAACACTGCAGAGGCACCAAGTCAAAAATAGCCAGACACCTCAGGGGGACGGGGAATGGGGGGCACCTCAGCCGGAAGATGGTACAACACTACTGGTCCTGGAGGGGCCAACATGCCCTGTGCTTGATCCTGGGGAGTGCAAGGCCACAGTCTCTCAAGTAGATGACTTGCCCACTGGCTTTGGAGGAAGCAACATGCCCTCTGCTTGTTCCTGTGGAGTGCAAGGCCACAGTCTCTCAAATGGGTGATTTGCCCACTGCTTGGTCCTGGGGAGTGCAAGGCCACAGTCTCTCAAGTGGGTGACTTGTCCACTGCTTGGTTCTGGGGAATGCAAGGCCACAGTCTCTCAAGTGGGTGATTTTCCCACTGCTTGATCCTGGGGAGTGCAAGGCCACAGTCTCTCAAGTGAGTGATATGCCCACTGCTTGGTCCTGGGGAGTGCAAGGCTACAGTCTCTCAAGTGGGTGACTTCCCCACTGCTTGTTCCTGGGGAGTGCAAGGCCACAGTCTCTCAAGTGGGTGACTTCTTCCATTGGTTCTTTAGGGGGAATTGTGCCCAATGAGCTTCATCCTGTGAAGGATGGGGTGAGTGAATGGCTTCTCCACTGGTTCTGGAGGGGGCATTGTGCCCAGTGAGCTTCATCCTGTGGAGGATGGGGTGAGTGGATGGCTTCTCCACTGGTTCTGAAGGGGGCATTGTGCCCAGTGAGCTTGGTCCTGTGGAGGATGGGGTGAGTGGATGGTTTTTTCCATTGGTTCTGGAGGGGGCATTGTGCCCAGTGAGCTTCATCCTGTGGAGGATGGGGTGAGTGGATGGCTTCTTCCTCTGGTTCTGGAGGGGGCATCGTGCCCTGTGATGCAGATCTTGGGGAATGCAAGGTCACAGCCTCTCACCTGGGTGACAGACCCACAGGATTTTCAGGGGCCAGGCCACACAACAGCCCATGGACACAAGACTACACACTGTCCGCCGGCGGTGACGGCTGCTCAGTGGTGGCAGTGGTGCTGCTGAGGGGAGGCTCCAGCCCTTCCCCTGCAGCCTCGGATGGCTGCCCACTAGGGCTGCTGTTCCTGGCAGTGGTGCTGGTGGCGGTGCTGGCTGTGGTGGGGGAGGCTCAAGCCCTTCACCTGCACCCTCGGATGGCTGCCCACTGGGGCTGCTGGCAGTGGTGCAGGTGGCGGTGCTGGTAGCGGTGCTGCAGTGGTGAGGGGAGGCTATAACCCATCCCCTACAGCCTCAGATGGCTGAACCACCATGGTTGGTGGTGGGGGCTCCAACTGAGTCCCAGCACCAGGCCTCTTGTCCTTTCTGCCTCCTCACACAGGGCAGCAGGGCTAACTGGGGCAGGGTCTGAGGTGCCTGGGATGAAGGAGATGCCCACCCCCCTGGGTGAGCGGGCACGGGAAACTCACTGAGGGGCTGATGGGAGGGGGGTGCTGGTATGGGGGGGGCAGCTGTACCTGCAGCTGGGGTGGTCACAGAAGTGTCCGCCACCACCAGGGAGCTCCCATCGGAGGAGGTATCCATGTCCAAACTTTCCTTTCCTGTCTCCACTGTGGTGCTCCCCTCGCCCTCCGTCCCACTGGTGCCCTGGATTTGGCCTCCTGGGTCCTGTGGGATGCAACTCCCTCCGTCACCGGTGCCTCTGCTCCTCCATCAGATGATGCTAATGCACATAAGGACAGGGTGACAAAACAAAAAGGGGGAAAGACACAAAGGATATACTTGGTCAATGGCGCCAACAACACCACCGTTGGCGTACACAACACACTCACACATAGGGAACAGCCCTACACACTTGGCAATGCACTACCAGTCACAATGCTAGTCACCAGGCCATGGATAGGGACACCTAATGCCAATTGGAGCATGCCTGAGACCCACAGGCCCCTGCCCAGTAGTGGATGCCTACTAGCTAGGTTGGAGTACTTTCACATCAGAACCCTGCCCAACAGGGGACCAACGCTGCAATACCAGACCTGGCCTAGGGACACCCACAGGCCCCACACCCCCCACCTGGATCCCACTCCACCAGGCGCAAAGTGTATATTGGGGCACTGTACTCACCCCCTATGTGGCTGCTGTGATGCCCCCAAGCGCCCATCCAGCTCTGGATAGGCCACCGCCAGTATGCGGGCCATCAGGGGGGTCAGGGTTCGACGGGCACCACTTCCTCATTGGGAGGCCATCACCAGCTGGGTCTCCATGGTCTTCCGTGCCCAGCATCTCAGGTCCTCCCACTGTTCCTGACAGTGGGTGCTCCGCCTGCCGTAGACCCCCAGGGTCCGCACGTGCTTGGTGACGGCACTCCATATACCCTTTCTTTTGATGGGCGCTGACCTGCAGGGAAATGGACACAGGGAAAGGTATTAGTCCGACCGTCCTGCCTGCTACACTCATGGCCCACCATGCCCCTTCCCATCCTCATTAGCACAGACATGGCCCACCATACATGCTGCACGCTGCCCAAGGCCCATCCACCACCCACCTCTTACATGAGGCCTTCACACACAGCACTCCATGCATTCACGCACCATGCACGTACTCACGGTATACTCACCTGTTGGTCTGGAGGCCCATACAGCATTCGTACTGGGGTAGGACCCCATCCACCAGTCACTCCAACTTCACCAAGGTGAAGGCAGGGGCCCTTTCCCCAGTCACACGAGACATGGTCAGTTCCAGACACAGGTCACAGCAGCACATGCAGTATAGGTCCTCTCCTGTTGAAGGTCAGATAGCAAGTGAGGAATTAGATAGAAAATGATGGTGACGTCCATGGCGGTGCATACCATCACCACTGGCGGACATCACCATTGGCCACTGTACCCCATAGGGCCCAATGTTAACCAATGAGGAGTTGCACAGCGGTTTTCGACCATCTCCCCCATCGGCGCACAACGTCAGCGGAATTACCTCATTTCCACCTGTCCCTCCATACAGGACAGGCGGATGCCATTTCAGGGGGGGCAGGCCATGCATTCTAACTGCATCACAGTACACAAATGCCCCACTTGGACATCTCCAACAAAATACTGTTACAATCACAACATGCATTGAACTGTAGTAGTTGGAATGTTGAGATAAGGACCAACTGCTCACTATTTTACCCCATAGTTTGCAACCGCTGCGGATGAATAGGGGATGGAGACATCCCTCATGTACAGACCCCTGGTGGACTTGGCAACAATGGAGGATATGCACATTATCCTCACCTATAGACTTGACAGGGCCACAATCACAGAGCTGTGTGCCAAATTGAAGCCTGACCTAATCTCTGCTATCCGTCACCCCACGGGATCCCCCTCTTGTGCAAGTGCCATCAGTGCTCCATTTCCTGGCAACTGGCTCCTTCCAAGTGATAGTGGGTTTGGCAGCAGGAATGTCTCAGCCAATGTTCTCAATAGTGTTGACCAGAGTTTTGTATGCCCTGATTAAACACATGTGCAGCTACATCGTTTTCCCACGGTGGAGGATTTGGCCACAGTGAAAGGTGATTTCTATGCAATGGGACATATCCCTTACATAATTGGGGTTATTGATGGAACACATATTGCATTTGTTCCCCCTCCCCGACAAAATGAACAGGTGTTCAGAAATCGAAAGAACGTTCACACCATGAATGTGCAGATGGTGTGTTTGGTGGACCATTACATCTCCCACGTCAATGGGTCTGTGCATGATAGAAAAATGAGAGCACATAGGAAGCAAGTCATAGGATTTGGGCGCTCACAGTGAGTCAACATAATAGCATTAACATTCCAATCTTAACATGGTGCTCCTGGCAAGAGGATCTTCCCAACTCCTCTAATGTTTCCAGGGAAACTCACAATGACAAAAAAACAGCTGTCAGGGCACCCATGAACATGTAATTCAAAGTGAGTAATGTATCAATATGTAATGTATAATGGCATTAACACCATGGAGAGTTTCAAGCTCAATTTATTCTTCAACAGAAAAGTTCATCATAGTAACCACAGAATTGTCCTTTGACATCAGTGTTCATGTAGTAAACACAGTATTGAAGTCAGTATCCATGTAGCACATACAGCCAACACGTGTTTCGTCCTATGAGAACAGTACTCTCACGGACTTCATCAGGGCTTAACTCAAATTACATCTACGTGTATAACCAGTATCATTAATCTCAAGATTAATTACCGATACAGAGGACGCCGCGGGGGGATTTCGACCGCGGTCGTTGCCTTTCTTGATGATTGATACTTACGTACACGATAGACTCTGGACGATTCTTAATGATACTGGTTATACACGTAGATGTAATTTGAGTTAAGCCCTGATGAAGTCCGTGAGAATACTGTTCTCATAGGACGAAACACGTGTTGGCTGTATGTGCTACATGGATACTGACTTCAATACTGTGTTTACTACATGAACACTGATGTCAAAGGACAATTCTGTGGTTACTATGATGAACTTTTCTGTTGAAGAATAAATTGAGCTTGAAACTCTCCATGGTGTTAATGCCATTATACATTACATATTGATACATTACTCACTTTGAATTACATGTTCATGGGTGCCCTGACAGCTGTTTTTTTGGGTCTGTGCATGATGCCTTTATCCTGAGGAATAGCAGCATACCAAATGTGATGGCTCAGCTCCATAGGCACAGGATGTGGCTAATAGGTGAGCCCTGGTTCCCACCCAGTATATGTTGGTGTATTGATACGGTGAGGGCCCTAAGGGTTAGTGTGTGGCTAAAAGTTGTCCCTCGATATTTGCAGGTGACTCTGGTTACCCCAACCTCTCATGGCTACTGACCCCTGTGAGGAATCCCAGGACAAGGACAGAGGAATGTTACACTGAGGCAAGTGGGTGAACATGAAGAATAATAGAGAGGACCTTTGGCCTCCTGAAGGCCAGGTTTTGTTGCATTCATCTAACAGGTGGATACCTGTGCTACTCACCCAAGAAGGTCTGCCAGATCATCGTGGCATGCTGTATGTTGCACAACCTTGCCTTGCGTTGCCAGGTGCCTTTTCTGCAGGAGGAAGAGGCTGGAGATGGGCGTGTGGCAGCAGTGGACCCTGTGGACAGTGAAGATGAGGAGGCAGAGGATGAGGATGAGGACAATAAAAGTGCAATAATTTGTCAATACTTCCAATGACACACAGGTAAGACTGTGTAACTTCACATTTAATTGACAGTTTTGTGTTTGACATTGTCACTGGCAGGCTGTATTTCCAACTTCTATGGTCACTCATTGTACCCTTTGGCATCTCTATTTGCAGATATTTATGCCCCACTATCACTCCTGGTGTGTTGACT